>NW_021703772.1:69135092-69865685 GCF_005190385.1 Monodon monoceros
CACACACACACACACACACACACACACACACACACACACACACACACTGTAGAAGACATTTGAATATTCCCTCTCTCGAAAGCCCTCTAACACTATGTGTGCTTTCCCACTTTCCTGCAAGCACATACTGTCTGCTCTGGGCAAACAGTCTCCTTTAAGTTCCACTCGCCCTGATTATGACAAGACCTGGAGGTTTGTTTGCAGTGATCCTTAGACTTACAATATTACCATCCTTTTCTCTGTATATCAAATCCTACCCATTTCTGAGATCCGTATCATCTCCAGGTAAATTTGTCAGGCTTCCCAGCTTGCATTGACCTCTTCCATCTTTAATCTAAGAATACTTGGTTTATTTTCACAAAACCAAATGATTTATTTCCACAATGCTTTGTATTTCTTGGTAAATGGATAAATGATAGATTGATGGATATATAGATATTTGTGTATATGCGTGAGTTTATGAGTTTCTTTCATCTTCTTAACTATACCTTGAGAAATAGAATTTATCACATCTTTTAAAAATATACCCCAAAGAACCTAGCACACTGATCATTTGGTAATCAGACTAGACTAGATAAAATGTCATTTATATGGTACATTCTTCGTATGCACAAGAGAAGATTCTAACTTCTGATAATGCTTTTTTGGTAAGAAGGAATAAGGACCTCATATGTCCATTCGTTTAACATTATTGAGTTCCTTATAAGTTCCAGGCAGGTCAAATAAGACACATGAAAGTTAACTGTATTCCTCCTTTTATATACTCTGTCTTTTTTACCAATGAGGAAAGAGGCAGGAAATGATAGGGAGTCAGTGTGCTGGACAGCACACCTTGAGGTGGACCAGTCTGGGCTTAACTGTAAGAGGTTGAGACTCTGATACCATTAGTTTCTGAGTGGAGATAAGAGAATGTTACCTGAATTCAAATACCAGCCCCCATCACCTAACAGTGCCAATGTTCTAAGCTACATTGTTTGATCCTTCTTTGTCTTGGATCCTTAATTAGCATCTAAGTAGGGATAATATCTTTCTTGTTGTAGGCACTCATTAATGTTTAGTGTCAGGTCCAAGGCATTCTCCAGATACATGTGGAGTGCTTACTCTGATAGGACACTGTGTTAGAAAGTCTGGTTACAATGGTGACATGTCCCTGCCATCCATCAAGTGGGCAAAAATAGAAAGATTAACAGAACCCATAACAAAGTGTGATAAAGGTTCTACTGTGGAGAAAGGGGCTATCTGTGAGCAGAGAAGGGGCATCATACCTAGCCTGGAGGAGTTAGGGGAGGTAATGCCTACATTGCAACATGAAAGAGGAAGTTAAAGGATGGTAGCCAGCTAGAGACATGGGCAGTGAGGGCATAAGACACACACAAACATTAGTGCAGAGATTTTTTTTTAACATCTTTATGGGAATATAATGCTTTACAATGTTGTGTTAGTTTCTGCTGTATAACACAGCGAATCAGCTATATGTATACCTATATCCCCATATCTCCTCCCTCTTGCGTCTCCCTCCCAACCTCCCTATCCCACCCCTCTAGGTGGTCACAAAGCACCTAGCTGATCTCCCTGTGCTATGCGGCTGCTTCCCACTAGCTATCTATTTTACGTTTGGTAGTGTATATATGTCCATGCCACTCTCTCACTTCGTCCCAGCTTACCCTCCCACCCCACCCCCGCGTCCTCAAGTCCATTCTCTACATCTGCATCTTTATTCCAGTGCAGAGATTTTTAAACCTCGTAACTTCTGGCTCTATAAGGTAGACGCTTCTACCTGGTCTATATTCCACTCCATAATGCTCCTTCCATATCATGGATGACTATCTGATAGACTACCCACATGCTCTAAAGTAATGTACAAAATTATAAACAGAGTTTGTTTAAAAATAAATTCCCTCAGTTCTTCTCTTGTAATAAAAAAAATCCATGTTTTCTGGATGTTGCTAATTTGATTAGAGTATTTCATATAAAAAGGGGCATGAGGGAATTCCCTGGCTTCCCAGTGGTTAGAACACGGAGCTTTCACTGCCGAGTGTGCAGGTTTGATCCCTGGTCAGGGAACTAGATCCCGCAAGTCGCACAGCGCAGCCAAATAAATAAATAAATAAATAGCTGCATGAAAAATGGAATTTTATTCTCACTGGGATGTATTTGCATCTTGAAGGAGAAACTCATTAACTCAAATGAATCTTTTATTGATGGAAACATGGGCGAAGGAGGTGAAGAGATGACAGGTGAAAGAAAAGATACTTTTAAAAAGCAGGTGTTCTGGTTCTATCTGTATCCTCCCAAATTTCCTACCACTCCACCTTCCTCAGGTACCACCCAATCCCCTTTGCCATAATTATCCCCCTTTCTTTACCCTCAGAAGGAGTTAGGGGTTCAAGTAAAACAGGCTTCTCCTGAAATATGGGCATCAGTGATTCAAAATAAATTATAAATGTGGTGGGCTTCCTGTGTTTACCATAGACTGGACCATTTGCAATATAGTAACTGGTCAGGAAAAGCAAGAAAAATGCATACATGACAGGTGGCTATTTAAAATAGTAGCATTTCTATAAACCTAGATTTTTTAAAAAAACAAAATTCTTACGTTAATGAATCAGAACTCCATTTTTCATAGCTTAATCTAAAGCCTGCCTTCAACTAGATATTTTCCTTCCTCTCCTTAAGTCTTGAAATAGCTTCATTAAACCCTCGAGAAATCATGGTCTCCTTGGCAAAATCATTCTTCACAGAATATCAGGTTACATTTGCAATACCTTCAAATAAAATCTAAAATGACATTGTCATGAGGTAGAAATTAAAAGAAATTCCATCCCTCTATCTTGAGGATCAGCCTGCACTTATTTCCATTCTAAGAATGATGAAAAGTCAGGAATTAATAGAACTTAAAAAAGGCATTAGTAGGGATTATATCAAGACCTCTCCAAAATTATCCGCAAGTAGTAAAAATATTTTATACAGCTCTGGAGTTCTGATTCCAGTCTATACTTCAGTCATCATACAAGTAGGAACAATTTTCACAACACACACATACACACACACGATTCCTTATTTTGAGTTTAATTCTGCTGCCTCCGACCTTGGGAGACATCATTTATTGTGTACCTATGACACAAGACACTGTCTGCTTGCTATTCACAAGCAGTGTTCCACAGAGACTTCCTCTGATAAGTCTAGGTAGGGAGACTACAATACACGACATAATCAGAAAATACATTACAGAGCTGTCTATAATTAAAGAGTAACATTTATGGGCCAGGCTATATTTGAAATTAGCATTCAGATGAAGGTTTTATCAACATGGTTGGGAGAAACTGCATGAAAAACAGAGGACTTGTTCTGGCCCATGAATGATGAGCAGCATTTGGAATAGTGGAGAGGGTGCTGTAGATATGAGGATGAGCTGGGCCAAGGACCAGCGGTGGAACTGAGAAGACAGCATCCAGAACAATGCTCTGTTCTCATTATAGTTGTCATTATGACCTCCTACTTTTTTATTTTCCATACCAAATTATCTTAGGTCCTTCAGAGTTTCCTCAGATAGTGCCCCTGGAGTGCTTATTTGTCCTATGACTGTACATATAAATTTAATCTATAAAAATTGAACAGGGATCAAAATATGTATTATTACTTAATTTACGCTTAAACTGTGAAAGCTGATTGCTCATTCAACCGAATTTTGAGTTGTGCTTAGGGTACAGATCATTTGCTCTCATTAATAATAAATATGCTTCCTTGGAATTTGTTTTAAAAGATAAATAATGTATATTCAATTTACCAGTAAATATTAGATATAAGTTCAAGATATTGAATGACCTTTCCTGTAATTTAAAAGAAGACTTTTAAATCCTCATCTTCCCCATTCCTGTTAGAGGAAGTTAACACTTTCCAGTAATTGAGTCATCTCCACTTACCTAAATTTAGGGTATACTACCTCTCTCCCCTCCCTGGTGATTTCTGTGAACAAATCTGAAGCTTTCAAAATAAAAATTCCCCACGTTTTATTTGTATCAGTTCTGCTTCCTTCTTAAAAGCACCAAGCTAGCCCAGGGAGCTACAATGATTAATGACCTGTTCTAGAGTTTACCTGCTCTATAAAATGTGCTGAATTCCAGAGCATAAAAGAAACTCTGAAGTAGGTCAGGAGCTTAACCTGCCCATGGGCCTAACTTAGACCAAAGGTAAGCAGGTTTGAAATTAAATTAGCACCATAAATTGCAATGGCTTATGATTCGGTGGCTTCACATTGGTCTGGAAGATGGGGAACTATAATGTTCAATACTGAAGGCTTAAAAACTGAATTCATTCAGACTTATGCAGTTTTGAATTTGAATTAATTCAGAAGACGACCTGGTTCGAAATAGTTTTGTGCATTCTCTAACGTGGGTTGAGGTGAGGTGGAGAGGAGAATTTGCACAATGGGTTAAGGAAATGTTTGGCCTGTGAGAGTAGAGTCCAAAATATACATTTAAGGATTACTTCAGAAGAGTCACAGAATGAATGTGCTAATTACAAATAATTCTTATTAAACTTAAAATGTTCACGCCAAACAAGTAGATGAAATCTACAAGATGTTCCCCACCAAGGTAACACATGATGTTCTGTGCCCTTAAGCAGGTCACGGTTGCATGCAGGACAAACTGTTAGCCCACTTGCATCTCTAAAAATCTGTAATTCTATAATCCACATGGGAAAACCAGTGAAGCTCCCAAAGCTGTAAAGAACAACTAAGTGGGAAGAGGTGAGGTATTAATGGGAGATGGAGAGAGCTTCTTACAGGAGAAGCCTAGATTCCTTGGTCCAGGAAGTGATTGGGAGCCTCAGGGCAGTTATTCCAGGTGTGTGATCCTGACCTGTCTGTAGTCTCACCCTATGTGCCACCATATATCTAACCCATTTCAGCTGAAATACCATTTCCTCAGGCTGCTCTCCTAAACCACCACCCCACCAGACTAAGTTAAGTTCATCCAGTTTTACACCCTCATGGCACCTTCTTCTTATCACTTATCATACATATCACAATTGTAATCAAATCTTTGTGTAGTTATTTGTGTTACGCCTGCCTTCCCCCACTATTATGTAAGCTCAATGAAGACAGAACTGCATCTTTTTTGTTTTCCATGGCTTTCCCAGTATCTGATACATTGTAGGTGCTCAGTAAATGTTGGGTGGATGGATGGATGGATGGATGGATGGATGGCTATATAGGAAGAGTAGGCATATATTTGAGGGGGCAAGGTGGAGCCAGATTTCTACCAAGTTCCCTCTTAAATCTATTACGGTATTTGGCTTTTAAGAGCTGAACATTTCATTCAGTAATATAAAGAGACTGAAAATAAGGAAGCATTAGAACAATATATCTTGTAGAGTTTATAGTACTTTTGCTTCATATATGTATGTGTCAGCATTATTCCTTGTGAAGACAAAAATGCCGGGCTGATTTTTTTTTTTCTTTTGCGGTACGCAGGCCTCTCACTGTTGTGGCCTCTCCCGTTGCGGAGCACAGGCTCCGGACGCGCAGGCTCAGCGGCCATGGCCCACGGGCCCAGCCGCTCCACGGCATGTGGGATCTTCCCGGACCGGGGCACGAACCCGCGTCCCCTGCATCGGCAGGCGGACCCCCAACCACTGCGCCACCAGGGAAGCCCGCAGGCTGATTTTTTTAGGGCTTGCCAACTGCACAAAAATAAAATAAGTAAAGCTTCTTCCATTTAAAATCTTTCCTTCCCTACCCTATCACTGAAGCCTACAGGGAAGACCCTGTTGACTTGTTTTGTCAAGTCTGCTTGTCGGGGAAGATAGAACTGGAACTGGAGAAAGAGTCAAAAGAAAAGAACGTGGCTGGTGAGGCTGCCAGGCACCTTTGTACTCCACAAACCCTGGGTCTTGGCTTTGCCTCTTGCACCCCCTGCTCCTTTGCTCTCCAAAGGCTCCTTAAGCTCTGAACGCTTGTGATGCTTGCAGGGCTTTAGTCTCCTGCTGAGTGAGTCCACGCTAGGAGGTGAGCACTCCCAACCCTGAAGAAGTATCATGGCAGGAAAATCTGCAGAATGTCAGGAATGAGCATAAACCCCTGAACTTTCAAGATACTGCCCTTAATTGTTACCAAGTCCCAGGCAGGCATTTTATGCCCCTCTTTCACTCTTCTTTTTCTTCTCCTTGCAGTTAGAAAATTTTCTTTAAATCTCAGTTTTAATAGATGCTAGTGAGCGACAAAGTTCATGTGGCTGGCCTGAGCCTTACATGTCCTATTCCCTAACACCCGAGGTAAATGAAACGTAAATGAGATTCAGCCGTGCATCTCCTGCTTCTGACCAATGCACATTTTTATTGCTGTAATAAAAGCTTGTATGTGAGACTTAATCATATGCATAACCACTTTTAAAATCTGAGAGGCTATGTTTCTACTAGAGGTAACAACTGGATCTTATTTTATTTATTTATTTATTTTGCGGTACGTGGGCCTCTCACTGTTGTGGCCTCTCCCGTTGCGGAGCACAGGCTCCGGACGCGCAGGCTCAGCGGCCATGGCTCACGGGCCCAGCCGCTCCGTGGCATGTGGGACCCTCCCGGACCAGGGCATGAACCCGCGTCCCCTGCATCGGCAGGCGGACCCCCAACCACTGCGCCACCAGGGAAGCCCCTGGATCTTATTTTTTGAAGCTTCAAATTTGCAAATATTCTCTAGAAAGGTATTCTTTCTTCAACTCATAAGGAAATGACGCATAATGTTTTCTGCCATTATTATTTACTACAGAGAGCATAGGCATTAACCTCTGTTCCATTGATTATCTCAAGATTAGTTGTGTTTAAAGATGTTTTTAAATGTATTGATAAAATGCACTGATGAAGCTATAATTTTAAAGATGCAGAGCAAGTGATATATAGCTTGGCAAAATGGAAATAATTTAAAATGAACTGGTAAGAAATCCTTCATTAATTTAAGATTTATAACTTTTATTTTAAATATATATTACATTAAAGATATAAAATCTGTTATAAAAATCACCTCATTTAACACCTGTCTTCATAACAAAGTAAATGATAGTTTCAAGATAATGAGTTTTTCTGAATTACTGAATGTATTAAAGGTGCCCTGAGGTATTATCTGACAGTAATCCAGGCGAATATTAATATTTTGATACAGCCTTTGATATAATGAATATGTCTCGAAAGATTAGCACTAGAAGTTCGCTCTGTGTATAAAATTCCAGTGTAATTTTGACCAGAAAGTTTAAGGACATTATTTTAGCAGGTTACAATGAGAAAGCTGAAGATTGATAGGTTGAATTTCATTAATGGGCGCCAGGCTCCTTTAATGAGATGCCAAGCTTCAGAGGCTTCATCCGGGTTCTAAATGTTCAGGACAAGGCTTGCCAATTTGCTTTGCTGAAGGCAAAGAGTTCCGCCCACAAAAGGGTCTTCTCCAGTTGCAGTTTTCTGCGTTAATGTATTCTGGGCTGAATTATCTCACCCACTGATTGCTGCCTTAGGAATTTCAGTGTTCATACAAACTAACAAACGTCCACCAGACAAGCACCAGCAATGCCCAGCTGGCTCTTTGTCCCCATGGGAAATTTTCTCCGTCAGAGCCTGGTAATTGTTTAGTACAACTGCTGCAGTTTCAAGGGTGCCAGCTCATCTGAGCCAACTGTATGCACATAGCCCATGACTCATGGGACTGAGAAAGTACACGCTGCAGGTGGGCGGGGACCTTCAAGGACTCCACTTTGCCCTCTTTGTCAGCTGTTTGGGGGAGAATACATAATGAAAGGCAGTTATTTAAGGGTTATAAATATCCTATATACTTCTGAAATTCAGCTATAGGAGTATATAATAATCTCACCTTTATCAAAAAACATGTGCTGTATATCTCAACAGTCACTTGGCTGTACTGTATGTGTTACAATAACAGCTATACTGTAACACCTGTTACATAAATATGGCATAAAGAGCTGGCTTAATATCCAGGGTGAGGGGCAGTCTGGGGCGGAGGCTGGGAATGCAAGCTCCATTCTCTGGCCTCATGCCATGCTAGCCGGCAGAAGTGTTCGCTATCAGGTCTTCCAAAATTATACTGGAAATACCAAAAATATATTTTGTTAGAAAAGTAGACAAAACCAGTTTATTATAAGGCAATTTGAACTCATCAGACCTTTACTGTCAATTAGAGGCAGGAATATCCTCTTGAAAAAATCCTCCTACATAGTATTCTGTACACAAATGACATCATTAAACAGTGTCAACCTGCCACGTATATACCAAGTGTCTCCAGGGCTCTGTGGAATATATGATGATTAGGGTGAGAGTTCTCAATGTATTTATTAGTGATCTTTTGCCAAGAAACAAATTACAAAATCTTAGTGACTGAAAATAACAAGAATTTATTATCTCACTGTTTCTGTGGGTCAGGAATCAAGGAGACGCTTAGGTAGGTAGTTCTGCTTAGGGTCTTTCACAAGGCTGCAGTCAGGTGACAGTCATGGCTGCAGTCATCTCAAAGCTAGACTAGAGAGGACTCTGCTTCCAAGCTCACTCACAAGGCTGATAACTGGCCTCGGAAGATTCTCTTCTGAGGGCACCACGTGGCCTCCCCACAGGGCTACTTGACACGGTGGTAGCTGGCTTCCTCCAGAGAAGCGGCCCAAGAGAGGGTGGGAGAGCACACACAAGACTGAAGCCACAGTCTTTTTATGACCTAATATTGAGAGCGGCAGCCCATCACATCTGCTGTATTCTATCCATTAGAAACAAGCAGATATGTCCACCCTACACTCAAGGGAAAGGGATTATATAAAGACCTTAATTCTCAGGAGACAGAAATCAATGGGGGTCATCATAGAGGCTGCCTACCACACTGAGGGAATTAATTCAGGGCCTCAGCATTTCTCTCTGGAATTATAGCTACTACCTCTAATTAGTCTTAGGGCCTGATTTTGATCTCTTCTAATCAAACTATCCTTGCTATGGCAAAGTGGTCTTTAAAAACTGCAAATCTTGGGCTTCCCTGGTGGAGCAGTGGTTGAGAGTCCGCCTGCTGATGCAGGGGACACGGGTTCGTAACCCCGGTCCGGGAAGATCCCACATGCCGCAGAGCGGTTGAGCCCGTGAGCCATGGCCACTGGGCCTGCGCGTCCAGAGCCTGTGCTTCGCAGCGGGAGAGGCCACAGCAGTGAGAGGTCTGCGTACCGCAAAAAAAAAAACAAAAACTGCAAATCTTGATATGTCAGCTAAAATCTGCTAATCGTCCTTAGGAACATGTCTAAGCTTCTTAATGGGACATATAAGACCCTTTATACACAGAGCATAAAGACAATATTAAATGGCCTCTAAGTTCATTTAAAGCTAGGCTGCCTGGGTTCTAATCCTGGCTCCACAATTTATCAGTTTTATACCCTTGGGCAGGTTTATTAACATCATTTCAATTTCCTCATTGAAACTTGAAACAGTAATGATACTTATTTTATAGAATTATTGTGAGAATTAAATAAAATAATCCTTGTGCAACTCTTGGCACAAGTGTATTTCTTCCACTGACTTCCGGTTATTTAGGATTTTGAAGTCTACAACTTCATAATAACTGCGTTGCTTCACAAGCCAAACTCCTTAGATGGGCATTTAAAACTTCACACAGTCTGCTCCCCACAGATCTCTTTATCCACACCATCTCCACACCCCCAATCTTCCTTTGCCCATTCTCAAATACATACACACACAGACATACACACATGTACTAAACACACACACAGCATACATACACACATCTACCAACACACAACTATATACCAGGAGACTCACTGCTTTGGATTTACTCTAGATGCTTGTTAAAATTCAGATTTCTGAGTCTCACCTAGACTCAGAGGGCAAAGGGGAGGAAATCAGCCTTTGGCAAGCTTTCTAGGTAGTTCTTATTCATAGAAAGCCTTAAAGACCACAGCCCTTGTCCCACTAAATGATCTTGGTGAGCATGTCTCCAAACTTTACTACTGTCGTGGCTTCTTCATGAAAAGCATGTCATTTCCAGCTGAAAAAGAAAAAAAAAGATTTCAGGATTTACTCAGCACCCTTGCCAAGCATCCCTGGATGGCCTCACAGCAATTGATGGATCTTGCTTGGCTGGCCCTTGCCACATTTTATGAAAATTATTAGTTTGCGCATTCATTCCCCGGGTTAGTTCAAGAGCAACTTGAGTGCAGGGACCACCTCTGACAGCACTTCTGGCACAAGGTCAAAAATTGTCATTGCTCAGTTCGTATTTCCTGCAATTTTAGCCATTACATTGAAGTCTATTTTTGCTCTCAAATGTGTTATCTTGTATGAGTCTATAAGACAACTTTTTCTATACAAAATAAGAATATCGTAATAGTGTTTAGCTACTACATACCACTTTAACTTTTCAAATACATTATAAAAAAGAATAAATAGCTTGTCCAAGATATAGAAGTAGGATATTAAATTCTTCTGCCAAGGTATTTTGTCAATAATCTTGCATAATTTGGAATAGCGCACCGCAAGCTAGGTAATGTACAAATTTCAGTTGTGTTGACTTAACAGTTTTACATTCCTTCGTACAAAGGCATAAGGTCAGAATGTGTTTGTCTTTTTATTTATATTTTGGTGGCCCAATTATTTTAATGCTTTAGGATCGCTGCTGAAGTTTTCTCCTCTAACTGGAACTTGGAGTGTATTAAGTAACCAGTAATCAGATTCCTCCAACTTAAGAAAAACAGTTGCCGAGATTCATGACCAAATGCATTTTAAATGGGGTCACTGCTGAGCCCGCCACTGCCAAGGTGGCTACTCTCAAGCTGGAGAGGACCAAGAGATGTAGCATCAAAACACCTGAGCGGCTGACAACGTCTGCTGCTGGCACGTAAACGTGCAAGGTCACCAGCTGACCGGACATGTTGGATTGCACTTCGAATTCAGTTGACATTGATTTCACAAACTTTGGTGAAAGAGTCACTTCCAGCTACTCTGTGACATGATAACTTCTGCTGACTAAACTCTCCCTGAAAGACAGACAATTTACATAGCCTCCCAAGCCCACAGTCAGTGTGGGATCCTTTAGGCTGCATGGTTTCTCTTTTAATATCTTGTGAATTCCCCAAACAAAGCCTTCCACTGTCATAGGAAAGAACTAAAATCCATCCTGAAGTCAAACAGAAATTATTTGGAAATGACATGCTGGTTATGGGGTAATCTACCTCTTTCCCTCAAGAGCAGATATAAGCAAAGATTGATAAAACAATGCATTTCTTCATTTGTGAGAGATTTTTCCCTTTATTATTTTTCATTATTACTCTATTTGATATTTAATATATTAGAATTACCTGTCCTCATTCCACAACTTATTTATAATGTTAGTGCCCAGTTAAATTGTTCCAAAATTTACCAGCGATTAGATAATTTTGAGTATTTTTGCTGAGCGGCAATTACGTAAAACCCATTACCAGTCCTCAAATTGAATGAGGAACCAAAACTAGTTACTAGGGAAGTAATACTAGTCAAGATGGCAGCCTGAGCTGCCACTTGCTTTATAAGAGAATTACTCATTCCTAATCTACAACATGTACAGTGAATTACAGAAATGTGTTTTTGACATCTAAGTTTCTTTCATGACACAACATTGCCAAGCAAGAGTTCCCTAGCACATTAAAAATATAGTGTCTCTCTTGCTATTTTCAGACTCTAGGCAACATACCAACATCGATTAAGCACACACACACACACACACACACACACACACACACACACATTATATGTATACACTCATTCTCAACCCAGTTATAAGTTTAGCCCCTAACCACCCAGCTTATAGTGGCAAAGCAGATGCATTCAATTAAACAAAGAGAAGTAAGACAGCACACTGACAATATGTAAGTTTGACTGTGCAATGCTGAGTAAATTCTGATTACTTCAGAGGTTGAGTTTAGCTCAAAGGAACACTCTATAAAAAGAAATATTAAAGGTGGATTTGAAAAATAATTGAACGATAAACAGTCTGTTATCTAGGAAATAGATGCCTTTTCTGGATCCATTGCTACTTAAAAGTGCATAGAGGAAAAGATAAAAATGGGATAAAGAGATGCATGACTATATGGCAGTATGCATATCTACGTGATACTAAATGGATTTGGGGTGAATGTATAACATTAATATACAGTTAACTATTGTCAAGTCCTGCTTATACCCTCAACAAGAATACGGTGCACATCATTACTCAGCGTACCTCACTGAATTGTCCCTACACAGAATAATATCTTTGTGACCAAAATTATTGATCTGAGGCAGCTTTCACTCTAGGACAGTGGGATTAAATATGAAATATATTTGGGCAGAAATCTTTGTACTCAGTGGCCTGCTGGTATTAAGTCCTGCTCTACCAAGGCAAATGCCTATCCAATAAGTATATAGGATACATCCTTATGCATTAAAAAAGCTACATTTATGTTTTGGAAATCTTCCCTCTCCTAATAGAGCTTGAATTCAATATCAGCAACACAGTAACCACTCTTGACTAGCAGAGTAAATTACAGTACAAAAAATGCAGTTAACAGTCAGAAACTTAGAGTATGTTAGGGCTGGAAGAGATTTTAGAGATCACTTAGCTGAACCCAAGTATTTTATAATTAACGTAATTAATATGACAATTTTTCCAAACCCTGGTCTGCAGAGCAGTACTTTCTGATAACACCTTTTGTACTGTCCATAAGAAAATGAGAAAAATAAAGCGGTATCGTAGGGTTTTCATAAAACTAAATATACTTATTTAAAATTATTGCCTTTTATTCTAAGAGTTTGTCCTTCCTTATATTTTTTATGTTAACATATCTTATGAAATGATGATGATAGAAAAAGATATTTGCTTTCCCTGACATTTGTAATTGATTAAATAAAACCCTGACAACCCTGTGATATACCCCATTTCTTTTTAATTTAACCAAACTGTGAAATCCAAGACTTGGGGAACCACTGATTTAGATGCCAATATAAAATTTCTTCCATTGACTCTTTAATATATGAGACACACAAATTTATCATAAAGCAAAATTAATAAGAAGGGTTATTTATGAAATGAGCTATGTTAAAGGACATTGCTCCTGTTTACCATGTAAAATGTGGCAAAAGGTCTCAAATGCAATAATATGTCTTTGGCTATTCATATGTGTCTCGACAAAAGAGAAACTAACAGTTTTTAGCTGTATTTGAAAAAACTGGCATATTTTATCTCTCAGTAAGACTTAAAAACTGCAAGAACAAAGAAATCAAGGAGATTGAAGCATGAACATAATCATATTATTACACAGTTATTAAGATAAAGGTTATGGAGAAAGTGATACTTGTCATCAGAAGGCACAAACTGGCTTGATTTTCATTTTTTCTGTGTCACTTGCATAATCCTTTTTGTTTCAGATAGGCATTTGCAGATTCATACCTCACCCCAGGAGACATGGATAGGAGTCAAATATCTTAGTAGGTTTTTTTCAAAGAATGTCAAGGTACAAAAAAATGTCTAATGAGATATTAAGAATAATATCAGGCAAAATGGAATTCAGGACCATTTAGAATCAAGATAAATTACCTCCTAGGAAGTTACTCCTGCGAGGTGATGCACAAAAGCAGGAAGCTAATGAATCTCTGCTACAAAATTATGCTTCCACATCAAGTCTTCTAAATAATCAAGAATGCCATATTTATTTCTTTTTACTTATTTCAGATAATTCATATACCCATTGCTTTAAAGTTATGTACTTAAAAGATCAAATGTGATTTTCTTGAGTGAACTACCAAAGATTCCTCTGTATGACTTTGAAAGAGCAACTTTGATTGATAGTCGGCTCTCAAAAACAGTTATCTCATTGCCACTTCTAGCCAGCTTAGGTATAACTCTTTCTTAGCTATGGTAGAATCAGTCTCAGATTTAATTCCAAGATTTGTGATGGCTTTCAGTAAAACATTTGGCTTATTTTCTCTCTTAGAAGGGCAGATAATACATCATGATTAAAATCTAATATCGTTTTCAAATTTTCTCTTGTTGTGCAGGTATATTCAGTAATGTTTAGAATATAGAATGCTTTTTTTTTTTTTTACCTTTTTTGTTGTTGCTGTTTGTAGGGTTTTTTTTTGTTTTTTGGTATTTTTTTGGTTTGTTTTTGCCATTGTTTGAACATGGAGAAAACATTCAGAGTTTTAGTAATTGGACTGACCATACCATATTTAGGGGCTATTTCTGAGTCCTAGTAAGACATTTTTCATAAGCCTTTTGAATTTAAAACAACAGGAAAATAATTTGTCACATAACCAACTTTCTTCTTATGTATTTTTGACCACTTGTGTTGCAGGTTAGTCATCCAGTGAAAAATATGTATTGAATAACTGTGTCAGCAGCAATGGATATGGGGTGGTTTGAAGTGCAAAAAAATAGCAAACGTGGTTAAGTCCATCAGGGAGTTTAGAATCTAGTAAACAATTTTATGAACTAATTCATAATTCCTCTTTGCGGAAGTTTGACTTCTGTTAAACCTTTTCATTTTGGAAGGGAGGAAGGAAGGTAAGGAAGGAAGGAAGGGAGGGAGGAAGGGAGGGAGGGGAGGGAAGAAGGGAGAAAGAAGATAGGGGGATGGGAGAAAAGAAGAACAAAGAAAAATTGATGATTTAACACCTGATTCTGTAGAAGCATCTTGTTTTACTTCTTATAGTTGTATTGAGTTGATCTATAGATATTCTGGCATTTTCTATTTATTGCTCTTCTGGGTCCCTAATGAAACTTGTCAGACCTCCAAAAAGAACAAATCCAGGAGGCAAATGGTGGCCTTCCAAGAACTTGTTACTAAAGTAAACCACTTGAGTGGATTCCCGCGATTAGAGTCAAGTTTTACTATCATCAGACATGGCCCAACCGAGTAACACTTGTCAACTGCAAATTTGGTAGGAAGGTCACAGTAGCTAAGGCTACTTAGTAACTGGATATTCTCAAACTTGACAGGAGGGCATTTCTCATTTGGGAAGTTAACAGGAATGAGAAACCATCTCTGAACCCAAGTTATTTAAAAGCAAAACATAGGCCTTAGAATTAGTAGACCATTCATCTTGTAGATACAGTTGGACACTTGGACAACACGGGTTTGACCTGTGTGGGTTCATTTATTCACAGATTTTTTTCAATAGTAAATACTGCAGTACTACATGATCTGCCATTGGTTGGGACCTTGGATACAGAGGAACCATGGATACAGAGCATCAACTATAAGTTATACATGGATTTTCAACTGGGAGCAGGGTTGGTGCCCCTAACCCCTGCATTGTTCAAGGGCCAAATGTACTCAGAAAATATCTGTCAGTAATGGAGAAAGAGCTCACCTGTGCTTCAGTCAAGATGCCATCTTTGAGTTCACTCTAATTTTGAGCACATTTCCTGCTAGTGCCACCTCCATTAATTTATGCTTCATTTTCTCTCTAAACATTTCCTATTCTTACTCTTTTGCCTCTCCTTCTCTATCATTTCCTCTCACTTGATGATTATACATGTGTTGTGGTTCTATGGAATTCAGAGACCCATAGAAGTTCATGTCATAAGTTAGGATTTTTAACTGTTGTAGGTCTTGGACGACTTTGAGAATCCAAAAAAAGAACATGAACACATTTTCCCTAAAAAAAAATACCACCATACTTCTTAAATTTTTTAAAAAATAATTTCAGGAAGTTCACAAAAACCCACCCATGGGTTTTCGACAATCATGTGATTGCTCATATACATATATACACATTTACATTTCCCCATCATCCTGGAATTTTTTTCATTTTTTTGAAAAATAATTGACATACATGACTATGTAAGTTTAAGATGTACAGCATGGTGGTTTAATTTACACATACTGTGAAATGAGTATCACAAAAGGTTCAGTCAACATCCATCATCTCATATAGATACAATAAAAAGAAAAAAAAAATCTCCTGTGATGAGGACTTTATCCTGGAAATTTTATGGAGACTGTTTCTGATTTTTTTTCCTTAAAATACATTAAGCCTTAACCCGTAGATAATAGAGCAAACACAGTGAAACCACACTGATATAGTGTAACTGAGTAAACAACCAGTGTGAGATAAGAGAGATAGGAGAACTGCAGAATCTCAGAGATCAGCTATACTGATTTTGTTGCATGTATAATTTCTACAGGATCCTTAGAAAGTACACTCAAGATTTAAAACTGACAGAGACTCCACAAATACTTGCTGAATTCATTTAAAAGAAGTACCCTTACTTACAGCAAAATAGAGAAATTCATATACTCTCTGAAGATACCCAAGAGTAATTTTCTCCAACCACCCATCAGATGTTCAGTTTCCTTTACGATAGGCACTCCAAGCAGGCCACTGAATGTTCCCTAGTTCCACGACATATGCTTTATGAGGAAATCTCCTATTGCTTGCTTAAACTGGGTCCTTTCAAAGTGTTTGAGGGCTTTCAAAAAATAGTTGACTCTCTAAATTACCACTCTATGCATGGCCCACAGGCCAATATAGCGTAACAGATGTTCAAAAACAAAGAAAAAATTTTATCTTACCAGCAAGCACACATAACCAAGAGGCCTAACCATCTGTCTTCTGCTGTCTCTATCTTTGCATAATTGACTTGCTCCAAAGGTCACATCAGAGAACTGGGTTCAGTCAGTAATTATAATTGACATTGAATGGTATTTATCATTTAGTTTTGAGCTGTTCAAGTTAAATATGCCTAAAATCATAATAGTAATACCCACTTATTGGATGTTTATAGTGAACCAAACAGGAGTTATATGTGGAACTTTATGTTTGTTGTCTTACTTAGTTTACAGATGCCTATGAGGTAGCGATTGCTGTCCTCATTTTGCTGTTAAGAAATCTGATACTCAGGGACATTTTTTGAAATGGCCAAGCTGGAATATGTAACAGGGCTGTCTCAGTCAGGAGTCTGGCTTATTCTGCAATATTTGACAGATTATGGGTTGCTAATTAAAATTGTCTTTATTATTATTTTTGGTGCCCATCATGGCCATCTAACATTTCTATTTTGTTCTTCCTGTATCCTACACACGTGTGTTTGTCCAAACGAGTGGCATTTAGGCTCTTGGCAAGAAGGGGTTGTACATAATTCTCTTTATTCACTATTTTGGCAAAGGTGATTAGGATTTTATTAAAGGCATTTTGACAACTATGAAAATATACATACCCTTGCAAAATAATTTCTTCTTCTGGAAACATATGTATAGTCAAAAAAAAAAAAAAGAACCACCGGCTTTGTCTCCAAGGCAAAATGAATTGAATACTGATATGCTGCTGTAAATAAGAACACAGGCCTATGGAACCAGACAACTTTGGGAAGTTAGCCTCTAACTTCAGTTTTTGAATCTGTAGAGTGGAATAAACAATAGCATTGTCTTAATTTCCTGGGTTATCTTACAAATTACCACAAACTAGGTGGCTTAAAACAACCTATGTTTATTCTCTTACAGTTCTGGAAGCTGAAAGTCTCAAATCCAGGTGTTAGCAGAGCCACTTCTCTCTTTGAAGGTTCAGGGGAAAATCTATTCCATGCCTTTCTCTCATCTCCTTTGTTGCTGGAAATCTTGGTGTTCCTTGGCTTGTAGATGCATCTCTCCAATCTCTGTCTCCGTCATCACATGGCATTCTTCCTGTGTGTCTGTCTCTGCATCTCTTCTCCTCTTCTACTAAGGACACCAGTCACATTGGATTAGAGCCCCCCTCAATCCAGTATGACCTCATCTTACCTTGATGACATCTGCAAAGACCCTACTTCCAAATAAGGTCTCATTCACAGGTACTGGGGGTTAGAAGTAGAGCATATCTTTTGGGGGGGGGACACAATTGAACTCATAGCAAGCACCTCTGATGTAAAATTGTAATATTTAAATGTGAGAGTGCCTGTCAAGCCTTCAGTAAATAATAGGCACTCAATAAAGTTAAGGGATGTTATGACTGATAATACTATAGTTGGCTCTGAGACCTCAGATAAATTATTCAGCCTCTCTTGAGTCAGTTTCCTTTTCTATAAAAAGTGGAGATAATAATGTTTATTTCAAAGAGCTGTTGAGAGAATTGAATGTCATAATTCAATACTGGCCCTGGTAACTCAGGGTTAACTCTCCTCTTTCTCCAAGAGATAGCATTGATGAGGTGAGCAGGAACTCTCTCAGGAGTCCAGTGTCATCAAATACACCATATTTCAAGGAAAAAAGAGCAAGCGTCAAAATAGGTTGACAGAAGACATTGAGCAGGGCAGCTCCGCTCCTTTCCCAGGTAGCGGTGGTGGCAGCTGCGGCCACGAGTTCGGTCTTCCCCTGCCTAAGGAAGAAGGTGTTGGAGAAAGCACTTAGTGTCAGTCATTCCCCATTGTCCTCCTTTCCGTGATAGTGATTCTGGGGACACCTGGGCAGAAAGAGTCTGACTGAGTGAAGTGAGCATGAACATAACTATTCCTTTGTGGTTTTTTACCCCTTATTCACCCCACCCTTGAAAAAGTCACCAGAATAATGAGTGTGCTGGTTCATGTGATTTAGCTGGATTTAGATGTGGCTCTCTTGGTCTTTTACAAGTTGTTAACACCGGTGATGTGACTCTATTAAACTAAACCTCAAGGGAGAGCAGAGGGAAGAGATGGGAAACACCATGGACTTGATGTTTCTCTCCTGCCTGTTTGAGGACTTTGTCTTATTAAATATCCAAGTATTAGTTAGGGTAATGCTAGCACTGGAACTAATAAACCCCCATAACATTGAGGCTTATCCCAATATTATATTTCATGCTCAAGCAATACCAGAAACTGTATTTCTGTGCAGTGAATAATTTCCTCCTCTTGGTAATTCAGTGACCAAGGTTTCCTACCTCTGGGGGCTCCCCTATCCCATAGGACTTACGGACCTGAAGCCTTGGAAGCATCTGACTTATGCCATGGAAGGAAAAAGAGAGAATAGGGAATCACACACCTGCTTCTTGAAGGCTTTGGCCAAGAAGAACTATTCATGACACATGACCATAGCTAGATGCAGATGAGGCTGAGTAATGTGTTCTTGGCTGGACAGACAGACACATTCTAGCAACAACTCTACTCCATGGAAGGGAGAACAACAAATTTTGGTGACAGCAGCTATTTCTATCATAATCCTTTCTCTCGTGAATCTTCTTCCTTGCCACTTTCATTGTCTCTTTTTCTTAAGCTACAAATATGCCCGTTCAACTATTTTGAGCGCTTGCTATGTATATTCAGGTAAGGTGCTAAGCCCTGGGAATATTCCCTTGCCTTTTTTCTCTATCCCACATTTTAGTTATTTCCAGTGGATTCCCTCTTTCTTTACAGCCTCCTGGCAAATGAGTCTAGTTTCCAGAACTTGAGCCACTGCCTCTGCAGGATGAAATATCAGGCTCCTACCCCCTCAGGAGCCCAATCCCAGACCTTCCATCTATCAGGCAACTCCTTGAATTGGTATCTGGCACATTTATCTCAAACTGTCCTATCTAAACCCTGTACTTCTCTCTGATCTTTAAGGCTGTTCCTCATTCCTCCGTGCATTTGAACTGCTGTGCCAAGTGCTCCTTTTCCTGATTTCCGTTTTTCCTTAAATTATGTCCATTTAAAAACAAAGATAAAGAAAATGGAGAGAAGAGTGCATGTGTATAGTTTCCATGAGAAAGGAAAGAGGAGAGAAGAGGCAGGCAAGAAAGCAAACGTTAGGCCAGAAAGTATCTGGTATCAGCAACAAGGTGATACCCAAAGCTTCTCAGATCAGCCTGGCATAGGGGTGGGGCTGATTCAAAATTATTTGAATACAGAGCCGGAACCGAGGGCCACTGTCCAGCTGGCCATCGGTGTGGAAGTTCAGAGGAGTTTATAGTTCTGGAAGAAACTGTCATTTTTAATATGCGTATATTTGAAGTAATACAAGAGTATTATAAATGTTTAAGATATTATTTAACCTATTTCTTTCATATTCTGAGAGTCACACGTATTTTGAGAAGCAGATATTTTCCTTTTATTTTTTTTTAACTTTATTTATTGTATTTATTTATTTTTGGCTGTGTTGGGTCTTCATTGCTGCACTCGGGCTTTCTCTAGTTGCACCGAGCGGGGGCTACTCTTAGTTGCGGTGAGCAGCGTCTTACAGTGGTGGCTTCTCTTGTCGCGGAGCACGGGCTCTAGGCGCACAGGCTTTAGTAGTTGCAGCACGCAGGCTCAGTAGTTGTGGCTTGCGGGCTCTAGAGCACAGGCTCAGTGGTGTGGCACACAGGTTTAGTTGCTCCACGGCATGTGGGATCTTCCCGGACCAGGGATCAAACCTGTGTCCCCTGCATTGGCAAGCGGATTCTTAACCACTGCGCCACCAGGGAAGCCCGAGAAGCAGATATTTTTCATATTAACGTACACAGGACATACAAAAACAAAACACTAAACCTGACATTTAGCTAGATGACTCTTATTTTCACAAATTCATACAATCTTCACGGCTCAATCCAACACTCACACACAAATACACACACGTGTGTGCACACATACCCACATACACACAAATGACTAAATGTCTACTTTAAGCCTTAGAAAGTGATTTGAATAAAGAATGCTGCAGTGATTCTACTACCTAATTTTAGTATTTTATTTATTTAAAAAAATTTCCTGTGGTACAGATCTGATTTATTTGTGTGAATATTTTTCATCTTTTAATTTAAATATCTGGGTAACCATCAGTGGAGCTGCCTATTTCAATGAAAATTACTCAGGTTTTACTTTATTTCTCAAATCAGATGCTTAAAAGCCAGGGGAGTTTCAATCTTTTCTGATGCTGTATAATCTATCTGATTCATTTTGTTACCGACTACTCTTTTGATAGATAAAAATACAGCTAGCCTATTAGTTAACTGCAAGTCCCAAGAAAAGGATAAATAACACATGAGCAGTCTCTACCAACACCTCAGCATGGCATTTAACAGCTGCCGAAAGTACTGTATAATCTTTTGGAAGGCTTAATCGTTCCCTATTGCACTTTTCAAAAGAGAAGAGTAGTTATTAATCCTGGTGTTCACACAAAATTTTCACAGTAGATCTTCATTGAATAAATAATGCTGTTTCCTATAAAGATTTTGGTTTTATGTAACACTTAACTGTTCGAGGTTAAACAAATAGTAATGTGCTAGCAAAGAGAAAAACTGTATTTGGTAAAGAAAACCACATTTTAGGCTGTATTAAACTGTACATTTAAGTGGTGGTTTTGAGGAAAGAAAATAGAAGTGTCTTTCTGGAGACCATGAAGTACCCCTTTTTTATACAGTGAGGTTTCTTCCCCGCTTTTCTTTCTCTCTTAAAAGAAAATCCTTATAATAGTTCAATTAATCATGTTTTATCTTTCTAAAGTGTGTTATTACTCAAATGCGTGGGAGAAGCTGGCTCTCAGCAAAATGTAACAGACTGTATAGCACACTTTTTCTTTTCAATCATTGGCCCCTTAGAATCCTATTTACATCTTTTGGAACAATTAGTTACCTATCTAATATTTTGTTTCCAACAGAATGACTCCCAGGCACTGTCATAATTAATTTTAACTTTTGGGGGACTTAACGATTCATTCATTTATCCAATTCCAAAGTAAGTATGAGGTGGCATTATAAAAGATATATGCATTTAGAACATTAAAATGGAAATAAGATGATTAAAACAATATAAAGGGAAAGAGAAATAATGGTACTGAAATTCTAAACTCATGCAGTTTTTTGTAAGATTAAAAAAAGTAACTGTAAGTAATGAAATAACTGTCACTTTTGAAACAAAATGATATGAAACCTTTTGATTTCTCAAGAGAGATCCATTTTTTTCTAGAAATGAATTCTAAATATGTATATATAATGCAAATATTTGCAAAAAAATGACACTAAACAACATAAACATTGCATTTAGTTTTATGAGGAAAGAATGCAAAAACATGCTTCTTATATCAATCCAGAATGAAAGCTTAATGCTTGAATCTGAAATGCTAATGAAGTAAAAATATTTTAATAAGATGCCTAACCTGATGGATCTTGAAAAGTGGCTTATTTTAATCTAACTTGATGAGCAATATGGCTAAAGATACTCAGAGGAATGGACATCTACAGACTTAGCACATCCAATTATCTTCTTATAATGTGATTTGTCCCAGCCACCAATGTGACACAAATTTAAGGAGAAACAGTTCAAGTCTGGGCAAAGTTGGGATTGTGTGCAGTCTGCGTGGACTGAATGGAGATAAACATAATATGGATTAGATATGCAGAGAGTAAAGTAAACATTCTGTTGTAGAAAAAGGAATTCTAACTTGCCTAATAAGGAACCAACTCAGTTCTGATAGGAGTAAGCCCCCGTGGTGATATGTGTAGACCCATCCTCAATATCTTAGACCTTTCTGACTGAGATTCTATAATTCTTTTTTTAAAAGTTTTTATTTTGAACAATTTAGACATATTGTAAAAATAGAGAGAATAGTATATACCCATCACCCAGTTTCAATAAAAATCAACATACATCTAACACTGCATATAACCAGACTTTCTCTCACCTTTCCCTTCCCTCACTCTGGATTTTATTGGAGCCCACCTCAAATATTATAGCATTTCATCCACAAATATTTATGTATCTCTAAAAGGTTAAGACAATTTTTAAAACATAAGCACAACATCATTGTCACATCTAAAAACAATACTCGTCAACAATTTCTGCGATAGCTTGTCTCCAAGATGGCCACAGTTAATTCCTTCTTTCCACATGCATGCCATTCCCCTATCAAAATGTAAAGACTAATTCACTACTTTTTTGAATCTATGCTAGGCTATGACTGTTTTGGCCAGTAGTATATGACAGGAGTAATGCTATACTACTTCTACTCCTTGACTTTAAGAGGATTAGATATTTCTACTTCTCTCTTGGGAGTACTAAACATCCACATAAGACATCTTACTACCCTATTAGCTAAAAAAAAAAAAAACCATATGGAGAAGCTCCAAGGAAAGGAAAGACCATATGGAGAAACCATATATATGTAAATATGATTATTATATTATTTATATTATATTACATTATATTATATTATATTTATTATATTATATTGTATTACATTATAGAGAGAGAGAGACCCATTTGTTCCAGCATCTTGAGTGAACCATGCCTTCGAACTGTTCACACCAAGGTACTGGACATGTGAGAGAATCCTTCCTGGATACTCCACACAAGCTCAGCCACCAACTGATTATGACTGAGAAACCCCAATTGACACTATGTGGAACAGAAGAATGGCCCAGCCAAGCGCTGCCTAAACTTTTCATCCATATAATCATGAATAATAAAATAACTATTGTTTTAAGCCACTATGTGTTAGCTAATTTATTCTAAGGAGAAGATAACTGAAACAATACCTTAATATTATCAACATCCAGGCAGTGTTCAACTTTCTCCAGTTGGTTCATATATGTTTTGGTTATATTTGGTTCGTTAGATTCAAGATTTAAACAAGTAACTCAAGAACACTAAAAAATAATGAAATTACTTTATGTAAATATTTCCCATTTTATCAGCTACTTCTATAGAAAGTATCTGATGTGATATGGTAGCTCTGTATGCATAGGTTATTTGAGCAAAGATATTACTGTCCCCATCACACAGATGATAAGAAAAAGATCCGAAGAGATTAAATGATTTACCAGAAAAATTGTACCCAGAATTTAAACCCAGCTTTTCAAATTTAAAATTTAGGGCTCTTTCCCTTATTCCAAACCTGGTTGAGCCTTCAAAGATTGTAATTACCATGATTGGCTCTAATAAGACTCATTATTGGAACCATAAAGAAACAAATGCTTCTCCACTCCTCATTCTTACACCTGGAGATGAATTTATTTCTGAAATGTGTCCTTCCTCTCTGTCTCTGCCACCTGGTTCCTAGTACAGGATTTCCTGATCTCTCCTCATTTACCTATGTTTCTTAGTACCGAAGTCTTAAGTGATCTCTAAGCCTTTCTACTCCTCTTTGCTTTCTCCTCCATTCCACTGCCAGATGCATTTATTTGCAACTAAACTTGGCCACCTCAACCTCCTTGCCTAGTAAACTAACAATTCTCAAACCAACAACCCCAGAAAGGAATATTCTCAAATGTCCATGAGTGCTCCTGGAAAATCTTAAAAATTCGTCTCTCTTGGTAAAACCTAAAACAGTACAATAATCTTCTGAATCAATAAGATAATCACTTCATAACAGAGTACTGCCATCTACCTGATTTCAGTGCCTATGATGGCATGTGGATTTACGAGAGTTCATGATACCAAAGCATGCTGTATAAATAAGTTTTTGAAGTCATTTGGCTAATAAAATTTGTGACAGAATTGAGTGATCATATAACACAGGTATAGCCATGAAGAAGCTTAAGAACCTATATCATAAGGTTTGTTACCATACCAGTTACTAAAAATGCATCGTCAAAACACACTCCATTGTTGTATGTACCAAATTTCAGTGGTTCAGTATTGATAGGTATGTTGGAAGTTAACAAATGAACTACATTTCTGATCCCAGTTCCAGAGACAATTTGATTTATTACTTAATATAGAATTCAATAATGCCTCAAAGTTAAAGTCAACTCCAAGTAAATAAAAAACTTTTAGAGTATCAAGTAGCACCATTTAAATGGGATTTCAAAGCCTAGTAGGAGCATAATTTGAATTAAAGATTAGATTAGATTATCCTAATACAGCAATAAAATCTTTGAAGTTTGTAATTCTATTTTGACTACATACTTTTTGCAAAAAAAGCATTGAGGTTAGAAGAGAGAAAATTATTTTACCTATTAGATCAAACCACACATAATAGCCAAAGTTCAACCATTTTTGACCTACAGATATGTCAAATATTGAATTAGTGATGGTAGTATGAATTCACTGGTTTTGTAAATATTTTTGTAAATCATTTGTTTTCATTATTTGTCCTTGTATTAGTTCACTAGGGCTACCGTAACAAAATACCACAAAATGGGTGGCTTAAAACAATGAAAGCTTATTCTCTCACAATTCTGGAGCCCAGGAGTCCAAAGTCACGGTATTGGCAAGGTTGGTTCCTTCTGGAGTTACCGGGGGAGAATTTGTTTCATGCTTCTCTTCTAGGCTCTGGGGGCTGCCAGCAATCCTTGGTGTTCCTTGGCTTGCATCTGTATCTGCCTTCATTCTCTCTGTCTTTGTAGCATTCTCTCTGTGTGTCTTCGTGTCTCTGTATCCAAATTTCCCTTTTTTTATAAGGACTCCAGTTATTGCATCAGGGCCCACCCCAAGCCACTAGAACCTCATTTTTATTTGATTACATCTACAAAGGTGCTATTTCCAAATAAAGTCACATTCACAGGGATTAGGACCTCAACGTATCTTTGGGGTCCACAATTCAGCCCACAAGAGTCATAGTAAGAGGTGTAAGCTTGAAAAGTTTCAACCTAGTTTTATTTTTGTACATATTTACCTACCACTATAAATAAGAATAATATAATCATCATTGGAGTTCTGCCCTAAGTATCTTTCCCTTCAAAAGGAGTCTGTATTTTATTCAAACGTGAGCAACGCTAACCTAAGGAGAAAGCCTGAGATCTCTATCATGTCACATTAGGTCTTTTGCTGCCATCCTTCACCACCACTCCCTTGCATTTAATCCATCAGCAACATAAGGCAGCTTATAATTCCTGAACACACAATGCATTGTTTTATGCATCCCCACCTTTGTGCATTCTGTTTCCTCTGCCTGTAATGGCCTTCCCATTCCAACTTCATCACCCCTACCACTTCCTACTCGAAGTCTCAGTTCAAGTGCCATCTTCGCCTAGAAGTCCCCTATGATGACACCCCGCAGCGCTACCACCAACCCCAGGAGCTGAGTGAACCTCAGCAAGGCTCTCATTTTCTTCCTCGTCTCTCTACCAATAGACAATAAACTGTGATTTCAGGGACAGTGTCTTCCCAGTTTTTCAGTCTCCACTCTTAGCACAACAGTCTTCTAACTGTTAAATGAATGTTTGCATATGTGGGATGGAAAGAGTTCCACCCACAGTTTTTAGTTCTCAAGGGTAACTCCAAGGTGCTGGATGCATTCTAACTTATACTTCTGCTAAAACAAGTATTCAAATAGTCCCATCCGGGAGATAGGTATCAGAAGTATGAAACTTAATCAGGAAGCAAGCTCAGACAATATCTCCATATTTAGAAATAATTTTTTTTGTTCTCTTTGGATGATTATATACTCTTTTTTTTTAATGAGAGAAATTTGTGACTTCAGGGATTTGGGAAGATCTCAAAAATGTAGTCATGTTGCCAGAGTAAACTGAGTGCACAGAGAATAGGAGAAGGAACTGAAAGATAGAATGTGTCCATATTTTATATGACTTTGAGAGCCAAAATAAGGTTTCGGATTTTACTTTCTACATACTGAGTAGTCCCCGGTTTTTGAGAAAGGAACGTTACATAATGATGTCTTATAAGATGATCCATTCCTTCCAAACCAAAATATCATACATTGGTTTCTATATTAAGCATAACAGGATAGAGTTCTATCAGTCTGCACTTATCAATTGATAGATTATCCAAACATTATTCTTATTTGGATATTGGAAGTTAGATATAGATATAGATACAGATATAGATACAGATATAGATATAGATCTTGGATTCTTAGGATTTTTAGTATTTCATAAACAGTGAAGTCACTTATTTTCCAGAGTTCTCTTTGACTAATAATTCCTGTCATTTCTCACAACTTAAAATAATATTCCTTTTCCACCATATAATTGTAGTTCAAATTTACTCTGGGCTTTACTCTCAATTCTTTATTATTTTTTTCAAAGCTAATTAAATCAGTTTAGCTGTTACCTAAAAACAGCTCTGTCTATTTTAACTGAACTAAGGTTATATTTAAAAGTCATGTTTCACTTCATTTGGGGTTATTTAACTTCTCACGTTCTTTTTAAGATAAGAACAGTAACTCGTATGTGAAAAAACGTATGGTATATGACAATGAAAATGAGACTTAAAATTGAAATTTGCCGTGATAATTTATTATTATAAACAAGTTAAAATCTACATGGAAATTTTCTACTGGGTAGTGTCACAATTCAAGTTTAGCTCTTATTTTTTCAGATAAACTAAGACTCTAAAAGGTGAATTATTTTAGTCTACCCAATGCTTTATTAAGTAGAATGAATCTTAGAGTTTAAGTACCCCTTGATGACTAAGAATCTTGCAGCCTCTCCAGATCAATATTCTGAATATCTCCTTGCACCTTTCTTTCCACATGGTTCTTTAAATGTGATGAAGGAGTTCAGGTGAAAGTATATTTGTCCCAGAATATAAAATAATCCAACCTTTTAGGAAAAAGTCTCCTTTGTGTTTATTTTAATCCCATGTCCCTTTTATTCTAATGTTAAAAACAGATTTGCAGGTGGGAAATTTTAATTAAAGATTTGAATGAGTTGAGTTTAATTTATCAAAGTTTAATTATAAATTAAATATATGTAAATTAAATATGACCATGAATCCAAGTAGACTGTTTCTAATCATTACGGCCAATAATTTCTTAAGTTTGAAAACAATTATTCATGTATTAAACTGATTTTATGATTTTCTAAAAACTGCTATGTATTTTTATTTCTGAGTAGTAGTATGTTCCAAAGGAACCAGTAACCCATTCCTTAGTATCTCAGTGACAATATTCACTATTTTTTAGTGAAAATTATATTTATCAAGAAACACCAATGAGGTTTTCTGGGGTCAAATATACTGGATGGTAGGGGCTTATATGGGTTCCTTTAAATGTACATACTTCACAATTCCATGATTTTTTCTAGAAGATTTTGCTGTATAATTACCTTAATATTTTTATAGATTTGGAGATTAAATAATCACATTTTTATGTAGTGTATGATTCTCTTTTCTGTATTCAGGTTCTCTCTTTAGGAGCAGACGTCCTACCAGAATATAAACTGCAGACACCACGCATCAACAAGTTTACAATATTGCACTACAGTCCTTTCAAGGCCGTCTGGGATTGGCTTATTCTGCTGTTGGTCATATACACTGCTATATTCACTCCCTACTCTGCAGCCTTTCTCCTCAATGACAGAGAAGAACAGAAAAGACGAGAATGTGGCTATTCCTGTAGCCCTTTGAATGTGGTAGACTTGATTGTGGATATTATGTTTATCATAGATATTCTAATAAACTTCAGAACAACATATGTAAATCAAAATGAAGAAGTGGTAAGTGATCCAGCCAAAATAGCAATACACTACTTCAAAGGCTGGTTCCTGATTGACATGGTTGCAGCAATTCCTTTTGACTTGCTGATTTTTGGATCTGGTTCTGATGAGGTAAGAGCTGCTTAAGAATCTTATTTTCTGAAAGATTGAAGTTATAAAAATGAAGCTATTTTAACTGCAAAAACAGCGGTTGCTTTACAAACTTTCTATATCACACAGATGAAATTCATTTTCAATTGGAAATGCTATAAAATGAAATGGAACATTTTTGCCATTGCAAATAATTCACAATTCTTTCTATTTTTGCTAAGAAATAGTAAAGACTATCTTTTAAACAACAAATTAAACTTTGAGACAAGTGTTTCATAGCACATAGCACATTCCCAGAATGTATAATTTCTACATATTAACTTTATGGGTATAAAACTGTCAAAGATGAAGATGCCTCTTTCTTTCTTAACTCATAATTGTGGTTTGCAAGAGCAGGGACTTGTTTTATGTTCAAATTATGTGTAAGAGGCATCTTCTGAAATGTTTTATTCAAAACTCTCTCTTAAATAATACCTAGGTTGGGGGCTTCCCTGGTGGCGCAGTGGTTGAGAGTCCGCCTGCCGATGCAGGGGACACGGGTTCGTGCCCCGGTCCGGGAAGATCCCACATGCCGCGGAGCGGCTGGGCCCGTGAGCCATGGCCTCTGAGCCTGCGCGTCCGCAGCCTGTGCTCCGCAACGGGAGAGGCCACAGCAGTGAGAGGCCTGCGTACCGCAAAAAAAAAAAAATAATAATCATAATAATACCTAGGTTGGAAAATATTTCTTGTGTCCCCACTATCTTATAAAGTTGGAAATTTCTTAAAAATATTATTTCACCCTATTATTTTTTATTTTAAATATTTACTTATTTATTTGTCTGTGCCGGGTCTTAGTTGCAGCATGAGGGATCTTTGTTGCCACACACGGGATCTTAGTTGTGGCATGTGATCTCTAAGTCACGGGGTGTGGGATCTAGTTCCCTAACCAGGGATTGAACCTGGGCCCCCTGCATTGGGAGCGCAGAGTCTTAGCCACTGGACCACCAGGAAAGTCCCCTAAAGTTGGAAATTTTAAGGAAATGTGACAAGTGGATGTGCATATTCTGGATAGAAAGTCCATATTTTTAATCAGATTCTTCTCAAAGTGTTCTTTGATCTAAAACAAGTTATGTTCTCCTAAAATCTCGTCCAATTTATTGCACTAATTTTTTGTAAATAAATTTCCTGGATTCTGTAACAAAGTTTTACAGAAGGTGTGAAAGTAGATCTAAGAGATTAGATTGAGAAAGATAACCTGGGTGTGTTGAATTTTTTAAATTCAGGATCAGGAATTCCCTGGTGGTCCAGTGGTTAGGACTCTGTGCTTTCACTGCCCTGGTCCTGGGTTCAATCCTTGGTCAGGAACTGAGATCCCACAAACCACGCAGCGCGGCCAAAAAAAAAGAACTAAAATTCAGCGTCCTTTTCTACCTAAGAATCAGTCAGTGCCTCACCATCGTTTTGGTTTTTTTTCAAGAGGAGATCAAATATCATAAATGCCCTCTGCAGATGGTTGCTCCCTAACCAATTAGCACTTGAGGACAAGAGAATTCTCCTCAGCCAAGGGAAACAATAGGTTTAGAAGTAAATTCTCTCCCACAGAGCATGTCCATCTAACTGTGGATGAATTAAGAGCAGGGTAATGAAACAATATATTCTTCCTGGATTCTACAAACCTTAGACAAGGTCTCAAACTTGACTTTCTGCATCTATAAGGATGATAATATTACTTTCCCTGCTTAAGTTTTTTTTCTTAATTTGAGACTCTAATGAGATAATATATGTAAAACTCTAGCAAAATACTCAAAAAAAATCAGCTGTTATTAAACTAGTTGAACTCTTAATGTTAGATATTCCTAACTTTGGTTTTTAATTAAAAGGCAAGAAAGTGAAATACTTCTTTATCAATATTTATCTTTATGATTTTCTTACAATGGGTGAATCCATGTAATTACACCAAATAAGTTCTTATTGATAAATAGAGTAAAACCTCACTTTCAAATTTTAAAATATATACACCAACAGCAAATTAAATTTCAGCTTAGTGAAATGAAAGAATGGGTAAACAATAAATAGGCAGACAAGATTGTTAGGGAAAGTTGATTTACCAATGATATTTAATCAATAGCAATCAAACAAGTGAGTATTAGAATATGCTAATTATTCTAAGATGCAGCACTTGATCAGTTTAATTTCAGTTACTATATCATCACTTGAAAATAAAAGTTTATTAAAATATGTAATTCAAGTAATCACTGTTTCAGGCAGAACTTCAAGTGAGCTGAAACAAGAGAAAATTTATGTGATTCACATTAATATAGGATGAAATAGTCTTGGGGAAAAATGGTGTCTGGATCATCTTTCTCATGTAGCATAAAGGAAAAGATGAAGTTTGCCTCAAGTAAAGCTATTTCAGTTCTTCATTCTGATTTGTATAATTTCCCGGATTCCTCCCTGTTTCCAAAGCTGCTCCTCTCCCTTTTGAAATGAGATATGATACGGGAAGGATCCTGGCTTTGGAGTCAGACACACCTGGGTTTGATTCGCCTTTATGCCTCTTACTTGCTGTATTTAAGCAAGATATTTAATTCATTTAGGACTTTATTTCTTTTCTGTAAAATGGTGAGAGGTAGGTTCTTGTGATTTCTAAAAATAAAGCAGCATATATGAAGAGACTAGACCAGTAGCAGGTAGGTAGTACTTGCTTACCAAAGGTTACTTCTTTTCTCCTTCCCATCCCTTTGGATTAAAGTCCCTGTTTCTTAATGAAGTCTTCCTTTAAAAACGTACATGTTACCACATTAATCCATAAATATCTAAATTATTCAACAAGATTTACTGAGTAGACTTATTGAGGTTTATTGATAGACTATCGTATAGTAGTTATTAGATTAGCTAGTTGCAGCTAGGAATCCTGAAGAAAGAGACAGAAAGGAAATGTTTTGAGGACAGTTATTGTCTTGCAAAGCACAGGAATTTGGGGTATGTGGTAGGGAGAAGTAGGTCTGCATCAAGGATAGCAAGTGGAGGGGTGGGTCTGGAAGGAGCATAAAGAATCAGCAATGAAACTTCCTTGTGGATGGACCTGGGGCTACTTTTACCAAACTACAGCAACTGTTTACTTAAAATTCTGAAATATGTTAACCCAAATAAAGGGGGAGGGGGGCAGGTTGGGGGGCAAAAAGAGCTTTTTCTTCCTTTGACTCAGTATTAAAAGTGGACCAACCTGCCCAAAATGACAGGTCTGAGAAGTTTGATGGATGTCTTGGGTTTCTTGTGGATTGGCCCTTAGGGCTCCAAAAGACCATGACAAGTTATGGTTTAGGATTCACTCACTGACCCAAAAGCTGTTCCTTCTCTTTGGCACACATTTCTTACAAACTGTTCTCCATGGGACTCTTCTACCTCTACATCAGTATTTCTCAGCCAGGTGTATCACAGGCACCCTAGGATGAATCTACAGTTGGTTTTCTGCTACTGTCTGAAACTTATTTTGTTGAGTTTAACTTTATAGAATTTGCATTATGAAATCAGCAGGTATTTTGAATGTGTATTGTCAAAGGGTGTCTCCCTAGCCACCATCCCCACCCCACCCTATCCTACTTTAACGGTGTCCTGAAACTTGACAACTCACAGATCTCACAGGAAATGTTCAATTCCGCGAAGGGTCTGAGCGCCCAATTTGAGAGACGTCACATGACAAGTGAGGTCCTCACTTGGTGCCACAGGGATCAGAGGTACAACAGCAGATGCTGGGATCACGTAGCAACACTCTGTTATGTAAGATGGTTGTCCAGGGATCCTTAGCAAGTGTGTATTAATTTGTTTAGATTATAAACAAAAGTAAAACATAAAATTTTAAATGTTATCATAGAAAACTTGTATCCCCCTCCCCCAAGAATATGTCTGTGAAAGTAGCCAAATTTGGGAAACACTGTTCTAAATGATTTTCTCTCTCTCCTTTTCCCCTCTTCACTCCGTGAAAATTTCAGAACCCCTTATTGTGAAGGTTGTTCTAGAACTGCAAAATTAAGCTAATTTCCTTCTGTAGCCTCTAGTGTGAATGGTTAATTTCTTCTCTAATAAAAAAAAGTACCCATGGATAGCAACAACAACAACAAAAAATCAACTATGAAGGGTAACAAGACCAGTGATGGATTAGAGTACTTCATACATTTTTCAAGAGTGACAATGAAGATACCCCTTTTACATACAAACCATAACTATAATCAGGATTTTCAGGATGTAATGATATTTCAGAATAAAATTTCCCCAAAAATGTATAATATACCATATTACAAGACTATAAAAACTATTCAGCATTCATTTTTGTTTCTGAGAAAAAAAGAAAAGAAATGCTTCCAGAGAAAAGAGATCTTACATTCAAATGGACTAATTTGGAAAGTTTCATCATATGAATATGAAAAAAAAAAACCTCTTTGGATTTTGGCCCCCAAATTAAGTGACAAATTCTAAAATCATTAAGCTAGAGGTCACTCTGATGAGGGGTAATCTAGTCCAGGGTTTTTCAAACTGGGGTTTCATGGAGGTGCCCGAGAGTCTCAGAGGCCCTCAAAGGTTGACAGAAGACAGGCTGATAAGACTCAGAACCATCCATCTCCACTATACAAAGAGTAGCTTGATTTTATCTGCTTTACTGATTAGAGTTTCAAGTAAATTTTCAATAGTTTTAACAAGAATTGACCTAATTCATTTTGCCATTTCTAGAAAAGGTTATGGTAACTCCCTTCTCAAGTAGGTTCATTCATTCGATTAGCATTTATTGGAAAAGTCCTAAGTGCCAATGCACTAGACTCTGAGTTTATAGAAAAGAGTGAGACGAGGACCCTACTGCCTGAGAGCTTGCATCCTAGACTGGGAGAGCAGCGGATGAGCAGGTAGAGTACTATCTGATAACAGCTTTAATAGTACTATATTCAAGGGGACATGTGAGCATGGAAGGGGAAGTTTCTGATTACCAGTGGAAGTTTTCCAGGTAGAAAGGGTAGAAAGGTCATGCCCATTAGAGGCATGGAGCTATAAAGTGTTGGTTTCCAGCCCTATCAGAGCTAACATAACAAATATTTTATAATGCCCCTTTCTACTATTGTTAAATAAAAGTCATAGATAATATAGCTTTCTTACATACATAATTTCACAAATATAATATATAATGCTCACCCTTAATATAAAGGAAAAAAGAAATGTTCATAATAAAATACCTAGTAGAATATGTAAATGCTTCAGGCATGTCTGCATAAAAAGATATAATGAGGTTATCAGATGCTTGTACCTACTGATAATGAGAAAGTCCATATTTAAACAATAAATTCAATATTAAATGGGATATTGTTAGTTTTTTTATATTTGCATTTTAATAAAGGGTTGCATAGATATGTGTGTGCTTATAAATGTATTGATATATATGTATATACATGCATTTATACAGATAGACATGTTTATATGCATATATTAATATTTAGATATCTAGAAACACTGTGACTGTGATAACTACAAATGTTTACTGATATAGCTGTGCTGTATACCATATAGTATACAAATACCACAAGACCTGTTGTCATTGAAAATGAATAGTGGCAGTAACTGGGCTTGCCTATGTCATTAATACTAATAGCTTCCTGATGCTAATGCCATCTGGACAGACCAAGGAAAAGATTCTCTACTTCTTAATTTTTGCATCATCAAGCATCATGCCATCCATAGCAAATTACCTCAGTATCATTGATGTGATGGAACAGTATTATTGGTTCAGTCTCCAGAAAGTCAACTTTTCATTATCTGCCTCAAATTTTTCCATAGTTTGCTTCTCTGTGGCAAATTTTACTTTCAGAGATATTAGTAGTTAGAATCTAGAGCTCCCTGTTTAGTTACATGCTTCATTAAACTCTTCCTCCCCTGAAAATTAGTAGTATTCTTTTGATTAATTACTTGCTTTGTTGACCTCTCTCCTTTCACACTTCACTGCTATTTTTCATGAATTCTGAATGCAGGCAAGGCCTTTGACAGAAAGTTCATAGAAAAGAGGAGTTTCAGCTCACATTGATATGTTTGCTTCATTAGTCTGATAGGTGAATCATGGAATGGGTACAAGGAAAAATGTAGCAGGCCTCTGTATAGAAACTCTGATCATCTTGTCAGGATTCTTTCCGAACCTGATCTCTACAATAGTTGTCATTAGTTTGTTGGAAATGAATTTCTAAACCATTAGACATACTCATGTTCAAAGCTAAGTGACAAAGAACATTTTGAAGACCTGCATGCATATATGTGTCTACACATAAAGTCTCTTATTAGATAGTTCTTGGGAATTAAGGCAGAAGTTTCCGTTGGCTTGTATTTGAGGCTACTGGTCATGTCTCCAAAAATCTGTGCCATGACAAGTAAAGACACACAGGATCCACAATGGAATAATTTTTGAACTAAGGAAATATAAGTGTATTGCATCAAAAAATTTTGCATTAAGTTCATCACTTATCCATTATTTACATGTGATCCACTGATAAAATTTGCTAAAGATGGCATAAGATACAATTTTTGGTTAAATGTTTCCAGAACAAGTCAAATTCCAATTTTAAAAATATAACATAACATTCATAATTGTTTATTTACTGTAACATTTGCCTAATACTATTTAGAATCATTTGATAACCAGTTTTCCATGTTACTATAACTAAAGAGAAAGAGGTCAAATTGCAGCAAAATAGAATGTAAATTACAAAACAAAATAAAAATAAAAGTGTCTTGACAGTAAAAGCTATTAAATAATGGAGGTTGTAAAATCTTTTTATTTATTATTTTTAAAATATTTATTTATTTGGCTGCATCAGGTCTTAGGTCTTTGTAGCGGCATGCAGGATCTTTTTGTTGTGGCGCGTGGGCTCTAGAGCTCGCGGGCTCAGCAGTTGTGGAGCGCGGGCTTAGTTGCCCCGTGGCACGTGGGATCTTAGTTCCCCTGCCAGGGATCGAACCCACGTCCCTGCATTGGAAGGTGGATTCTTAACCACTGGACCACCAAGGAAGTCCCTAAAATCTTCTTTTTTAAAGCCCATTTTTGGAGGAATTTGTGAGGTTTGGTACGGATTAAGAAAGGCTAAGCTACGTGTCCCCCCCGCAAGGTTTTTTACACACTCAAAATATAGCCCTTTGATTGTAGTAGTGAATGTGTTTTAGAAATATTGAAATAGTGTGACTCAAGCTGAACAAAACAAATAGAAACTAGTTTCAATACTATTGAGTTTTATTGGGCAATTTATTGAATGATGAATACAAGTACCAGAACTTAGAGGGAATAGAAATGAAATCTAAAATAAAACATGAGTGTGGAGTTATGAAATGTATTACTCACTAAGTGTTCCTTTTTCCCCATTTGTACCCAAATATTACTTGACAAAGAGGACAGAATGATGGATTAAGTAGAAAGCTTCAATGACAATTCATCCTAACAACCTGTAGGCAAAACCAAAGATCACATACTTATATTTCCTCATTTATAAAAGAATAATTCTATCCACTAACTATAGGCAAAGATTTTAGAGAGTAAACCTCTGAAATAAAACATTTTAAATGTAAGATATTTGAAAATGCTTACTAAAAAGAAAGAATTATTTTTCAAAATTATTTTGAAAAATTCTTGAGCATGAGATTTTCTCTTATTGATGATGCTTTCTCAGTTTAACTATTAACAAACTTATTCTTGAATAGAGAGTTGTTTACTACTGATAAGAAATCACCTACTCTAATTTCAGCTCTTCAAAAAAGAATTCCGCTTACATTAAGAGAGAATGCCTGAACTATTATGAATTGTCTAGTAAAAAAAAAAAATCACATAGTTTTCTTGAGTCTGGGTCTAGTATCTAACATACTGACAAAATTGTAGTTGTTTAGAGTATATATTTTTAATATAAAGTTCAGTTAAGAAAGTCATACTTAATAAAGGAAACTAACTTTTACCTCAATATAAAAAAAATGTACCTAGGGCTTTAATGAACTATGGATGTGGGTACATTTTTTAAAAATTGAAATTCGATGATATTCATCAACTACTGAGAAGTTTGAATAATTAAATTTTCAGAGGAAGAATCATTTTACATTTTTTGAAAATTCTCACAAAATGAAAGTCAAGTAGGCCTTCTTTACTGTGGCATTCAGGAAAAAAGAGTTTGAAATGTCATTCAATCACAGTGAAGGAGTTGAATTTTGAGATGGCATGGGCACTGATGAGGTGGAGAGTTGACCTATTAGAGTTTATTATTATCTCCTTTGCTATATATTCATGGGCAGGACTGGAAAACAGTTGACCTTGTTTCAATCTACTGCAAAATAGTTAACCGTTTTCTAGATCTTATTTCTTATCATGATGTCTTTATATTTCATAATAATGATTACACTTACCTCCAGTGAGCTTTTATGCCTTTTCAATCTCTACCAAAAGTAACAATAAAGACAATATTTGTCTACCAGTGAAAAGTTCAATAAATACCACCTAAGAGAAACTTCTTTACCTCTACAATTTAAAAGTTGTTGTCATTAGTTTAAGGATAGTTTTATTTCTATTTTCAAAAAATGAAAAAAAACAGATTTTCATGTCTGGATATTACATGAAATTAGATATACTGTGAGATAACCATGCATTCTGAAGATATTCTAATCAGCCAACAACTACAATTATAAGGTAGTTGTTGGTCCCATTTTTGACTTGCAGATAATACAAAGATAGTAGCTCATTGAACTAAACTATGGAGACTAACAGTCTCCAACAAATCTGAAAGAGGAGATGGATCATTTTCTAGTCTACTTTTTCTGAGATTTTGGTGCAGTCACTTCTCTCTGTTGTGTAATCTGGGGCAAAATGCCTTAAATCTTTAAAGAGACATTTAAAGAAGAAGAAGAAAGAGTTATTGCAAGCCTAAGTGTCATCTACAAGGTGTGCTGTACACAACTGTAGCTAAGGAAGAATGCCCAGGCATGTTAGCAGCATCTTGATAACAACAGAAAAAAGGCCCAAGTCATTTGTTACATTGTCAAACTAGCGTATGTAGTTATGCTTGGGTACACGTTACAGAATCACAAGAGAATGGCTTTGACCGTTGAGGTCAATATTCATTCATCCTTATGATGCAGCTGAAAGTAATCTCTCTCCCCAACCCTTACACTCTCCCTCTCCCTTTTCTTTTCCATCTCCCCCTCCTTCTGCAGTTATTTTGTGTCAGCTGGCTTGAGACTTCAACATGTACCTTATTTCTTAAAACTTTTTTGGTCCAGAAAAGAGGTCATTTGTGTGTTATTATATATTATATTTATTTATCTTAACTTACTGTCATCTAGGTTTCACCTCATTCTGACATAACTCTAGAAGAAACACCAGAGGTTTCTTTGGGGGGAAGCCAAAAAGAAGGGAAGTGGCATATACAGCAGATTTGATTCCTTTTCTTTTCATAACGTCATTTTACTCTACCACCTTTGCAGCCAGAAGAGTCATTAGTACTTTTTATCACAATATGTTATTAAAACAGCTCATTTGTTTTGAAGCATTTCTCTTCGTTAACCAAATACCTATAGAAATGTCATTATATGTGATTTATTTTGAGGTTCAGAAATATTGTTCCAATGAAAGGCAGTTTTGATAATAAATCAAATAATAATAACCCTCAAATATTTCTGATTTCTCAACACAAGTAAATAGATAACCAAGCTAGGAGGAAAAATAAACATGCAAACTTGAGCTGTGAAATGTAGAAATGGAGTTACGCTGAACCAGGGTGATTTCTGTTACCAGAGTCTGAGTAGTCAATGAATCTAGATGACGTTCTTGTCTTTAAAAATCCCTGCAATTTCCATAGGGAGCTGAATGACCAGTGTCCAAAAGCCTCCATTTGAAATTCCAGCTATCAAAGTAACACGTTTGGAAAATATATAGCTCTGTCAACCCATTTTACAATATAAAGTTCCTGCTTAGTGATGGAAGCGAAAGTGTGTGGGATATTCAAATAAAAACACAGTTAAAATTTACTGGGTATTACCTACAACCCTAGAAGGAGTTATTATTATGACCATTTACAGATGAAAAAATTGACACTTAGAGATTAAGTAAATAACTTGTCCAAGGTGACACACTGGTATGGAAGCAGAATTTCAGACCTAAGTTTGTTCTGACCCTAAGTTCAGTTCTAACTCATAACTGCTAAGCTGAAACACTGACAATACAAATAGTGGAAAGTTGACATCTCTCCCAGGAAAACACCTCATACTCACTTAAACTCACCATTCATTCTTTGAAGAGATATAATTTTAAATTTGTGATGAAGAAAACACTGTTTCCCTTATTGCACCCTGAAGAATAATAACTCAGCTTTGGAAACAGAAGACTCACCTCTCCACCCATCCCTAAATGAGCAAAGACCAGAATCCAGTTGTGGTAAGAACATCTCAACTACACAAGCTCATCTCATCTCTAGAGGATTCGAATACTAACTGAAAAGAAGTCAGGGGAGGCTGAGAAATCTTCCCTTCCCTTGTGACCACTCTGGCACAAGAAAAAAAAAGCTATAACACTTATTATAGAATGTTAATGAAAATATTTTCTTGATATTTGGAGCTCTTTTTCCACCAAGTCAATATGAAGATATAGGGTGATAGTTACACCACATGCTATTTCTTTAATTAAAGTATGTGTTCTTAACATAGATGGATGTACTTTGAGAAATAAACAACAACAATAAACACATAAGATGACTCAATAATTGATTGGTAAACACCATGTAACTATGGAATAATTATATGCCCTGTGAATTATATAGTACTTATAGTTGACATTATTTAGGAAACCCAAGAAATGAACTTGTAATTTGTACTTATCAGATTTCAAATCCAAACAACCAGTTAAGTATCCTGTTATTACATAGAAGTGTCCTATCATTAGATACCTGGTCAGTAATAATCATGCAGTTAGTTACACATATCATACCCCAAAGCAAAACACATAATATCATCGGGATATCAAGAAACAATTTACCAATTCAACACATTTAGGAAGAAAAAATGAATTTCAATATAGTACTTCATGCATGCATGCAGTCATCCAATAAGTTTCCCAGTTGCCTTCTTGACTAGCTCCTTCGCATTATTCAAACACTTCTAAACTCTGTCAGCCCCCCAGCAAGATTCTCTTTCGTCTTCCTTTCTAAAGTGGTCCCCGTCCCAACCCAAGCCCCTGAACATCCTCTATCATATCACTCTGTTTTACTATCATCACCACACTCTTCCCTCTCTGAAAAGATCTTATTATATGTTTATTTTAAAAATATGTATCTCTCCCCAACAGACAGTAGCCCTTGTTTCACTTCATAAGACACTTTGTCTAGTAAATAAATGTCTTTTTCTATTATAAAAGTAACCATGACTGTTTGTTCAATACTATAATCCCAGTGTGTGGCCCTTGGTAGGCCCACCAGTAACACTCTGGAATGTTTGTCGGTGAATGAATGATTTACTGAGTATTCATTATGTGCCAGGCATGTGGTTAGAGCATGAAACCAAGCAGATAGAGCCTCTGTCCCATAAGTCTTACATGCCAAGATACTGAATTAATGTACTACAAACTTTCAAGGTACTTTCCAAAGCAGGTGTAAAATTAAGAAAAAAAAACAACAACTAACCTTAATACTTAATTCAAATACATAGTCGTCTTCAGTGCTACCATATTGTTGTAACCTGTTTCTACTTACTTTGCTTCACAGGAACATACACTGAATTGTTTACCAACTGTTTCTGACCATGCACATTTATTTCCACAGACAACAACATTAATTGGTCTTTTGAAGACAGCTCGACTCCTTCGTCTTGTGAGAGTGGCCCGAAAACTTGATCGATATTCAGAATATGGGGCTGCTGTTCTAATGCTCTTAATGTGCATATTTGCCCTGATTGCTCACTGGCTGGCTTGCATTTGGTATGCGATTGGGAACGTAGAAAGGCCCTACCTGACTGACAAAATCGGATGGTTGGATTCCTTAGGACAACAAATTGGGAAACGTTACAATGACAGTGACTCAAGTTCTGGGCCATCCATTAAAGACAAATATGTCACAGCACTTTATTTTACCTTCAGCAGTTTAACGAGTGTAGGATTTGGGAATGTGTCGCCTAACACCAATTCGGAGAAAATCTTTTCAATTTGTGTCATGTTGATTGGCTGTAAGTAGATTTCTCTTTTGTTATCTATTAGGATAAAATAATATCAGAAAATTGATATCTCTAGAACATTCAGAAAAAGGCAAAGAAAAAAATTATAGAAAGTTGTAGAAATAATAGGATTAAATATACGGGTATTATATTCTATCAGATCTGATTCTCTCTGTGAAGGGGAGACACCAAAGGTCTTTCATGACCTCAGGAGCATAAAACTGGAATGACATGGATCTTGGGATTCAGGAACTGAGACTTGCAGTTTACGTTTACTGATGTAAAAACATGTCTGTAATTTACTACTAATGGTTATTTTCTGTTTCAAGCTGAGGCCAGATTAGAATGGGAAAGACTAGCTTACATTCACGTATCTATAGATATAGATATATAAATATCACCCTACTAATTATAATGTAAGCTAACCTTTCATACATATGCACATACATACATATATATATATATTTTCCCCCCGTCATTGACTAAAAATTCCTTTCCCTGTGACATTATGTCAGGGACCTAAGTGACTGCCCTTTACCCTACAATGGGTAATGACGTGAGCATCATTTATAAGGTATAGTCTTTGGAATAAGAAAAAAATTCTGTGTAAAACTAAAGATACTTTAATATTAATATATTTTTTAAAAAATCACACTGTGGAACCACTAAAGATAACCTTGCTGATAGCAGACAGCAGTTGACAAAAGCATGATGGATTTTTAAAGCTTGAAAAAGAGCATCATCCTTACATTGCGTACAAATTAGAAAGTAGATCCAGAGAGTTAATTTTTAAATGTTAACATGCTGTCTAATAAAATGTGCTTAGATAAGCTTTATTTATGAAACTTAAGTAGATTCACCCAGTTTATTGTTCACTGTATTTAAAATTTACTTTTCATATATGTGTCTTGGTGTTTTTATTTTAGTAAGATTGTATAGGCAGATAACATTCTATTTAAATAACTTAAGATATTCTGCAAATTCAGACCAAGTCTTGCCACAAACACAAAAGTAGAATTGCACTCAGAAGGAAATGGAAGTGAGGCCCACTTGAAAAAATAGAAAAATTCATTCCAGAGAGACTGAATCTTTCAGAACAAACACAGTCCCACTCTGTGATTGAAACTGCTAGTTAATACTTTATAGTGGTTATCAATTTCAGTGGCATTGGTAACAAAAAAAAGAAAAATGTCTGTTTTTAATTATTTATACACCCGTATAGAAAAAAAAAATATATATATATATGTATGTATACTCTTTTTAAAGAAAACAGAACTTGCATCTTGAAACTTAGAATTTGCAGGGAAGAATTTTTTAAGTGCATTGAAGTTTAACGTGTTCACCACTTAGGAATCCTTACCGCTTGTGAGGATTAAGTGAAATACATAGTACTGTTTATCATGTGAATTATTTTAAACTAAAGAGAACTCAGTTCTTTACTTGCTCTATACCCAATCTCTAATCCTTAAATCAGGAAATTATTGGCAGTTTTTATTCTTCCTTTATTCCTGTCTTTTTCCTTCCTTCTTTCCTTCTTTCCTTCTTTCCTTCCTTCCTTCCTTCCTTCCTCCCTCCCTCCCTTCCTTCCTTCCTTCCTTCTTTCCTTCCTTTCTGTGTTTCTGCCTTCTTTTTTTAAAAGTGGCACTAGCCTATTTCTATTGGTTCTTTAGGAAGAATATTTGTTTCCTGCAGATGAATTCTATCTTTTAAGAAAAGAGAAAACACTCTTGTTAATTGAGTAGACTAAGATACATCCATATTCCACATAATATCTTTTATATGAATAGACTTGCTTGTACAAAACTTAATCAAAATGGGATTATGTAAAGCTTAGTGTCACATAGGAGAAAGTTTATAGATATTCCTAGAGAATTCTATCATGAGCTATTATGCCATAAAAGGTAAAATAAGACTAGAAACTTAGCTATAATAGCATGCCTTGAAATTTCCTTAGCCATTTGATGTATATGTGTATATCTACACATGATATTTCCATTTAGATCCAACTGTATTAGAAAATGATTTGGTTTTCTGTATTTGGCTATATTTTTATACTAAGCACATATGCCTCAGTTACATGAGTGACTTGATTTAAACCTAAAAATAAAATATCCAAAATATAATGTAAAATTTTGTATATATACTACTGCACGTTAAAGTTGATATAGTCTAGTTATCAAGTTGAACTCTCATTATCCCTAAGCTTCTTTAAAACTAATCTTCATTCTAAAATAAAAGTTTGAAGCAAAGTTGTAGAAAGCAAAGCAATGTACAATCCCTCTTACAACAATATAATTCAAGGAAACTAAAAATTAAACATTAAAGCTATCATCTAATTAAATTCAAATAACACAAATACCTATAGATACATTTTTAAAAGCATCTACTTGCAAAGACAGTCACCAGTTGTGCTGCTGAATGTGTACAGAGAACAGTAACCAGAGAATTCTTTTTAAAAATATACACATATACACAATTCAAGATGAAAACTAAAGAAAAATGTAAGCGGCCATTAAATAAATAGGAATACAAGCTATGCTCACATATTTATATCTATGTGTTCTAATATATAAGTTTATATCTTTATTCAAATATTATAAATATAATATATACATTTAAATTTAAAAACACATAAATCTGTATCCAAAGGCAAATGTATTTCATCTCTGACCTGCTTGACAAACATCTTTTTATAACATGTAAAAAAAAAGTTATTGCATATCTGCTTTTAACCATGATGGAGTAACTGAAACCTTACCATACCCCTATAATTTTTTTTTAAATAACAGAAAACTGAACAAAATATACAGGCATTTGGATTTCATCAAAATTAGTAACTTCAACTTTTCAAAGGACACTTTGAAAGGGAACAGGAAAATGATAGACTGGAAGAAAATATTCTGAATACTTAGATCTAAAAAAGGACCTTTATTCAGCATATATCAAGAATTCTTACAACTCCGTAATAAGACAATTTAAAAATGAGCAAGATTTTAAACAGACATTTCACAAAACAAGATATATTAATGGCAAATAAATACATGAAAAGATGTTATTAGTCATCAGGGAAATGCAATTAAAACTCTGTGATGGTTAAAATAAGATAATACCAAATGTTGGAAAGGTTGAGGAACAACTGATATTCTCAAATATCGCTGGTGGGAATGTAAAATCACACCATCTTTGGGAAATAGTTTGGCAGTTCCTTATAAAGTTAAACATACCACACAGATCAGCAGTCCTATTCCTAGATGTTTCAAAGGGAAACGAAAATATATGCCCACACAAAGACTTGTACACAAATGTTCATAGCAGTTTTATTCATAATAGCCAAAAACTAGAAACAGTGAGATTTCATCAACAGAAGAGATAAATGGACTGTGGTAGAGCCATGTGATGCAAATCTACTCATCAATTAAAAAAAGAACAAACTACTGATACATACAAAACAATGAATTTCAAAAACAATATGCTGAGCAAAAAGAAGTCAGACACAAATGAATATGTACATTATGATTCTATTTACATGAAATTCTAAGAAATGCTAACTAATCTGTGATGACATAAAGGAGCTCAGTGGTTGTCTAGAGTCAACCTAGAAACCAGTGGGCAGACAGCCAAGGGACACAGAGGAATCTTTTGGGGATGTTGAAAATGTTCTATATCTTGATTGTGCTAACAGAGGTGTATACATTTGTCAACTAACTGAGCTATACATTTAAAACAGATTCATTTCGTTATATCTAAATTACTCATCACTAAAATTTATTTAAGTTAAAATTTTTTTAAGTTTGTGTACTAGGTAGAAAAGCAAGTGTATTTGTTCTATCAGCGTGTTTCAGCTATTGCCCAGTGACCCTAAATTCATTAGTTTGGTGAGCATCTCAGATTTTGAGTGTGGTGTGCTGACGTTTTAAATTATACCTGTTTTATTTTTATAATACTGCAACGTAAAACAAACCATTCTGGTGAAGGAAGAATTTTCTATTAAGGAAAGCTAAACAAAATATTGAGTTGAAAGAAATGCCTATATAGTCTGCCAACTTGCTTTTGAGTCATATTTTATGCCAGTCGATGGGCATTAACTAATTAACGTATACAGAATATAATCATTTTGTGCTTCTCTCTGGCTTACAGACTTTAGCTCCGTTTGCTTCCTAAAAAATAGAAAAAAAAGTATGCCTTTATTATAATTTAAAAATCCATTAGCATAGAATTTCCTTAGAAAAATATACACTATTCATGTATTCAACTATGTACTTATAATCTAGATTTTTGCCATCCTGTCAATGAGTGGAAATACGTGTTTATGATCCAAACTAATGTTTGGTTCATTTTTATGGCAGTATGGAGTTAAAACCACAGTATTTATTAAAAACAAAATAAGAATGTTTTCCCTGACTCTTCTTTGCATAAGTATGTGGTTTAAGTAAAATAACTAGCACTGATTATGTGCCTTCTAATTAAATCAAGTGAAAATCTGTACTAACTAAACTATTTCCTGAGAACATGATAGGTACTTTGGACACCTAACAACAGGCATAAATATTTCCAACACTAAAATTAGGCAGAGTAGGACGTATTTCTCACATGAATCTCCTTGAATCACAGAAATCCATTTCAGACAAGTATTGCTAACTCCCTTCTTAATCAACTATGCATTTACTCAAATTAGGCCCAGGTTTTGTTTTTCCGCCCCCCTGTGGAAGATACTACCTAAACAGCTTTTCTACCTTAATGAGAATTAGTGTCTTTCACAAATCCCAGTTCAGCCTCCCTATAGATCTCCCCAATTTTTATCCCTTTAAATAGATTAAAAATAAAGGGCTGCCTCTTTGGGACATTCTCTTACCTGGGACTTCTATGGTAAACAAGGACCATGCTAACCAAGAGACAAAAATAAGATGGAAAAGAAAACAAATGACCAAGAAGATAAGTCATTTTAAAACACAGACTGAATCTGGCCAACATCTACTTTAAAAATGATGAAGTGTTTTATATAGGTAGTGATTTGTAAGACGTGTTGGGGAAAAAAATATGTTGGTTGGATATTGTTGAAATAAACACTTCAAGGAGTTGTTGGGTTTTTTTCCCCACCTACTTGGTACCTTGCAGTTCCAGTGCCTTAAATGTGTGTTACCTCCTCTCTAAGTGTCTGACACATGTCCAAAGGTCAAGACATAGGGCTTGTATCATCATGTGACTTTCTGTACAGTATATAGTATTTTTCTTACGATTATTAGAAACTAAATACAAATTTAAAAAGAAAGACAAGATGCTTAAAAAGCTTATGTTAAATCATAAATATTTAGCCCTGGAAGCTTTAAAAAGGGCATTCTAAATATTGAATGTTAGTTTTTTTCTTCCCATAGGTGAAAGAACAAAGAGGTATTCTATTTTTCTCTAAAAAAAAAATAAAATGATATTCTCACAGTCTAAGCCAAAGATATCTGTTTCTCATATAGAAATACTGTAAAAATGAATTTTAATAGATTAAAAATTACATATAAATAAACATTCTAAGGAAACTATGAGTTCCTTAAAACAATTTATTATTCCTTAGGAAATCCAAAATCTTCTGAATAATCTTAAAATTTATAGTAGGTTTATAATATTGCAAGGTTAGCTTTGAGGCTAAGGTGGAGTCGTCACAATTTAAAAATTATCATTTTTACTCCACTTCCAGAAAACAGATCTGTGTGGTAACCCCATGACATACCTTCTCATTACACTACAAATGAAATGTTTATTTTAAACACATTTTATCTCTGGTCAATAGTCTAGGTTGGTTACAGGTTGATATTGTAAGCAGTCTGAGTTTCTACTTGAATATATAGAGAATCCATGGGGAATTTGTATATTTTTCCTCTCCAAATTTACCATCAAAATTATAAATCTTACAATAGTTCTGACTTGACTTCTTTGTTCCCCTAGGGCCAGTGGTAAACCCTCACAAACGGATTGAGATAATAAAAATCTACATATTTGAGATTCTGACAAGATATAATATCCCCAAGTGCAGTCGTTCCCCCATAACTTTGTTTTTTATCCAATCCAGCACTAATGTATGCAAGCATTTTTGGGAACGTATCAGCAATTATCCAAAGACTATACTCCGGAACTGCCAGGTACCACATGCAGATGCTGCGAGTAAAAGAGTTCATTCGCTTTCACCAAATCCCCAACCCTCTGAGGCAACGGCTTGAAGAATATTTCCAGCATGCATGGACTTACACCAATGGCATTGACATGAACATGGTACGTATTTCTGTTTTCCAAAACTGGAGCCCCTCAGGCGTTATAGCTACAGCCAAAATGGATAAGCCAGTCTCACCAGCTTTGAACCCCTTGCTTTTGTTTCCCTCTCTCGGATGTTTATTTTCTCCCCTGGAGATAGTCTTTCATTCTCAATTCATGGCATTGCATGGTGCTATATCTAGTTACACTGTGTGGCAAAGGCATTATAACATGATGCAAACTGATATAACTGTGTGTATTAGAGCTCCCACTTCTGGTTAGGGAGAGCATTGCTAAGTTGGGACTTGGGCTTTCACCACTTGGCTTAGCTGCCAAGCACCCCAAAAAATAGGTGGACCCATGTGCATTAAGACATTACAAGTAAACAATAATAACTATAATGCCCCCAAACAGAAATATTTTTTAAAAATAGGACATTTTGAGGATTTGTGGGAGAGGTTAAGGAGCTTAAGTATACCATAAACATTTTATAATAGCAAGTTTCATGTTTCTGTTAAGGACAATTTTTCTGTATTTTAATCAATTAACTATGTGCCCTTTTACTGTACCTGGTTTAATGCATCTTTCCTTTCAAGGGGGAAATATGGATTCCTTCATAACTCAAGCAAATTCAACATCAACAATCACTTTTCATAACCCTTCCCTCCTTTATCAGTGCTCAAAAATCAATACAACTAATAAGATTAATTGATCCAAAGAGCTTCTTTTATTATTAGGAGAATTGCATACATCTTTTTGACCTAGCTATTTGGCTATAGAGATTGATTACTAAAGATAAATTATATGATAAATACAAGCTATATAGCATATCATAGACCTATTAAAAAAAAATTAGAATTATAGTACCTTCCCATCTAGCTACTTCTCCATTGGGCAAGGATCCTGTTTCTAAAAATTCTTCAGAAAATGAAATCTTTAAAATTTAACGACATCAACAGCATGATACAATTTTTGCATAAGTGAGCCTATGCAATTTAGATTGACTTTTTAAAATTTGATCAGCAATATCCTAACAAAAAAAGAAAAGGTTCAAAATTAGCAGTTAAGGTACAGAATTCATTGCAAATATTGCCCAGTTTGAAAGATATATTTTTATATGATGTTTATCATAGCTGTGCATGATTTATTTGATGGAGAAGTAAGGGCATGCCATCATAAAATTTTTAATTTGAAGAGCTAATCAATCAGCACATTTCATACAAAGCCATAACTGAATCCCATGAGTTATTTCTGATTATCCCAAAGTTACTTGTGAAAATTCATTTGATAAATTGATCTCACCAAGGTAACACTTTAATCTCATAAGAAATTACCTACAAATTGGTCACTTTTATGTACTTCCATCCATATTATTGTTTAATGAAGATATCAGCATTCAGAAACTATTGGGGATTCTCTAATGCTGGGTTGGCTGAAGCAGTGTCAAGAATTTTTAATCAAAACACATGTCGCTCAATTTTGTTGTTCCATACTGCCAGATTATTTCAATAACCGTAGTAAAACAATTATTTATTTTACTTCCCCTCTCCATATAACTCTAGTTTCGTGGCCATTCTTTTGTGTGATAAAGTCTATTTTGTGAAAACTATTTACCTTTCATTGTTTGACTCTATTACCTATGAATATGGTTTATATACCACTTGCCTATTTACAATGTACTTATGAAAGATTTATCTCTTTCCTGTCTGCTTCACACCTTAATACATGGAATCACAACACCCACCGGTAAGAACAGGAGGTATTTATATCCAATTTAATTCTCGTGTAAATTGTGGAGATCACCCTTGTTATCTGTCAGGTTTAGAGCTTGTTAAATGATTTCCAATGTTAGTTCTGATTTTTTTTGCATGATGTAGCAGAGGAAATACAAGGCAAGAAACTGCGAAAGATAACTTGGAAGAGGCCAAGTACAGAATAGAAATCCTTAACTTTAACAACGACTTGACCTCTAATAACGTTTATATAAAGTTTCCCCCTCCCCACAAAAAGTCACTTATCTGCCCCTTCCTTCACTCTGGTAAAGGTTATGGGTATACGGTTTGCATTAGATAACTGTCATAAAGAAAATGTCATTCTCTTTCATCATCCTCTATTTTCATGATGTAGGTGCTTTTCTTTCCTCTCATCTGCATGCCTGTCTCACATGATCCTGGAGTGTGTGAGCTCTAAACCATGTGCCACTAAGTCTTGCATGTGGTTTTGAGAGCTTGACTTTGCACGAACTTCTTGTTTGTACACAGTGTCTACATTTCTCATCTTGTGACTGCAATGTGAGTAAAAAATCAAAGTGCAACATAACTCTGAAAACTCAGCAAATGGAAGATGCTTGCTAATTAAGAACAATGTGCAAAAGAAAGTTGATTAGAATAAAGCAACTGTACTCTTAGACTATTGAGAGGTTAAAAAAAAATCTAAGTGGATTTTTTACCTCTAACAGCACATCGTTAAATCCCTGTCTTGTTAGTTTATTGTTAACTAAATTGTAATTTAATAACAATTTAAAGTGATTTAACTTTATGTATTGTGATACATAAAAGTACATCAAACTGTTGTATTTTACATCAGCATTCCATGTTATTTCATTTAAGTATAACCTGAAACATAATTTCTCATGAAACATTTCAGGTCACTTTTGCTGTTTAACCATGTCCAAATGAAGTATAAGATGTTCAGTCACACTCTATTAATTGACCTAAAATTATTTTTCATAACCCAAAATATTTGATTCCTTGATAGATCACAAAACATAAGAAAGAATTGTAGCCATATTCCTTACTCCATAAGAAATAATATGTAGCCATATTTCTTATTCCCTGCATCTTTTGCTTTTTGTGAAACAGCTATTACCAGAATGTTCCAGAACCAAAAGCATTCTGGGAACACTTATGGGCTTCCTTTCAGTTGAACCAAATGGTTCAGGTTGCAAAAGGAAAGGGGTCAGGATAATGAAGCTAGTGAAAGGAAGGTGTTCTTTTGCATATTATGTCAGGCTTAGGAGTAGTAAAAATTAGCTCAAAAATGTCCCTAGGTCAAGTCCGGAAAATCCTTTCCCTTCTGCAATACTTTCTCAGCTTAGGACTGAAAGCATCTCAACGAATTTCCCCAAGTTAAAGCTTTCTTGTAACCCAAGCTGAAACTTTCAGACATTATCCAACAGTGATTTTAGTTACAACATTGCCAAACACAGAAAATCACCTTCCATGTCATTGTAGAATTGAGCCATGCACACAGAGGAGCATGGCTTGAATGAATAAAGGCACCAATAACCATGGTCTATCCATCATTCTGGATGGAGAGAAATAAATCACTTATGACAGAAACCACTCCATAATTTTAAGTTATATTTGCATGGAAGAAAAGCCTTTATGAACATTCAGTGAAAAATGTTATTCCTTACCTAAAAATGCCCCCCAGTAATGCCTGAATAATAGAAAAAAATACAGAATAAAAATTCAGAAGACCCAAGTACTAGTTCTCAATACGCCACTTTTCTTGGACAAGTCACTTAACCTCTCAGCAATTTCATTTAACATGTCATTTTCAAATAGTTTTAAAGCGCCAAACCTGCATTTGCTAAATGTGTAAAACAATTATCATGGGAGTTTTTCTGCTTGAGGATGTAGAGTCTAATCTGCCTGCTGCCTACTCTCTTGTTCCCTCTGAGTCTCCTTCATGGAACATTTTATTCTGCTTCGAATATTATTCAAAAACCACAGAACTAAGTGAGTGGTAGAACTGTGGAAGGCAGAGAACCCAAGGGGATCATTTCAGGTAAAGACAAGGACAGGAATAGAGGCACATATTTGTGACATCCAGGGAAGAATTAAGGCAGGTAATCCAGAAACAATTTTGTTTCATTTATTTTAGGAAGAAAGGGGAACAATTGAGTATTTTTTTAGTCTGGGACATTAATGGAGAAGAATTTGGGAAACAGTTGTAGAAAGGAGTTGGAATAAGAACCTAGAAAGAGAAATAAATTCTTCAGCAAGGCAGATTGGTGAGGTTTCCTTAAAGATAAGCAGGGGAGAAAAGAAAAATGGTGACGGCATTGGTTTTGAGGAATAAAGGGGAAGACCCAATGGTACTTGTACTACATGGTCCAGTCTCCTTGATCAAGCAGAGACTAAATGAATTCCTCAGAAAGGAGAAGGTGTAGGATAGGAGAAGCGTTGAACAAGGGAGAATTTTTAGAGATTTCAATCAAGAGTCAACCTAGTCGGCTAAAATTGCTTAGAATCCCAGTAGGACTCTGAGTGACAAAACATACACTTATCATGGACCCAACAAGCAAAGCCAATCAAAACGGAAAGGAAAGTAATGAAGAATGACATATTGTTTAATAGAAATTCCTACTTCATGAGGCTGATGTTATTTCTAAGGAGCATTTTAATAAAAATCTGATTTCATTTCCTTCCATGACTCTTTTCCTGCTCCTCTGTTATCTGCTAACTCTGACTACTGACCATAACTACTACTACTAACTGCTTACTACTACTACTACTAACTACTATCTATTTAACTAGTAACTACTAATATTAACCTGCATCTACAATCTAACTCTACTCTATCAAAAATTTTGTTGCATCCATTCTCTATACTGATTTAAATAACTTCATCTGTGCCAGACCTTCACATTCAAATACACTCCACTCATGTCCTGTTTTGATACACCATAGTGAAATGTAATTTCAAGCTCTTTCAGTATGTCCAATTAAGCAACTCAGATAAAATAATCCTGTGACATTAAACCCCATAGGAAAGCAAAATTTATAAAATAGCATGGCTTGTCTCTACCATAATATTTTTATCCCCCTTTACCTTTTTCTAATGACCCTTATATACTGAAGTTGATAAATACAATGAAAAACCTTTGACTAGTTCATCATAGAGCTAAAATAAAATGACTACAAATATGATGCCCTTCATGTCTGACCACCCCTCCAATGGGGACCCTGTTTTCAAGAAGTCTTCAGAAAATAAAATCACTCATGTTTAAAGATATAAACAGCATAATACAATTTTTGCATAGGTGAGCCTACAATTTAGATTGATATTTTTTATTTGACCAGTAATAGTTTAACAAAAAAGCATCGGTTCAAAATTAGCAGTCAAGGTACAGAAAGCTTTACAAATATTGCCTAATTTGAAAGACATACGCTTCTTCTCTACACTTAGGTCCAAATGGCCTAACAAGTAAATCCACCCATTTAAAAAGGGAGCATGGAGATTGGCAAAAACCTGCATTTAAAAGATAATGACCCCGAGGATTGGTGACATCTTTTAGTTTTCTGTAACGAAATACTTAGTTACTACTTAGGAGTGGAATTAAAGTAATGCTGTTTACAATGCACCTTAAAAGATGTTTTCATCTCCATGCTGATTAGTTGATAGGAATTGCCTGGCTCTGCAAAAACTGGATAGGTAGTAAAATTTTGCACTCACAAGAAATCTACTATTAACACACATACTTACCAACTGTAGCCAGTACCTGAACCACAGGTGCTTAAGAAAGGGCAAGTCACATGTCCTGCCTATTTTTCCCCAAGGCTATTTATCCTAAAGTCTCAAAAATGCCACAGAACACAACAAATACCATCTGGAGCCCCCTGACATGAACAATATCAAGGTTAAGACAAGCATCTGGTATTTTCAGCTTACAAATTGTATATGCTCAATCATGTTTCACAAATGATGATGGTCACTTCAGCCTGGTCTCCAACCATCAACAAGAAAGACTTATTTACATCTGACACCGTGCTGTTTTAATGCAAAGCAGGTTCATCAACAGTGGGATCTGATCTTTAGCCATTCCTGAGTCAAGAAAAATAATGACAGCATGGTCTGGGGCTTTACACATGAAAAAGAGTCATTGCAGAGATACCATGCTGAGGCGATGAACACACTTCTATGCTTCAGTGTCTCCATTTGTTAATAATGTTCCTCTCACAGTAGTAGGATGGTGGAAATGATATCTCAAGTTGTTTTTCAACTTTTAAAAATTATGGTACTATTCAAACAGGACTCGAGTGCAATTTCTTATGCTCAAGGGTGTGATGTGTTGCCAAATACTTTCTTTGGAGTAGTAGAAGCACAGGAGTAATTCAAGCTCAATTCAGTTTAGGATCAATTAATACTCAACACAGGTTTAGCCAATAATAAAAACTAGAGACATCAAAGTTCACTTTAAAAATATTCTTTGGAAATATGAATTTAGGTCCATTAAATTAAAATATTAGAGGAACTCAGCACTTATCAAACCTAATAAAATCAAACCATTCACAATTTCTCCCAAAATAAAAGTCCAATATTTACTTTAGTTAAAGAATTTTCTGAGACATTACCAATAGCCTGAGGATTTATATTGAAAATGGATATGTAAAGTTCCACCCAATATACCAGATATTTTAAATCATTTTTTAAAGGTGAAAATAAGCACAAGTAGTTCATCTGATCCAACTGATTATATAGCCTTAAGGCATCAGACTCAGGAAAAGTACATATATTTTTATTGTTTTTCTTGGTTTAGACATATTGCTATCCATGGAGTTGAATGTGGATGGAAAAAAATATATAATCATGCCTCTTTCGTGCCAGATATTCCTAAAGAACCTATTTTAGTTTGCATCTTGGGCTCCTATTAGTAAAGTGGGCTACCCCCAGCAGAACTCTACACTCATCTTAGGGACCATCTGATAAGAATCTTCCTCACTTGGGGCCCAGCACCTCATATAGTGCATTTTAATGCTCTGGAGCCATGCTAAATCATTTACATATGTGCTGTAGCTAATTTTTCCCACTCTACTGGTCATCTCCTTAGATCAGAGTGCTCTACAATACACACGAAACTGAAACAAATCAGTAGTTAGAAACACCTACCATAGTGGGAGGGAAAACCAAAGACTCAGTCCACACAGGTGTAATTATTGTACTTGAATCATAGAGGTCCATGTCGAGCCATTATCTAGTTTTGACTGTGAGTCACAATATGTGGACGCTGGGAAAATCGGGCCTTAGTAGTGTTTTCTAAGATGGGTGCTTTGGCCCAGATTCTGACTCTGATTTTACCTGTGTTATCTATGAGCTGTGCTTAATATTTAACAGTAGGTGACACCAGCAATGAGGTCAGAGCATTATAATAAAGAATAGTTAATCAAGATGTTTTTTTCTATGAATTACTTATTCATAATATTTTTGCATAGTTTTTGGTTACTTTTTTCTTCTCATTTTTTTAAAAAAATTAATTAATTTACTTGTTTATTTTTGGCTGCATTGGGTCTTCATTGCTGCGCACGGGCTTTCTCTAGTTGTGGCGAGCACGGGCTTCTCATTGTGGAGGCTTCTCTTGTTGCGGAGCACAGGCTCTAGGTGCACGGGCTTCAGTAGTTGTGGCACGCAGGCTGAGTAGTTGTGGCTTGCGGGCTCTAGAGCGCAAGCTCAGTAGTTGTGGCGCACGGGCTTAGTTGCTCCTCGGCATGTGGGATCTTCCCGGACCAGGGCACGAACCCGTGTCCCCTGCATTGGCAGGCGGGTTCTCAACCACTGAGCCACCAGGGAAGCCCTTCTTCTCATTTTTTAAGAACTCTTTATAATTTATAGACAAAGAGTTCATTGACACTTTATCTGTCATCTATATTGCAATTTGTTCCTAATCTCTTTTCAATATGCTGGTTTTGTTTAGGGTATCTTTTGAATTGTAAAGTTTTTTTTGTTTTTTAATATCATCCAATTAGTCAACTTTTCTTGTACAGTTCAGAGATCCTGTCCTGTTTTACAAAGGTCTCACTAAACCTATGGATTGTACAAGTAGTTTCCTAGGTTTTAAGTTTTGTTACATGATTTGGAAGAAAACTCTGAATCTGTTTGAAATGTAGTTCTGTAAATTTTCTTCACATGAATAGAAGATAGTACTTTTTCTGTTGGTTTTAAATACCACCTGATTTACACATTAAATTATTAGGTATAATTGGAATACATATCTTTACTCCCAAATTGGCTCTATTTGTCCATTCCTATGGCAGTATAATAAAGATTTATACTTAGTGGCTTTATACCATACTTCAATTTCTGACAAGATAGGTCAACTCTTACTAATCTTGTTTTTCTTATTTTGCGGGGCATTTGAGAGTATTTATTCTTCCATATAAAATATATGACTATTTTAACTCATTTACAACAAACTCCATGTTGGGCTTTTGAGACAACCCAAAGATCAGGTTGTCAAATCTGGCACACAAAAATCAGAACTTGTAACCAATATTAAAGTTTACTAATAATTTCAAGAATATATGTAATCATAAGGCATAAGCAAAGCATAGAGATCCTTCTTTGCATATTAGTATGTGTTCTGTCTCAGATTTAACATGGGAGGTCCCTAAACTGTGTATGCAATGACATAACACTTAAGCAGAATGAAACATTTTTGGTCATTAAACATTCACATTTTATAGTCCGGAAGTTACATAGCTTACATGACATTTTCCAGAAAGTCATGTCCTATAGGTCTACTGATGACATTAAAACAAATCTGCTTTTGAAAGAACATTAGCCTAACAGTTATTAACAAAGTAAAATAACAATAATAGTAAAATTAATATGAGCTATAATTTAAAGACTCCAAGATCTTAAGAAGAAGATCTTGCAAGCCTTCAGATCAGTTTATTCCAGTACAAGCTGCCTTTGAAATTTATTTCTTATGAGTGAGGAATGAACACAGGGATTCACTTTAATGGGAAATTGTTGGTGGGTGAGTGGATGGATGTGACTGAATACTTCCCAACTTCTGTATCATCTGTGAAGAAACAGTAGAGAAAAGTCTAGTTCTGGGTAGAAGATAGATAAAAGGCAGCTCATTATTTAAAGTTGGGCAGCAGGATCTTTATCACACCTACTTCTACCTGAACAGGTTATTAACACCATTCACAGCCAGGTCATGCTGCATTTCCCTGTCGATAGTACATGTTAAAACCAGACATTTCTTTTGCAAAACTTCTATGCAACATTACTTTTAGTTAATCTAACATACACTGAATTCTGTCACAGCTTGTTCACTATCCTAATCAAACACAAGATTTAAATAATGTAAAATAAAATGATCTAAGATGAAGGTAAAAAAAACACCAAAATCTACTGATGAAAGTTTTGTTTATCATAAGCAATTTAAACTAGACACATCCTGCCAAAAACACTCCATAGATAGGAGCTGCCCCACACCCTTAGTGTGCTTGCCAGGAGCAGGTCACTAATCTTTGTCATTAGCTGGTCACTTTTCTTTCCCGGTATTCCTCAGCAAGGATAGAGAATGAACTGTATTCCTGTTGCTAACACTTTCCTTTCTATGAATTTTATATTAATTTTTACATAATTTTGAAATTTCAATATTAAATTCTCATCTTTGCCCCACGTTAAAATCATCTGAAATATGTTAAACAAATTTTAGTGCTTCAGACCCACCCTACAACAATTAAACCAGAATTGCTTATAGCTAAGTCAGAGCAGCAGTATTTTTATATGTCTATTCTAACATGTAGCCAGGTTTGAGAGCCACTGATTTAGATCCTAAAAAATTACATCTCCTTCAACAAGATTTTATAATGTTCTTAGAAATTCTTACCTTTGTTATTAAATTTATTCTTAAATTTATATAGCTTAGTCAAACAAATGAAATATATTACACATTTCCATTTTTACCTGCTTATAAATAATATATAAACTATTTATCTTCCTTATAGCCACCTTAACAAATTATTTGCCTCATTCTTTTTTTGTTTGTTCGATTAACTCTTGGATGTTCTAGGTATGCAATTATATCAGCAACAAAAAGAGATAAATTCATTCTCTTTTTTAAAAAATACTATTTATTTTCCTTATTAGTTCATTAGATTCTCCAAAATAATTTCGAATAGTAATAGCTTACTTTATGAAAATAACTTCACCATTAACACTAATACTTTAAAAATCTCCTTGCATTCCTCAAATAAATCCTACTTGGTCATAGATTTTTTTTGATACTTTGTTGAGTTTATCAGCTAGTAAATTATTTAGAATTTTGCAACTATTTTATAGTGATATTGATCTGTAGTTGTAAGCTCTTTTTTATTATTTAAATCCACTTTATTGTTATTTACTTTTCCCTTTTTTTAACATCTTTATTGGAGTATAATTTCTTTACAATGGTGTGTTAGTTTCTGCTTTATAACAAAGTGAATCAGCTATACGTATACATATATCCCCATATCCCCTCCTTCTTGTGTCTGCCTCCCACACTCCCTATCCCACCCCTCTAGGTGGTCACAAAGCACCGAGCTGATCACCCTGTGCTATGCGGCTGCTTCCCACTAGCTATCTATTTTACATTTGGTAGTGTGTATATGTCCATGCCACTCTCTCACTTCGTCCGAGCTTACCCTTCCCCATCCTTGTGTCCTCAAGTCCATTCTCTACATCTGTGTCCCTATTCCTGGCCTGCCCCTAGGTTCTTCAGAACCTTTTTCTTTTTTTAATTCCATATATATGTGTTAGCATACGGTATTTGTTTTTCTCTTTCTGACTTACTTCACTCTGTATGACAGACTTTAGGTCCATCCACCTCACTACAAATAACTCAATTTCGTTTCTTTTTATGGCTGAGTAATATTCCATTGTATATATGTGCCACCTCTTCTTTATCCATTCATCTGTCGATGGACACTTAGGTTGCTTCCATGTCCTGGCTATTGTAAATAGTGCTGCAATGAACATTGTGGTACATGACTCTTTTTGAATTATGGTTTTCTCAGGGTATATGCCCAGTAGTAGGATTGCTGGGTCGTATTAGATGTACTTCTGATGTATTTGTGGGGAGGAAGGTGATCTCCACGTCTTACTCTTCTGCCATCTTGAAGGTCTCCCTGTACGCTCTTTAAATGTTAGAAAGAAATCATCTGTTAAGCCATGTGGTCCTGGTGGTTTTAATGGTAGTTCTTTAATCACTAACTCTACTACAGTAATTGTTTATTACATTTCTTTCTTAGTCAATATTGGTGATTCATATTTTGTGAAAAATTCATCCATTTCATCTAGGCTTTCAAAGTTGTTACAATATTGCTTGTAGGATTCTCTTTTAATTCATTTATTCAGTCTTTTCTGTATAAGGAGGTACATCTGCCTTATCATTGCTAAATTGGTATATTTTTGTTCTTTCCTGTAGCAGGCCTTTGAAAGATTCGTTTATTTCACTGGATCTTTTTCAAGGAATTAGCCTTTGGATTAATTTATTCTTGCTACTATTCTTTTCATTTTCAGAATTTGCCTTCATTACCCTCTTTTTTATTTCTTTGTATTGTCCTATTATTCTTAACAGTTGTTTTAAGGTTTTTTATTGTTTGAGTCTTTCCTTCTATAATATCTAAGACATTAAGACTATATATTTTCCTTTCAATGCAAGTTTTTCTGTGGTTCAATGGGTTTTGACATGAAATGTTCTCCTTCTGTTGCTTTGTAAATTATTTCTTTTTGGATCCAAAGGTTATCATAGAGTGTAGTTCTTAATTTTCACGTACTTCTGATTTTTTTAGTCACATTTTAATAATTTTTTTTCTTGTTTTTTGGATTATAGTCAGAGTTAAGGGACTATATAAACTTTTCTACTATTATAAATATTTAAGCACTCACATGTAGTGCAAAAATTATCTATGGTTGCATTTGTTTAAAATGACTCACCTTTATAAAGGTTTTCCAAAACATTTAGCTTTATTTTCATGGGGATGGGGCAACCCTGCTCTCTTTCTTTACACGTACTTATTTCATTCTTTTATGTGTAGTACGATTGAATTACATAATTTCATGAACAAGTACAGCTGACATAAATAGGTTTCAGAACATACACTGCTGGTTTGTAACTCAACTGGTAGAAGTAGAAATGTGTAGGGACACAACAATATGTAACATTCAGAGCGTTGGGTAACGAGAATCAACATAGTTTACAGAAGCGGAATCTAATAGGTGGAGGAAGAGAACTTCTACTATTTTGAGAGCTTCTGCTATTTTGCGAAAGTTATATAATTGCTGATACAACCATCAGTTTCCTTAGAAAGCAATTGAATTGCTGTCTAGCCTTAATCTTTCTGAGGAACAAATTCCCTAACTGGTACAAAAAGAAAATGGCATTAATGCTACATTTTTATTCTTTCTTACTTACTGATAAACCAATAAATAAAATGAGTGGGAAACATTTTGTATTTCACCATACTAGTAGCAACTTTTGAAATCCAATCTGATGAACAGCTATGGCAAGTCACAATAGTTGAAAGAATCCTGGAGTAAGTTTGGAGTCTTAATTCTTCCACAAATAAAATCCCTTAATGCACTTATACTTCAGCTTTCACATGAAAAATGGGGAAATCACCATTCTATATTCCTTATATAAAGTTGATAAATCAAAAGAAGATTTGATTTTAAAATATTATACGTGAGAAATTTTTCTGAAATATAAAACTAGATCCAAGTTCAAAATGGTGTATCAAGTGTGAAGTGGTACTTAAATCACTCTTTTCATCACCTGGCAGATTGCACCTCCCTTTTCCTTACTTTGTAAGCAAGCTCAGATCATCTACAATCAATCCACTTGTAAAAAAGTATTTGCAATAAAAGTCCATTCATCCACTGTGGTTAAATTCTGTCCATCCCCTCCTTCATTCCCTCTCTCAAATAACTGGGCAGTTGAGGGGAAGGTCCTGAAATTGCTTCTCAGGTTGCTGATCCCTCCTGTTACCTTTAGAAACCCTAGTGAGTTCCAAGGTTTTCCCCTGAGGCCGTATTTCAGAAATCCTAATGCATCCTTTTAAGTCAGGTTTTTGCTGATTTAGCAGAAGGACTCCAGAGTTGGAGTAGCAAGAATATGTATGCAAAAGTAATAAATCCCCTCTGCCTACACATCATCACCCACACTCCACCTCATCCTAGACCCCGACTGTGTCCTTCTGAAAGCAAAGGAACATCTCATAGTTATGCTGTTAACTGGGGATGGGAACTGCAGGAGAGGGGAGGGGAAGATGCAGGAGGGAGGACTCTCATTTTTCAAGGAACCTTTACTTGCACCAGAACTTGTTCAGGATTTATGACATTGTTTTCCGTGTCTATGTGCAGTAAGATTTTGTTCTGCTCATATGTTTTTTCCCTAAATGATGTAACCGTATGATATATGTTGAAAAGTTGCATGTAGAAAATTAGTTAATTTTCCCAAGGCTTATAAAAGCCCTTAGTCATGGATTCTACAATACCCTGCTTTGCCAGCAGTCTGGCCAGGTACGATGGCCCTATGCAATAAAATAATAAGCCGCATGAAAGTAAAATAAGAAAGTAGATGAAAAAGCAATTTGAGCTTCAGACTAGAGCTATATATATTTATATGTTTAAAACTACTAAAAGAATCTGCCTACCTTGATTAGTGGTTAAATGTGTAATTGCCGAGGAAATATGAAAAACATCTGCTTCTTATCACTTAATGATAAACCATAATCATAGAAATAATATAATCTGGGATGACCTCAAAATTATGGAATCCATTAAAGAAGAATATTAACTTCTAGAAACAACAAAAAGCAAGGTTCAGTGTATTTTAAGTGCTAAAGATTTATCAAGCCTAGAGTGCTCACATAGCAAGCAATAATTCTATTAGAATCAAAAGTGCTCTAAAATATTAAGGTTGTACTCTAGGGCAGAAATTTAAGATTTGATATATTTCTTGCATAATCTACTTAATAATCATGCTTGAGGTTTAGTGTTTCATAAGGAACGTTAATTTGTGTTTTGATTAATCTTAATTTGTCAAGATTTACATGTATTTAATGACCCAATGAATTTCCCCAGAAAATTTCCTAATGTCAGTTATCACAGTTACCAAAGTTGTTTCTATGATTAATTTGCTATTTAGGGGAACCATTTGCCACACTCAAAATGTCTTTCTCAATGTGCCCTTTTTAGCGTCTCTTTAGGAATGTCCTTCTCCGCAGCTGTGCTAAGTGAAACAAACCAGAAACCATTCATTACACCATGGTCAACTTTCCAATACTATCTAGATAAGGGGCATCTATTAGAGAATATGTTTTGATTTTTTTCAAAAGGAAATACAAAACTTCAAAACACTATGGAAGGGGGTGTTTTTTTGGTAAAATCTCAATTGTTGATGCTCTTCCAACATAACCTAGAAAGTGTACATACCACCAAAAGAGAGTGTTTTGCGATCCAGGCTAAGAAACAGCAAACACTGAATCTACTATCTTAAATTTGAGGAAGGAATAATAGGGTTTGATAGATGTTTTCTATGGCATAGTTATTTCCATCTTTGCTCTCTCTTTGTATAATTTCTTCAGTTTTACTTTGATTTAATACTTCTGTCTTGTTTTGTGGTTGTTGGGTGGTTCTTGTTTGAATGTCCCTAAACTTTGGGCTCTCTAATGCTAAGTTATGGGATTGATTTCTTTTAATAATCACAGAAAGCACTTCATACGCACTTAAAAGAACAAATGTCTCATTTGTCTTACATAATTTGAGAGTTCCACAGAGTTTTGTCTACCTAAATTCAAGTAAAGGGAAGTTAATCTTACATTTATAAAATATTCAAGTGACTTTATATCATAATTAAGATATGGAATTTTTATCAGCCTTGAAAAAAATGTTCTGGAACTTTCAGGAACTTTAGAAAAGTGAAATTACAGCTTTTTACTCACCTTAAATTAACTGTTCCCTTGAGGGTTCCTTTGAACAACAATTAGTATTGTAAATGTGCATTATAGATGTCCAAATTTGGCCTGAAAATGTGGGAAATTCTGATTAACCCTATAATTTTTTTTAATCTGAGCATTTAGAGGCTTGAGGACCAGGGATATTTTCAGAACATGTTTTATTCATTCTTATGCTCTCATGCCTAGCATACTGCTCGGTATATAGTAGATACTTAATAAATATTTGCTAAAAGAATGAGGACTGCTTTTCCAAGGTGCAGGCCATGAAACTGATTCTGGGTGATGCTCCTTAGTCTTTGAAAACAGGCTAACTCCATAAAACAATGGCTCCAGATGCACAGTGACAGGTGCTAAGTACCCTCACAGAAGCTACAGAGCTTGACAAACAAGAAGGTTGTATAGAGCGTAGCAACATGACTATAATAATCGTTAAACCAGCTTGTGTCCTGGTTTGTACTTGTGTACTTGGCATAGATAGTCTTTTAGCCAGATCTGCTAGGCCTGGTAAAATGCCACTATCTGAGTGCTGAATGAGGAAGTTCCAAGTTAGGTAATTTAGCAAAGGAACCAGACCTGACAAAAAAAGGATTATCCATTGGAAGCAAGAAAGGCAAAATGGCTGGGCCCGATGGAAAGGGGTGCCTTGGATAAATATCCACAAACTTACCCTTTCTTCCCACTCTTTTCAGTCTTCTTCTACCTCTGTTCCAATACAGCTCCCTCTCTTATAACTCCCACTTTAAAATCCCTTTACTTAGGCATAAGCCAGATTCCGATGCTGCTAACTTATTTTAGACATCCAAACCTCTGGGCTAGGAAGAGATTCAATTATTAAATCTTAACTTCTATTGAGTTTTACCTGAATGATCTATGTAACTGACTTAAGAAAATTAAGAAAGTCAGTTAAGGGCTAACACAGGAGAATTACTTAATCTAGACAAGTCCTTCATGCTAAGATCTGTGTATCTTCCCCCCATGCAAACAAAGTCCTCTCCATGGAACTCTATGGTACCTCCTACTAGAGGTCATTCTCTCCAGTGATTGCCACTCCTAATAGGTTGAGTGTTAGGGGCTGACAACATATAGTAAAGACACTTGAGAATGATGTTGAAAAACTTTCTCAAGTGCTCTTAAGGTTTTGTGGATGATTCTAAGAATATTGGAATTCCAAGAACATATTTGTACATTGATTTAGTAACTGACCACTCTCAAAAAAGATTTAAGACAATTCACAGTGAAAACCTAAGTGAAAGTAAGCCAAAATATTTAACACAAGTCAGAAACAGGAAACAAAAGTTAGAGAGATGAAAGGAAAAAGAATTCTTAAACTCTCCTGAGGCAATGGAACACAAAATTTAGTGGTGAATTTCCTACTCACCAAAGAGACCAACGAAAAGAGCACATTGGGCATGCATCTCTCAATTTCTAGCAAAGAGAATGCAACAGTTCTTTAGGAACAATAAATATGTGTGAGGAAAAAAAAAGCAGAAAAAGCTAGAAGTAAACTTTCCACTGAACATCTACAATGCACAGGATGATTTACATTCATTATGACATTTAATTGTGGGCACAACCCTGTGAGGTAGATATTATTTTTACAATAAAGGAAACTGAATCTCAAGAAAATTTAATTGACTTGACAAAAGTCACAGCTAGTAAGGGATGGAACTAGGACTTGAGCTCATGCCTATCTGATTCCATAGCTCATATCGCACCCAGAGAAGTGAATATCCCCTACTTCTATTTCATCATCTCACCTGCACCTTCCAATTCAAAGCATGCATACACACACACACACACACACACACACACACACACGCGCGTGCACAATTTTTCCTTCTATAACCAGGCTATATTCAGAAAGTATAATTGAGAAACTTCAGGAGAATGACAGAAATAACAGCTGTAAGCTCAGTATTCTCATTCCAACTACTCTAACGGTAGCAATATCTCCATTTATGTGAAACATAAAATGCCTTTATAGATAAACCCTAAGAGAAAAATAGGCATATCTGTTACTTGGGCTAATGTTCTTTATGTTTTTATCTGTATGGGGACATCTGAGAGTTACACTGAGACCACAATAGTGGGCTTCAGGCAGGAAAAGTAAATCATATGCAGAGAAGCCAGTGAACTGGGGTTTGTTCCTAACATAGCACCTCCAAATAAAGTGGCCCCATTTCAGAAGACAGTGTCCAAACCTAGCTTAACTCTAGTCTAGCATCACGTGCCAAAGAATTGAATGTGATTAGTTTAGACAGGTAGAAGGACCAGCAAACTAGAGGGTTGCTTCCATGAGAGGAGCTGGGTTGTTTGTGATCCCAGCAAAGCGTGGGAAAAGAGTCTCCAACTCCAAAGGCAGAAATGGGCAAAGACAAGTTATCAGTCTGGAGAGGTCTCCAGTCTAAGCAGGCAATCGGACCGGTGTCCAGTCATGGAGGTGAAGCCTGAAGGTTACGGTTAAGGGGAGAGGTTTCAGATGAGTGCCTAGGAACTCAGACAGAGGAGAGCTCCTTTTTTGGGAGTCTGAGCCAGGTAATACAGGAACTTTAAGATAAAAGTCTGAGTTTCTATGGCTGTTCGGAGCTGGATGAGCAGGGTCCTACAATCAACACACTATTGTAACTTATGACAAATTCCAATATTGCAAAGGCTCTTATTCTCTGGCAAAGAAACACAGATGGATCAAGTGACTTGCACAAGCATCAGCCTGTGGCAAATTCATGACCAGAATTTATATTCTGTGGCTTTTCTTCTAAAACACCCTTGACCCATTTCTGTGGGTGACTACAATGAAGGAAATAAGACTGGAAACAGTGGCTGTCATGTTTCAGGTCTCTCATTGATCCTTTTGTATCTTATCACGATCAGTCTGACCAATTGCATCACACAGTGGTCCTGCAGACGCAGGATCCCTGTAGTTACTTTAATATTTAACATAGTAAAAATTGTGAGTTAACTCAAATATGATCTAATTTGAAGTTTCTCTACGGGCCACATGCATTTGAATTATCTGCACAAATAATTTATTATTACTTTTAGCTATAGTCGACAGCAATAAGAAGGTTGACCCAAAAAGGTAGGAAATCCTAAAATTACATTTTTAGGCACTATATAATGCCTTCTCCCTCTACTCCAAAGCATATTTAAATGGATCCATTTTTACTGACAGAGGAAAGTCAACCTGAGAATTAAAATTTCTATATGCCACCCAAAATAGCTAAGACACATACAGAAGAGTTGAGTATCCTTGACCCATTGTATACTGGACATTTTTTTTAATAACGTCAAATTTTATTCAATTTAAATTGAGTAGCACTCATCACAAGCTATTGTTTAATCTTTTTTTGCAAGTTTTAATTTAGTCACTGAATAGGTTGTCAAAACAGTAGAGCTGTTAGGAGGTTTATGTATGCATCGTAACTTCTGGCACAATTTCCATTTCTGAAAACTGAACTACAGTTTTAAAGTACGTTTGCTCTTCTCCTTCCCTTTCTCTATTTTCAGTGCTTATCAAAATATTTAGTACTAATAATGTGCATATGAAACATAAATATTCCAAGTATTGTTAGCTAAGGGCTAACAATATGGTATATGACACTTTCTGGTATATGACACAAATACCGTGGCTATTTCAGGATCGTTATTTTTCCTAATTATAACGAAGATGTGTACCAGAGATAGAAGTCCAAATTGACTTGAGATTCCTTCTAAAGGTTGTCTTTCTAGTTGTACCACCTTTCATTAGTTATGTCTTATTAATTGTCACATTGCATTATATCTGTGCACAGTATGGTGCTACATAACATAATGCAGGAAATGAGAAGCAGTGTGAAACGTTGTAGGCATTACATTTTAATGAGACAGCATTTGTGTTGCGTCTGAATGCCTGCAGTTAATTCAGAGAACAAGTATTTGAGTTAAAATTCTGACATGTTCAGCAAAGCAAGTATTCATTAAGGCAGGCGAGGTAGAAGCATTGTAAGAACCCCTGTGTGACATTTACTACACCTGCGGTTCTGTGAACGCGAAATATACTTTATTTCAGGTGGAGGTAACCCTGTGCGCCGGTAGTATGAAACTCTTTCTTTTTTTTTCTTCAGGTCCTAAAGGGTTTCCCAGAATGTTTACAAGCTGACATTTGTCTACATCTCAACCAGACTTTGCTGCAAAACTGCAAAGCCTTTCGAGGGGCAAGTAAAGGTTGCCTTAGAGCTTTGGCAATGAAGTTCAAGACCACCCATGCACCTCCAGGAGATACCCTGGTTCACTGTGGGGACGTCCTCACTGCACTTTATTTCTTATCCAGAGGCTCCATTGAAATCCTCAAAGATGACATTGTGGTAGCTATTCTGGGTGAGTGTTTTAGAATTGGATAGTCACAAATTCAGTTATTAGCTACTGCAATGCATAGTTTAAAATGATAGAGAAGAGGGCTTTCCTATTTATTTATGAGTACTGAGACTGATAAGTAATTTTAAAGCTCTATTTAAAATTCAATTCAAATCAAATTAACCTTGCAGAAAATATGTTTTCTTGCCTGTCTCACTTTTTCTCTGGTGTGTAAATGCTTCCATCTTGGCACCTACTTAAGCTTTTGAGGCCAGATATATGAAAATAGTCAGCATTTTCCTTTTCATGTTAGAGGATCTTGGACTTATGCTGAGATCTTATCACCTTAAATATATACATAGTAAGCATACTTGCTAGCATGTGCCAATGCCCTGTCATGAAGTGGGTTTATATGTTGATGAATTTCATCTACTTGCTGTGCATTTTACCTGCTGTGTCCCATCAAACAGAATTATATGAGTCCTTACCTGGGTAATATAGGGCTATAAACTTAGCACCTAGGGATAAAAGTGGTGAGGAGATGAAAATTAGTAATAAGTTAAACTGGTTTGGGTGCAAAAGAAAGTCCATCTGTCCAATCTGCCTCTTCAAAAATAAATTTAGTCATTGCGAACTTGTAAGATTTCTTTAGAATATTAGAACAATGGTGAAGAACAAGGGAGCAGAGAGAAACTAGATCAGTTGTTGTCCTCTCCTATCCCCTAGCCAGTATGTTTAAGCCTCCGTCTCCCCATGAGAATACCCACCCCCAATGATTGTGAACATGTGCACTTCCTTTTTCCTGCAGATTAAATCTGGTCCTATTTAAATAACAAGCACATAAGTCAGTGATTTCCTTTCACTTGACTCTTGATGTTAACATCCAAAAGGACAAGGATATTGTCTGTTTTCTTCACTGCTACGCAGAGCCAAAATGGGCATAGCACAGGACCCAATACATGAATGAAGATGTTTGAGAGATTCCTATTTATTTTGATAATTTTATTATGAGAGCCTTTTGAAAATTTTTTCAAAATTGACCAGATGCACAATTTGGTTTACGATCCAATAAGCAGGCTAAAAACATATTCTAAATCACTTAGCAGCTAAACAATAAAGTGAGATTTTCACCAGATTTGGCTTTGACAGTTTGCTTTAGTATGGTGCCAGGGAAGGAGCACACATCATTGCATTCCTGATCTTCAAATCAGCCATCCCTAACTTCTACAGGAAGGTAACAAGCCTTCTTGCTTTATAAAATAATAATTTTAGGGCTTCCCTGGTGGCGCAGTGGTTGAGAGTCCACCTGCCGATGCAGGGGACACGGGTTCGTGCCCCGGTCCGGGAAGATCCCACATGCCGCGGAGCGGCTGGGCCCGTGAGCCATGGCCGTTGAGCCTGTGCGTCCGGAGCCTTTGCTCTGCAACGGGAGAGGCCACAACAGTGAGAGGCCTGTGTACAGCAATAAAAATAAAAATAAATATAAATATAAATATAAGATAATAATTTTAGAGTGTAGTTAAGCTGTACACGGTGACTGGCTTACCCTTTGCTCATTTACAGTCACATAGCTAATTAAAATACGAAGCTCATGCTGAATTTAGTTCAGAGCTTTTCTCTGATAATATCTATACTGAAGTAGCAAAACTATAAAGAATTTCAAGAGATTCTCCTTTTCTGTCTCCATTTCCATGTAAATCTGCACTTAAAATCCTCAGAAATAGTGATTATTTATTCTATTTTTGAAAAGCTAAGTATTTATTTAAACTACAGTTAATGTATTCTCTCCAATGTTAATTTTTCTTATAAAGATATGGCATCTGATTTCTCCCCATTATATTCACATTTAGAATAAGAACATTACAGCATTTTTCTTTTACATGAACTTTATTGTTTAAAAGTCTTGGTAGTTTCCATAGTCAGGTATATATGAACTTGTCTACCAAAAACTACAGTAACAGATACAGGGAGTTTTTTCTAAATCTGAAAAGAAGCTTCAGGATATATGTAAGAAGGTACATTTTACGCTGCCACTGACTACCTTTAAAAGTTATGTAATCAATAATCCATCAGTAGTTATTACCCATGTATTCCATAGGTATGATTTTTAAGTGCCTTGACATTCAGAGACAGAAAAATCTAAGTGGCCATGACTTTCAGGGAAAGTATTGGGAGAAGATGAAACATATCAGGGGTGCTAAGATTATGACTGGAGTCAGAATGCATGGGATTTAGTCATGGCCACTCTCTCCCTCCCTTTACTTCACCCAACTAAGAAGGTGACCTTGACCTAATCCGTTTACTCTCTTTAATCTTCTTTCCATATTCATAAAATTTGGATAATAATTAGTAATTTTTTCATGAGGTTATTTTGGGGATCAAGTGAGATAATACACCTAAGCATTTGACACAGTGCCTGACACCTACTTAGTCCTCAGCATTTGTTGTTGCTGTCATTATCATCCTCATCACTGAAGGGCACCTAGGAAAGAGGTGACATGTGGCTAGGCAGAGGGTCTGCGGAGGGTGCCCATCAGAAGCCAGACAGTGAAATAACCCCAGGTTTGGCAAAAAAGCAGGAAGGACACACTTTTAGAAGAAAGGCCATAAGGCCATATAGTAAAAAAGCATGACTGTATTTTTTTTTTTTGAGAAAATGTAACTAGATTTATTAAACAAGTGGGCAACTTTATTAAGGGCAAATCCAAAAGTGGTTACTAAAGGAAACAGGGTATGTTCAAATTGTACCCCTAGTCCTCTTAAGTGTTAAAAGAGTTCCACCAAAACCCCATGTTTGGCATCACCTCCTGAGACCATCCTGAGATAGAAAGTTTTAAAATTTGACTCTCCACAGCCTTTCCCATATTCCTAGGTTGACAAAATTAGACCACACCTACTATTGGCAAGACTCTTTTCTAGCAATGCGTGGCATAGCAGACTAGAGCCGTGTTTGCTGCATTCCAGATGCTTAGCCAAAGAATCAAAACAAGGAAGTAATGGGGATTATACCAGGACCAGTGCTCTAAGAGACAAAATTCCGGTCAGTGAACAAACATGACTGGGGCAGCCAGTACGAGGTACTGGAATTTTGCTGCCCAAATGTCTGTTGGCTGTAGGGTCTTACATATGAAATTTTTGGTTCATGGATTGGTCAGTGGTCCCCTTCTACTTTCAGAAGGAAAACATTAAGTTCAGATTCCTTTTATTTCCTTTTTTCCCTTTTCTCCTTTTATCTTTTTTAGGAAAAAATGATATATTTGGAGAAATGGTTCATCTTTATGCCAAACCTGGAAAGTCTAATGCAGATGTAAGAGCTCTCACGTACTGTGACTTGCATAAGATCCAGAGAGAAGACTTGCTAGAGGTTTTGGATATGTATCCTGAGTTTTCTGATCACTTTCTCACAAACCTAGAGTTGACTTTCAACCTAAGGCATGAAAGTGCAAAGGTATATGTTGCCTGCTTACTTTTGTCCTCTGACATTTTATTTTATTCTTGGATTGCCCAAATACCTCTGAAAGATCAAGTGGAATAGTGTAGAAAAACTTAAGCAATTGTGAATATTTGAAAGGAAAAGCTAACTTAATATTGGAATTTCTCAATTATAGAGATGGAATTCAGTCTAATTTCTTTCAAGTATATTGAATAATTTTAGGTAGTTCAATTACTTTTGACCTTTTAGGAACTCTTGGGTGATATATTTGATTTATAATAGCCTTGGTTTATATTGAGTGTGCCAATTATTTGTAATAAATGGGTGAGTCTAGGCTATTGAAAATTGCCTAGAAGAGTTTATCTTATAAAGAGGTTAAAATATTCTCTCAGCTATTATTTACACCATAAACTGTTTACCGATATCTTTTCAATAATTATGAAGAAGTTAAACTCTTAAAGTTTAGGCCCATATTTAACACAATTTCTAAATTGCAGAAGTATAAATTAATCAGGCTTATACCTGAGCCAAAATTAATGCTACAGAATGAAGAGCATTTACTCTACTAGAAATAATATTTTAAGTAATTCTGCATATGATTTCACCTAGGATGAATTTTGAGAGTGTAACCCTTATATCCCTCACCCTCTTCCACTATGAAAATGTGTCCTTATGACCTACGAGTATTCTAAGAATATAGACTTTATCTTGCAGCCCACAATTTATTACTTGGTTATTCCTCCATCCCCTTCCCCCCAAACCTCATAACCCCAACTCCAATTCTAAATACTTTTTTGACAGAAACCAAATGTTTTTGACACTTGCCAGTGTATTTTAATGCTAACAAATAAAAGATCCTCAAGTCAAGAGTTAGGTAAAACGTGGTATATTTCATTCTCCCTGGAGTTACAGTCATTCCCAGGGTGCTGTGAGAGACAAAGATTTTAAGGTCACAAGAGTACCATTCGATAACCTGAAACACCAGCTCAGTAGTTACTTCTTTTCAAAAAGCTGAAAAGTTGAAAAATAATTAGGTGGTAAGAGGTTCGTTACCAAGAGTATATTCTTTTTATAATGATTTTAATTCAGAATTCTATCAAATTGCAGTTTGAGATCACCAACCTCATTCTTACTTTGCTTTTAAAAACAACAGGCATCTACCTCAGATAACTTATTTACATAAAACGTTTAGGCAGCAACCAAAAAAATATTTGGAAACTTCCAGTTTTGTTTACAAGAGAGGGAGGAAGGAGGAATGGGGAACAAAATAATCAAGGGTTCAGAGCATAGTGTTTATTGAATTCAACCTTATATTTATTCTTGTGAAATTTAACCTTGCCATCATCACCATGTAATTTAAACATCATAGCTAATTATAATTAATTTACACTTTTTTCTCTGTAGTAATGCAGATTCTGCTATTTTTTAAATTATTATTATTTTTATTTTAACTTTACCAAGTTACATAAAATATATTCCACATGAAGGAATATGTTGTCTCTAAATGTTGACAACATCATCCCCAAACATTTCTGATAAATAACTTCTACAACTCTGATTTCCCCATTAGGTGGAGAAACTACTAGGATTATTCTAGCAGACTATTTTATAATTTAGAGAAAACCATTAAGCAAAGTATTGTAGCTATCTGCCTGCAATCTAATAATTAAGTCTCAAAGTGCTTGAAATAATATGAAATAGTAAAGAGCTTACTGATGATACATTGTGTTCAAATTGAATAATCTTCCATTTTATCTTCACGTTCCATTAACAAAGGCTGATCTCTTATTACAATCCCAGTCCATGAATGATTCTGAAGGAGACAACTGTAAACTACGCAGAAGGAGATTGTCATTTGATAGTGAAGGAGAGAAAGGTAATTCATTCTTTTCTAAAATTTAAATGCAGAACATGTGGTTATCAGTTCTTCTTACTTAAATGCTCATTATACTTCTGATTTCAAGGATAAACTTTATTCAGATTTTAAGGTAAATCCTTTGCTTTTTACAGTAGCTAATGATATGGTTTCTGCTTGATAGCTCTCAACAGTGTTTCTCAAGACCTGATCCTAGGCCCTCTTCTTTTCTTATTCTATGTCATACTCTTTCCCCGAGTAATCTCATTTATACCCATAGTTTAATTATATTTTCACATAGGAGATGTACATATTTATATCTTAATCCCAGATCATCTGAGCTTCAGTCTCATATATCCAAATGCCTATTAAGCCATCTACTTGAAATCGCAAGGGCAGCTCAAACTCAACATTTCTTAAATTGAAATCATGATGTCCCACTGGAAACCTATCTCTCCATCAATTGCCGTGTCTCTAAATGGCATCACCATTCTATAAACTGCACAAAACAGATCTATCTAGGAACCAACCATCTCTCAACCTCTTCATCCACCCTGGTAACAAGTCTTGTTAGTGGCACCTGCAACACATCCATTTACTCTTCAAACCAGGTCTCTATTGTTTCACTTTTCTCCATCTTCAGAGCCGCAACTCTGGACCAAGCTACCATAATACTGAAACACATTTCAACTCACCTTCCCAACTTGCCCTCTGTCATCTATTCTCCACACTGGACCACTGGTGATTTTTTTTTTTTCTAAATGCAGGCATGTTTATGTCACCCACATATTTAAAGCCCTCTAAAGACTTCCCATTCCCTAAATTCTTCATAGGGTAGGTTTATGCCTACCTCTTCAGTCTTATCTCATACCATCCTTTCCTTCACTACCCTAACCTGGCCTTCCGCATCAGCTCCTCTCTTTTGCAGCATTTATTCCAGCTGTACTTCCATATGATTTGCATCATCATTTAATCAGTGATATCTGCCTGTAGATCATAAGCCCCATGGGAAATATTTAGTCACCTGAAGCTTCAGTGCTTGCCTCACAGCAGGTCTTCAACAAATATTTGTTGAAAGGATGACTGAGTTAATGAACTAGCATTTGAGCATTTTCCATATGATTCTTTTCCTCCTTTTGCCTTCTTAATCCAAGTTCTTTTCTTGGCCCTCTTCCCTCTGGATTCTCTCCCAAGGGGAGAGCATCTACTAGCTTTAACTTGCCCTATATTTCAAGTGAACTCAGCTACCCTCTCTTTCACATACATCATTTTTGTGTTTTTGCTTATATCCTTTCCTTAATTGGAATTTACTTCCCTATCCTTAAACACACACACACACTCACACACAACTATACCACACCACTTTTTCATCCGTTAAATTACATTTTTTTGTCAAGGTTAATCTTCAGTGATATTCAGTGTGAACTCTTCCTTGATTTCCTCAAAAATATAGGTTTTCTTTCTTTCCTGAATTCCTAAGCCACTTCCCTGTTGTTATACAGATGGTCCTTGACTTACGATGAAACAATTTGTGATTTTTTCACTTTACAATAGTGCGGAAACAATACACATTTAGAAGAAACCATACTTCAAATTTTGAATTTTGATCTTTTCCCAGCTAGCAATACGCTGTGACGCTCCCTTGTGATGCTGGGCAGCGCCACTCCCAGTCAGCCACACGGTCAAGAGGGAAACAGCCAATACGCTTACAACCATTTTGTTTTTCACTTTCAGTGCAGTATTCAATAAATTACATGAGATATTCAGCAGTTTATTGTAAAATAAGCTTTTGTTAGATGATTTTGCCCAACCATAGACGAATGTAAGTGTTCTGAGCATGTTTAAGGTAGATTAGGTTAAGCTATGATGTTCAGTATGTTAGATGTATTAAATGCATTTTCAACTTATGATATTTTCAACTTACAATGGGTTTATTGGGCTGTAACCCCATTGTAAATCAAGGAAGATCTTTATTTTCAAAATCTGCCCTGTTCAGTGGTTATTGGTACGTTTGTCCTTTTTCTCTATCAAACTGCAGATTCTTTTAGCAAATCATGGTTGATAAATATCTGTTGAATTGGGCTAACTGTTGACTCCTCTGGCTGATTGCAGAACAATAAACCATTCACAGATAGGTGATAATTTATTACTGCAATGTCCTTCATTATTCTCCTAGTGACTTTTTCTAAAATCAGAACCATAACAGTCAAGCTGTTCTTCTGTCAACTTAATCTAAATCCCTTATCCTGAAGTTAATCTCATATTTTGATCTCACTAGAAATGAAGAACAGCTTGACGATATTGTCTATATAATAATGTCCCCCATACAGTTGAAGATTTATTAAATCTCCTTTCAATCTTGTTCAGTTTCTTCATTCTCAAGCTAAATAACTTAACGTTTTTATCTCCTGACGAGGCCCTGAGTGTGTCACAATTTATATTGTGCTCGTGCACGTAGACATTTCTATTGATTCTGAAAACTTTTCCTTTAATCACAGGCTTAGTCTATAAGACCCATTTTATATAAAGTGTTGATGGTAAGGGATTTGCCTGCCTGTAGCTCTTTGAAGTTTCCTGGCGTGTCAGTGAGTAAGCACTTTTTGGTCAACATGAAAACACAATTAACTCCAGTTATCCAGGAGCCTATTCCAGTCTTCAGGACTCCATGGTGCAATAGGCAAGTTGAAAATTCGCTGAAAGCAATTTAATCCCAATCACCCCAATCTAAAGATCTGAAAGGGCCGCTCATTCTATATATCTTGATATAGAATCAATATCTGGGAGGAAAATGCATATAAGTAAGTATAAAGAGCAGAGAACTTTCAAAAGATAATTGATACTAAATGATATGGAGGGTACATAAACTAAAAGCTGCCCATGAAACGTATTGATTACTTTAGAGTTGGTTTACTGCTCATTTGAAACAATACCTTGAGGGCAGATATCCAAGAGTGCTGATGACTGTGAATTAATCAGCAGAGGCATCAAGAACCAGAGGGAAGAACACGTGGTTAGCCATTGGAGACAGACAGAGGTTGAGTCTTACAGTTACCACTCACGACCTACTCAATACAATACTGGAACTCTTCAGGCTTCAGCTCTCACCTGCACAGCGCCCCCCATCATGTCTACCACGTGGTGCTAAGGAGCTTACATTCAAAAAGAGATATTAAAAATGAAAAGATATATATAGAACCTCTGCAAGTTGACTTGAACTAAATAGAAGCTTAACGTATCGGATCACTTCTCTCCTAAAATGCATTTGTAGAGGAAAGTGGTTTGTCCTCATAGGCTGCACATTTCTTTTAAGAATATAAACTCAGTTCCTGACAAGTAAGAGTTGTCAGTTCAGGTCCAAATTTGAGGACACCTTGTATTTTTTTGAAGATATATTCAAGAAGTTCTCTTTCCTTCCTAAAATTCTGGCATGGAGGTACCCAGGACCTCCCCGAACTGACTATGGTCATTGTAGGGGGAGATGTTATAGTTCCTGAGAGGGAAGTAAAATGTTATTTTTACAGAAAGTGAAGAATAAAAATGTATCTTCAATGACTTCCTTAGTGATCACAAGCATTGGCAAAATAGTTGGACAGAACAGAAGTAAATGTGGTATAACCGTTTGGAACATGTTGAAAAATAGTCTCTAACTGGTCTTCAGAGTTGGATTGTACTTACTTCAGAGTGTGTCAGTGCGGTTTATTGGGTTATGGGAATACTTCTTTTAAAATTTTGTGAGGTGGAGCTAAGATCCCACAAGCTGTGCGGCACAGCCAAAATGAAATAAAATAATAAAATTTTATGTTGTGTATATTTTATAATATACATAAATTTTAGTACAATAGCATGTAAAATGGCACATGAGATACACACACAAGCACATATATATTTTTTACTGATAGCACTTTTGTGACCAAATATTTGGAATATTCTGCTCAACTTTTTCTATGAACGGAAAATGCAATATCAAAGTAGCTACTAATGGCTGACTTAGGGAGACAGTGACCTTTTGAGAGAGAATAATGCAATGAGAACAGCAATTAACAGGCCTCCCCAGAAAACAGAAAAAAAAATTAAAATGTGCTAAAGATATGACTGTACCAACCAAAGGGATGGAAATTAAGGTGAAAAAATGTTCAGCATCTTCTTTACTTTGGATTTAGATAGTGCCACACATTTCATGAAAAAACAGGAACCCATTTTAAGAGATATACACATCCTAAGAGCAATTTTCTCATTTCCCTACCCATGTAATTTTTATTGAAATGGGCACTTCTATATATATCAACTGGTAAAATCTAGTGTTCCAGAAAATGAGTGGAAAGAGGTCTTGAACTCATCATACCTGTGTTTCAAAGAATAGCAATAAAGCTTATCTCCTTGTAATGTTGGTTTAGTGATTTCACATTGCCATCCAAAAGTCAGTAAAGTTTTGAAAGTGTTTCTCCAAAATAACTTCTGTGAAAGTTATTGAAGTTAGGAGTAAATATATACACTGTTAAACTTGTTTTTACAGAATATAGGTGGGTCAAATTCTAATTTTATTAAGTTTTTAAATATATTGCTATTATACTTTGGCATCTCTTTGGAATATCTTCTCCAATAATAAATAATGATTAGCTTTTGTTATCCATTTCAGTAATACATAAATGTATCTTTATTTTAATTTTTAAGATAAATTCTTTATCTTTATTTATATAGAAAAATGACTCTAATCCACTTTCAACTTTCTTTGATGCTAGAGAAGAACTAAAGTACTTGAGATCAAATGAAGAAATTTATTTTGGACACCAATTTTCCAATGAAATAAATGTTTTTTAATGCATTCAGCTGGAAAATGCTCAACTCATCTCAAAATCGTTACCAGTAGGAAATCTTAAACGCAAATGCTGAGAGAGTACATTAAATGCCTCTCTTTTACCAAAAGTTGGGTCCACCTGTTGGGTCTGACAAATAAAAATGATAAATCACCTGAGAGAAAGACTCCATAAATAATGGAGAGAGCACAAGCATTTGTTCCCAGATTGTTTGAAATGTAAGAATTTTATATAATCATTCTTAAGATGGATGGGTCAACCACTCCATCAGGACATTCGTTCTGTGCTCTTCAATCCATCCTGAACACAGAGAGACACCTACAAGACAATTCACAACTGCTTTAGAACTGGATCCTGTGAGAAAAGGGGAGGAGGTGAACTGTCAGCCTACAGAAACAAGGGATTTTTTTAAAAAGTTTTCAGTCATCTAAATCAGAAAAATTCGAGGCTTAATTAAATAGGCAGGGTTTTTTTTCTTTGTAAAACGATGGTAACAGGAATGATTATACAGTCTCATTTCTAGCAAAAGGGAAAATGTAAAAACTACTCAGATTACTATTCGGAATACTATTTCTACATAGCATTTAAGAAAACAACATTAAGAAATAATAATAATAAAATAGCAGGGCTTCCCTTGTGGCGCAGTGGTTGAGAGTCTGCCTGCCGATGCAGGATACACGGGTTCGTGCCCCGGTCCGGGAAGATCCCACATGCTGCAGAGCGGCTGGGCCCGTGAGCCATGGCCGCTGAGCTTGCGCGTCCGGAGCCTGTGCTCCGCAACGGGAGAGGCCACAGCAGTGAGAGGCCCGCATACCGCAAATAAATAAATAAAATAAAATAAAATAGCATTAAGAATAACATTAAGGAAAATAGTACCTAATGCTACTTAATGTCTATTAAATAATCCAGTTTAACCAGAAATGGAACAAGCCACCAAAATCTAGAGGTACCTGGAGGCCAATTATAATGCATTTCAGTCCAATATCATGTATTCCATTAGCCAACCTCCAGCCTAAGCCTGAGCAGTTTCCATTTTTAATCCACAAATAGATTGTCATTTCAACTGTCATTTTAAATGATCAGATTTGAAGCTTTGATTTATCTAGTATGGAATAGAAAAATGTTGCAGTTGGGCTGCATCAGAGAAACTGTTCACATGGCCTGAGTTCCAAAACGCAGCTGGCTGATGATCCAGTGGCAATGAACACAGAAGTAAATGTGGAGTAATTTCCCCTATGTATTAGAAAAAATTCAAGGATATCAAACGTTTTCTTCTTTCATGATCCTACTTTTACCTGAAATTCTTGCTAAAGGATTTAGATGCCATGTGTATGAAATAATTTGCTCCGGTTCACTAGAGAACTAAATAATAATCCCTCATTCACCACATTTTGTGAACACATGTCCCGAGTTGAAATCAGCAAGTTATAATTCAGTTTAACAATATATGTTGACTGATGAATTTGTGCCTAAGCATCCAAAATCAAGCCATAATTTAGTAAACTAAGACCAAGGCCCATGTGGTAGGTGGGACAGAACATTTTACTACGTATGAGGATTTACAAATCTACAGAGAACTCCCAAGGTCTTTCAAGCCAAAAAGGCGAAGTGATTTAATGATGTGTGATGTACATTCATTACAAATATCCATGTTAGCATTATCCTTACTTATATCAGAGACATATGAATTCGATGTTAATTCAGTTTACATTTGATTCTGCTGGAAAAGATTCCATGAAAGTGTTTAAAAGAAAAGCACTTTGGGGAAGATGAGAAGCCTTTGTTGGTTCAAATCCCATTGGTGCCCAAACTGCACAAAAATTTACTCAGGAGCAACAAACTGATGCAATTCACAAAGCAGGTATGAGTATAATTTAGAGAAGTGAAGTGTCTAATTTTTTTTAACATTTACTAGCATAAAATTGGAAACTATTATTTTTTGAGGAATGAAATGATATGTTTATAAAGTGGGGAAATGTTGATCAAATTTTCAGGAGGGGAGAAGTTAAAATCACAGGAAACAGAGGAAGAGATGACAAGAATGAAGGAAGGCTGTGTCCGTGACACTGGAGAGAAAGGGCTTGTGTAAGAAGAGTTGATCTGGATATTTACAGGCAACTAGACTAGTGGTTGAGCAGAGAAATGTAAGTGATACTGAGTAATCAATGATGTCAACAATGCTTGAGACTGGAAAGGCCTGTGGTCTTCTCAGTAATGATGAAATTACTGAGCAAGTGGGGAATCTTAAGGAAAAGAAATTAAGCAATCTGCTTGCACTACATTGAACTTTAATTGGCAAGGTGTAAACTAACTCCTTAATAACCATTTCACGTGAACTGTTTTTTTTTGTGTGTGTGTGTGGTATGCGGGCCTCTCACTGTTGTGGCCTCTCACGTTGCGGAACACAGGCTCTGGATGCGCAGGCTCAGTGGCCATGGCTCACGGGACCAGCCGCTCCGCGGCATGTGGGATCTTCCCGGACCGGGGCACGAACCCCTGTCCCCTGCATCGGCAGGCAGACTCTCAACCACTGCGCCACCAGGGAAGCCCCATGAACTGGTTTTTAAACTCTATCCATTTTTACCTTGGGCTGCTTTCTAGCTTCTCATATTTTAAATTATGATTTTTTTAAATAAAAGAAAAAGATCTCTGTTTAATTTCTGTGCCATATGGGAATTTTAAAAAACAGTTGGAAGTTTCTCTGGAGTGGCCTTAAATCAGTTCATTTGGCCTTCTATAAATAACAAAGTAAGCACAACCAGGCAGAGAATAGATGGAGACACCATCTTAAACATTCCTCTATAAAATGATATACCTTCTGGAGTATGTGGGTTAGTTATTAGCAGTAACCAGATGGAGAATTATACTGTCTCCCCAGGACACTAATGGGAACAAGTTCTGGGTTTTGTCTCTTGGAGTTTTTCCTGCTGAAATATGTTCTAACACAACCTGCAAGGCTGAAATTATCCTGACATTTCAGTATAAAGCAGCTAATATGCACTACTGGCTTTAATGTAATTAGGTAAACCTACCTTAATTACTGTGTTTAAGCTTTGCAATATCCTGCACAACCAAACTGCCTGGAATGTCAAGGCCATTACATGCATTGAACTAGGGTTGAAGTTCAGCCTGCCAGCTTGTACCACAAGGAGGCTCCCGGTTTTGACCTTCACAATGTGGAATGACCACCACAGATGAGAGGGCATGAAGGTTAAAAACAAACAAACAGTAAGCTGCATAGCGGTGACATTTTAGAATTGGGACACATTTTTCTTCACTTTTTCATTTCCTTCAAGAAATAGTACACCATATTTTAAGAACACAAATGACTGTTGAGCATGTATAAATAAGGTTTAAGTTATCCTAAAGTTTCTTTTCAGAGATATAAATGCTATTACTACCACAGATATTCTTTTAATTTTGGAACGAATAGCATATCTCATTAAGATAATCTAATGTCCTGTGAATTATGAAAAAAAAGTCTTCTTAAGTAGTTACATTCTCAGTAGGAAAAAGAGAAAGAACAACTTTTCTGGCAGTTTAAAAAAAATCTATGTTAAAGTTATTCCAAAAAAAAATCACTATGACAAAGGTAGTTTATGTAGCGCTAGATAGTGCAGTAGGCATAGAGTCTCACATTTGATTCTCTTCTATAAAATAACTTTTCTTTGATAGATTTTGGCAAAGGAAGCACTACAAATGATCCTGAAGACTCTGTAGATACCATAAGACATTATCAGAGGTCCAAGAAACACTTTGAAGAGAAAAAAAGCAGATCTTCATCTTTCATCTCCTCCATTGACGATGAACAAAAGCCTCTCTTCTCAGGAATTGTAGATTCTCCTCCAGGAATAGGGAAAGTAACTGGACTTGATCTTGAAGAAACAGTACCCACCTCAGGAAGAATTCCCATAGATAAAAGAAGTCACTCTTGCAAAGGTAATCAAGTTTCTCCAGAATCTCGTTGTCTTTCCTCAGGACTAATCACAAAATGGTGACTTCGCACAAATGAAGAACCATACCGCACATTAATCTAATCTGCAATTTTGTGATATATTTGCAAAGATCAAATCTTAGATCATCTACAAAGTGTTTTCAGGGTTCTGGAATAGTGGTCATTATTCCCAATTATAGCATAGGAGGGTTTGTGTGGCCAGGCAGACTTAACATAATGCCACATAGAACATTGTAGGAATGTCTGTTGTAGTGACTCCGTGGGGAGAGGGGATCGATGAGTATTTGAAGAGAGCAAACCCATCGAATCTTGTATGTGTCTTCTGTATCCATTCCTCACCCCCAAACCTGTTTTTTTTTATAGCATGAAAGACCAATGCAATAAATACCAAAAAGAATTTCAGTTTACTGAGAATTATGAGAAAATGGGGAGAAATGCTCCTAAATAAAGTATGCTTTTAGATCCAACTCATTTGAACACATTTGTTTAAAAGGGATACCCAAATATATGGGTTTTGTTGTAGAAAATATGCATGAACTGGGTAATTGTGCTTAATCAGTATATCCAGATTAGATGCTAAAGGGTGGAAAACTCAGGAAAACTTGAGGACTGTCACATGAAAGAACAATTAACTTCTCATCAGGAGCTAGATACACGGATCTTGTTAAATCTTGCTAAGTGGGTGCAAGAACAGGTACGGGCAGGCTGCTTGGGTTCCAAGTTCAACTCTGTGACTTACTCCCTTTATGTCTTTCAGTAAGTGATTTGACAGACCCCACTAAGACTCAGTTTGCACATCTTCAGAATAGGAATAATATCTTCTAACCAGCTGGTCTGATGTGATTACTAAACAAGAGAACATGCATAAATGACTTCCTCTGGAATAAAATCCCCAACTCTGCTTAGTATTTTCTCACAGCTTTTCTTTTCTAACCCTTTAATCATTGAACATATTCCTAGATATATAAAAATGTAGAGATGAAGAAGGTGTAGCAAAAGAATCAAAAGAATATAACAGAAATGAAGGAAAAATAGGATGTTCTTGACCTGGCAGGATACAAAATTATGACACAGAGTAAGTAAATATTACCTGTCATTGTCACCATTATTCGAAGTGACTATATCTGACAACAAAAGTTTTATTGAATCTAGGATGTTTAGGCTTTACGTTTTTCCTGAGTTACTTTCCCTATATTATCAAATCAGCTTTTGCCATGACCCCAAGTTGAAGTAAGCTAAGAATATATGCAGATTTTCTCTGGACAATCTAAAATCTTGATGAAGTGGATGAAAATAGTACCTCATTTATCACAGTGGAAGAATGGAATATTAGATGTGATTACCAAGCGTCCCGTTTTAGTTATTTATGAAAACGGATTCTGGGAGGTACTAAAAATTGAAACAGGTTGTATCATGGAAGGCAGAAGTTCTGAAGAACTTGCTGAACCATCCTACTATTTCCAAGAGTCAGCATAACATGGGCCTGACATTTTTCAAAATACTTTTTGTTGTTTTCCTCTTGCGTTTTAAAGTCTCAAGTGACAAGTCGTTAATGATACATTTTGGGGATTTGATTTGACTTTATAATGACTCTCGCTAATGGTGAATTCTCATGCCCTTCATCTTATATTTTGCTTTGCCACTTCTTCCAATTATTTTTAATTAGCTATTCTACATGCACAATAAAAGATAGTATTCTAACAGATCATTTTAATATCTACAAATTTTAATTTTCAAAAATTTACAATGCGATCCCTATTCAAATAATGACCTTTAAAATTCATAGTTAAATATTCATGTCAATTGAATAAGCATGATTGATGTTGTTATAGAGTCTATCGGTGTGACACATGGTTAACCTGGATAATCAATACGATCAACCTATGGAGAATTCTAAAACTTTATTCACTGCAAATTTCATTCCCTAGTGATTTTCTAAGGTGAGATACTGTGCAATGTTAAAGGGTTTGAATAAGATGTAGGGTGTAGCTGTAACTGCTGCAGCTTGAGCTCCTAAATCCCCACAAATTTTAGTTTTATGCCACTTACATTTCTAGCATTTGTCATGCTGAATTCAACAGAGGAGCACCTTTAGACAAAGCTGAAAAGAAAAAATTAAACTAAATGGACTCTGATCCTACTTAGATTGAGGTCAAAAGTTGACTGTAGGAAAATTGTGTACCCGGAGCAAAGTGAAAGTTTACTTTCTGTTCATCCATTTCTAGAAATGTGTCTTGCAACTATAGCAACATTTTCCAAGGCAACCGAGTGCAGATTTTTTCTGAGCTATATTTAGAAAGTATCTACAAGGATGTTCGTTTTGATTAAGACTACTAAGCAGGATTTCCCCTTTGAACTCCTTTTTTCTTTCATATTGCTGTTAAAATAAGCTAATCACACATTACTGATTTTAATAAAAGAGTAAATTATCATCAAGGAAGACTTTACCCAATAGTTTACAACTATTCTTTTTTGTTAAGAGAAGATTATCAGGTTTTGTTCTTGAGCACTGAAGAAAAAATAGAATCCTACGTAATTTATTGCATGTGATTCACCACTGTTATTTAAAAATCAGTTTATTATATATGATTTGAGAATGAGAGCTATTAGGCATAAGTGGAAATTCTCTAAGCTTTCTCAGCACAAAACTTCTGAGCATAATATGTAACTTCCATCCTATCAGTTTTTACTGTTTTTGTTTTATTGTCTAGCAAGAGGCTAGACAGGGAGAAACACTGGCATCATCTGACCATTAGTATGTGTGTTCTGAATATTTGTTTGGCATTAATTCTCCAAAATTGAAAACCTAGTGTACTAAGACATCATATTATTGTTTTGCCTTTTAAATAGAGTCACATGTCTGTGAATAATAAATCATACTTTTCAGTGAAAATCTGCTGATGTATTACTGCACTTAAAAGTTCAGCATTATCACTTTTTGATGTTCATTTTCATTTGTTGTGTTTGATTAAGTATCAAGGGTAACTATATATTGTCACTTTAAAAAGAACGAAACACCAGGCTTCCATAGTCTAAGGAAGCCTTAATCACAAAGAACCGTTCTGGAGTTCATAGCAAGCTCTCTGAGGTCTGTTAGCCATTTCAATAGTACAGGGAACCCTGACCTTATATTTTTCTAATACTGTCTTTGGATATGCTAATCCCTTTATTAGAGCTTCACCCATCTGAAGCCGAAATTGTAGGCACCTCAGTAGATATTTCTGTGTATTCAGTGATAAAAGTATAGTGATAGAAAAACCATGAAGAAAAGATACAGAAATTGTGTCTGCTGCTGGAGGACAGGAGGTGCTTTTGAGCTATCTGACTGTACTTTTGGAGAAACTGTAGGAAAGGGACTTCAAGAAGTCCTACAAATCCTGTTCCTTGTTTCTAGAATCATAGCTAACCCTCCCCAAATCAGTTACTTTCTATCCAATTTTTAAAATAGCCAAGGATATAAATTCCTTAATTTTACATACTTTTGTCAGTGTTTAATCATAACTACTTGTCCAAAGGGGGAAAAAAAAGGCTTTCTATCAAAGCAAAATCACTTTTTGTTATTCAAGTCTATTTCCACGTAAAAATGAAGACCAGTTCTAGACAGTATTTTCCTCCCACCAGCCCTCCCAGTGAGGAAAAGATGCTCCTTCTTTATCTCTGAAATAAACTCCCAGCTCCACTGGTATTTTTTACTGGGTTTTATTTCCCAGCCTTTTAATCATTCTAAGTACTTCTCTAGATACGTGAAATGTAGAGGGGAAGAAAGCGTAGCAAAAGCCATCAAACGTTTATGGCAGAACTGAGAGGGAAAGTAAGATATTATATTTGCCCTCAAATAATGACAACTTGCAAATACAGATTGTAGGAGAAACGGTAAATTAAATGAGGCTCAGAAAATGAATCTCTGTGAGGAAAATGATCAAAACCTTGCTAGACTGAATTCTTCAAGGGCAGGGCCTATGTTTTCTTCATCTCTAACTCCCCCACGTTTAGCAGAGTGTCTGGAACATAACAGACATGAGGACCATCTGAAAAGTGGACTTGAACAGATAAACAATATGTTTTAAAGTATAGCAGCATAAAAATATTCTAAATAGAAGAGTCCCAAGAAAAAGTATTGGAAATTAATGGACAGAATACGTTAAAGGACAGTGCAGAAGGAGCTACAAGGAAACATAAAAACATGAAATAATGTCGTAGGACTAGAGACTTTAGGACTCTTCCCATCTTTAATGGCTCATTGTTCCTTGGCTCTACTTTGAGTTGGGTTGGCCTAAGGGAATCCCTCTGAAGATCCTCACTTCCCCATGGCTGTCTCTTCTTGAGCCCCCTCTGAATCATGAAGTATGCAAATTATTCTGGGTGAAAGAGCCCTAAAATCTTCAACCTGAGGTGCAGCAGTACATACAAATGGTGCTGTTTCTTCCCAAATGTAAAAGCACAAAGTCATTGCTCTCTAACCAGAGTTCGGGGTTGACCATCCATGTTTTCCTCTTAGCACAAAATAGAAAGAAGACAAAATTGTATTCAAGACACATAACTGGCTGTATGTTTTTATTCGTATGGAAATGGGTGTGGGAAGTGGCAGACAGGATCGGGGTGGATGAGATTCAGCTACCAACTGGTTGTGGCCCCTGGACAGGTCCCTGAGTCACTCTGGTTCTCTGTCTTCCCGTTAAACTCCAAGATCCCTTCCTGCTTGTATTGCGGATGTCTCTGGAGCTACAAATGGGCACCCAAAGAAGTTGACATCCATCTTGCCGTTTCCCACAGATATCGCTAACACCAGAAGCTGGGAAAGAGAAACTGCCGGAACTCAGGGTGATGAGTCTAGTCCCTCAGCGCTTCCGCGAGCTGCCTGGGGCATCTCCGAAACCGAAAGTGACCTCGCCTACGGAGAAGTGGAGCAAAGATTAGATCTGCTCCAAGAACAGCTTAACAGGTATAAGCAATAGCTAGGCAAAGGGAAAACATAATCCAAGCCCTTAGCTGGGTCTGGCCTTACTCTTTGTAAATAGCAAATTCGTCCTACCATAGATGGCATATACACTTCTTTATACACTTACTTATTTAAAAGAAGACTACAAGTTGACAGAATTATTAATCTGTTTTTCAAAGAGCATTTACTTAGAACGCTTCACACCTTTGGCAGCATGAATCCTATTTTTTCTTTACTTGTCATAAAATTAGTATATATCATCAGTACTGGCTGCCTAAGAAACCTTTTTTATCCCCTCAAAATAATTCATATTTAGTTTGTTGACTAACACCCTTCCTCTTTCAATCCTCCTTTTGCACTTTTTGGCTGTTCATGGTAACTTAGTTATGTGGTACGGTATTTTTTTAAGAATATTGACAAAATGATTTAAACATTTAGTTTTTCAGCCAACTTGTCAAAAATGTGATTGAGTTAAGAACCCAGATCCTCTCCATTTTCCCTCCATCTTTGATCTCTAACCTTTTAAGATAAAGAATAAATTTTGGTTTTAGGAAGGATGGAACCCCTTAACCCAAATCTACATGGATTCCTTAAAATTAAACTGATCAATGACATTCAGGGGAAAAAAAAAATAGATGTATAAGCATGATATTGCTTTAGTTGTGTTACATGTGGAAAGTGACCTCGATTCAAGGTAGTTTCCAGGACATCACTGGGCAAGGTATTCCAGTAGTCACAGACCGAAAAGTGCATGGATTAAACTAAAATGTTCAAATCACAGGATTTACTAAATCAATTTAAAACACACAGTGAGTGATGAGGGGCTCCAGATGGGGTAATTAACACATTTCTAATAAGTGCAATCCTGGTAAAAGAACCATACAACCTGTATCCTGATTTATGCAATTATATATATATATACCCCATCAGCCTTCCAGGCTGAAGGTGTGGTTATGAGGACCAGAGTTTAGGTTTGCACAAAAGGGGTCCACAGATAAAACAAATTCCCCAGTGCCAATGACACACTTGCTCTATCACAGACATGTAAGGCCGAGTACACCTGGCCACAGCTGTGGCATTTCAGTTAGCCTGCCGAACAGCCATGTGTTTTATTGGTCTTTATAGGTAAAAAACGTGAGGCATCAGAAGGAGATTATACTGTGTGTGTGTCACCAGTGGGTGACCAAACTTGGGGGTGGCAGTCATCTACCCAGAGGTGACAGGAGAATAATTTGTTCTTTCCATCTCTTTCCATGTATAAGCCATGCTCTGGTTTGTTACATCATATTTCGATTCTATCTTTGGGATGTCTTGCACGTTGCTGCCATGCTGTGTGTATTTAATGCATCTTATGAATTCTGCCCATGTGTAACAAGCTACTTGCTTACTTGTTCTCTATACTTACCACATTCTATGAGTTTTGTTTATACTACATAAGCTAGCTATCTATGCTTAATTTTTCTTCTGTGTTTTATCAATGCTGCTTGTAGTTTTATCGCTTTTTAAAATCTTTATGCCCGAATTGAACAGTGTCAGACAATCCAGTAAACATAAAAATGTATGCACACACACATACATTACCATGAAAGATGAATTAGCAATGAAAACAGACAAAAGGAATCAGAAAACCTACAAATTTGTAAATTGAAATAAATTTGTATGCCTTAATTTCAAACAGAAGTATGACAATACTATATGAATTAAAGATTTAATTTTGTATTTTTTGTTTTCATGTAATTTAATCAAAGTTTAAAAGTTAAAAAACTGAGGTCTATATCCCATTCTCAAGTGCCAAATGAAAGTCTTGTAAAATTGAAACTTATCTGAGAAAATTAAAACAAACTATCATTTACTTAGAGTCAGTAATTCCTAATTAAGGTTTAAGAACTTGACACGATCATACTTATTATTGCTCAGAGAAGCATATTTAGTTAATTAGTACATTTACTATCTCTCCCTGCTATTTATACCAAGCTACATTGATCTTTTAGCCATAACATATGTCAAAATATACACTGTACACACAAAAGAATTGATAAAAGGGTGATCTCTGAACTTTAACTTCCTTGATTCCTGCCCATTCCTTTATTGTGAAACATATGGTATGCATTCAACTCCTGGAGTAAATGGGAAAATTACTGAATGAATGGATTAATGACAGGGACAGCAGTGATTTCTTCAGCATGATACTCACACAGCACTTGCAATTGGTTAGCCTAGATAAAGTCATAACTCTTCTACTTAACTACTAATAGGATGGCTAGGTCAGGTCATTTAAATTTCTCCAGCCTCAGTTTCTTTCTTTGACCTATACTGACCTGCATGACTGTTGTAAAGACTAAGGTAATACATGTGGAGAGTGTATATGCTACAAAATAGAAAGTGCTGTAATCAGGTAAAATATGATTATTTTTTCTGGCTGCATCTGGTCTTCGATTTGGTGCGCGGGCTTCTCTCTAGTTGTGGCATGCGGGTTTTCTCTCTCTAGTTGTGGCATGAGGGCTCCAGGGCGTGTGGGCTCAGTAGTTGTGGCGCATGGGCTTAGTTGCCCCGCAGCATGTGGGATCTTAATTGCCCGACCAGGGATCGAACCCATGTCCCCTGCATTGGAAGGCGGATTCTTTACCACTGGACCACCAGGGAAGCCCCAGTAAAATATGATTAACAATGAACTTAACTTCTATTATTGATGTTTGTCTGAGTATGTTCTCTTGCTTTTCATATGTTTCTGTGTTTCCTGATTTGGACCTTTCTTCTGGATGAAAATTGAGATTTTTAAGGTTCCCTTGTTGCCTCATCATGGATACCAATCATTGCTGCTAGTGTAAATCAAAGATTACTGAAAATACTTGCCTTTAATGTGTCCTGGGGCTGAAAGTGTAAACTTTTAAGGGCATATACATCCAGGACCCATTTGGCTAGTAACCGTACTTTAATACTAATAATTCTTATTACTTTATTACATTAGTTTTAGAATGAATTTTTTATGATACTTCTTTTCACAGCCAAACTGCAACTAAATCTTTTTTGACATGTCCTAGTATCTGTATGTTTTTTAACATAATTATTTTCTTTGACTAACTTCTTCCTATTTAGCTCTGAAATTGTCACAAACATTTTATTGCCTGACTCACCTTAGCCTCTTTTGGGTTTAAAATCCAAAACATTGCATTTTTACTGCACTGCCATCTCCAAGAACCTCTTACCTCAAGTTTACTCTAGAAGGCAAAAGTATAGAAAACAAGTTTGAAAAGGGGAGCTCAATTTAGACTTCAACTTTGCAGGGTAAGAATCCTGAGACTCTTTCTAGAGTTGGGTCTACTCTGTTTAGCCTCAGTATTCTGTTCAAATGTAGTAGAACTGTGAATTCTATCCCATTTGTTTCGCCCAAATACACATATGAAGTACACAGTGCAATAAAAACAAATATAAATGGTCCATCTTGAATCGTCCTGGCCGCTGCTGCTTTTCTGCTTTAATGGCCAATTAAACTATATGCAGGGTTAAAAGTTTACCTAAGAAATGTTCTTACATATTTATGTATTATGCCTACAGATATACATATATCGGGAAATCACTAATTGTTGATCCTAAAGCAGTGCTTCTCAAACTTTAATGTGCTTTCGAATCACCTGGGGATCTTGTTAAAAGGTAGATTCTAAGTCTAGGTCTGGAATCGGCAGAGATTCCACATTCTAACAAGCTCTCAGATTTGACCATGCTTTGCATAGCGAGGCCCTAGAGGATGTAAAAGCTTTCAGTGATGATTCCATCCCTTGCAGAACTCAGTGCCTGGTACACTGTGGGTCTTTGCATAAGTGAATGAAAACATTCATTTTACACAGCTGTATAGCTATGCTGATGTAGGGGAAGAAAAATAAATTTTCCTCTACCTTTCTGTGTTCTTGGCTGAAGCCCCTATAATAAAAGACAGATTAATAAGAAAAAAACAAACATAAATTTATTAACATGTGTACCTCACGTACACATGGGAGATACTCAAGGGAAAATTAGTAACTCCCTGAGGTGCCTTAGAACTGAAGATTAAATACCATCTTAATAGGGAAAGGGGCTGGGGGAGGTAGGTCTCTTAGAGGAGAATGAATGATCATTAGGAAGGTGAATGGGTCCTTAGAAGAATAGATGGGAGGTATGACAGTTTGTGACAAAGTTTGTCTCAGTGTGATGCCTCTTCTGTGACAAAAGTCGATCTTCCCTGGTTGTTGAAACTCCCAGGGAGGGGATTTATGACAACTGAGTTCCTTCTGGAAGATCTGCCTTTAGGCAGATAAGGGAAGTTTAGAGAAAGCTTTTCCCCACACTTGCTGTTCTCCAAGTGCCTACAGCTCAAAAGAATCAATATGCCAAAGTGGCTTGTTTTGGAGTGGCATATGCCTTCACTGGCAAAAAAAAAAAGTTATAAAATTGGGTTATTCTTTTCTGTTTTAAAGACAAAGCTGGACTTTTTCAAAATTCTCTGTAATTCTTCCAGAGTAGAGCAGATTACTTGTGTCATTAGAAGAGTCCATTCCAATTAAGCTGATAGACCCTAGCCATGAAACATGAAAATACAACCTATGCATGGTAAAGAAATTCCTCACTAAAGCTCTTCTTCGTTGAATGTTTTGGTCTGTTTGGGCTGCTATAACAAAAATACAATAGACTGGGTGGTTTATAAACAACAGATATTTATTTCTCAGTTCTGCAGACTGGAAAGTTCAAGATCAAACTGCTGGGAGATTTAGTATCTACTGAGAGCCTGCTTCCTGGTTCATAGACGGCTGACTTCTCACTCTGTCCTCACATGGTAGAAGAAGGAAGGGAGCTCTTTGGGGCTCTGGTTTATGAAGCACTAATGCCATTCATGAGGGCTCTACGCTCATGACCTAATTAAATCCCACAGGCCACACCTCTTAATACCATCACATGGGGGGTTAGGATTTCACCATTAGCATTTCAACATAAACATTGAATCCATTGCATTGAACTACCCAAAATATCAGATTACTGGTTAATAAAACCAAACTAAGGTTTGGTTCAAAGTCACTGCAAGAAGAGAGACCACCACCTAGACAGAGTCTGAAGTGTTATCTCAGAAGGGGAAGTAAGAAGTAGGATATTTATAGGATTTTGGAGCCTGGGCCTTTCAAGGTGGGAAACTGAGTGGGTCTGGGCAAAGTTCATAATATAATAGTTCAGAATTGATGGACACAGTGAAATGAGGACCTTGAAGCAAGTATGGATAAATAAAATTTGTTTGATTAAGCAGGTTTATTTGTTCAAAAGAGCAGATTGCTGTCTCCAGTGAGTTAATCTATAGAAATTTCCTGAAGCAGTAACGTTATTTATTCCCTTAGACTTATTTTTCCCAGGCAGAGTTTTCCTGGAACAACTAAGTCATGTTGACAGAGGTGGTCTACTGTCTTAGCTAAGTCATGTTGACACAGTCTTGTTCTCACCCTGTACCAGCATGTGATGGTCTTGTGTTCGGGAATCCCACTCATGGTAGCATGTTGCTATTATACACTTCCAATAGGTTTTTCCCTCCCCGACACTATTCAAATAGATAGAATCTATGAGACAGAGATCCTGTTTCTTGGAGACCCCTGCTGTTTGACAAAGGTTTTGTGAGGACTCAAAATCGTTATCATAATTTTTGACTCTCTATTGGGTCTTGAATCCCATTTGTTGATGCAGCTTTCATTATTCCACTCCCCACGCCCAAAGCCTTTTACATGTAATGTGTAAGCCACTCCCTAAATATTCAATGCTGTTAATGATGGGATAAATTCATACAGAGATATTTACAATGGATGTAGAATTTTCCTTCGGGACTCAGAGGAGAGAGAAATTAATTCTGAATAAGGGAAGATTTGGGGCTGCAGATAAAAATTTGTGCTGTACCTTGAAGTGTGAAAGAAAAAATTGATGCATAATAAAATAACGGGTCTCCTCTGTTTAGGTGACACCATAAAAATATTAGATCGGAACAATGGGTAACAAATAGATACATAAACTAGTTGATAATTCAAATTTTCTTTTTCAATGTGTGGTTTTGACATTTGCAAGGCACAATCATGTATAATTTATAGCTATTTGTTTAGAAGACACTAAGCTCTATGGCTATATATACCAAATATAGAAAACCTGCACAAATCATGTGTTATCATGATTCTCAGAAGGAAGGTTTGTAGTGTCAATGTTAAAAACTAAAAGGAAAAAAATGATTTTTTCTCATGTTGTCCAGGTTTATTCTCTTCTCTCAAATCAAAGGCTAAGTTCTCTCCACTTTGAATTTCACAAATGCAGCATGTATGTAACTGAGCAAAATTAGTCTATGATTTTAAATTTTTGGTAAGATTTACCTTTTCCTTGTATTTTTCACTGAAACAAAATAGTAAGCACAAATAAGTAAAGAGTTAAAAGTTTTCTAAAGAGGCATATGGTCCATATTTTCTGTTCTTATACCCACAAAATCCTTTTTTAATACTGTTAACACATGCAAAGGAGGGGAATCAGATCCATTGTATTTTGCTATCTTTCCCTTGAATTTTAATTTAAAATGAGAATGAAATTAACAGGCCAGTAGGCTACTTGTGAGCTTTAGGGATAAAAAATGATCAGACTGGTATTTTGCAAGCCAGATGGGTTACAGAAGCAAGTGAACTTTTATGTTTGGTCTGTTTCTTAATTACCAAAGGCTCCAAACTGTAGATGGGAAAGGAATTTAGCATTTGACAGTACTTAACATTAAGGAAAGAATACAATGAATGATATACAATATTTGATGTTTATAGGAGACAGGTAAAGTAAAATATAGATAATATAAATTTGGAACACATAAGAAATTATCCAGTTGTTGCAGCTATAAGAGAAATGTGCTATGAAATCTTTTTAAACAGTAAATAAAATGTTCACAAGAAACTGACCAAAACCTGATAAAAAGCACAGAGAATGACTGATTAAAAATGGATTCTGAATGCGTTTTACATTTTGAAATCTATAAAGCTTAATTGTAAAAATGCAATACAATGTACACTGTGAAAATGTAGCCTCTTCAGTCAGCCGTTCTTTGTTAAGATCAACGAACAGGAAAGCAAGGATCTTTATCAGAGCCATTAGTGGGATATAGAAAGTGAGCATCTCCGTGCTCCCTCTCCTGTCCTTCTTGTTTAAAGCAGGGCCGTAATTCTGTTCTTTGGTGGTGCTGCAATTTTCTCAAATGCTTTGCAATCCTGGACAATTTTAGGACTGTCTTCCCCCATTTCTGTCTGTCCTGCAGACTTGAATCCCAAATGACTGCAGACGTCCAGACCATCTTACAGCTGCTGCAGAAACAAACCACTGTGGTCCCCCCAGCCTACAGTATGGTAACTGCAGGAACAGAGTATCAGAGACCCGTCATCCGCCTGATGAGAACCAGTCATCCGGTAGCATCCATCAAGACGGATCGAAGTTTCAGTCCTTCCTCACAAGTGAGTATAGATAGCGTATAACCAAGAGTGTCTCTCAAAGTGTGTTTCCAGGGACCACCTGAATCAGAATCACCTGGGCTGCAGTGGAAAATACAGAGTCTCATCCCCATCTCTGTTTTTCCTCAACTAGAACATCTGGGAATGAGCCCTGTAATCTCCATCTTAAACAAGCTCCCCAACCCCGACCTTCGCCCCCGATTCTTTTGCTCATTTAAACTTTGGGAACAATGGACCTAGAAGAATGATCTTAAAACACTAGTATTTTTTTTTTTAAAGAAAAAGCTTTTTTTCAAATATCAATCTACTTAAGTTTATAAATGGTAGAGCTTTGAAAGCTAAGGATTAGCCCTGGGTCCAAAAAATGCTTCAAATAAAGGTTTGTAATTTGCTCTAATGACAAGAGGCACCCTTGAGCAGGGTCTCAGGAAGGAAGGGGCAGAGAAATAGCAGCAATAACAAGCAATAGCAAGACCTGAGATCCAAGTGCAATCAGACTAGTAACCACATCTGTGCCCCACCCATCACCAGTGAGCTCTAAACTTTTCTCACCTTGGTGATGGTAAGAGGAATGTTAGTGTCCTTATCTTTCCTCTGAAGTCCTGTGAGGAACCCTTTGAATTATGTTAATATGAAAAGTCCAACTCCTTTGGAATTCTATTTTGGGAATCATTCTTAATTACTTAAACACTGTGGCCAAACTGGACCTAAGAACAATGATTTAAATAAGAATTTACAGAACTATCTTGTAAAAACTTTTTTAGAAGTTTGGGAATTGAGTGCAAAATGCTCTGGGGAATGAAACTATATTAATAGCATGAGGTAATGTGACTGAAGGAAAATAATGCAATTTTTCTGAAATATGAAAGCATAGATTAATTTATCTCGAGTTTTGAATGGCTGGGAAACATGCAAAACCATGTACTTTGTTTTTTGCTTTCAGTGGATTTAGATAATATTTTCTGCCAAGGGATGGGTGATTTTCCTTCCTTTCTTTTTTCTTTCTCCTTGTTCTCCAAATGTACTCACCCAATGACCCACCTTTTTGATCCCAGTTTTGTTGGGAATTTTGAATTAAAACTCATCTGGAAAACTCAATGTGAAATATTGTGTTTAAAATAATAATAATAATAATCTGATATGGCTTCGAAGTAAAATTAAAGATCTTGGAATGGTTATATAGGATTATCTAAACTGATACCTGACCTTCAGTATCTTGACCCACCTTTGAGAGGGAAAGATTGGTTAATACCACTAATCAAATACAGATTTATGGAAAAAGAAAACATGTTTAGATTTCATGAGTGTAATTTTAGTCCAAATGAATTATAAAAGCATGTTTTCTTCTCTTTTCTTTCTATCAGTGTCCTGAATTTCTAGACCTTGAAAAATCTAAACTTAAATCCAAAGAATCCCTCTCAAGTGGGGTGCATCTGAACACAGCTTCGGAAGACAACTTGACTTCACTTTTAAGACAAGACAGTGATCTCTCTTCAGAGCTTCACCCCCCGAGGCAAAGAAAAACTTGCCTTCATCCAATTAGGCATCCTTCTTTGACAGATTCATCCCTAAGCACTGTAGGAATCTTGGGTCTTCATAGGCATGTTTCTGATCCTGGTCTTCCGGGGAAATAATCATTTTGTACTATTTATTCCACATACAATGTAAGTGCTTTTAATGGCTGATTTCCTTTTTTGTATTTAAATCCTCTCTACTTGACTCAGGGGCTCACAAGTTACCATTATATGCAAAAGTACTGTATATTTTCCTAAATTGAAGCTTGTAAGGTAAAATTGAGCAGTTAGGATGTAAATATATCTATGAACTCTTTTGTTCCAAATGTTAAAACTGCCAGCATCTCAAGGCACCTTATTTTTTATTTTTATTTTTTAAATCATGTGCATGTTAGGAAACTCCAATTTCTCTTGCATGGAGACTCCTATTTACTGCTTTTACTAAACCCATACTTTGTAATGAAAATGCCTTCCAAGCAAATAAGAAAGCAAAGGATAAAACTGTTCATGGATGCAACTCAGATGATCCTCAACTCATGGAAGTTCAAGGGGGAGATAGGGAACCTTGTCACTTTTGAGGACAGATACCCTTCTGGATTGAGATGTTTATAGTAAATTACATTCATTCCCGCACGCTAAAAAAAAAAAAATATATATATATATATACAGTTTTAGAGTTATAAATCTCTGACAGTAGAGGAAACCATCTCCAAATACATGAATATAGGCCAGCTTTAATGAGGACAAAAAGGCCTTTCTATTTAAAATTCTGTCTCTAACTGAATTCACAAACTCCCTAAAATATTTTCCACTGGCATGTTTCCTTGAATGCTCAGAAACAAGTTCCTCTAATTTTTCTTTTTCTTTGGTGGCGGGGGTGGGGTGGGAGGGATTCTTCTTCAGAACTGCTAAAGTGCTACAGACGCAAACTGATATCCGCAGCTTTCTTCTGACTTATATTTTAGGGCAATCCTGAATTTGATCAAAAGAGTTTATTGACGCACATTGTTTTCTTCCCCCCAAAACGTACAATTTTAGTGGATTTGTGTGGCGAAACTAGCTTCCATGAAGTATATGCTGTGCTATGGCTTTCTAATCCCGGCTGTAAAAGAACAACGTGCATTTACCTACGTATAAAGAAAATGCACAAATTTTAAAATTTTAATTTTATTTGGTTACTCAAATACATTTGCTAATCAGAGATTAAATGAAAATCTATCCTGTATGGATTGGGCTGAATATATATTGACTCCAGAATATCAGAATATACCATGGAATATATTTTAATATATTCGACTGTTAGATTATTTTGGGGGAGTGGTGGTATATGCCTCTCATAAAATCAGGGTACAGAAAAATTGCAAGCTAATTTAAGATTCTGATTAGTCAAATTCTAGTTGAGAAATTTTATTTTTCAATTCATTTGAATACAATTTTTAACTTATTATGGACTGGCCCATTGTATCCTCTCCTTCTGAACAAAATTGTGAAAATCCTTCAAAGTTTCTTTATCCTTTACTAATTTTTATACTCACATATATTTTTAAAGAGACATTATATCTGTATACATTATTAAATGGATTAATATCTATCCCTCCAGGATAGAAATATAATCTATTGACTTACTTTTACCTTTGACACTAGAATATTATTTTCAGATACAAGCAATTTATTTAAAATTACAAAAACTTTGCACTACTTAAAATATGATTAAAGCAACCTTAAATTACTCCATATATGTTTTTTAATGGTTCCATAAATTGCTAATCTGTAGGGGGATGCAATCTGTAGGCACAGGCATGTTCTTTTCCCTGCTAAATTTGTGCAGACAAAAACATTAATGATGAAGTACACATGACAGAATGACCAGTCAATTCAATAGAAGTATAATAATTCTAACCAGCTTTCCAAACCATTTGGTGTTACGCAGATAGAAATTTGGGGACTAACCAATGCTTTCTTTTCCTCATTCAACAAACTTTTATGGGTACCTAGCAGGGAAGAGAGAAATGGCTGCCTCTGATTCAGAGGACAACTTAGGGATTTTACTTCCATATTTAGGCAGATCTTTGCAGCTGCAACAAGTTTCATAAGGATTGTCAGTCCACGCTCCAGAGAAATTCAGAATGAATTCACCAGAGGATGTTCATTTGTAGAAGGAGAGGATTTGGCAGGTGAGGAATTTAGATCTGATTGTTTGATTAGTGAACGCTTCAGCTGCAACATTTGGTATGACATGCATAAAATTCAGCCTTCCACACATAGTCTCTATACTTCTTTATAAAAACTAAGCACGAAGAAATAGGAAGATGGGGACGGGTGTGCAAGCATCCAGATTGTTTAAATTCTAGTATAACATAAACCTTTTTTCTTCTTAATTCCTCAACATAAAAGAATTGCTTGATAAAATCTCAGAGAGTTGGACAGGATTAGGAAGGCCCATTCCTACAGGATATTAGCTTTAAAAGGGCCCAAGCAGTATAAAGATGTGGTGAGTCAGGCATAAAAGTCAGAAGACTTAGTAGTTACAATGACTTAAACCAAAGGAATTATCTTAATTTACAAGATTCATCCTCTTGTCCTAGCCGAATATCTATCTAATGCCTGAAGTCACTGTCACTTTCCCCATGGGCGGTAGCAAAAACAGTCTGAGCCCTCCATCTTGGGACCCTGCTGAGAGCCAGGTTTCACTGCTGTAGGTTTAACAGCAGTATAGCAACTGCTCTCCTTCTAGGTAATTAAAAGCACTAACATAATGCTTTTTGCCTTCCACCTAAAAATAATATTAATATAAATATTTATATTTAAAATAATATATTAATATTTAGGTCTCCAGGCCTAAATAAAATGACATCTAATATCTAAAGTTTATTTGGGTTAGATGTTTTCTGATGGTATTATTTGCTGGGCAGAGATCTGAAAGACTTACCAGATCTTATCCTCCTATAGAGGAGTCCCATACTCTTAATTAGTTGAGAAAACCAGGAATGAAAAACGCTGAAGCAGTGTCCTTGTAGGGTTTTTAAATAATCACTCATTCAACAAACATGGGAAGGTAGGGGCACATCTGGGACAGTACAGTTTCTTAAGTCCATTATAATGGGTTGGTCATCAGAGTTGAACTTTCTGACTCTTCTAGTCAGAACGTAAGGAAACCAAAATCAGGCCATAGTAGAATTTGGTGTCAGGTTTAATGTGTGTATGAGGGTTTTATGTTACTCACAAGGTCCTTTTGGAGGTTGATCTTTAGCAGTGGTTCTCAAATGCTTAAAAGAACAAAGTCCTAATACAAATGTTATTTTAAAATCCCATCATATATTATCTAAGGAAAAAATTGATCACCTGATCTGCCTATCTAAAATAAGAATTATTAACAATAGTATCTTTCCTCTGAATGCCTTTCATGGTTAAAGAAAGGAATCTGGTAGAACTAGTTACTAAAAGTGAATTGGAGTTTTTCAAATGGGTTATCCATGGTTAAAACCAAAAGTAGATCAATTATTTAAGCGGATTTCTAACTGTAAATTAAAATGTTTATAAATTACAAAAAAAATTTAAATGTTATTCGATTTCTAATCACATTTTTTGCAGTAAAACAAATGTGTCTATCATGTGAGTTCAAAGAGGCACCTGAAAGACAGGATGATTATATCCTTAAGGGAGGCCCTCGAATTAGCTGCACTAGCTCCAACTACCTGGGAACTTGTTAGAAACATATTTTTGGGCGTCACCCATACCTATTAAATCAGAAGCTTTGGGGGTGGGGCCAGTAATCACATTATAACAAGCCCTTCTCCATACGATTCTGATTCTGATGCACGTGAACACTTTGAGAATCACCCATACAGGGTTCTGTGGTCAGACCAATTTGGGTCTCAGCATGAGTTCTTCCATTAATAGCTGTGTGACCCTGAGCAAGTTAATTAACCTCCCTGAGTCTTTTTCCAGAGGTAATGGTACCTGCCCTGAAGACACCTGAGGAGGAAATGAGATAACATATAGGAAAGTGCCTGGCACATAGTAGGTGCTCAAAAATGCTAAATTCTTTGGCTCTCATCCAGGAACATAACATTATGTTCAATCAGGAAAACAAACAATTTTCCACAATTTAGCTTTTGCACAACGTGCAATGTCTCCAGCTAAATAGCTGTTACCGAGACTGAAGTTTTCAATTCAGAAAAACTCAAGTGTAGCTATTGGTGTCTCTCTCCTAATTGTATTTTGCACTATTAGGTTTATAGCTTTAAAGTAATACTATTCACAATAATAATTGTGAGACTATGAATCTCATCTTTACAAACGTATCTACTCTGAAGTGATGTTAAATGCCAAGTGTGCAAAGATGATCTGTTGAATTCAGTATGACTAGAATGTATTCCGGAATGTATTCCGTGAAGACTGGCTCACTAAGGAAGCCTCTTTACATCCATGATAGTTCCCAAATGGATATTTAAAAATAATTTTCAAAGTACAATTTTGGAAGAAAATAGTGTTTTTTCAGAAAATAGAATTTCACAGTTGTAATGGCTCTTTTCAGGCATCTAGGCCCACTCCCTCATGGCACAGACATTACACAGACGTAGCCTTCCTAAGCTCTAGTGTGCAGTGGTAGCAACGGCAAGAGACTCAGTGTGGTAAGCCTGAATTCAGATCCTACCTCCTCTACTCACTGTCAAGACAGACCCTCAGTGAGCCCCAGTATCCAAAACTATGAAAATGAGAGAACATCTTAAATATCTTGAAGGGGTGTTGAGGGGTCTCTGAAATATATTCGTGGAAGTGCTTTGTAAACCACAAGGCACCGTAAAACTGTAAGATCATCGTGTGACTTATGCATCATCACAAAGGTGGTGGTCATGTGGTACCAGTGCAGCAGCACTACTTATGTCTTCTAAAAACCTTTCAGTGCTCTTTCCCCTGCCTGACACTGCCTGCATTTAACCTTTATGACAAAAATCCATAAGGTGTTTCTCACACAACTCTCAAAGATGCATCTGATCAGAGGAGAACGCCAGCATTAGGGAAGCTTCCTCTGCCATAGCACCCCAATATTTGTCAAATATTACATTTGTCCAAGATCCATAAAATTACATTTACATTGCAATTGTTTTCTAGGTATGCAATAGCTTCCCCTTCTCCCTCTCACCTGTTTTCATTTAAAGGTGTTTTTCTTGTGGTTCTCGTTAACTTACTATGCAGTGATGTCAACCTTTTAAAAACTAAATGGATTGTGTTTTTAAATGCTTTATAAAGCATTAGGTATTGTGAGCGATCAGTGCCCAAGCTTACAATAATTCATTACATGCTCTTGTGGTACAAACACACTTTAAGAATATGCAATGCACAAAAGACATGAAATTATTAATAACTATTAATAATTGACAGCATAAAAGAAATTATTACAAGGCTTATATAAACTATTAAATGGGGGTTGAGAGATGTCTAAAATTTATTTAAAACTGACACATTATTACTATGAATAGAATAACACATCTCGAGGAATGCAATGTTAAGAACACAGAACCATAAAATTGACCAATTGCATTTTTCTTCCAATCATAATCCAACTTTTAAGAATACAGAAATGCTCCCAATAAAATATTTTTATTTTGAGAAGTGGCAATATTAACATGGTTATTCTTGAAAAGCTAGTATCAAAACCCAGATGAATTACTGAATTGCAGTCATGACATCTGTGACTTACATTAGTTCACTTATATTTTGAGAGACACAATAATTTAGCACAGCTGTGGTTTTAAAGTACTATATGTTTTACCTATGTTCTTTGTACTTCCACTGTCTGTATATTAATGGTGTTTTTAAGTTGAAAATAATCAAATAATCACAACTGTTAACATTTAAACTGTATTTGTTAATACTGACAATATATTGTTTGAGTATTTGAGAAAATTCCACACAATTCCATCATTCTTATGTTATTTAGGTGTAAAATTCAAAGATCAGTAATCTTATAATTAACTCCTCCAAAGAGCCTCATCAAAATGGCCCTGTAATTACAATAGCACTGAAATAATATGGTACTCTTTTTTCCAAATATTAAGGAAATAGGATAAAAATATTGGGGGATCCCTAGTTTTTAATCTCCTAGGCACCTGCCAATTTTAATTAAAGGCATATTACCTATTTTTAGCTGAAATTTGTGTTCTATAATTTTGTTAGGAATATGTATACCAGAATGTTTGCCAGTTAAAAAATAATACATTTCAAACAGTAATGTGTGTAATTACTTGAAAACGTCAGTCATCTGATATAAAGAAGCTCGCTCACATTGGTTAAGTAGTAGTACTTTGGAATGCTTTAAACATAATGAAACAATCTACCAAAACACGTATATTTCCTAGTCTTTATGCACATAGCGTAGCATGAAATCATGATGCTTTTGAAATACTCTGCGCAGAAATATTTATTTTTTAGCAAATATTTTCTTCAAAGATTGGTATGTGATATTGACAGTGTAATCTACTTGCACAACTAGTTTTGCAATAACCTTCCACAAATAACTGTAAATAAGAAAACTGTAAATTTCATGTAAAAATGGTTGCAAATTTTTGGTAGCTAAAAGTGTACAAGTTGTATTGAAAATATAGTATATATACATAATTTAAGAATGAAGCATATAATTTCTGATCTATTTATACATGAAAATTCAAGAATTTGTAAAAGAAATTATTTTGGGGAAAAAGAAAGTAAATCTCATTAGCTACTTAGGATACTTTTATTAGAGAAGCCAACTCTTTCCAACATTTTGCTAGGTACAGTGATAGATACAGGCATGGTGGTGCTGATGTATTTCACAAAATCACATAATTGTAACAGTGCTACAGTTTTACTGAGTTCCACTGAGGCGCTAGTAAGCTGGACTGAGTGGTAAAAAGCATTAAATCTCAAATTAAAGAAACATAAAAACACTGCACTTTTTGCCTCTTGAGAACACAACAGTAACTTACTAAAACATTTATTGTTTGATTATTTAAAATTTCTGATGGCTAATCAGGCTTTAACATGCATGTGAGACAAAGTTTTTCATAATGTATGCTTGATACATATTTTTCATCTAGAATGAAAATACTGGGATATTATTTTCATTTGCCTAAGTTTCATACATTCTTAATTCTTCCCCTGGAATCATTTATCTATGACTTTTTAAAACATCAAACTATCTTCAAAGAAAACTTTTAAATAAAATTGGTTCATCATAATATGGCATGTTTTAAGCTAAGGGCTGTTTAGCCTGTTTAAGGTTGAGAATACCTACCATTCATTTTTAACGTTTAAAAAACCAAGAGAACATTCCCTACTGGATAAATAAAAAATGAAATCAGAGTAGCAGAAAGCACTGCATTGATATCTACAAGTGAAGCTGATTAGAAAATAAGAATCAAAGTATGAAAAAGCAAAATATTTAAAAAGTCTCTTGCCTTAAGATAAATTGGGGGTAATGCATTTAGATAGCTTTGGGCAATTAAATATGTATCCACAAGTTCAATTAATCCGAAAATCATTTTTAAATGGCCTATAATTTTCAAAAGAATATGGATCTTTAATTAGTATGTTTCTAGAACATCCATACTAGCAATGTTCAGGTTATCCTTTGCAATTTCAGTAATCATAACAAGATAAAACGTGATTAAATACAGTCAGCTAAAATGCAAATGACTATATGTGTATATCTGTAAAGTACATATTCATAGTTTTATGCTTATGGGAAAAGGTTGCACCCACACACACACACACAGTATCAGAAGGGGTACTAATTCCTGGCATACTTGTCTCTGAATATAGGTATTAAATGACCTAGACCAATTCTTCTCACTCCCTGTAAGATTTCCAAATTGCCACCATCTCTGATGTTGCAGAAGGGGCACACCTAAAAACGTAAGTAGCACATAGGCAAGGAGCCTACTCATTCCCTCTGTGGCACATCATAGTAGCATAGAAGTGCCACCAAGGTCTACTTACTATATATTCAGATATAGAAGCACATCTGAGTTTTGAATGCTCAAAATGTAATACACAAAGCTGCATATTACCAAGCTACATGGGTAAAATGAATGTTAAGTAATATAAGGCTCTTTTCTTTATGTTTTTTAAAATAAGTAGAAAAAGACATGGCAAGAAACAAAAACGCAGGTTTCCCAGCATTCAAATACTGAGCTGATAGTGAGACAGAGACATTTTTCATAACTTTCCCAGTTTTCTGGCAAGTAGTTTTGTGCTCAGAATTCTAAGTTACAGGACAATTTGAATTCAATATGGACATATGTGATGTTCTGATCTTATTCTAGACTACAAATTATCTGAACAGTAGTCATTTAAAATCCTGCCTGCATTCACCACTATAACAGAAGTTCTAAATATTTATTTTTTCTTTGTATCATCTAATATTATTATGAAGTCAAGATATACTCTTAGATGATAACTTAGCATTGTACATTTATTTCAAAATGCTTAACTTACTATGAAAATGATTTGATTAAGACCAACAAAAATGTGATCTTTTAATACAAGTTTCAAAGTAATCAAACACCCATGGTTGCATTTTAAAGTTTAAAAGAAAAATATGCTAACCTGAAAAATGTATTGAATTTTACTCACTAGATTTAATTTACCAGATTTTGACAAATCTATTCCTATTAATTTCCCAGAAAACTGCTACAAAGAAAACATATCATTTATGAGTCTGTCAAACATAAAAGGACAAAGAAAAGCACACTTCTAACAAATAGTATTTCTTTTGTTTGTCGTTTAGTAACGCCATAACAGGTGAACTTGATTTGTATATTTAAAGAAATCATCACAAATTAATTTTTTTATGCTCTTAATTACACAGATTTTAACTACATTGATAAATTTTACTTTCTTCCAGGGTAAATGCCTTTTCTGGAAATAAACATATCACTTGACTTTTTTTTATTACTTTCTGTTTCTGAATTCATGCTTGATAGATCAATTGAGCGCAGTCCTTGAAATAACATTTAAAGTGGACCAAATTAAGATTCCAATAGTGTTAATCTCCCCTTGATGTAATTTAAAATGTGTAAACTGCCACTCGAAATAGAAGTGTAATTCCTGACATTTAATCATTTGGCAGTCTTTTAGGCATAGGTGAATTACTGCACTGTTATTTGAACTGAAGCATCTCATAATATATATGTAACAGATTTTGTATGATGCAAAACTTTACAGCAAGCTATCTGAATGTTTATTAAAAAAATTCTCAAAATGACATGGAAACATGTTTATTGGATAAATAAAAGCACTTAGACATTAAGAGTGTACATTATTCAATAATTTACATCATCATAAGAAAACTGGGGCATGAGTTAACCAGTACAAACTACCAAACTATATTCATATTCCAGTCATACTCCCTGTAAAACTATTTAATTTTTACCTTAGTAATGGATGTCTGTTTAATTATTTTAAAGCATCAAAAATGTGAATTGCATTTCAGCAAAAAAAATCCTAGTAATATATTCTCTAAGGCTAATGTTTATGTAATTATCTATCTAATGTAAAGTGCAAAAGAACTGTCTGACAACTGGGCTGGATTGGCATGGAACATTAGTTTTGCTAAGAGGAAGGGTTCTGTGGTTAAAAAAAAAAAAAAGTTCGGAAAAAACTGGGTCAAATAAAATTAAATGAGATTTTCCTGTACCTTAGGCTTTTTTAAGCTCCCTGAGGAAGGTGAGACTTTCCCAAATACATTTGGTCATGGAAACTCCTTCTTCACAGACCTCCTATGACCAAAAGTCATAGGAACACCTTTGGGAAAGGATGACTTAGAGAATTGTGTGAAGAAGTTCTAACGCAAAGTGTCATTTGGCAAAACTTATATGAGTCATGTCAAGCCATTTTAAAAGTTTTACCTCAACTATGAGCATCCAAATAAGGAAAATTATAATTGACCTCAGAATAGGACAGTAACAACCACCTGTATAAATCGGATGTTAAGATTCCATGCTACTGAGTCATAGTATCACCCTTATTCAACATGAATGATATAGTGTGTTTACACTAGCTTTTTCCTACAACACTTCTAATTAGAATTCGATATCTTTTATGACTCAGTTAACATTCTCTCACATTATCAAATATATGTTCATGAAAAAAAAATTAACAGCCAGAGGACAAAATTACATGGATTATTTATTCACACATTTTTATAAAGCTGACCAAATGAATTTGACAGCTAATTATATAAAATTATCAGTATCAACATGAATATACATTACTTCCTTTCTAGGATTTTTTTAAAGTGAAAGTTTATAAAAGGTTTTTGTTCAAGATACTACCATTCATCCTCCATTTTTAATGAAAAATTTTTAAATGAAAAACTATTAATTTGGTCACGAGCCATATTAAGATTATGCCATTTGCACCGTTAAGCTGGAAGATATTCAGTTAAAGTGTAAGAAAAAAATATGTGGTTTATTAAAACTTCATTAAGAAAGACTTTGGGGTGTTTGCCCAGAAAGGGACTGGATTAACTGCAGCAGCTTATACCAGGAATCTTAAATGCTAAGGACCTGGTGACTCCACTTTGCAATTTTTGTAGTAACACCACTCAAAAATGCTTCCATGATGCCTACCATGCTTAGGACCCACATTACACCTAGTGGTAAAGACTTACTGGTTTACTAATGCCAAAATCACTGGCTAACGTTGTCAAGAAAGTCAAACTTATAATTTCTGAACATTTAAACAAAGTGGTAGATTACTGGAGTTTTTTAAACTTTCTAAACAGTTAACAGCATTATGTATAAACAATTTCGTTTAAAAGGACAAATTTAAATATTGACATTTCATTAAAAATACGTCATTTCCAGAAAATCTAGATTTAGAAAAAGATGCCATTTTAGGTTACCTATAAAGTGCAGAGAAAAAAGTTATGTTTATTAAGAATTTTTTTCCACAGAAGACAATAAAACATATTGAAGAAAAATATATAGTGCAAAAAATTTAAAAAGGAAAAACAATGCCTCCTGTAGTTTTATTTCACCATAGTTTAATTTATGGTTCACCTAAGGTGATTTAAGATAAAATTTTAGGAACTACAATTTTCTTCTTCACAGGCAAAGACTCATGAGTTTCTGTTCTCTGATTATGTGATCAGAGAACAAACCCAATTACAAAGATGGTGCAAAATCTAGGCTTCCCCTTCTGGCTCACCCTCAAATACCAACAACTACAAACAAAATTTCCAAGTATAATTTATAACCTTCAGGTAAGTATAAATTAGTTTTATCTAGGCTTTCATCATTTGGCTTCTTGTATAATCTATCTTGTAAGTAAGAAAGAAAATTAAAACTAAGAGGTATTTATATCACTTAATCATATACCAATATTTATTATGCAGATATCCCTAAAGTTATAAATTTATATAAATATTACAAAAACATCTCTTTTACTGTTTTGCATGGTGAGCTAAAGTAAAAACACATAGAAAGAGAAGAGATTTAACAGACAGGAACATGGAAAAGCCCCAAAAGCTTTAATTCAAAGTAGTTCAGTTCATTTCTTCCAAGCAGAGAAATTCACAGTATTTCTTCAGCCTTCAAATTCTAGACTATCAAATTGCCATAGTGCCCTGCAAAAACTAATACGTAAGCAAAATCACCAGCTGGTAACAACAAAATGGTTTTGGTTTTGATTAATTATATTCTACAGAAGCATTTTCACGACAGGAGAAATTTTGAGTTTCTAAGCCTTGTAACTCAAACCAGTATTATACTAGTAGGGTAAAGTTGACCCTATAATTCCTACATAACAAAAATAAAACAAAACCTTGAAACACTAAAGAACATGTGAAATATAACCTCTCCTTCAGCTAAAAACAAAACAAACTTGGAATCAGGTTAATAGGAACCATCTGAAATGAGAAATGAACAGTTCCATTACCTATCATAGATGAAAATTTCCTATCTCTCTTAGAAGAAAGACCATCACAAGTAAATTACTCTTTATAAAAGCAATGGTAGTTTTGCCCTTAAAAATGATTTGGAACATAAACTGCCAAAAGTCTGTCATAAAATTTAAAAGTATTTTTATGTTTACTATAAAGTCAAATTGGTATTTCTACCACAATTGAATCTTACATTTGCGTTAAGCTGAAAAACATAAAGAATATGGTCTCTAAAATATATTATTTCCAGTACTGAAACCAGAGATCACTTAAATTTTTTGACAACTGTAAACATATAGAGAACACAGTATAAATATCAAAAGTGTAATACAGGATACTTACATCATCATATATGAAACTCACAACCCCTTGTCGCAAGTGGTCTCTTCTCCTAAAGAAATCTTTAAACAAAAAAATTACTTTTTCTGTTATAATTTAAAATCTATAGTTTTAAATACTTGGTGTCCCCAGGTACTAAAAAATGAATAATTTTATACTCAAGTAAATCTTAAGTGATTTTATGTCCCAGGCAACTGAGATATGAAGAAAACTTTCCAAAACTGAGCTATAACAATTTTTCACTATTTATAATCCTACATTTTTAAAGCCTTAAAGCTCTGATTAGATTTAATAGTGAATAAAGGGGGAAAATACATAATACCATCAACTTGCTGAAGAAAGTGAGGGACACCATTCAAGAAAAAAGCTACATGATACTGTACCCATAAATGGTCCATACCTGTCAATGCTCGAAGCTTCACACAGCAAGCAACATAATCATCAAAGAAAATTCTGCCATTCTTGCTATAACGTTTAACAATAGCAGTTAATGTTTGAGGACTCAACCTATAACCTAGAAAAAGGGATTGCTAGATTAAAACTTCCAAAACTAAACATCAAAAGAACACAACGAACAATGCATTCTTGTTAATAAAGTCATAAAACAAATTAACATTCAAAATTCATTACATAAAAATATACATTAGAAACAAAACACATTCCAATTGAAATTGATCAAAGGTTTCATTACTAATAGTGAAGTGGTACATAATTCTCACAATTCTAGCTTTGTAAAAAAGCGATAGCTAGGAAAAAGAAAATAATTATCTTTTTGTGTTTTTAAAATATATTTTGATTTTGAAATAAGGTCTAGTGTATGTCACAGGTTTTTTTAATGCATCAATATTTCAACCCTGTAATTTTATAGTTCTTTAAAGAATATCAGAGCTCTGGGTGTTTCTGGGAGGACTGGAGGTAGCTGTCCAGTTTTCCCAGCACCACTTATTAAAGAGGCTGTCTTTTCTCCATTGTATGTTCTTGCCTCCTTTGTCATAAGTTAGGTGACCATATGTGTGTGGGTTTATCTCTGGGCTTTCTATCCTGTACCATTGAACTATATTTCTGTTTTTGTGCCAGTACCATACTGTCTTGATTACTGTAGCTTTGTAGTATAGTTTAAAGTCGGGGAGGCTGATTCCTCCAGCTCCATTTTTCTTTGTCAAGATTGCTTTCGCTATTCGGGGCCTTTTGTGTTTCCATACAAATTGTAAAATTTTTTGTTCTAATTCTGTGAAGAATGCCGTTGGTAATTTGATAGGAATTGCATTGAATCTGTAGATTGCTTTGGAATGGCAATCATCAAAAAATCTACAAACAATAAATGCTGGAGAGGGTGTGGTGAAAAGGGAACCCTCTTGCACTGTTGGTGGTAATGTAAATTGATACAGCCACTATGGAGAACAGTATGGAGATTCACTAAAAAACTAAAAATAGAACTACTACATGACCCAGCAATCCCACTACTATACCCTGAGAAAACCATAACTCAAAGGACACATGTACCCCAATATGCATTGCAGCACTATTTACAATAGTCAGGACGTGTAAACAACCTAAACGTCCAACGATAGATGACTGGATACAGAAAATGTGGTACATATACAATGGAATATTACTCAGCCATAAAAAGGAATGATACCCCAGTGTTCACTGCAGCACTATGTACAATAGCCATGTCATGTACGCAGCCTAATTGTCCATCAACAGATGAATGGATACAGAAAATGTGGTATATATATATATATATATATACAATGGAATATTACTCAGCCATAAAAGGGAATGAAATTGAGGGCTTCTCTGATGGTGCAGTGGTTAAGAATCTGCCTGCCAGTGCAGGGGACACAGGTTCGAGCCCTGGCCCAGGAAGATCTCACATGTCATAGAGCAACTAAGCCTGTGCACCACAACTACTGAGCCTGCGCTCTAGAGCCCACGAGCCACAACTACTGAAGCCCATATGCCTAGAGCCCGTGCTCCACAACAAGGGAAGCCACCACAATGAGAAGCTTGCACACTGCAATGAAGAGCACCCCCACTCGCTGCAACTAGAGAAAGCCCGTGCACAGCAACAAAGACCCAAGACAGCCATAAATAAATAAATAAATAAAACAAATCTATTAAAAAAAAGAAAATCAAAGCAAAGGTTATTAGTGATCTTTGCTATCATTCAAACCTATATTTCCCATTGACTATATTGCTTACAAGTGTCTTTTATAGTCAAAGAAAATTTGAGAATCAACATAGTTACTCAGAGGGGGGAGAAATAGGAAAATGTTATTCCATTTTGTCCTATAACCCTTATTCTGTTTCTTCACAGATTTTCATCTTAACCACAGTCTTCTTACTATTTCCTTGGTTCTTTATTGTCTAGCCCAGTGGACTCCAAAAGTTTTTGAATGTGTACTTCTATGAGTAAAAAGTTTTGGATCACTCACTCCCATTATATGTGTATTCATTTAGTTTTAAATTCTATACATGAATTACTATTTGATAATTTACATTTTAAAGTATATATAAAACTAAAATTTAAAAAGAATGGAATAAAAGTAATTAAAAATATAAATTAATATATTCCACTTGTTGCACCCCTAGAGATTGTCTTATGTATTTAATGAATGTGTACACTTTACTGTGAAGAATGCTGGCCTAGAATTATTGTCTTTATATATTAATGGATTAGTAGATTTAGACAAAAGACATTAATCCAGTCAAAGGGAAAAATAATAAAAACAAATGCAACAGAAGATAATTCTATGCGTAGCTATAATGAAATACAATCCAGGAAACTTGCTAAAAGTAAATGAAAGGTATAAATTAATAGAAGTCATATATGCAAACTAATGTAATTATATGCAAATAAGCCCTGAGCTTTCTATTAGAGAATTATGATCTGGATGTGGGACTGATAAAACTCGTAAGATTTTCCATAGCATTCTCAGCAAAAATAATTTGAATATCTTAAAATATATCTGAAGACCTTAAATTTGAAAAATACAGAATACCTCTTTGTTACACTCAACTGCCTATGTGAACTCTTCGGTGGTTTTCTTTTTTGCAATTGGTTATATTAATTTTCCAACACTGTGCTGAATTAAGAACCAAGTTTAATTCATTAGGAATTAAGACTCTATAGTTGAACTATACATGTTTATATGGCCAGGACTGTCCCTAAAATGACCATCTATTAAAACATCTATTGATACAACGAAACTAATCATGGCTTTGACTTTAAATTGGAATTTGAGGTAATTTGCACTTGGTTCAGATTTCTGAAAGTTAAATAAAATCTTTCAAAAAGTTCTGTTACAAAAGAATTTTGTTTAAAAATGAGTGTAAATAAAATCACGAAAGTAAATACAATTAAGAAAACTACTTAAAATTGCATTAACTGTAAACAAGTTAAACCCCATTTATATTATCACTTTTTGAAAGAAAATAGACTGAGAACCTCAGCTTATCAGAGATATGCTAAAAATAAATTTACAGTCTTTTAAGATATTCTAAAATGTAGACTTCCCATTTTGAGGTTTTCCGGTGTCTGCTGTGTGTTCTACACTACATAAAAAAAAGATGAAAAACCAAAAAAACAGGTTTTACTGCTAGAAAGCTAGACTATGTATGGAGACCTGTAATTGAGATAAGGCTTTGCTGTCAAATTAGAGATCTTACCAAGTTACAAAAGAATACAATATAAATGGTAAGTGAGTACAAACAATTAGAATAAATTTAAGTATACTCAACAAAGGAAATTCAGAAATTGTTTTATCAACCAGACTGTATGAAAGATCATCTTTGGAAAACTCAGAAATAAAATGGTTTTGTTAAAGGTCTTAAATCAGAATGTATCTATAACCTTGAAATCAAATTGGACAACAGCTGGTGAAATAATATACCCTTTTATTACTTAGCAAATTTAAACAATTAATATTCATCTGAACAAAGATGACCTGGATCGATTCTAAAGAATTTAATATTCTTACCCATAGCAGCAATGGCTTGATTCAATTCATGACGCTCTACTGTGCCACTTCCGTCTTTATCAACAGTTATGAAATTTTGCTTCCAGGCATTAAGAGCTGCCCAAAGTTCTTTGAATTCATTAAATCCCATTTTTCCTGTGTAATCTCTCTGATAGTTTTATTAACAAAAATAAGTTTTGATACCAAAGAATCTCCCCGGACCCAAAACTCCAAATAATTGACTAAAAACTTTTCAAGTTCACTTCTGCAAGAGTTAGCCAAATTTAGCATATAAATAGATTTCTGTGTAAAAATGGAAAAGAATGGAATTCAAACAGGATGTTACAAAGTATTGTTAAACTCTCTAGTTTACTATGATCATTTATATCTAACAATTGCCTTAATATTCTATATTCCAATATTTTCTATTTTTAGTCAAGGATACATCCAACATGGCAATCATAATTCTGCAGGTTTCCAAACTGAAGGCTATAAAACATATTTATTATTTGAATTAAATTCTGCCCGATTTTATTTATATAAAGTTACAACAATTTCTGTTTTCAAAACAAAACATTTACACATTGCCAAACATACACAATCATCCAATGAACAAACTTTGTTAGGCATGCATAGTAAAAAAAATAAAATAAAATAAAAGAGAGACTAAAATAAAAATTACTACCTTCATACTACTCACATCTAGTAAGGAGATTTGGGTAATTAAATAAGTAATTATAAAATACTGAAAATTAAACGAGTGAAAAGGAGGGCTTCAGTCTTCCTAACACAAATGCCAAGTCAGGTTTAAGTAGAAGTTGTCATATGCTGAGATCACAAAACTTGAAAGTGTTAGAGATTTGGTTAAAGCTTGGGGTATATGGGAAGGAGAGGCATATGCATATAATGACTTCAGAAAGCCAGATGAGGACCAGGTCATGAAAGTCTTGAATGCCACCCTAAAGTTTTAGACCAATGGAAGTTACTAAAGGATTTTAAGGAACAGAGGGGCAATTCTAAAATTTCCATTTCAGAAACAGTAATTGACAAAGAACATACTAGAGAGTAAAGTAAGATGGATCTGGATGTAGATAAACCATCTGGTAGTTTACTGCAATCAACCAAGTAAGAAAAAGATGAGCTTCAGAACTGAAAGCACTGTTTTTTTCTCAGGGGAGGGGAAAAGAAAAGAAGAAGAAATAAAGATAACAAGATAGTTTGCTATCTTAAAATCAGGGGTTATTAGAAATACACCTTCATATTTAAAGAACTATAACTGAGGACTCACTAGGCAGAACTTAATTTTTCTAAACCTTATCACAATTACATTCAACTAGCATGCTGATTTATCTCAAGACTAATTACACATAGTCCTGATAAAGGAGATATGTCAGTAGAGTCAAGTTTACAAAGTTCTTACTAGTAGCTCGTTAAAATAAATGAATGAATAAATAAAAATGCTTAAAATTATTTTACTTTATGCTATTTGATAAAATATTTTGAAATTTTTATAAAGAAAAAAACTATTTCAGCTAAATTTTAGACCCATTAAAGAAAATTATAAAACAATCCAAAAGTTAAAAGCACTTTCTTTGCATGTTTGGTGTCAATGTTAGAATAGGTGGTTACAGTATTTTCAGACTGACAATTCAACTGACAGTGAATAGCATTTACTATGAGCCAGGTAGTGTGTGTTTTTGATTTCACATAAACATGCCAAACCTATCCTAGCCCCAATTTTACAAATAAAGCAACTGTGGCCCAGAAAGATAAAGTTTCCCACGTTCACTAGCTAACAGGTGGAAGAGTCAGGATTGGAGCCCAGTGCTCCTTCATACGAAAACTACTCAGGCAAGGAGGGGGAGAAATCTCTGGAATGGCATTCCATCATGTTGTCAAGTAAATGACATCTGTTTTGCCTTAAAGTTAACATGGCACACATTCATTAAGTGGGAGAATCTGAATAGATGATAATAAATGACAAAAATTGAGTCATCAAATAAGCAGACCTTCAATCAATCTCAAAATAGGACCAAGTATATGTAAGATTAAATATCTGACGAAGAATGGAGGGAGAGAATTTTTAGGAAAGTTGACAGATTTTCCCTCTCTCCCCACACCCCATTAGAATGGACAGAATTAAGCTGAATTTCTAGAAGTTGTAATCCTTTAGAGAAAAAGAGAATGAGAGAGGAAACAAAGGAATAAAATTTTGCAAGTTGGAAAAGTAGGTGGACCTATGTTGACAACCTAGATCTGAGAAAGTGGCTTCCTGAACTTGCAATAAGACAACCTGAGAAGCAGCCTGGTTATCTTGGAGGAGACTCCAAACGTTTAAGAACTGGCAGTACTTCTGAAAATGGGTGTGAATGTAGAGACAAAAACTGAAGGACTGATTGAATGTCTATCTAAGGAGCCTTTAGAGCCCCAAATCCCCTCCTTGCTTCAGCTACGTGGATGGCTACCCTGTCTACTCCCACGCCAGTAGACATCTGGGGTTTTATCCTCTGGAGGGGACTGTGCACTGCAGGAAACCAGGCACAGCTGAGGACAGGGCTATCTACTAAAACAAGGAAATTCAATGACAATTTACAAAAGACTGAGAACCCTGATGAGTCCTCCCTCCTCCGCTCCAGACAGAAGATCAACTGGACAACCAGCCCCAAAGGAAATCCCGAAAGATCCTGATACCCAGTGTTGGAGGACACACTGCCCAGCCAAACCACCAGACTCTGAAGTCTACAGTCAACACCCAGCCTGGCTCTCAGGGCTTCTAACTGGCATTTTAGTTAAATATGAGCAAGCTAGGATCATCAGACACCTGAGAAAAGCACCTAACATGAAAGACAGCCAAACAAACAACCTGGAAAAAAAAACTGGAGGAAGCAGGTTATGTAGGAAGAAAAAAGCTTAAAAAAAAATACATTAACAATCTCAGAGAGATAAGGAAACACATCGCATTCATGAAAAAAGAACAAAGGCTCTTGGATTTTAAAAACGTGATAGGAGAAATGAAAGACACAATGGAAGGTTTCGAAAATAAAGTTGAGTGCTCGCTTCAGCAGCACATATACTAAAATTGGAACAACACAGAAAGTAGCATGGCCCTTGCACAAGGATGACACGCAAGTTTGTTCTGTGAAGCGTCCCATAGTTAAAAAAGAAAAAGAAAATAAAGTTGAGGAAATTTCCCCAAAAGTAGAGGAAAATAAGAGGTAGGAGAGAAAAGGTAAGAAAAGTGACCCAGTCCAAAGACACATTCCAGAAAGAGAAAATGGAGAAAACAGCGCTGAACTAATGCAAATGAGTCTCCAGATTAGGAGTGCCCACTGCATTCCCCACACAACCAGGCACAGCACTGTGACATTTCAGACTAGGGACAAAGAGAAGATCTCACAAGCCTCCACACAGTAATAACAAACGACATACAGGCAGGAAACAAAAAGATAAAGCAACAATGGAAGCTGGAAACAATGAAGCAATACCTTTAAAATTCTAAGTCAAAATGATTTGTAATCTGGAGTTCTATACCTGGCCAATCACTTAATTCTGAGAATAGAATGAAAGAATTTTCAGAGAAAGTCTCAAAAAATTTACCTCCCATGCACTTTTATTAAGAAGCTAATTCAATATATTTTATCGAATTTAAAATGACAACAAGGGATGGAATGAAGGGGAGATCCAACTCAAGAGAGAGAAGAAAGGGCTCCAGGAGTGCAAGCATGACAGCTATGCACAGAAAACGAAGCACAACAGAAAGCTCCTGGATGAAGATTAATTTCAGAAAAAGCAAAAAGTTACATTAAAAGAAAAATTAATCATATATTATTACAAGACTCAGGAAGAGCATTTAGATAGTAACAATAAGGCAAATACTGATTAGTGAGCTAATGAAAATTACTTAACAGCAGATGGATGAGGGAGCTCCTGTGTAGAGTACAGGGACACAGGTGAGAGGGTTACATCCTCATCACCCACCGCAGGACATAATAATTGATGATCATTAAAAGTGAAAATCCATAGTGATAAAGGCATGCTATTTTGAGATATGGAGGCAAATTTCAAAAGAATTAGCTGAAGAACTTTAAAGAGATTTTCTCTGCGAGTGGTTAACATTGGGGAGAGAGGAATGCATGCTGAACAGTATTTTCACAACAAGCTTTGCAGAATTATTTGGTTCTTTGAACTATGTGCATGTATATCTGTGATAAAAAATTTTTTTAATATTTTAAGTATGGAAACAAAAAAGTTAGAAAATGAATTTCCTAGTCCAATTTTAACAGAGGAAAAAAAAGATCTCACGAGAAAAAGTTCCACTAATTCCAGACTGTGTTAAACATTTCTGAAGTTCTTCAGCATCCACTTCACCATCCTGTTACAAAATAATTATAACCTGATTAATAAAATCAGCTGTATAAAAGCATACTAAAATGCTAACTAACTGTTCTAGGCCGATCAATAAATATGCAATCTTCAAAATACTACTCTATTATCAACTACAAAATTATAGAGATAATTATTGACAGCAAAGGCACATTAGAGAACATCGCACATGAATACTTTTTTCACAATCAAATTTTATTCTATTAAATTATTCAGGTATTTCAAATAAAAGTTATATTCTCTACTTCTGAAAAATAGCATAATCACTCTGTCCTATAACAGTGCAAAGTAGTACCTTGTGAGAATCATTATACCTGTACTTAAAATAGTTAGAAAAATGCCTAAAATGCGTTCAGAGAGGTCTCAAACACTTTCCTTTCATGCCCATTTTGAGAGGAGATTATTTCTAAAGGATACTGAATCTTTAACTGGGAAGAGAAAATATCTTTTTCCTCCACAGCATTAACCTCAGCAAAGTTTTAGAGTCCCCTCTGATTTTTTGTCCAAATATTCTTGTTTGACCTTCTTATGGGAAAAAAAAATTTTTTATCACAAACAAGTAACCACAATGGAAGTGAAACAGGTTGAATACTCTCATTATGTTTCAGTACCTCATCCTATTTTCTACAAAAATAAAGAGTAATTTACTTGGAAGCATCACATACACTGTCACAAATTCAAAACAACAGCTCTGAGAAAGGATTAAGGAGGCAAATTTAAAACATGTAATTTGTAAGAACCCAAGAAAAAAACAAAACTTTTACAAACTACTTCTAAGAAGTATTATAGACACTTCTAAGGAGTATTATAAACATTATCAGGCAAGTGAGAGACTAACCTTTAAATATAAGGAAGTTTAAGAAAACTCAGTAGTCACAGTAATGTTTTAATGCGATATTAAAAAAATTAACGCAAAAATTCTGTGAATAAATATCCAGTTTTTAAACAAAGGATCTGACCCTGTGCTTGCATCATTCACTTCATTTGTCTCTTGATATTGACCCTGTTTCGGTCTATCAAGCCTGTTAGATTTACCTGACGGTTTTACATTTTTAAGATATTAAAGTATGTATTGGTTTATTTATTGTATTTTAGTCTGCTTGTTTCTGGAAAATAAACCCAAGTATTTATTAGAACAACTTAACTCAAGGCAAAGGATTTTATATTTCAGTGAAGTCTGATTCTGGACACAATCTAGGTGGGGAAAATCACAAAACCACTAGGTACGGAAGGGTGACACAGGGAGAGGAAGGGAAACGTGGAAGGGGACAAAAGGTTAGGGGAGGGGTGAGGAGAATAAATAAACAAAAACTTCACTCACTGTAAGTTTAAGGAACCAATATTCCAGAGTATGTGGAAAAATCTAATGTTCAGAAAGACAGTCCACAAGAATGAACCGTTTCAGAACAAATTCATACAGGATGAAAGAATTTTATAGAGCAATCATTAAAACAAGTATGCTAAGAAAATGCAGAGAAATAAATGAACAGATACGTTCCATTTAGAAAGAATAAGAAATTCATCCATTTAACATATATCTATTGAACAACCTAACACGTTTAAGCACCATTAAATGGACTAAGTACCAAGCCGTGTCCAAAACAAATTCCTCGCCTTCATAGAGGTTACATTTTAGTGGTGGGAGAGAGGCGGTAAAGCAGAAATTACATCTGATGGTAGTAAGTGCTGAGGGAAAAAATACAGCAGAGTAAAGGTGCTAAGAAGGAGTGTTGTGGAGTACGGCGAGGAGGCCAATGGACATAGATGGTAAAGCAGAGCCTTTTGGTAAAGCAGGCAAATTTTGAGAGAGATTTGAAGAAAGTGAAGGAGCGAGCTATGCAGACATCTGAGGGAGAGTGCTCTAGGCCCGAGTTGTCCAAAACAGAAGCCACTAGCCCTACATTCCACCGAGCACTTAAATGTGCCTAGTCTGAACAGAGATGTTCTGTTAGTGTAAAATACACACCAGATTTCCAAGACTTAGTAACCACGACATAGAGTAAAATATCTTATTAATAAGTTTTACATGATTACATGTTGAAATGTTAATCTTTTTTGATACACTGGGTTAGATAAAATATTCTATTAAAATTAATTTCACCTATTTCTTTTTACTCCTTAAAATGCATTACTTGGAGGCTTGAGAACTACACATGTGGCTTGCGTTTGGGTAGAATGTAGATAATTCCTTTGGTTCTTCACTAAACTGTAGTCATTTCTGACAGTTTGTAGCCATATTCATTTACTATTTCAAAAGGTTGAAACTATTACAATTTCTCATTCAAGTATGGATTAAATTTAAAAATCTAAAACCTAATTAACGAATGAAATTCTATTTTGCATGCGTTTTTATAGAATTTTGGAGTTTTTCTAATAACCTGAATAGCTTTGCTGAAAGTTATTTACCACTATCAGAAAGCATTATCCTGGTACACTACTTCATACTCGTATTTCATACATTTTATAAAAACATGTTATCTGAATTAACTAACAAGCAGTGTCTTCCTAAATTATAAGGAGAAAATCCAAGTGATCATTTTGGATCTCTTTACAGGCAGTTTGAGCTGAGGATTGTGATCAGCTATCTAAACCCTCAACTAAATTACCTATCATTAGGGGTAGAAAACTGCATTTTCTAATTAAATATTAAGAGCTTTAGATAGATAATTAACAAAAAATCAATTGCCCTTGGTTAGGTTAACTGATAGGCAGCAAGATTTTGAAATGATATTCAAGTTCAAGTCCTATTTGTTAGGCTAATCAATCTTAATCTCTACTTACTCATCTATAATAAAAGAGCACATCCATCTGACCTACCTCACAGAGCTGCTGTGCGGAAAAATGCAAGCAGTGTGCACATTGAAGTTAAAGTTGTTGGTATTATCAAGATACTTCTGTGTGTATACGTGTGTGTGCCTGTGTGTATTTATGAACGTACTAACCAGAATTTCCCTGAATCAATTGATGATTGAATCATTACTGTTAGGAAAACATCCTCCTATAAAAAGGGACACTGCAGAAACTTTTAATTGGACATTTCTCAGAGTATCTTTAATTATGAGGCCTATCAAAAAAGAATATAGCTGCAGAGGTGAGTTTGGTAACTAGGTTCTAGGATCATAATGTATAAATCTGATACTACACTTGAACCCTTAAGGCCAGACAAAATTCATCATATAAGAGAACTGTCTAAATATTTGGATGAAAAATTGAAAATGAGATCGTTTATGCATCCATTCAATGACTAATATAATCCTAGTGCCTCCTGGGTAAGAGACAATATGACAAGGCCCACGTCCTTATGGAATTTAATTATTCAAAAGCACAAGACTGAAAAATTTAAGGAAAGTATCAAATAGTACAATCATAGCAAATTATTGTTGACAACTGTTACAATGAAATAGTTCTTAAGTCAAAAAAAGTCTCTAAATATATATGTCTGGTTCTTACGTTTTAAGTTGTAATTTTATAAAATGGATTTATTATATAGTCAGCTATAGATAACATACTTATTCCCAGTATTATACTTAAGAGTTCCTTGCAGATAAGAGTGGCATAATGCAACAGTTAGGATTGCATTTAACTACAAAACAATTAGAAAATGTTATAAAAGGGGCTTAAACAAATCAATATTTATTGTTTTTATACAAGAAGTCTGGGGCTATGCAGAACAAGACTCTGTGGCAACTTAATGCGGCCATCAATCTCTTTCCATGTTTCCACATTCCCCATCCATAGGCCTTTATCTCAAGCTTGTTGCCTCAAGATCACAATGTGGCTGCAGCACCTCCATACTGCAAGTCCCCTTTCCAGGCAGTAGGATGAAGGCAGAGAAAGGGCCAACACTAGTTCCAGGAAAGCGTTCCTCATTTGGAAAAGGAAAGCATCCCAAAGAAATTACACCTACATCTCAATGGCCAGTCTTATGGCACATGGTTACCTTTATAGAAAGGTGTCTGAGATGGTATTAGGGCTTTCCAACCGCTACCACACGTGAAAAGGGAAAAGGAGGTTTTGAATGGAATTCGGGTAGCCAAAACAAAGTGTCTGCCACATGTAATAATTCTGTGCATATCCTCTATTTCTAGAAAGGCATATGGGACCTAGTGAACATTTAAGTGATTGAATAATGAATGGAAAATGTTATCAAACTTCTATGAAATTCTATGCACTCAATAAATCATTCTTGACCACTATAAAAGAAAAGAGACATGGACTGTGACTGAGACCCAAGTATGAATCTCTGTCTCTGCTCATTAGTCTGGTATTTGTCCCTTCGTTCTGCCTTGTTTCCTTTATCTTTTCCTGATTTGCTTTACCATCATCAAGCCTCTCCCGGAAACATCCATAATTTACAAGTCTCCTTTGTGATACTCTGCCCCAGCTTCCTCAAGGAGATTTACATACAGATCTCTTTTTCCCAGATCCTATCTGGCTCAGTCTCCACGCACCACCCTGGTTACTCCTAACGTGTCAGACATCAAACTAACAGACTTTTTAATGAGATAATTATGACTACCCTCATCTCTGATCTCAAGAAGAAAATGAGTCTAGATAAGTTTAAAATGCAAGTTTCATATACATTTAAAATGACACACTAAATAAAAGAGCTGACATTTGTTTTAAGTTGCAATCAGTTTTTAAAACTGATATTTGTGCTATATATTTAGGATTTTACCTGGTCAGCAACAGCAGTGAAGTATGTCCACATGGGGTCTCCCGCTGAGGAATAACTGTCCGGATAAGCTGGGTATGCAGGGTATCCACCAGGGAGCACAGCTGGCCCTGTTCCTGGCATTGGCTGTCCCATTTGCATCTGATTGCTAAAATTTCCAAGCTACAAGAGTGAAAAAGGAGAAGGTTATTAATACAAATATTACCCATTATCCACTGAAGTTGGTTTAAAAGAAAATACTTATGAGAAGTCCATTGAAAAGCAAAACTCGAGTTACTGAAAGCTCCCAAATTATCACAAAAGCTGTTAGCTACAAACTGCGAGATGCCCTGTATTACTTAATTCAGCTCATCAACAAATGTTATCCAACATGTTTTAAAGTGTTAAAGAAAAAAGTCTCTAGCCTCTAAGAATGAGGCACACTTTAAAAAAGTAAAAAATACAAGAAGCAAAAAGTAAAAAATACAAGAAAATTTCACCTAGAGTAAAACTAAGAAGTAGTATACCTAAAGACACATACATAGAATACATGGTAAATACAATACAACAGAGCTGTGAATGAATCATGGGAAGATGCATAGGGCTGAAACATCCCCTCCACTAGAAAATATTTATTGTTTAAAAAGCAAGATATCAATGAACAGAACAATAAAGTGATAATTCCAACAATAGTCCTCTTCAAAACTGATAAGAATAAGAACAACAACAACGAGAATACCAACAATAATAATACTCAGCTAATGTTTATTGAGAGCTTTTTATATTGCGGTACTGTTCTAACTACTTTCCATCTACCATGTGATTTGATTTCCCAACAACTCAGTGAGATATGAAAGTACTATCCTTTTTTCAGTTGAGGATGTGAAACTTCAAGAGGTTTCCTGAATTAGTTAAGGTCAAATGGCTAGTAAGAAGTAGATCATGATTCAAATATAAAGCTGACCCCAGAGACTACATACTGTTTGTTTCCTGCTATGGCTCTGGTTACTGTCTTCTTTTCACTTTGGAACTTGGTATACATTTTTTTATATCTTAGAGAGATATTTTGCTCACTATTTTTAATGAGTCTGGAGGAGGAATAAGTATCAAGATTGTTCATTATTCCATTTGGAACAAAAATCTTGATCTGCATCTTTGAAGAATAAGCAGAGATTGATGGGCAAAAAGAGAAAAGAATTCTAAGAGGGGGAAAAAGGCAAAAGGTAGGAGCCTTTAGTGGCAGTTTGAAAAGCTGCAGCATGGGATATGTATGGTAAAGGCAAAAGGTATGCAGAAAGTATGGGAGCTCCAGGAAATGTGTTCAAGGATCAAAAACTAGATTATGAAGCAATGAAGTATAAGAAAGGGAACAATAAACATTAAAACAATATAATGAATTTGAAAAAAAAGTAACTGTTTAAAAGTTATTCTTTGAAAAGAGACAGACTGTCAAAGGACAGGCCAGTTTCTGGAATAAAAAAGAGAAGTGTATATAACCACAAAGAGAATTCAAATTAAAAAATACATATTAACAAATGCTTATGAACACCTCTTTACCAATACATTTGAAAATGTAGGGGCTTCCCTCGTGGCGCAGTGGTTAAGAATCCGCCTGGCAATGCAAGGGCCATGGGTTCGAGCCCTGGTCCGGGAAGATCCCACATGCCGCAGAGCAACTAAGCCCGTGTGTCACAACTACTGAGCCTGCACTCTAGAGTCTGTGAGCCACGAGCCACAACTACTGAAGCTCGCGTGCCTAGAGCCCATGCTCCACAACAAGAGAAGCCACCGCAGTGAGAAGCCCACGCACGCAATGAAGAGTAGCCCCGGCTCTCCCCAACTAGAGAAAGCCCGCGCGCAGCAATGAAGACCCAACACAGCCAAAAATAAAATAAATAAATAAAATAAAGTTTAAAAATTAAAAAAAAAATGTAAATGAAATGGGCCTTCTAAAAGTATCTAAAGTCTATAAATTACAAATATTGATCCAAGGAAAAAAAACCTCCTATTTCTAATAAGGGTAACTAGGATAAGATCAATCTTCACACACACAAAAAAAATTTTCATAAAATATTATTTTTTAATATTAAAGGAAAAAGGTAAAATTTCCTCACTCATACGGGGAAACTTCCAGGCCAATACTGGGGGACAAGTCTAGACCCAGAGGTAAAAGGATTAGCAAAATTCCCAAAGCAGCTTTTGCTCTGAGGCAAAAAACAAACGCCTAGACTTTGGTTCCAAGGCCTCCAAGGACGTGGAGGGCAATCAAGGCCTGGGGCATATCCAAGAAATTAAGGCTTACTGGAGACCCTCACACCTTAAGCTTCACAGAAGGAAAACTGAAAAAACTTTTTTCTAGGAAGAGAGGCCAAACTAAATATAAGCCTATTAGCAAAAAGCTCATGTTGAGGTGGTGCCAGGAGACTGGCTATAGACCCTCTACTGTGGCATCTCCATGTGTGCCTGGAGGGTTCAGCATACTTGTTTTTTAATCAAAGTCAAGCAAGCAGTATTATATGAAGAACCTGGCCTTAGGAATAACCTTCTATCTACCTTTCCTTCCTGTCTCGCAATATTAACTTCTCCAAAATCCAAAAATGTCAGAGCCTGGTGGAGGCCAGATTAAAGATGGTTGCAAATTCTTTGCAACCTTTCCCCTGCAAAGGCAAAGACTTTCTCTACTCCCTTGAATCTGGGCTGGGCCTGTTTCAGCTTTATCTGGTAGAAACTGCACCACATGCATTCCAGGCTTAAGACTTTAAGAGGACAGGCAGCTTTAGTTTCTCTCTTAGAACATGGCCAGCATGAAGAAGCTCAAGACCCATGTGGAAGGGCCCACATGGAGGGAAACTCAGACCCCTAGCCTACAAAGTAAACCCTGAAAAGTAGTTTATAATAAATTCATATTTCAAGTTGTCTTCCCAATAGTTTCAAATGAATCAAAACTGATCATTAGGTCATCATTGTCATGACCTGGTAATGCGACTGAAGAAAACCTTGGACTTGTGTCAGCAATGTCATTTTCATGTAGTTTTGCACACTTCTGAATCTTTAGTATTATCTTTGATCCCTAGTTTTGTCCCAGAAATTTTCAACTACTTGTCCATTTTGTGAGGGTTACTTTGGTTAAACTAGATCATATAATCTGTAACCCTGGAGAATTCTGCACATATAAACTGTGTAATAAGTCACAACAGGCTGCATAGAACTCCACTTCATACCTCAGGATACCAGCTGTACCTTATGTCAGTGTTCTTCAAACATTTGCTTCCCTATCCCTAAAACAATGTTGAAAAGTTATATACTTTTCCCCACAGTTTATGTTGACATTTGACGTTCTTAAGTCAAATGTATTAGGCATTAAGCAATGCCTAATACACTGTAAATCTTGACATTCACAAATGATGTCTTACATCACTCTTTGGAAAGTATCCGTTGCTATCTACATACTATAATGACCTGATACTTGCTCCTACCCATTTTTTTTTTTTTTTAAGAGAAATGAAAAGGCTCTTCTGGAACATTCAGAAATTTTACCTTTTTCCTTTTATTCTTGGAACTTATTTTTTATTCTATTTCTTCCTCATCTGTATAAGCTTTCTATGCTTAAAATATCATTATGCTTGAAAATACTGATCACACTATAACACTTACCTAAAATAAAAATATGTATGTAAACTGAAATTTTAAATTTTGTTTTATTTCCTGTTACCATAATGGATACTACAGTCACAACTCCCAACTCCCAAAAGTGATGCAGGATAAACAGTTACGTAAGAAAGTATAATCTTCTCCACCTCCCCACTCCCCCATCCCCGCCCCAAAAGTCTAGAAGAACACTGTCCTTGGTAGAATAGTAAACATTAGGAGACATTTAGCATACCTTAATTTATTCATAAGCAACATAGAGAACAGAAAAGAAGTGGTCAAAAAATTCAGGAAAAGGATGTCTAGCAAAACCGGGGAGGAGGGGGTTAGGAGGATTGGACGGAGGGCGGACCACAAAAGATTACTGGAACAAGAAAAAGGATGCTTTGTTCCTCCATTCCAGGGAAGAAATTTCTAAAAACACTCCACACCCTTGGCTCCACAAGGACTCGTCTAAGGGTTCCTCAGGGACCAGAACACCTGCGGCTCCCCGCTCGGCCCCAGCCCCGGTTTCCTACACGGCGCGAAGTCCCGGCGCCGCCGAGTACCAGAGGCGGGCGAAGTTAGCAGGGACCGACCGAAGGCGGATCCGGCACGTTGGCACCGCCCGCCGGAGCGCCACACCCCGCGGAGGCAGAGGCCGCGCCGAAGCGGCCAGGACTCACCCCTCCTCCGTATCGCGGGTAGGCCATGACAGTCTTGCGAACGTCAACCGTCACCCTCCGAGTCAGCGTCCGCCAGGCTGGGAGAAAAGCGGAGGTACAGCTGCAGGTGAAGGTGAGGTTGCGGGACTCGCCGGCCGCGCCGTTCACTTCCTCGAGACCAACCCCCCCGGCGTCCAGCTCTGCCCTACTCAGCTAGGATTGGCTGGGACCGGCCCTTCGGAGCCTATAGTACCTAAGCCCGCCCCTCCCCCGAGGCTAGTCCCATCCATCTCGTCTCTGATTGGCTTCACGCGGCCAGCCTTTTCCTACTCCTCTTTTATTGACTCGCTCGGGTCTTGCGCTCTCTCCTCGCTAAACCGAGAACCCTTTGCAACAGTAACTTCCACCCTCTTTGGAAAGGCTCTGTAGGTCGGTTTCTTTTCTCCTTAGAAACCCAGACCAGCAAGTGCATGACTTCTTTTAACCTCCACTCTTTTGAAGCTGGGCTACCGAATACATATCTATGAATTTCAAAACTTGAAGAGTTACTTAAATCTATTTTTCCGTAGCGTTGATGTCACATCATCAAAACTATGAAACCTTGACCTCTACTCCAAAGGTAGTGCTTCTGAGCTAAAACTCTCTTGACACCAAGTTTTACCAAAAGGTTATTATAGTTTGTTAGATAAATGGTGACCAGAAGTTGCCAGATTTAGCAAATAAAAATACAGGATGTCCAGTTAAATTTTTTTTTTTTTTTTTTTTTTTGCGCGGTACGCGGGCCTCTCACTGCTGTGGCCTCTCCCGCCGCGGAGCACAGGCTCCGGACGCGCAGGCCCAGCGGCCATGGCTCACGCACCCGGAAACTCCGCGGCATGTGGGATCCTCCCGGATCGGGGCACGAACCCGTGTTCCCTGCATCGGCAGGCGGACTCTCAACCACTGCGCCACCAGGGAAGCCCTAGTTAAATTTTATTCTAAAAAAAAAAATGAAATTTTTAAAATATGAGTATGTCCCAAACATTGCATGGATCATACACTTACACCAAAAAAATTATTCGCTGTTTACACGCTGATAATATACAAGGCATCCTATATATTATCTGGCAACCCGACAAATGACTCAACATTTGGGCAAACTCTTTAAGTTGTGCCTCCTAATTATATCTGTAAGGTCGGATCTTAACAAACGGCACCGCGAAGCAGAGGAAAGCTTCAAGTGAGCTTTATTAGGGAGCGCTCGCGGGCGAGGTTCACTGGTCCGAGAGAAAGGGGCCAGAGAAGTCGCACCCGGGCGAGGGTTGGGCAAGATTTTATAGGGGAAGAAGGGAAAGGGGTGTGGTGAATCTGGGAGGGTGCAGGGTATTCCTTATTTGGTGGTCTTTTTGGGTATCCTGGGGGACCGTTAGTCCCGCCCCTCGAAAGGCGGGAAGGCTGGGCTGGGTTCAAAGTCCCCAGGTCAGTTCCTGGAACTGGGTGGTCCGGAATGTCTTCAGGGCAGTTTCTGGAACTGGGTGGTCCGGAGAACTTCGGTCTGATGCAACCTGTGAATCTGATTGTGTTCCCCTGCCTCGGGCCAGTTGGCCTTACAATATCCACCGAGGAACAGCTTGGTTTTTAATCACTCGGTGCAAAGTTAAACGCTCAATTACTTTGATTTATTAAGTAATAGTCATTGACAGTTCTGCTTTTCTCTGGAGCTCAAATGAATTTTGTAGCTCCAGCTTGAAAAGGACAGGACACACACAGTGACCGGACAGCTGTAGACTTATTTTAAAAACAAACAAAAAGACCATAATGATATTATTTTGAGTTATCTCTGAAGAATAAGACAACTACTAAAATGTTTCTTAAAAATAAGGATGTGGAAGAAAGTGTCATCTATTAGCAGAGGAAATCAACCTTGCAAAGCTGAGTAACTGTTGGTCAGTTACATTACAGAGGAGGAACCTGTTGAACTTTGTGAAACCTAATTTTCTCAGGAAGAGATAGAAAGGAAGATTGCTAAGGTACAAGCCACTCTTGACAAAATGTGCATTGGTTCCCCTAACACAATAAGAAATACTTTAGCCAGTGAGGTTAAATTATTGGCATAAATAAATAAAGGGGGATGGTAAAACCTATTTGATAAGAGGAAAGAACATTTGACTCATTAAAGCATCAAGTGATAAAGCATTACAAAGCAAAACAAATCATTGCGAAGTTTTATTCTAATTGATTAACTGCGTATTCAAAGAAATACTCAGAGAGGATCAAGTGTTTTACATTTACAATCTTAGTCTAAATCTCTGGTCAGAATTTTTGTGCCTCTTCTTTTCATCATACTAGCCTTACCGATGCATTACATTTTTTTCAAAACTCCATGGGTTCCTTGCATTTCTACACATGTGGTTTCAAGATAGGGATTGTATTTTCCTCAAGGGCAGAGAGAAGATTTGCTGCAAGATAGCAAAGCTAATTTCTCCTTCCAGGGCAAAGTTTGCTTAGGTTTGCTAGCAGGACTTTCCTAAGCTTAGAGTTCCTTCATGCTGATTCAAACCCACTGCTTCTGCATCACCCACCTAGGAGCTCCATTTCACTCAGTGGAACTTGGGAGCAAAAGGAATGCATGAGAACCTGAAGCTCATGCTGCCTGTGCTGTAAGTAACAAAGTTCTTTGTCTCTGACAGAGGAATCTCATGCCTTCTGTCAACTTCTATGAAATTGTGGCAGGCTACTTGTTAGCTTGCAAGTAGGATAAAATATCTGATCCTTTGAAGTTCTAGGCAATGTGTCTCTTTCTTAGAGAAAGAACTACGCAGGGAAGTTCCTACTGAAGGGTAGCAGAATATGCCACCCCAAAATATGCCACTTTGGCATAAGGATTATTTTAAACTGAAGGCAACTGAGAAGAAACAGATACAAGAAAAGCTCTCTACTCGCCAATTGCCTAACAACAGGACCAAAGGGTCCCTCTTCCCCTCTCTACCAAGGACAGAAATGAATACTCTGAGACAAGTTTAGTCCCTTATCAATAAAGAAGGCAGGGACTTAAATCTGCATAACAAATCTTATGTTTGTTTATCTTTCTTTTCCTGGTAACCTCCCCGTAGCTAGTTTCCCCACACCTTTCTTTTCTCTTTAGCTGAAGATGGTATTTAAGCTGAAGTTCTAAGACACCTCTGAGAATTATTCATTTTTCTCTGGGTATCTCCTATGCATACATGAGGATTCGTGTTAATAAACCTCTGGGCTTTTTTTTCTCTTGTTCATCTGTTTTTTGTCGTAGAGATCTCAGCCAAGAACTCAGAAGGGTAAAGGGAAATTGATTTTACCTCCCATACACTATCATGTGAGATACAGAAAGGATTTTCTACACTATAGTCTGCTGTACCTCTGTCTCTAAACCTAGTATTTCATATTATAAATTTTCTAGTATAGGAACTTACAATAAGTCAATAAAGAGTATTTTTTTAAAGTAACTGTATGATCAGGCCACCCAAGATGGCTGTTCTCTTGGTCTCTGTACATCCCCTGCTTGACCAGGCCTGCTTCACCTACACCCTACTCACCTGACTAACCTCCCCACATACTTGCCCCAGGCCTTAGCTAATCGCTGTTACTTTAGCCACAGTGATAGCTTATCAAAGGGGCAGTGAGAGGCGTGCTCCTCTGCTGGTTTTCCTGGTAACCAATGAGCCAACCTGATGTCAATTCCCCCTATAATTGGTAACCCACTGTCCCCGGAGCAAAGACTGCCCCATGTCCTCCCACTGTCCCCCACACATGGAGGGGTGTCGCTCCAGGACCTTGCTTCAGATGTCTAAGCTCCCCCATCCAATAAACCACTGATGTCTCTGTTGCTGACTCCGGGCCCTTTCTTCCGTCTTGAAACTGGTTAAGTACAGGGCTTGCAGGGCTGCGTAGTGCAGCCCAACGGTAATAGTAATGAAAATTTGCTCCATGATTCAGTGAGCACTGTATGAACAATATCACCTTATGAAAATGTAATGTATAAAAAACAATTTTAGGGGCGGAATCAAGATGGCATATTAGGAGGATGTGGAATTCACGTCTCCTCACAACTAGGGCACCTACCAGGCACCGGTGAGGGACCACGGACACCTAAGGGGATGGGAGGAACCCCCAGCGACCGGGTAGGACATGGGGCATGGGGGGAGTGAAGGGGGAGGAGAAGTGGAGGCGGGACGGGACAGGCGCCCCTGAGGGGCGGCTGGGGGAGGGGAAGGGATCCCACGCCCGAAGGGGGAAATTGGGGAACCACTGGGAGGGCAGAGGATCAAAAGGGAGCGTGGCGAGCTTTCCCCTGCCCACTCGGACCCCCAGGAACCTGTTGAGATCCGGGGCCTGATCCTCTGCCCACCTAGGCTCCCTCCAGCTGTGCAGGTCCTGAGGGAGGGAACGGGGAGCAAAAATAAAGGTCGGACCTCCGGGACCCCTGAGGGGAAGCTGGGGGAGGGGAGGAGTTCCTACACCCAGTGGGACTCACCCACGGTTAGGGGTCCAGCAGCGACGGGGGAGACACTGGGGGAGACGGTACGGCAGGTCGTAAGGAACAGAAGGGAACGGGGCCAGTGCTTTCCCTGTCCACTCAGGCATGGGGAAGCCTGTTGGGCTCCCGGGCCTAATCCTCTGCCCTCGGAGCCTCCCTCCTGCTGTGCAGAACCCAAGCCCCGCCCCTACACCCCCACCCAGGGCCCCACCTCTACACTCGGAGACCCCCTCCAATGAGCTGGGCTTACATCCCACCCACACACCCTCACTCAGGGCCCTACCTGCAAACTCCAGAACTCCACCCTCTAGATGCCCTCATTTCAATGTGCTGCCTCTACCTTCTTCAGCAGGTCCTAACAGAGGCCCCGCCCCACGCTCAAACGTCAACTCCCCACCCGCAAAGGTCCCACCCCAGCCTAAACCCCACCCCTGCCTGAGTTCCACCCCACCCCACCCCCACCCCCAAACCCCTACCCCCGGCTAAACTCCGCACCCATTGCCAAGGCTTTTTCTTTATTTTTTTTTCCTTTACTTTTTCCTCTTTTAGACTGGGGCTCTGTTTTACCTTGTTGATTCATTGTTGTTGATTCTTTTATATTCTTATTTTTCCTAATAAATCTTTTATTTTTCTAATTTTATTTTATTCTTTATACTTTGTTAGTGATCTCTCCTTTTGGCTTGTTGCCCCCTCCCCCCCCCCCCCAACCTTTTTCCTTGTGGCAGTCGTTTCAATTATACTTTTATTTTTCCTAATATATTTTCTATCTTTCTAATTTTATTTTGTTTTTTATTCTTTGATATTGTACTCCTCCTTTTTTTCTTTCTTTCTTTCTTCCTTTTTTTTTTTTTTTTTCACTGTGCCATGAAGCTTGTGGGATCTTGGTTCCCAGGCCGGAGGTCGGGCCCAAGCTCCTGTGCTGGGAGCTCCAAGTCCAAACCACTGGACTAACAGAGAACCTCAGACCCCAGGGAATATCAATCAGAGTGAGGCCTCCAAGAGGTCCTCATCTCAGCACCAAGACCCAGCTCTATCCAACTGCCTGCAAATTCCAGTGCTGGACATCTCAGGTCAAACAACCACCCATAAAAAATAAAAAAAGACAAAAAAAATGTTACAGATGATGGAGCAAGGTAAAAGCTTACAAGATCAAATAAATGTAGATGAGATAGGCAACCTACCTGAAAAAGAATTCAGAGAAATGATAGTAAATCATTTTACTATCAAATCCAAAATATTGGAAACAGAATGGAGAAAATACAAGAAACATTTAACAAGGATCTAGAAGAACTAAAGAGCACACAAGCAGTTATGAACAACACAATTGCTGAAATTAAAAATACTCGAGAAGGAATCAATAGCAGAATAACTGAGGTAGAAGAACGGATAAGTGACCTGGAAGATAAAATAGTGGAAATAACTACTGCAGAGCAGAATAAAGAAAAAAAGAATGAAAAGCACTGAGGACAGTCTCAGACACCTCTGGGAAAACATTAAATGCAGCAACAATCAAATTATAGGGGTCCCAGAAGGAGAAGAAAAAAGGAAAGGGTCTGAGAAAATATTTGAAAACATTATAGTCAAAAACTTCCCTAATATGGGAAGTAAAATAGTGAACAAGTCCAGGAAGCACGGAGAGTACCATACAGAATAAACCCAAAGTCAAACACGCTTAGACACGTATTAATCAAGCTATCAAAAATTGAATACAAAGAAAAAATATTAAAAGCAGCAAGGAAAAAGCAACAAATAACATACAAGGGAATCCCCATAAGGTTAACAACTGATTTTTCAGCAGAAACTCTGCAAGCTGGAAGGACATGAAAGGACATATTTAAAGTGATGAAATGGAAAAACCTACACCCAAGATTACTCTACCCAGCAAGGATCTCATTCAGATTCGATGGAGAAATTAAAACGTTTACAGATAAGCAAAAGTTAAGAGAATTCAGCACCACCAAACCAGCTTTAAAACAAATGCTAAGGGATCTTCTCTAGGCAGGAAACACAAGACAAGGAAAACACCTACAAACACAAACACAAACCAATTAAGAACATGGTAATAGGAACATACATATCGATAATTACCTTAAATGTAAATGGATTAAATGCTCCAACCAAAAGACATAGACTGGCTGAATGGATACAAAAACAAGACTGGTACATATGCTGTCTACCAGAGACCCACGTCAGACCTAGGGACAAATACAGACTGAAAATGAGGGGTTGGAAAAGGATATTCCATGCAAATGGAAATCAGAAGAAAGCTGGAGTAGCAATTCTCGTATCAGACAAAATAGATTTTAAGATAAAGACTGTTATAAGAGACAAAGAAGGACACTACATAATGATCAAGGGATCAATCCAAGAAGATATAACAATTGTAAATATTTATGCACCCAACATAGGAGCACCTCAATACATAAGGCAAATGCTAACAGCCATAAAAGGAGAAATCAACAGTAACACAATCATAGTAGGGGACTTTAACACCCCACTTTCACCAAGGAACAGATCATCCAAAATGAAAATAAATAAGGAAACAAGCTTTAAATAAGCTTTAAATGACACATTAAACAAGATGGACTGAATTGATATTTATAGGACATTTTCACCCAAAAACAACAGAATACACTTTCTTCTCAAGTGCTCATGGAACATTCTTCAGGATAGGCTATATCTTGGGTCACAAATCAAGCTTTGGTAAATTTAAGAAAATTGAAATCATATAAAGTATCTTTTCTGACCACAACACTATGAGACTAGACATCAATTACAGGGAAAAAAACTAAAAAATACAAACATATGAAGGCTAAACAATATGCTACTAAATAACCAAGAGATCACTGAAGAAATCAAAGAGGAAGTAAAAAAATACCTAGAAACAAATGACAATGAAAACACGATGACTCAAAACTTATGGGATGCAGCAAAAGCACTTCTAAAAGGAAAGTTTATAGCAATACAATCCTACTTCAAGAAACATCTCAAATAAACAACCTAACCTTACACCTAAAGCAATTAGAGAAAGAAGAACAAAAAAACCCTGCAAAGTTAGCAGAAGGAAAGAAATCATAAAGGTCAGATCACAAATAAATGAAAAACAAATGAGCAAAATGATAACAAAGATCAGTAAAACTAAAAGCTGGTTCTTTGAGAAGATAAACAAAATTGATAAACCATTAGCCAGACTCATCAAGAAAAAAAGGGAGATGACTCAAATCAAAAGAATTAGAAATGAAAAAGGAGAAGTAAAAACTGACACTGCAGATATACAAAGGATCATAAGAGATTACTACAAGCAACTATATGCCAATAAAATGGACAACCTGGAAGAAATGGACAAATTCTTAGAAAATCACAACCTTCTGAGACTGAACCAGGAAGAAATAGAAAATATGAACAGACCAATCACAAGAGCTGAAATTGAAACTGTGATTTAAAATCTTCCAACAAATAAAAGCCCAGTGCCAGATGGCTTCACAGGCGAACTCTATCAAACATTTAGAGAAGAGCTGACACCTATCCTTCTCAAACTCTTCCAAAGTATAGCAGAGGGAGGAACACTCGCAAACTCATTCTACGAGGCCACCATCACCCTGATACCAAAACCAGACAAAGATGTCACAAAAAAAGAAAACTATAGGCCAATATCTCTGATGAACATAGATGCAAAAATCCTCAACAAAATACTAGCAAACAGAATCTGATAGCACATTAAAAGGATTATACACCATGATCAAGTGGGGTTTACCCCAGGAATGCAAGAATTCTTCAATATATGCAAATCAATCAATGTGATACACCATATTAACAAATTGAAGGATAAAAACCATATGATAATCTCAATAGATGCAGAAAAAGCTTTTGAGAAAATTCAACACCCATTTATGATTAAAAACTCTCCAGAAAGTAGGCATAGAGGGAACTTACCCCAACATAATAAAGTCCATATATGACAAACCCACAGCCAGCATCATTCTCTGTGGTGAAAAACTGAAAGCATTTCCTCTAAGATCAGGAAAAAGACAAGGTTGCCCACTCTCACCACTATTATTCGACATAGTTTTGGAAGTTTTAGCCACAGCAATCAGAGATGAAAAAGAAATAAAAGGAATCCAAATCGGAAAAGAAGTAAAACTGTCACTGTTTGCAGATGACATGATACTATACATAGAGAGTCCTAAAGATGCTACCAGAAAATACTAGAGCTAATCAATGAATTTGGTAAAATAGCAGGATACAAAATTAATGCACAGAAATCTCTTGCATTCCTATACACTAATGATGAAAAACCTGAAAGAGAAATTAAGGAAACACTCCCATTTACCACTGCAACAAAAAGAATAAAATACCTAGGAATAAACCTACCTAAGGATACAAAAGACCTGTATGCAGGAAACTATAAGACACTGTTGAAAGAAATTAAAGATGATACAAACAGATGGAGAGATATACTATGTTCTTGGATTGGAAGAATCAACATTGTGAAAATGATTATACTACCCCAAAGCATCTACAGATTCAATGCAATACTTATCAAACCACAAATGGCATTTTTCACAGAATCAGAACAAAAAATTTTACAATGTGTATGGAAACACAAAAGACCCTGAATAGCCAAAACAACCTTGAGAAAGAAAAATGGAGCTGGAGGAATCAGGTTCCCAGACTTCAGACTATAGTACAAAGCTACAGTAATCAAGACAGTATGGTACTGGCACAAAATCAGAAGTATAGACCAATGGATCAGGATAGAAAGCCCAGAGATAAACCCACGCACATATGGTCACCTTATCTTTGATACAGGAGGCAAGAGTATACAATGGAGAAAAGACAGCCTCTTCAATAAGTGGTGCTGGGAAAACTGGACAGCTACATGTAAAATAATGCAGTTAGAACACTTCCTAACACCACAAACAAAAATAAACTCAAAATGGATTAAAGGGGCTTCCCCGGTGGCGCAGTGGTTGAGAGTCCGCCTGCCGATGCAGGGGACACGGGTTCATGTCCCGGTCCGGGAGGATCCCACATGCCATGGAGCAGCTGGGCCCGTGAGCCATGGCCGCTGAGCCTGCGCCTCCAGAACCTGTTCTCTGCAACGGGAGAGGCCACAACAGTGAGAGGCCCATGTACTGCAAAAAAAAAAAAAAAGGATTAAAGACCTAAATGTAAGGCCATACACTATAAAACTCTTAGAAGAAAACATAGGCAGAGCACTCTATGACATAAATCACAGCAAGATCCTTTTTGACCCACCTCCTAGAGAAATGGAAATAAAAATAAACAAATGGGACCTAATGAAACTTAAAAGCTTTCGCACAACAAAGGAAACTATAAACAAGATGAAAAGACAACCCTCAGAATGGGAGAAAATATTTGCAAATGAAGCAATTAACAAAGGGTTAATCTCCAAACTATACAAGCAGCTCTTTGCAGCTCAGTATCAAAAAAACAAGCAACCCAATGCAAAAATGGGCAGAAGACCTAAATAGACATTTCTCCAAAGAAGATATACAGATTGTCAAAAACACATGAAAAGGGCTTCCCTGGTGGTGCAGTGGTTGAGAGTCCGTCTGCCGATGCAGGGGACATGGGTTCGTGCCCCGGTCCGGGAGGATCCCACATGCCGCGGAGCGGCTGGGCCCGTGAGCCATGGCCGCTGAGCCTGCGCGTCCGGAGCCTGTGCTCCGCAACGGGAGAGGCCACAATGGTGAGAGGCCCGCATACCGCAAAAAAAAAAAAAAAAAAAAAAGAGTGATGATATAGCATCTCAGTGCAAGCAACAGTGAGAATCTGTTACCACCCTTAGACTGAGGGGGCAAGGCAAGGAAGCAGCCACCGAAACCTGGAGGTAGTAGCTGTGTGGAGTGGGCCACCTGACGTGACCTTCAGTAGAGGGATGCACAATGAGCTGGATGGAAGGGAACTGAGGAGCAAATACCACAGCCTCACTCTCTTCCCTGCCTCCGATTTCCTTTCAATGCTTCCACTGGCTGATCCCAATCAGAAAAAAGAGCATTCAAGGACACAATTCATAAAGGTCAGCCTCCCAGGGAACAGTTCAATGTAGAGGAGAGTGGAGCATGGATCGTTAGAGGCAAGCGGAAAAGATCAAACACAGTGAACAAAAATAAATCCCGTAACTTACATTTATAATCCTGCCAAAGTTTAATGATTCTTCAGTTAGAGGCTCAACTTACATAATTTTTCTGTAAGGCAAAAATCCAGATAAGTTGCCTAAAGTTAGTATTTACAGAATAATTATATCAAATGGTGAATCTCTCTTTAATTAAATCCAAATGCTTGATTGAGCAACTAGGCTATGGAGATGAGAGAGGGAGAATGAAAGAGAATCCAGGTTTTTATTCAGCCACCATGATTCCAGTACAGACTTGAGCCACCCATTACAAGAAGCACTGTGGCAACCAGCCCAGAAGAGGAGGTGGGGTGGTGCAGGGAGGAGAAAGGAGGATGTAACCTAGCAACAGAATCTTTAGGCCGCAGTTTGCTCATAAATTTTCAAAATGGAAGTTAGTGATATCAGAAAACGTAATTAAATCAAGAGAAAGTACCAAAAAGGTGTGAGTGAGGACATAGCAAATATCTAGGTATATGAGTAAGAAAGATCAAATATTTTTAAAAATTAAAATTCCTGTGCAAAATGTCTTTCTGTATAGTATTTTAAATACATGTACACATAAAGTAAAAAACTGTTTGGAAGGAAGCAGAACTGATTTCTATTGGAAAATGCACGTGCCTAAAATAGAGGTTTTTCAGTATAAATTGGAAAAATTAAATGATTATAGTCTCCACCTTAAAGTATTAACTAAGCAAACATGTATCTTCAAGCTTAAGACCCTATGATAGTTATTCAAGAATGAAAAAAATAGTTGATATTTAGATCAATTTTGATATTTCCTCCTGATTGATATCTGAGAAACATTCATGTAGAAAACTATCAGCTAACCATATCGTGCAGATAATAAATTAATACCTATAACAGCACGATTTCCCTTTATTTACTGATTTCAGCCATTCAGACACACTCTCTGACTTCAAGAGAATATGTTAATTGGTACACTAACTACATTTTCTTATTTTCTGTATTTTTAATGTTCTGGGATCTGGGTCCTCACTGACTGTCCCTCCCAGGAATAACCACTTCTTAGAGGTAGCAAAAGACTGAACAGGGAGTGTGCCTTTCATCGCAAACCAGCCAGTCCAGAGCCCAAACTCTGAACTATCTCCTCTCTCTGGCTCTTACTTGTCAAGAGGCAATGTCCTCTACATTAATCTTCCTGGGGCCAAATACCAAGCACCTAGAAGAAACAGCTTCTCTGCCCCAGAGCCTGCTAAAATTATTCAAACCAGCCAATTCTAACCCTGCTTACCCTGCCTTGCCTGGTCATTCCCATGGAAACCAAAATAAAGGCTCCCACCCCAGGCTTTCCCCTTACTCCTTCTACCTCCTGACTGACCCTGGTGCTTCCCTATGTGGTCCTGCATGGTCTGGTGTGCCCCCTCCTCTTGGAAACTGTAACAAACTGTTTTTTGTTTTGTTTTGTTTTGCGGTATGCGGGCCTCTCACTGTTGTGGCCTCTCGCTCCGGACGCGCAGGCTCAGCGGTCATGGCTCACGGGCCCAGTCGCTCCGTGGCATGTGGGATCTTCCCGGACCGGGGCACGAACCCGTGTCCCCTGCATCGGCAGGCGGACTCTCAACCACTGCGCCACCAGGGACGCCCCTAACAAACTGTTTTTTCAATGGCAATCGCCTCCTGATCTGTTGTCCTCATCATACTGGAATAACAATAAAACCTGCATTTTAAAACAATTGGTTCTAGTCATTGTTGTCTATTTTAACTCTTGAAGGAACTGTGCAATAAATATTTTAGAGATTGATAATTGACTCCAAGTTCATCTATTGGCTGTGTGACGTTGGGCAGAATAATACAACTTCTATGAATCTCAGTGCACCTTTGCAAAATGGGGGAATTCCCTACTAGCAGATAAATTAGTCCTCTTTCTGTTCTCTGTTTTTATAAGATATAATACTTTATACTAAATTATCTTCCCATTGGGAAATGTAGATTATATCCCTTTTCTGTTATCTGGCAAAAAAAAAAAATCTATAATTGTACCTAGTTACAGTTTTATTTACTTGAGACCAGCCAAACCAGTGCTGACACAATTAAGATTTGACAGTTAAAACCCCACAAGGTGGCGGCAGAGGCAATACCATCAGCAGCCAGCAGCTCTACAGAGGAGCCTAAGGAAGGAAGGAATCAAGGCAAGTGCCTTTCTGGGAAGGGCGTGCATACACCTGAATGTCTAGGACTTGGCCTGTGCTGCTCTGGGTCTGCTGGGTCATCTAGGGTCCAGGGAACTTACTAAGCCACAGGCAGTGCTTGGCCTCACCTGAGACTCTGGGCCAGCTTTTAGAATTCATTTTGTGAGGAAGCTCAGGTTTTCTCTACAGTTCATTGTGATGTTCTACTAATACTGTATGTTACTGTTATTCTTAATCCCTAATTAACAACACACAGCACATTTATGTGCACATAAGCAGTCTATTCCTGAAAAACAAAATATTTCTGACATGTAAAACATCACTTACAGTCTAAGCTTGCAGCCTTATTTACAGTCATCCATCTGTTAAAATCATAAATCCTTCATCTTAAAGTATTTTAAAAGAGATCATTTGTAGTAACAAAATAATTTGGACCACGCTATCATTAAAATTTTAAAAATCTCCCACATAGTACGATACGTCCCTCTTGAGGTTTTTAATTGCATTTGAGGGAGAAAGAGTCAATGAAATGAAACCCTCTGTGCTAATTAAGTTCTAAAATTGTGTACCACTTCTGAGGGGTGGGAAGGACCATGCAAGCTCCCCTAGAGCTGTTGAATCTTTATACCCTCAACACAAATATGCATATAGACACACAAATGCAACACACGGATACACACATTCTAATTAGGAATTCAGAGGAGAAAAATTAAATTCTCTTAGGTGTATATCAGGAAATATTTTATTTTAAATATTTTTAAATATTATAAAATTTAATTTTCCTAGCTGAGGTTGAACAAGGGGATGCTCTACTACTTGTTTCAGTTTTCATCTTGCAAACCAGTGTCCTTTTCATCATATGTTTAGTGCTAATTTTTTATATTTTTGTGCTTTTTGTTGGTGATTTCACTGTTTTAAATGGCACCAAGCATAGTCCTGAAGTGTTATCTAGTGTATCCAAGCACTGGAAGGCTGTGATGTGCCTCAAAGAGAAATATGTGTTAGATAAGCTTCATTCAGGTGTGAGTTACAGTGTTGTTGACCCTGAGTATAATGTCAGTGAATTAACGAGATATATTAAATAAGGGGTCTTTAAATAGGAACACACACAAAGCAAGGTTATGCATTGATTGGTTTTAAAAATGTTGTGAATTAGGCTCTCAGGAACCTAATACTTCCCCAGGAGAAGTCGTTCCATATTTGCTAATTCAGGGTGAGTTTATAGCGAGTAATGAGACTCCACTGTACTCTCTGTTGGCCCTAGGCTAGCAGAGGTCCTCATCTCTAGCTCTCAACTCTGGCTGGATAGTGGAATCACAGGCGGAATTGAAAGGAGAAATAATTGACAATAAAGTTCCAATCGTGGAGATTCTGATGCAATAAATAATTGTATATATGTCTCCCTGTGAGTCAAATATACAACTAGGCTTGAGAACAACTTTCTAGCTCACTTTGCCACCACAACAAAGAATTGAATGGCTGCTTTGGTACTTCCTATTGGGGATGCTCTTCAAGGGCAATGTGTGTGCTCAGGTAAGGAAAGCATCTAAAAAACAAATTTTTCTAGCCTTCTCTGGGTTATTTTTGTATTTTAATGGTCAAATAAAATGGCTTGAGCTCCTGTGACAAACAGTGTCTTACTATTAGAAATCAGAATTTTTTAGTATTTTGAGCAGGTATCACTTCATTTTAGGGGCGGTGTCACAGCCCAGTTCTAGCCAATGAGACATATAAAAAAAATTCTGCTGTGAGACTCCAGGGACACTTTTGTTTTCCTTCACTGTGGAGAAGGCAAGTGGGAGAAACTCTATGTTCCATGCTGCTACAATCTACTTTTAACTGGAGTTGTAGGAAGAAATGATGTTCAGAGCTGTAGTAGCCATTTTACAACCATGAGAGAAAAGCCAAGAAAATTACAGGATACATCCCAGAGTTCTGACCTCAATGAATCATTGGCTCTTCTTGTTATGTGAGAAAAATCAATTCCTGTTGCTGGGCCACACCTACTCAGGCATCGTCTTTACCTTGAAGCTGAAAGTATGCCTACTGAGATGGCCCTTCGTATCCTGTAGAGCATGGTAAGTCTGGCACAGTTCCTAAGATGTCTGACAATCCCTAGAGGGCTTATGCTCTCATTGTCTCTCTTGGATGGAATTCTCAATCCATGCTCCCTGTCTCACTTTCTACAGATACACTTTTCTCTCTGTGTAGCTCTGCTCCACCACATGGGGCCACTGCCTCTCCTTTATTAACCAAAGCACCACAACACAAACCTATTACATGTGGCAGCCTTTCATGGAAGACCTGGGACTAAGAAGAGTCAGTACAGCAAAGGCAACTCAGGAATGAACTTATTATATCCTGGCCACCCCTGCTGCAGGGAATCTCTCACAGATTCTTTCTCCCCTTGGAATGTCAATACAATCTACCTATGGAGATCTCTTCCTTGGAGATCTCTTCCTCACAGTTGAGGTCACCTCAGCTCACTCTCCGATGAACAGATGTTGAGTGTGTATAGGTATGTGCACACACATGCATTTACACATTTATTTGTGCAATTAAATATTGGTAGGAAATGCATTTGAAATATTAATAATGCCTATCTCTGGGTGATAGGATTATAAGTAATTCATATAATCTTCTTCAATATGATGTGATTTTCCCCCTGAAATTTCTACAGTGAATATAAACTATTTTTTCAATAAAAATTAATTTTTTAAAAAGGGTCCAATTCTGGAACAAATCTGCTGGGCAGCATGTCTGGCAATAGGCTATGAAATACATTCAAGTTCCGTGTATTAACTTAATATACCAACATTTGTCACAAAGCAATAATAACGCTAGCAACTTGGAATATTCTACTTCTACGATCTAAACGTTGAATTTCTTTTCCTCCCGGAGCTTTCTCTCCTTTCACCTCCACACCTTCCCCCTTCATTCTTATTAATACTGCTCTTCAAATTTAACAAAATCTCTAGCCCTTGGGAAGCTCTCTAGAGCTGTAGTCTCCAAGTACTTTGTTCTTTTATTTTTTATAAATGTATTTATTTTTTTTGCTGCGTTGGGTCTTTGTTTCTGTGCGAGGGCTTTCTCTAGTTGTGGCAAGTGGGGGCCACTCTTCATCGCGGGGCGCAGCCCTCTCACTATCGCAGCTTCTCTTGTTGCGGAGCACAGGCTCCAGACGCGCACGCAGGCTCAGTAGTTGTGGCTCACGGGCCCAGTTGCTCCGCGGCATGTGGGATCTTCCCAGACCAGGGCTCGAACCCATATCCCCTGCATTGGCAGGCAGATTCTCAACCACTGTGCCACCAGGGAAGCCCCAAGTACTTTGTCCTTGATTCCTATCAGCTAAAATATTTGAACACGAACCCCAATAAATATATATATATATTTAGAAAATCTTTACATGTACAAATATAATGACATATCCTAAAATACAAACAATATAAACAATACAAACTTAAAAGTAAGGGATCAGGGCTTCACATGTGCACACTTAAAACCAAAAGTTTATAGCTGAAATTTTGGAAGTAATTAAGAAATGGGTATCATGATCTAGTAAACTTAGAATTTTTTTCTACTTTGGAACTATTTATGTTTTTGAAATATAAACAATATCCTTTTTTTTTTAACATCTTTATTGGCATATACTTGCTTTACAATGTTGTGTTAGTTTCTGCTGTGCAGCAAAGTGAATCAGCTATACATATACATATATCCCCATATCCCCTCCCTCTTGTGCCTCCCTGCCACCCTCCCTATCCCATCCCTCTAGGTGGTCACAAAGCACCCAGCTGATCTCCGTGCACTATGCGGCTGCTTCCCACTAGCTACCTATTTGAGAATGGACCTGAGGACACGGGGAGGGGGAAGGGTAAGCTGGGACGAAGTGAGAGAGTAGCATTGACATATAAACGGTACCCTTTCAATAAACTTTTCTGCTAAATCAGCCTATCACCTTTTGTTTCTTGCAAAAAGGGATCCTGTGTAAGTATCAGTTAGATGGCTAGTTATTATAAATGTTTATGTGTATAACTAAGTTATTTCCTCTATCACCTGTACATTTGTTGAGGGCTAGCAACATCTTTTACTCATCGTTTGTATAAAAATGCTGGCAGTCATGTATAGGGCATGTATAACATGCCAGGACTAGTGCTAAGTGCTTCCAACAACCTTATGACATAGTACTGGTATCATTATCATTCTCGTTTTACAACTGAGAAATTTGAGGTTATTTTCCTAAGATCACACAGCAATTAAGAGGCAGTGCTGAGATGTGAATCCTGATATCCTGAGCTCACAGTCTCTAAGATTAATCACAGCTCTATTCTGCTAGTCAAAGGGTATCTAACTGTAAATTACACAGAATAGGTTCTTTATTGATACAATTTAGTAAACAAGTGAAAAAAGCAGAGCAACAATTCTAGAAGCATTTCCTCATCAAATTAAATTTATTGTCATTTTCTTTGGAAAAGGCATTACTGCCATGTGTGGCCATTAAATTGTAGTTCTAGTTTGTCAAAGAAGTGGCAGCTATGATTTTTACTACTTCTTAGCTGTAGAAAACTCAAATGGTAAGTTGGATAACAGCAAGAATCTGTTATCTAGCACCTTCCTGAACTACAATTTAAAAAACAAAATGCTAAAAGGTGGCTTTTAAAACTGATGGAGACTGAAATATTTCTTTTGGGTTTAAAAAGAAAAGGCAGCTCTAGAAAAAAGGAAAAGATATAGCTCAGTATGACTTCCTACCTCAAAGGAGAAAGGAAAGAGAAACTTATGTTTAGAAACAATAAGGGGGATGTTAATAAAAGTTATCTTAAGAAATGTGACAGAGGAAACCCTTATTAAAACAAAAAAGAAAATAAACTAAACCATGGTGCAAAAATATAGATGAAGAAAAAGGATACATTTTGAGAGATTGGCTTTCTTTTTCCTCAACTTCTTTCCTCCAGCAGTGGCTCTATCAAGACTATGGTAGAGCTTCCCTGGTGGCGCAGTGGTTGAGAGTCCGCCTGCTGATGCAGGGGACGTGGGTTCGTGCCCTGGTCCAGGAGGATCCCACATGCCGCGGAGCGGCTGGGCCCGTGAGCCATGGCCGCTGAGCCTACGCGTCTGGTGCCTGTGCTCCGCAACAGGAGAGGCCACAACAGTGAGAGGCCCGCGTACTGCAAAAAAAAAAGACTATGGTAGATTCCCAAAAATAAAGAGGTTTCTATTTTCCCTCAGGATCAATCCTCATCACTCAATCCTCATCCAGCAAAGTGACTCTTACCTGAAAGTAAATATGTATTGATAATTTTTATTGATGGGTATTTTGTGATGCTAACGGTGAGGGTCAGGAGAGGGCATCTATATGGAAAATCAACCAGTGAAACTGCAATGTGCATTATTAGCTAGATCTTACCAGAGTCCTCATAGCACTTATCCTCACCTGGCACACTGTATATTTTCTAGTTATTATTTATTTTCTGTCTTCCCACTCCCATTAGAATGTCAGACCCATAAAAGTAGGAACTTTGTTTAGTTTTATAAACTGCTCCTAGAGCAACACTGGTCACATAGTAGGTTCTTTTTTTAAAAAAAATAGATTTACTTAATTTATTTTTTGGCTGCTTTGGGTCTTCGTTGTTGTGTGCGGGCTTTCCCTAGTTGCGGTGAGCAGGGGCTACTCTTCGTTGCAGTGTGAGGGCTTCTCATTGCGGTGGCTTCTCTTGCTGTGGAGCACGGGCTCTAGGTGCGCAGGCTTCATTAGTTGTGGCACACAGGCTCAGTAGTTGTGGCACATGGTCTTAGTTGCTCCACGGCATGTGGGATCTTCCCGGACCAGGGCTTGAACCCATGTCTCCTGCATTGGCAGGCGGATTCTTAAGTGCCACCAGGGAAGCCCCACATAGTAGGTTCTTAATAACAATTTTTAAAGTGATTGAATGAATGAATGAATGGTATAATCTAAATACCAAACATTTAAACTTCCACTTTTGACCCTCTTTCACCAGGACAGCAATTCTGTGGTGTTAAGAAGATGTCATTATTTCCCCATATTTAATAAGCAACCCCTTTTTATTCCCCAATGTTTGAAACTAAAGGACGGACAGATGAGTAACAGGGGACAGAATGTTTTTTGGTTTGTTTGTTTGTTTGTTCTTGCTTTAACATACTGAATAAAACCTGCCAGCACCTGAGGGGGTGAGGGGGACTTTAATAGCCCTAACAGATATCTTTGTAGACACATAACTAAAATTGATAATTTGAATACTTCTGTAGAAATGTCTAATGTGGTTATCTTCTACCTACAAGATAAGATCTCCAAAGTAAATAAAGATATGGTCATATTTTATGAAGAGACAGCAAAGAATAGCATAAATCAGGCTCACCTGCAAGGCCAAGGTTCTATTTCACTTCAACAACTTTCACTGTGTGTTTGACATTAAGCCAGCTGCCGGGTCAAGGCAAATAAAATTCCCATTCAGGGGGAAAATCAGCAAGGGCCTACTATTTGTAGAGTATTGTACTGGTCCTGTGTAAATATGTCCTATCTTCAAGCAGCTTACAATCCTTGGGGAAGAAAAAAGGCTTAGCTACATAATATAATTAGCAAATAATATAAGACGACAGCTATAAAGTACTCAATTGGGTATTTTCTATGCCTCCGGTAAATACAAAGATTCTGTGTTTCACTTATCCAGTCCAAAACTCCACCAAGCTTCCCTGGCCTATCCAAACTTCATTGAATGTGCATTGCTAGCAGATTCCTTTTCCTAAATATATCTTTTTGACAGCCTAAATGACCCCTTCCTCCTCCATATAATTCTGGACCATGAGGTTCTCATTATGAAGCAGATAAACTACCACCCACAGTCATCCAGGGTTGCAGAACACCTGAATGAGTAGCCACGTGAAGGACTCACATTTATGTGGCTTCTGTACTGAACCAAAGCTGCCACTTCTCAGTGTGGGTGTCTCTTCCCTCATGACATAGACAAATGTTGATGTTTACTACAAGTTGGTACATTAGTTGCTAATTAAGTTCCTAGCTGCTTCAGCCAAAACTTGCTGTATTGAATCCAAGAAAAGAATGGCAGCTACATCAAAAATAAGTTGTTGGGGATTTTGTTTTGTATTATTAAAGGAAAGTTGTATATTAAAGAATATGGGGAACTTACATACTGGGAGATGGGAAACCTTCAGTCTTGGCTTCCTCCTAAGCTGAGTTGGTGGTTCAAGTCCTTCAGCATCTGTCACCAGGCCTTGGTCAAAGCCAAATAAATACTACTATCTATGCATGAGGCGATACAGTTAATTGCTTATCATTACTTGCTCTTTTGCATACCCACCCACAAATTCCCAAAGAGTTACTTCTTGGGGACCCACAGAAGGGCAGGTTTGTTCTGGAAAGGGTACAGAGGTCACTTCATCCTGGGGTTCTGGGCTTAACACATCTCTGAAAAGATGTCTTCTTAGCTTCATCTCTCTGCCTGTCCCCTGTAATCTTACCACTCAGGCGCGGCCAGGGGCTGCCTGCATTCACCAGCCAAGGCTAACACCTTGCTGCTGACATCAGGATTTGTGGCAGTTTCTCTTCCCCTCTGGGCTGGGAAGCCCCCAGTCACGCGCTTGCACCCCCTCCACATCTTAGCTGACAAGGGGTGATGCGAGACGGCCCTGGGAAAGAAGTCTGAATTTTAAGGCCAAACCCTGCAAGGTAGACGAAATACCCGCTGGCATTGCTGGAGCGCTGCTGTCTTACTCGCTGGAAGAGACAATTCCCTTTCCTTTTCTTTTTCCCACAGGGCCCTTGACCGAAGGACTGCGCATACCGGAACCGACCAAAGGGTGGCTCCTCCCAGACCAGACACTCCCCGCCCGGCGGATTACGTGTGGAAAGTCCTGAAGAAGAGAATCGAAACAGAAACCGTAATCAGGCAAACTATATAACTGCCTGGCGGAAAGCTGGCCCAGAAGCTTCCACCATAGTGCGCAGACGAGGCGCACCGGTCCCCGGCCCCTGCGAGCGCCCGCCGCCGCCGCGTCCTGCCTACCTGCCCGCCTGCCCAGGTGCGACCGCGCCCTCGCGCGCCCGCCTGGGCGTCGTGCAGGCAAACCCGTCGTTGCCAGGAGCATCGCTGCAGACCCTGCCGCTCCAAAGCAGCGGGCCACACATCTCATCCGCTGAGCTGAGAACAGCAACTTGTCCGTCTATTGGGGAGAATCTTCTCCGGCCTCTGAGAAGGAAAGATGTCGTCGGATGGGTATTCGGCAGACAAGAATTTCTGCTATCTCATTTCGTGTTTCAGGGCCCGAGTGAAAATGTACATCCAGGTGGAGCCAGTACTGGACTACCTGACCTTTCTACCTGCAGAGGTGAAAGAGCAGATTCAGAGGACGGCCGCCACCACCGGGAACATGCAGGCAGCTGATCTGCTTCTGAACACCTTGGAGAAGGGGGTCTGGCCCCTCGGCTGGACTAGGATGTTTGTGGATGCCCTCCGGCTAGCAGGCAACCCCTTAGCCGCCCGCTACGTGAACCCTGAGCTCACGGACTTGCCCTCTCCATCCTTTGAGAATGCTCACGATGAGTGTCTCCAATTGCTGAACCTCCTTCAGCCCACACTGGTGGACAAGCTTCTGGTTACAGATGTCTTGGATAGATGTGTGATGGAAGAGCTGTTGACAGTTGAAGACAGAAATCGGGTAGGTGTGAGTTCAAATGGAGCTGGACTTGTAGGCAGATACAGGTATTGCAACTCGGGGTTGTTCCTCCATTTGCCCCATTCCAAATGTTCTTTGATATCTTTTGGTAAATTTGGATCCCTCCTTGAGAAGAGAATATCTAGGCTTTTAAAAACATAATTTTGAAAACGGCTACTTTTCTAATTCTTTCACTGAAATAAACTAAAGAGGAGTTAACTTTAGAATAATAATGTATGCTAATAGACGACATTTATTAAACACTTACTGTGTGCAATTAGTATCATTTGCAGAATGTATTATCAGAGTTCATGCTCGCAATAATCTATTGAGGTTTTTTTATGTTATTAACTGTGCCGTTTTACAGATGAGAAAACTGAGGCAGTTTAAATAGCTTGCCGAAGTTCTCCCAGGAAGACATTGGCAGAGCTAGGGATTTAGTTCCTGATGGTGTGAAATTTCATGTCTTATTTTATAAAGTTCCATAGAACAGGGATCAGCAAACCATGATCCATGGGCTAAATCCAGCCCGAAAGCTAAGAATGGTGTTTAAATTTTCAGTTCATAAAGAAAGTTTTATTGGAACACAGCCAGTGCTCATTCATTTACATGCTATGATTGCTCTTGCGCTTTAAGAGCATTTGTACAGAGACGTATATCCCACAAAGCCTAAAATATTTATTATCTGGGCTTTAAACAAAACATTTGCCAATCTCTGGCCTATATTATGCACTATACCATTTAATTTTGGTCCAAATGGGGAAACTACATAGTACACACACACAGACACACACACTTTTTTTTTCTTTACTCAAAGTTTCAACTCTCTGGGAATCAAAAATTGGAGATAATTAACTGAAAAAATATGTTGCTAGTTGCAGTTTTTCATATTAATAAAAGAATAGTGGACTTTTTACGTGGCATTTTGACAGGATGAATTTTACAGGTGACTTTACACTTAATGTTTTATTGTTCATTGTTTTTCAATGAGCGAGGATGTCCTGTGGAGTATAGAAATGCTTACCTATTTAAATCTGACTTACTCAGGGTGTGCGTCAAAAGTCTTATTTTGAAAGGCATGTAGGCAAATAAACCCATTTTGAGGGTCAAAGTCTAACACGCTATGATTTTTGACACTTTCTTTCTCTCTTTCTTTTTAATTCATCAACTGTTTGTATCCTTGTTACAAAGTTCTGGGCACGGGACTCCTATCAGCCTATGATGTGACTTGGTCTTTAGTGACTAAAGTTAATACTCCTTCGTCCACTTGACAGCCATAGGGCCTGTCCAAAGACCCAAGCATGCATCTAATTCTGAGGACTGGTTTTCCCAACTAGTAAATTACATTACACTGTTGTCGGTAACGTTTATGTAGTTTTGTGTATTGAGAACCAGCTAGAACGCATTATAGTAGTCCAGCTGGATATGACAAATGTGTACATCACTGTGGCAGAAACTTAATTTGGAAGACAGTATGCAGCCTTCAAGCCAGCTGGAGATGGAAGATGGCATTTCCAGCCACAGTAGCTGTTAGGAAGTCCAGAAGCAACAGAGTCCAGTAACACCACAAAGCTGTTTATGTTTGGTGGGTACGATGTCCCGATTGCCAGCGAAACAGCACTTCTCCTTATTTACTCTAAATATGTCTGCCTATCAGCATCACTTTTGTCTTGCCTGGATTGAATTTCTGCCAGCTAGTTTTTATCCAAGTTCTTGATTCTGGCAAGCTTGGAGGCAGCTAGCAGGAATGCAAGGGATTTGACACAAAGAAGATATAGAGTAAAGGGACATTTGTGTAGTGGTAGCAGTTAAGACCAAAGCAACCCAAATTCTCCCTCAGAGTCGTATTTCAAAGGAGGCCCTGAAAGCTAGAGGAGCTATGTATCTGAGGCTTTCAAAGGAGCAATAGTGTCTGCGTGAAACTTTGGAATAGTTTTTGTACACGTCATTTTACAGGTACCATCAGTCTCAAAAGGAATCAATGGCGGATGATGGAAAGGCACCACTAGGTTTAGAAGAATCCACAGCATGTTGATATGGGGTCCTTGAGGAATGTTTATCGTATAACAGCAAAGTGTAGTGGGGAAAGCATGAGAATTTGGAATGGCAAGACCTGGATTTGAGATCTATCTCTGTTTCTTACCATCTGCGTTACTTTGGACTACATTATTTGTTTCCTGATCCTAAGTGTACCCATGAAAATGGACATAATAATAATTTCCTCTCTCATTCACAGTATTTTATTGAACATGAGTGAGAAATAGTGTTTATGAAAAAGCTTTATAAATAAGAAAGAGCTGTTTGGTTATGATGGTGACTTCTATTATTTATTTGGTCACATTTCCTTGTGAATTTAAAGTTTCAGGGATTTAGGTAAATACCCCATGTTGAAATTGAGATCTGCCTCCTAAAGTCCCTGGATTAAACTGTGATTTGAGGGAGAAACAATGTTTTTCATCTAAGGATGAAACCAGAACCCAGTTAGGACTAAGTATAATATTGGTGCTTAATGGGTGTTGATTGATTGGATTTATTTCCAAGGAATTGTCTGGAATAAGAAATGAAAACACTTGGAGTAATGAATTGCCTTGCCAGGCATTGGGGAATGGATGGGTGGATGATGAATATAAGATCTCCAAATCTGCTTTTTTGACACCTTAAGATAGCATTTAACTAAGAAATCAGAACTTCTAAAAAACATTTTATTTTAATGCTTTTCCTGTTTTCCGGTTGACACTTTCTACTTGGTCTTGGATTCTCACCTCCACCTCCCAATCCCTGCCCCTCTTACATAAGCGCTTCTAAAAACATGATCTTAGATTTAGTTTTGTGACCAGCAGGTACCCAAAGAACTTTATTTAATTGACTGATTATTCATTCATTCGGTTTAAATTTATGGAGCGGCACCTTGCATCAGACACCATGCTAGTGCTGACATGATTAGAGAATAACACAAATACTGTCTGTGCTTTCATGGAGTTTACGATGCAGTGTTGATCAGTGTTCATTCTTCTAACAAATAATTAAAGAATGTCTAGTATATGTGAGGCACTATTGCAGACACTGAGGACTCAGCAATAAATACAAGAATCACTTTATAGATCATTATAATAGAATGCTCCCTAACAGCAAGGGGGTGTCCCTGTACTGGCCTGCTTCTATTTAGATGCTAAGTGACATCGTAGCACATCCATGACTTAGACAGCCATGAGCTGTGGATCATGTAAACATCTCTATAGTGTTTTTTAAAAAAATTAATTAATTTGTTTATTCATTTATTTATTTTTGGCTGTGTTGGGTCTTCGTTGCTGTGCAGGCATTCTCTAGTTGCCTCAGGCGGGGCCTACTCTTCATTGTGGTGCGCGGGCATCTCACTGCAGTGGCTTCTCTTTTTGTTGCAGAGCAAGGGCTCTAGGTACGCCAGCTTCAGTAGTTGTGGCACACAAGCTCAGTAGTTGTGGCTCACGGGCTCTAGAGCCCAGGCTCGGTAGTTGTGGCACATGGGCTTAGTTGCTCCGTGGCACGTGGGATCTTCCTGGACCAGGGCTCGAACCCGTGTCCCTTGCATTGGCAGGCGGATTCTTAATCACTGCACCACCAGGGAAGCCCCTCCACACTGTCTTAATATCAATTTGAACAGATTAAGTAAGCTGCATGTTTCAGCCCTGCCCAGTTCAAAGCATCAAACATCTATAGTCCTAGAAGACACTCTGTACCTTTCATTTACACAGTAGAACCGCAGATAATATCACCAGTCCAACTAGAAACCCTCCAGTTCCATCTACATGAAGTTGAGTATTAGAGTTAATCTCCTTCTAGCTCATTGTAATGTCAGGTAAATTAGTATGGGTAAGAATTTTATTAGCAACAAGAAGTACAAATAAGAATTTAGTTATGTCATTGTGACAATACATAGTCATTCAGAAAGACATTAACTTTTGGAGGGAACTTGTTCTTTAAAAATTCTTTGTTTTTAATGTAAGAGTTTTGCTTCCTGATTTACTGGTACTGAGGGTTGAGCTCTGCTATATTAAAAGGTCACCATTATATTTAAATAGCTATCTACGGTTGTTCTGAGGGGGAAGAAAGCATTTTTATCTAACTTTACAATTGTGTTGGCAAGCCAGTGCTTAAACGAAATATCTTTGGTTTCTCTACTGATTTCTGTTAGAAAAAACATAGATCAAAGAATTCAGGGAGCTCCCCTGGTGGCGCAGTGGTTGAGAGTCCGCCTGCCGATGCAGGGAACATGGGTTCGTGCCCCAGTCCGGGAAGATCCCACATGCCACGGAGCGACTGGGCCCGTGAGCCAATGGCCAATGAGCCTGCGCGTCCAGAGCCTGTGCTCCGCAACGGGAGAGGCCACAGCAGTGAGAGGCCCCCGTACCGCAAAAAAAAAAAAAAAAAAAGAATTCAGGATATGAAAGCATTGAATTGTATTGCCCACAAACTCATATTTATTTTACACTCTATAAATTAGTTAACAATGTATCCATAGACATTTTAAACTTCATATTCAGAGAATACATTCAGTGGGGAAGGAACATGAGTGGGAATCATTATATGTCCTGTTTCAGGCTCAAGTCTAAATATTCATTTCCCAAGAATTTCAGTAATCAAGTGTATATATTGGGATCTTTTTTTTTTTTTTTTTTGAGGTACGCAGGCCTCTCACTGTTGTGGCCTCTCCCGTTGCGGAGCACAGGCTCCGGACGCGCAGGCTCAGCGGCCATGGCTCACGGGCTCAGCCACTCCGCGGCATGTGGGATCTTCCCGGACCGGGGCACGAACCCGTGTCCCCTGCATCGGCAGGCGGACTCTCAACCACTGTGCCACCAGGGAAGCCCTATTGGGATCTTATATATAGGAGGACAGATTAAGTAAAAAACATCGTGTGATTGCTTTAAAGGGAATTGATGTACTTTCTAGCACCCAAACTAGGAAGATTTCTTAAAAATTCAGAATCTTGATGACCCTGCTAAAATTGCACGGGTATTATATATGTAGTTCCACATTCAAATAATAAAAATACTTGCAGGAAATAATGGCATAATGATTCTCAAATGCCTGAACTCAGTAAGGACAAAGCAAGCTTGACAAATATACTTCTACAGTAAAGATCGACTAACTGGTTAATAGTCAAAGAAAATTTAGCGGATATAATATGCTTAGGTTTTTAAGTATAAGTATTTATTACAGTGCTTCACTTGTTCATTTTAGAGAAATGCTTTCTGATTACTACTTCTGTGGAATGAGTTTAAAGCTGATAAAAGGCTGAGATAATTAAAAATGGAAATGGTTGAGTTAAAATAAGGTGCTCAAACCAGTCTCATTTAGCATCTTTAGAGACTACTGCTTAAATTAGCAGGTAATAAATAGAGATGTTACAAACATCAGAGAAGACAAAGAATTTCCATTAGAAAATTAACGAAATTAAAGAAAAGTAGGAAATGAGCAAGAATCTGCTTAGAAATGCTGTGGGGGAGATGGACTGAAATCGCCTAAATTTTATTAAGTCAAGTAGTCATTTTAACCACTTCTTGTCAGAAAATGAACTTAAAATTGGAGACAATTACCAGCTATAATTACAGCTCAGTAAGGCAGTATTCAGCCTCTGAAGCCAATGCCTGGGATCTAATTCTACTTCTGCCATTTACTAACTTTGTGGCCTTAGGGAGGTAACTGGACTTCTCTGAGCCTTGGATTTCTGATCTGTAAAATGGGTTAATATCGGTATCTTCTTCAGAGTTGTTGGGCTGATATATGCAAAACATGTATAATAACATAATTATCTATTAGCTGATGAAACGAACATATTCTTTGGGTAGAAATCATGTGGTATAATCTTGTACTAAGTAGTGTCTGCTGGTGAAATGTTTGTAAAGATAGATGCTTTTCCCAGTCATCATAATAATAAACACTGAATTTGTACCAGACATTGTTCCAAAAATGTGAATTCCTGAAATTAAATGGTTATTGGATATATTTATAGGACTAGAAAATACACAAATTCGTAGGAAACAATTAATCTAGCTGAATAGTCCGTATTATACATGTAAAGATGGGCAAATGTTGAGAAAGACCTTTGAGAGTGTGTAAGTTAGTACTTCTTACCTAAGCTGCTGATTAGAATCAAGAGGTGCTTTTGAAAAAAATTTCTGGTTTCCCCCCATGGACAAATCGAATCTCTGGGGGTAGATTTCAGACATCAGTATTTTCTAAAGCTCCTCAGGTGATTCTAACATGAAGCTAGGATGGACGAATGCTGTAATTTCATTTCAGTTGCTTCATTTTACACATGTAGAAACTGAGGTCTGGAGAGGAAGTGGCTTGACTAATGGCCCAGCAAGTTGATGGTGTCCTGCCTAATTTCTTTCTGGTCTAAATGTGATCTTTTCTCCAAATGTTTGGTGCTGTATTAAGAACTGGGGAGATGCACTGTAATAAGGATTACACAAATGATTCACATTTGAAAAGATTTACTAGATTAATCTAAAGGAGAAATTAAATGAAGGTTAAAAATAGTAATGAATGGATATAGAAATGCTTCTGCCCAATACTTAAAAAAAGGAATATAGAAATAAATGTCTTATAATGTTAAGTAAATACAAATTTTTTAAAAAATATATTATAGCAGTAATAAATAATACAAATATTAAAGAATATAAATCTCTGATAGTAATTACTTATTCCATAGTGGTAATAGTGAAGAAAGAGAGGTCGGATAAGAAATGTTTGATTTCCTGTTTATAGACTCCATGAGTTGAAAAGATATAGCAAGCCCTAGATATACAGAAAGAAATTGATGCAAATAGACATAACATGGCTAGAAATTAAAGACGCCTTCTTTTGCATCCCTTATTCAGAATGGCGGAGGTAAAACATGTTTCCTAAGTGTCAGCTTTGAATATCTCAATAGTGTATATTTAAAAGGGGGATTGGCCCAGGGATTTTTTTCCCCCTAGAATCCAAAATTTCTGTAAGCGGTATTGCTGTTTTCTTTAGTATTTGAATATGAGCCTTTATACATATGCTTGATTGTGCAATTTTTCTAAAGGCTAGTTCCTGTTTAAATTTATTCATAAGATAGTTGGACTTCTTTAATTCTACTTTTCTCTTAAAACAGGTTTCTGCTGCAGAAAATAATGGAAATGAAGCAGGGGTAAGAGAGCTACTGAAAAGGATAGTGCAGAAAGAAAACTGGTTTTCTACGTTTGTGACTGTGCTGAGGCAAACAGGAAACTATGCGCTTGCCCAGGAGTTAACAGGCACCGATTGCTATGAAAGCAATGCAGGTATTGCTAATTCTGCAAAGGAAGGGTTTTTGCGTTTCGCCTAGTGACTGAGAGTTTAATGAAACCTGTAGACACAGTGCCAAATACTAGGGTATGTAGAATCAAAATTTCAAGCGATTTTGAGAGGTATGTTTTCTTCGTTTTACAAATGAGGAAACTGCTGCTTGGGAAAAGATGAACCTTCCAAAGACCACAGCACTCAGCAAGCTGGGCTGGAATATTGGCAGCTGACTCCTTGTCCAACATGTTTTCCATTTCCCATCTTATTTTGGAAACAAAGTGATTGTCTGAGATTTTTATCAAGATAATTTTAACATTGCCTAGACAAATAAATTGGAAGAAAATATTTTAGTGGTTATTACAACTGCTGCATAGTCTTCTGGACATTTATATAAATTTTTAAGGCATTTATTAAACATTTGATAAAAGGTCTGTAGTTGCTAACATATCACAGTGTTACTTTCTGTGAGTTTTTAAAAGTATTCAATTCTAATAATAAAAATAACATTTTAGAGCTCTTTCACATATATCATTTGTAAATCTAACATAATCTGCCATCTTATTTTTCTTTACAGAGTATGTGCTTTTAAAAGTGCTTTTAAAAATATCATATGTAAGACAAATTGAAGTTTAATTGCTAATGAATGATTACCAACTTATAATTGGTATAATTTATTCACAATTATATATAATTTAAATGATTATGATCATTTCAAGCTTACTTCATTTCTTTTATTCAGTCAGTTATTCAATCAACATGTAATGAGTACCAGACACTGTTCTAGGTGCTGGGGATATGGATTTAAATGAGACGTACAAAGTCCCCATTCCCATAAACCACACTTCCTAATGGAATAAAAAACACAGTGAACAATTTTCTAAGTTACTTATGCAAAAGAAAAACAGATAGTTACTAAATTATTAGAGTAAACAGCATATTATGATTTTATGCTGTATTATTTATGAAATAGCTTAATTTTGCTCAGTGGTTAGAAATACACACAATATACATACACATATATATCTGTGTGTATATATATCTAGTGTATATATACACATACACACAACAGTGTGTACGTATGTGTGTGTATATGTATATATAGCGAGAGAGACAAACATAAACACGCACAAATATTTTTACTATGAAATATTGAAAAGCCCAGAAGAATTACAAAATAGTATTAATGGACCTGTGTGTAAATGAATCATGGGGAGTGAAGTGTAATCCATGTTTAGGGAAGGTCTTCTTGCTTCAGCCCAAAGCAAATGCTGTATGGTGTCATATGTTTGGGATGGCCACAAAGTGAAAAGCTCAAGAGGTTCCCCTTTTTGAGATTATCTAGGGATTTGAGGGGGATTTATTCAGCCAAATGTGGTTAACCCAGCTTTCAAAAGCCAAGCAGTAATTCCATGATCTGTCCACTAGCAGGTCTCCCAGTTTCTACTGTCATTGTTTCTATTTCCACAGCAAAGTGTAACTGTATTTAAAAAAAAATCCCTCTCAGTAGAAGCACCTTGATTTTGCTTCAGTTCTCTGGAATGGGCTCAGTGGTGCCACTTGCTTGCAACATCAAGATTATGGGTTCTTTTGCGTTTATATATTATGGCCCAGCTATTATTTCCACAATGTAACTCTAATGCCAGTTTGCTAATTCTAAAGGGACTTCAGGCCAAACTTACATACAACAATGGGGCCAAATTTCTCCTACATACCTCAAGGATGAGCTGGACCCCAGTGCAGATCACACCCTCTCATGATGAGTTCCCTTTCAAGACCTCGTGGGACCATTTCCATCCATGACAAACACCCTAGGACTTGAACTTCAAAGGGAAATGACTGCAGTCTCAACTTTTTTGTTCCCTGGGAAATTTTGGCCTCAGTGTATCGAGGGATATTAGAAAGAGCAGCCTTGCAGATCACAAAAGACCTTGTTATATCCATCCCCCAAAGTAGAGGGTACTTACCCATTTTATGGTTGTGTACTAGTTTAGGAAAAAGTCTAAAAGATCAACTCTAAGTGTCTTCTAGCTTCTCCTGACATAGACAACGTCTCGCCATATTTCTGTCTTTTTTTTGTTGAGGGGGAGCGGAGCAACAAGTTACATACAACATATTTCTTTCTAAGATATTTTTAAGTTCCACTTTACAAGGTGCCTTGTTGGAAGCGAATGTGATTTTTCAAATTCTAATGCTTTGAATGATAGCAATCCTAGGTAAAGTATATATACACGTAATACCTGTATAATAACACACCTCATCATATACCTCATCTAATATTCACATGCCTTCCTCTTTACTTTCCTTATAATATGCCATAACTTCGTATTATGATTAAGTCTTTACATGTCTGTTTCAGAATGGCTTGGGGACTAGTTTATCCAAACTCTCCTAGCCAGTGCACGTAATGTCGGCTGGCCAAGGCCAAACACTTTATAAAAGGGATAAAGGCCTTCTGAAAAGAAAAAAGTGGCACCAATTATCCATCATCCTTTTCACCCTCCCTGGTCCCCTGACAGGATCCTCTTACATTTGGGGCTTTTCCTTCTTTCAACCAAAGTGGGTGATGATGGATGTTACCCCAGATATGTGGGCTCTTACAAAGACAGGGAGCCCAGTAGAAAGGGATTTCTAAGCTTCTTTTGAAGGTTGGATGGAAGATGCAATCCCCTTCTGGGACTCAGCATCCTTACACTCTCACTACCCCTACCAGCAGTCAGGGTGCTTCTGACCAACTCATTCCAAATAAGTAGGGCTTACTTCTCATGTCCTCCACTGAAAATCCAATCAGGGGAGTCAGGAATTTAAATATTGTTTGCTAACCTGTACATATTATTAAGGGAATCTAACCATTTTTCTAGCAGGTCTTGATGCCCAGAACAAAGTTAGCTGTCATTATTCAAAGTTAGCTGTGGTAGGAGCTGCTGTGGATGGAATCGAGCCCCCCTGCCACCAAATTCATATATTGAAGCCTTAACTCCCAATGTGACTGTATCTGGAGCTAGGTCTTTAGGAGGTAATTAAGGTTAAATGAGATCCAAAGGTTGGGTCCCAATCTGATAGGACTGAGGCCTTATACGAAGAGGAAGAGAGATCTCTGTCTCTTTCTCTCTCCCCACCATGTGAGTTCACAGTGAGAAGGTGACATTCTGCAACCTCAGGAACATGCTCTCACCAGACACCAACCTGCTGGCACATTGACCGTGGACTTCCTATTTCTAGAACTGTGAGAAAATACTTTTCTGTGACTTAAGTCACTCAATCTATGGTACTTTATCATGTTGGCCCATGCTGACTAACACAGGGGCCTGGGCTCTGGATCCTGACACTTAATGAGTCCTGGCTCCTTCATGTCCCTGGATGTGTGACTTTCACCGGGTACTTGCCCTCTCTGTGCCTCAGTTTACTCCTCTGTGAAATAATATTACTGATTACCCAGGATTATTTTGAGGGTTAAAAGATTTAACATTTGTAAAGCACAAAATAAATTGACTGTTATTATTATAAACCCCAAACATACTTAATATGTACCTACAAATATTATAAAATCATCTTGTCTAAAGACAAACTCCAAAGTCAGAACAGTTTTCTTCAGGAAATTCTCCATACACAGCATACATTTTCTCCTTATTCTTTAAGATGGGTTAATCGAAAATGATACTTTAAGAAGTTTTCTTTATGGCATCAGTCTCTGACACATTGTACTTCAGAAGGGCAGAAACTCTTGCCTTTCTTTGTAACTTTCTTTCAAAAGTCTTAAGAAAACACTCAATACATGTTGGCTGAAGAAAAAAAAGGTCAGGTGGAAGAAATGGTGGGAAGGAAAGGAAGGATTCAGAATATTTCATTAAATTTCTAAAAAAAATCTCCAGAAATTCAGAATACATGAATGTAGGCTGACATTAAAGCATATGTACATCTCGTGTAGAACACGCAGTGAGAGAACAAAAAGGCTAGAGCACAAGCTGAAGAAAAACTACCACCAAGTTTGCATTTTCATTAATGCAGCCTTACATGTGACTTTGTATCACTGAACAAGGGGCTTACTTCCTAAAGTTGATGGTCAGATAGGAAATCGTCACACTTATGATTAGCATAATACTTATTATATTGGCTTTTTAGATAAAATTTAGTCATCACAAAAGAATTACTCACTGTGTTCATATAAAAATAAAAATACTTTGTCACAACATAAAAACATGTTCCAAGCCCTACAAAATGTCAAAGTATTGTAGTATATTTAGGCAGATCTCTACTAGGGACCCCACTTGGTTTTCAAAATAAAAATAACAGCTCTTTATATTGTATAAAAACTTGCATTGCAATACAATTTACATTCTGTTTAGAATTTCAAAGTATTTAAGTATATTCAGGTTAATCTCTATTAGGAACCCCTATTCTGTTTTCAAAATAACAATGACAGTTATGCATACTGTATAAAAACTTGCATGGCACTATTGTTTATATTCTAATACTTTTATTCACAGAGTCTGAGAATCTATCACCAGAAGATGGTCCTGAAGTCAAAGAGCCCCTCCTTTTAGGCACAGATCAGCCCAGTCTGGAGGCCTGGGACATAGAGAATAATTCATTGGAACCGTCTTTTGCAGATTCTTCTGTAGCTTCAGGTACTTGGGACACACACATACTTTTACATGCACTAATTAACTACTTCTGGAAAAGTCAGTTGCTGCATTGATGGCATTAGGATCTATTAAACAGAGGGAGAAATTTTGGGCTTTGGGGTTTTGTGAGTATTTATGTTAAAATAATATTTCTGGAGGAGATTAAATGAAAATAATTGCTCTTTGTGTCTAAAAATGTTTTAAAACTAATGCAATATTAATATGTTATGAACATGAGCACACTGGGTTCTAATTTTATTTTATAAGATATCCATGGTCCTTGTCATGTGGTAAATATCATAAGCAAGTCCTGCATTTCATGATTTTCGAAGTACTTTCAAATACATGAATTAGTGGGTTTTTTAAAAAAAGATTGATTTATTTATTTATCTATTTTGGCTGTACCGGGTCTTAGCTGTGGCACGTGGGATCTTCGTTACAGCACGTGGGATCTTTTAGTTGTGGCATGCGACTTCTTAGTTGTGGCATGTGGGCTTCTTAGTTGGAACATGTGAACTCTTAGTTGCAGCATGCGGGATCTAGTTCCCTGACCAGAGATCGAACCCAGGCCCCTGCATTGAGAGCATGGAGTCTTACCCACTGGACCACCAGGGAAGTCCCCATGAATTAGTTTGACTCATCCAAATTTCTGAGAATTAAATGAGGCCATTACGTTTTCCCCTTTTTACGGACTGGCGTGTCACAGAGAGGTTCAACTGGGTTATAGAGATCAAAACCAAGGCTTTAGAAAAGAAAATGAATGAGTGCTAAACAGGAGTTTGTTTGAATTTCAGTAACTAATTGGTGTGGGTACTTGATCCACCATGTCCACCTTTTAGATATGAAACAGCCCTGGAAGAATCAAACTAATTTAATTATTTCCCCTCCCTAATTTGCTCATAATAGGAGAATCCTTCTCTCCTTCCCTCTGTCCCCCAAATGGCCACATTCATTTTTCACTAGAAATAGTCAGGTTGAAGTCTGGTGTGCTGGTAAATGTTTACCAAGTGGCTCTCGGAGGAAAAGAAAAAAGCCCTGATTTGTAGCATATGCCAATCTTCATGGTGTAAATACTCCCACTAAGGCTACTTTCAAGTGCCCACATAATGTCACTGAACACTAAGTCAGGAAGAGATGTGCAGTAGCGCACCACTATTTGCCATTTCCATTATACGGAAACAATAGGCTTAAATAGCCTCAACATCATTGATGATTGTAAAATCTAGTAAAATGATTAGAAATTGATGAGTTTTAAGTATTCCTTACCTTTGTTTTAATATAATTTTTTTAGTAAGTCCATATAATTTAATTTTTAAAATTGCCTGCGCTTAACATTAACAACTGGCTCATGAAATTCTAGAAAATTTAACAATTGTTCTTGTGCTGTATGAGCTGACTCCAGCACGCTATTACAAAGTATACTATTTTCGACTCAGAAAAGTAATATAGCTGCATTGCAGGAGATTTGGAAAACATAGAAACCTACAAAGAAAAAGTCGCGCACACTTTTACAGTAAGATATATTACTCTTCACATTTGGGTATCCCGTTTTGTTTACATACCTGGATGTTTATATATAATGGCATTTCTCCTGAATTCATTAGATGTTCTTCTACAGCATGGTTTTTAACAATTGAATAATAATTCTATCCATTGGATGCTTTATGATTAATTAACCAACTGTTGAACATGTAGGATGTTTCCAAATTTCTACATCATGAATAATGCTGCATAACCCTCTTCATATTTATGTCTCAGTTTAATTCTTTTTAAATTTATTTTTAATTTTTAAAATTTATTTTATTGAAGTATAGTTGATTTACAATGTTGTGTTAATTTCTGCTGTACAGCAAAGTAATTCAGTTATATATATACATGCTTTTTCACATTATGGTTTATAACAGGATATTGACTACAGTTCTTTGTGCTACATAGTAGGACCTTGTTGTTTATCCATCCTCTATATAATAGTTTGCATCTGCTAACCCCAAACTCCCAATCCATTCCTACCCCACCCAGTTTAATTCTTAAAAACATATTACATAATTGAAATTTCTGGATCAATGATTTCTACAGTTTTAAGACATTTGGTACTTAATGTTATATTTCACTCCAGGAACTTGTACCAAATTACATGTGCTCTAACAGTACAGGAGAGTACTTACTGCCCTGAAGTCTATTCTATAAGAGTGGGTGATATTATTTTTAAACTTTGCCAATTTGGTATTTTACTACTTGAATTTGAATTATTTTCTAATGAAAAATGTTTTTACAAGTTCATTCTTTTTGTTGTTGCTAATTGCCTATTTTTCTATTAGGGTATTTTATATTCTTCCTGCTGATTTATGTGAATTAGCTAAATATACAGGATAGCAATCTTTTGTCATAAAATGGTATCAAGATTTTTTATAGTTTGCCTGCTATTTAGCCTTGTTTAAGGTGTTTGTTCTTTTAGTGGAATACTTCTGAAGCTTTAGTGTGCTTATGTGTCACCTGGAAGAGGAGGTCTTACTGATACGCAGATTTTGATTCGGTAGGTTCTGTATGGAGCCTGAGATTCTGCCTTTCTCACTTGCTCCCAGGTGATGCTGCTACTGCTGGTCTTGGACTACACTTTAAGTAGCAAGGTTTACTGTGCGGAATAGCAAAGCTTTTGAACCTGAATTCTAGAGGACCTTTTTTTTTTTTTTTTCATTTGAGCAGTTGCGCTTTTTTTCAGAAATCATGATTGCGTAGGAATGCCAAAACTACTACCTGAATGTGGGTTTTTCACGTTTTAATAAACTTCCTTGGTAGGCTACCTGACACCTCTGTGGGTTACTGGCTATTTTCTAAATTCGCACTGAAAGAATTGAAGCCAGAACTGAGGCTGGGAATTGATCCTGCATCTCAAATGAAGGTTTTTCATCCAAGGTTGCCAACCTAATGCATCTTGTCAGCCTGTAGTTTATTTATCTGTGGAGCATTCTGAGTCTCAACAAGGACAAAATTAAAGACAAAACCTTTTTTAAAAAATCTGTTTTCTTACTATTTAATATAAAACTTAAAGCTGCATCAAAGTGAAAAAAATCTGGATCTTAATAATGGCCTTAAGGGACAGAAAGGGGTTTGTTTTTCCCTCTTCGGGTCCCCTCCCTCCCTTCCTTTCACTTCTTTCATTTAACGAATCTTATTAAACTCCTATCATGTGTCAGGCATGCACTGTTCAGTGTTCAGCACTGTAAATATTGTGGTGGAGCAAACCAGATGTGGCTTCTGCTCCCATGGAGCTTTCAAATGATGGGCATGTCAAACGGTAGTCACTATATAGCTGCACAGTAAGTGCTGTGAAAGAAAAGTACAGACTATTAAAATGTGTACTAATCTGAGAACATGTGAGAGTACAACAAACTGTACAGTAATCTGAGGACTCCATCCAATTCACAGACTTTAACAGTCTTCTAGTCTGTAAGGTTCTTGTGGTGTCTGGACTTCTCATGTGGATTTGGGAACAGGTTCGTCCAATGCATTCTGGTCCTTTCCAGAGCAGTAAGAAAGGGTAACTAATTTATGAAAATGGAGTGCTTCTGCTTTAGGCCTTTGCCTCTGCTTCTGATAGATGTTGTGGATCATTCCAGGTATTCATTTCTTTTCTTGCTGCTCTTCAGAACAAAGAATTACCGATGTAAATGACTTGTAAAGTATCATTAAACCAAAGAAGTTATTGTAGTTCTTTGGACTGAAGTTTTTGTTGCAAAATTAACTGTAGAAGGATTTTGCCTATGTTGGCATTCTTTTACAGGATTAACCATCAAAATAAATAAGATAATATTCAATAATCTGTAATATTTATTTGCATAATTTTTTGTGTGTATCTTAATGATATTTACAATATATAATCTTTATTTTGAATTTCAGTACATTGGGTTTAGATTTCAAATACAGTTACCAAGGTAGCATTGAAAGAAACTTATTACTTAAGCTACACACATTCTATAAATATGAATTTTCATAGGCAAAAAAATGTGACTTGAATTATTTCTGATTTTAAATTAAGACTTCTCTAATTTTTATTTCCACATCAGTTTCTAAAATATTGTTTTTCAGTGCATAATAGTCTTTGTGGATACAAATGTTAATTATTTATAGTTTTAATGCAAAGATTCTTTATATATTGTTTTTAGCCTTTTTTACTCCTTAACACACCTGACAGGTAAGACACACTAGTGTTAGTAATAGTGGCCCACACTGAAACCAATTTTAATCACTCCTTCAGTGATTAAATCAGTGATTTAATCACCAAATTTAATCTCTCCTTCAGCCTGGGGTGGTAGATGAGAATTCCCTAGTGGACAGTTCTGGACAGGGATTTTGTCATGCCTCCGCATCAGAGGCTGGCATTTCTTCTTCCTTTCTCCTTTCAACTTCTTCCCATTAAAAAGTGGTTAATAATTAAGATTACCCCATTTTTTAAAATTTGCTTTTTCCACATGAATACAACCATTTATAAAGGATATTTGAATAGTTCTCAGACTATTCATAGAATTTTACTGCTGGATGTAATAATTCTGCTTTCTGAGGTCACTGGTCATTTTCTAACAAGAAATTATTGGAAAACTTTGGTGTTTCTCTAGACCACACTTCCCTAGAAAACATCAGAGGGGCACAATGCCCACATTCATTTTCTTCTATTAAAAATATTTTAATTATAGAAAATACACAGTTATCTGGTTTATGTTAATCCTATAGGCTTACAGTAAAATTGGTTATGCAATCATTTTTAATTGTCTGCTGCTGTTGCTTTTTTAAAATAAGTGAGTGGTTATTTTACATTGACTTTTTTAATATACTATTTTAGGAATTAATGACATATATAAAATAAAAAATAAAGCAAATGAGGTTCAAAACGAAATAATAAAATTTACTCTATTTGGAATGAACTTACTTTTATGCAGAGTTCCACAGAAAATCCCCCAAATTTCTTTTATCATCCTTTGTTGATCTCCCTGTTATGAAACTAGAAAATGCAAGTACCGCAGGTTGGCCAGCAGAGGGCGCTTTGACATTTATAAAGAGAATGGAATGTCACTGTTCCAGGGTGGACGATTATAACGTACAGGGTGAGTGTGCCATGTGTGAATACACAGTGCGCATGACTGTGAGTGCATGTGTATATTTTGATTTATATATTCGTTCACGTGAAGATTTTAAAATTCCACCCAAGCTAATGAGCTTACCAACCTGCTTGTTTTCAGACTTTAGTACCTTCTTTCTCATATTCCCCCATATGTTCCACTCCTTAGGTTTATCCGGTGACATTATGCTTTGGAATATATTGTGGATATATTTTGCATAGATCATCTTCTGTAGGAGGGGTTTAAAAATTGACCTTTATAAAACAGCCTCCTTCTTTCTGGCCCAATCTGTTAGTGCACTTTTTTTGTTGTTGTTTTGTTTTCCCTTTTTATAGACCGAAGTCCAATCTTAGATTTGGTCTATAGTAATCTCTGTAAAAATGCCACAAAATTTATCCTTGCACTTGAGAACCAGAATAATGTTCTATAATACTAACCTCTAGAAATTTAGAGATTTTTAGAATCTCTAGAAATACATACCACATAGACCTTGAGAGCTTAGTGGGAAAGATAATTGATGTAGCAGTCTGCAATAATACTGTGGGAGATCACCCATACTGTTACAGGATTGCTCTGAATTAAGATAGCTCTCCTTTACATCTATATTTTTTCTAAATTTAGTTACATTAATTATTGGGAAGTAGGAATACTACTACGGCAATCCAAAAGGCAAATATTATTATGAGCTGAGAAAGAGAGATAGAGAGAGAGAGAGAGAGAGGGAGAGAGAGGGAGAGGGGGGAAGAGATGCTGTTACAGATGCTGATATTGGTGTTTGTTAAAGGATAATATAGGTTTGTATTTTATATGAAACCCACCAAGAGCCATCTAGGTTAGTTATATGACCTCCAATTGCATAATAGTTCTAGGAGGGTGACTGTTCATATCTCAGGAGTGAGAATGTAAGTATTTTGATGGAGAGAAACCTCTTTACTGCGCAGCTAATACATGTTGGATTTATTTTCATGACATCTTTTTATGACTACAAGCCTAAAGCTTTTTTAGCAGAGTTTTAACAAAAGCAGTGGTTTTAATTTGATCATTAGACCTTACCTTCTCTATTTTGGCATATGAATGAGAACTAGAAGCTAAGAATGAGTTGGTCAGGTCATATTATTGAGAAAACCAAGCACTGGGGTATTGTCCTCACCCTCAGAGAGTTTATAATCCCGTTCAAGAAAACAAGTTTTATGTCCTCAAAGAGAGACAGTAATCTATCTCTAGCAAAAGAGAAGGTATTAAAGGATGAGGGGAGAAGTCTGGTGAAAGAAGGAAGACTTAGAGAAAGCTTACCAGAGAGGAGGAATGTGAGACAGTTCATCTGCACCTTGAAGGTCCTGTGTTGGACCTGTAAACAGAAGTGGTAGCCAACACTTCCCGTTACACGGACACCATGAGCAAAAGTGCAGGTATAGGAAAGTTCAAAATGTGTTGTGTGTGTGTGTGTGTTTGTTGAGGGGATATTGATAATGGAGGAGGCTATCCCTATGTGGGAGTGGGGGGATATGGGTATTCTCTCTACCTTCCACTCAATTTTGCTGCAAAACTAAAATTCTAGGAAAGAAAATCTATAAAAAATTCATCTGGCTATAATAAACACATCAAAATCCAGCTGTAATAAACATAGCAAAGTTTTATAAAAAGTGTGGGTAGGGAAACAGTTGGATTAGAGGGGAACATTTATGGAGGAGGGTGGCTGGAGATAAGGCTTCTAGGATCAATGAGAATTAGTGGGTTTCTCTTACTATGATTTTTACAAAGCCTTGTCCTAAGGCAAAACAACACTTAAATGTTTATCATTCGTTGTTTGGACAATTATGGAATATTAGCCCAAAGCATGTGTGATTATTTCAGATGGCGTTTGTGGGAAAGTCCTTAGTTAGAGGGATGTATCCATCAGGGTGCTGGAATGGGCTCCTTCCAGCTTGCAGGAGCCCAGTGTGCAAGTGTCTTCCCAGTTCCACTTGGTGACGTCATGCTGGTAGCTTGAAATCAGCCATGGTGGGAATATGAATACCAGCAATATTGGCAAACGCTTTAAAATTGTCGCTGTTTTCTCCCCAAGAGCTGCTATTGAATATTTACCAGGATACCTCTAAACAAATCTCTCCCCATACTTTCCTCAGGTCTACTTAACTTGAATAGCTCTTCCTTAAGGGTGCCTACCAGCCAAAGAGGTTTCCAGTTCATCGTCTTCTATCTTGCCACTTTGGATTGCCAAGACTTACTTCCCATGTGGTCATCAGGCTTATCACTCTTAACTGACTCTGCTCTTGGACTTTTTGCCTCTGCTGCTGACTAGCAATGAATGAATGGGTCACTCTAGTGGGTGTGGTTATCCCCACAACCCTGTACTTGAATCATCATCTTTCCCTTTGAGACCCAAGTCCAAAGGCTAAAGGGCATGGATGATACAATTTCAGCCAACATCAATATACACAATTCCAATTTAATTCTGGCTGAAACATTTCAGCAGTGTGAATTCTATAAACAGGAGCACAGGAGCTCCATGGATAGTGACGTGGGCCTGTGGTTCTAGGAGATTTTTTTTTTTCTCTTTGGGGAACTCATTTCCTAGAAGCTTGGATCCAGGAGAGAATATGCAAGGTGGGTGGAGGTGGCTTCTCTCCATTCTGTGGGAACACATGTTCCCCAGCACAGAGAGCAGAGTCTGACAGACCAAAATGTTAGCGTGTGTGTGTGTGTGTGTGCGCGCGCACACACACAAATCCATATACAGATGCTGAAAATAAAAGTCCTCTATCTCCTCTCAAAAAAGATTATTTCAAAAGGAAAGGAATTAGGTGTTATTAGTATGACAGTAAGCACACTTAAGAAGCTCATGAATCTGTGTATGTGCCCATACGTGCACATGTGTTTGAAGCTTTAGGGGTGGTCTTTGCTGTTCCAGACTTTGGAGATTATGCAACTGGAGGGAAGGTGGGGATAATTGAAGAAGTGAAGCTGATGTGCGTCATGAGGTCAGAACTAGAATAAATATACCATTATCTGGCAAGTGAAAGTAGACTATTTGCAGACCCTGTAAGCACTACCTCTCAGGAGAATGGATCTGTTGGTGCCCTTCCTCTTTCTCAGTAGCACAGAGGCTTGGCCCCCTTCCTAATGTAATGCAAAACGATTTTCCAGCAAAGAGACTGAGAGCCTGAGGCGAGGGGTAAGAGGAGAAATATTTTGTGGAGTTAGACATGCATCTTAGGCTGAAAATAGGAGGGACACTACCAGGTAGGGGTAGAAGAACCAATCTGTGTCTTCTTATCTAGTGAAACTCACTCAGTTCTTGGGCTGAATAAACAGTATACTTATCAACTAATTGTTATAATAGCATTTCTCCAGCAGAGGGCATACTTTACATTGGAATAGATCTAAAAAGGCTTTCAAGGAAGAGGTTTTTTTCAATTGAAATTTTTTAATTTCAATTTTCTTTGGCTTCTAAATGGTTTAAAAATATTTTAAAGTATTTAAAGTTCCAGAAGATGTTAAATATAAAATTTCTCAGATTCAAGTTAATATTTCTTCCATATTAGTAAGCTATTCAAGATGTGATTATAAAATGAGGCAGTTTTTTTCCATGGCTTATGGACTGGTCTTAGACACTATTATTGTAAGCAAAGCTGTTCTGTACTGTGTTGTTTACAAAATTATTCTAGAAATCCTATCTTTTAACTGGATGAGAATTGTTTTTCTTCATTCCAATAGATTTTGATAGGAATAACTGCTTTTCTTTAACAGGAATCACCAGTGTTTTCTAATCTGTTTCATAGCTAGCTTTGATATTTTTCCTAGAGGAAATGACACCTATCTAAAAGTTAACTAAACTTATTATATAATCTAACTCTAATATTCAAAGCTCATTTAAACAGCAACTTCATGAGAATTTAAGATTTGTTTCTCTTAAAGATTTATTTCCTTGATCTAACAGAATCATTCTCAAGATAAAGGAGAAAGTAGAAACTGCTGTCTATATTTTTAAAAATTTTAAAGATTAAGTCACTTGTCAGCAGTGGCTGAGCTCAGATCTGGAGACTGATCTGTTTGACTCCACAGCACATGTTCTTTTCATGGGAACACCCAGTCTCCAATTGACTATTTATCTGATCTATTTTAAAATCATAGACACATGACTATTCATTAGGACATAAGTCCAGATTGATACTGTGAAAAATATTGATACAAAGAATGAAACATGATAATCCTATATAATCAACTGTAGGAATTCTTGGCTTATAAACTCAATAGGTTGGCTTAATTTTGTCATCACATAACACATTTTTTTTTTTTGCGGTACGCGGGCCTCTCACTGTTGCGGCCTCTCCCGCTGCGGAGCACAGGCTCCGGACATGCAGGCCCAGCCGCTCCGCGGCACGTGGGATCCTCCCGGATCGGGGCACGAACCCGCGCCCCCCGCATCGGCAGGTGGACCCTCAACCACTGTGCCACCAGGGAAGCCCCACATAACACATTTTTGATCTGGCTCTTTGGTGTGTGTGTGTGTGTGTGTGTGTGTGTGTGTGTGTGTGTGTGTGTAACATGATTTCTTTAGGTGAATGCAGGAAGAAAATCTCTGGGAAAGGTATTCTCAATGTTATGGGAGAGAATATATTTTCTTTAATTATTAGAGTTATTTCCTTTAGTACTTCTTCTTCTATGAAATCAAAAAAAATATCAAATGAATAAGAATTTGCTGCCAAGGAAACAAAATTATTTTTGTGTTGAGAAACTGGAGATTTATATGTCCTTAAAATGACAAAGAAATAGACCTCTATATGTTCACTTTCATTTTCATAATGATCTCTAGCCAAATTATTGCAATTAATTTTAATTAATTTTAATTTTTAAGAAGGATAGAAATGCTCTTCTTTTATTTGTGTGCAGAAAATGTTTAAAACTTAGTGCAGATGTTTAATCAACTATACTCTAATATAAAATAAAAATTATAAAGAAACAGTGTGGATGTTTAAAAGTAAAGTAAGTGAAAGTTTGTGGGTGAAAGCAGAGATGTTAGTTAGCAAAATAAAATAATCTCTAACTTTTTTCCTGGAAAGATAAGCTACTTCAAGATTGATAGAAAACTTGACATTACAATGAAAACTTAAAAAAAAAAAAACCTTTCATTTCACTTAACACTATGGATACAGTACTGTTTTCTTGTTTACAAAGCTTTACAATGATCACCAGCCATGCCATGCATTGGGCAAAAAGCACTGGAATTTCATTTCTTTTTATGGCCGAGTAGTATTCCATCGTATATATGTGCCACATCTTCTTTATCCATTCATCTGTTGATGGACACTTAGGTTGCTTCCGTGTCCTGGCTATTGTAAATAGTGCTGCAATGAACATTGTGGTACATGACTCTTTTTGAATTATGGTTTTCTCAGGGTATATGCCCAGTAGTGGGATTGCTGGGTCGTATGGTAGTTCTATTTTTAGTTTTTTAAGGAAACTCCATACTGTTTTCCATAGTGGTTGTATCAACTTACATTCCCACCAACAGTGCAGGAGGGTTCCCTTTTCACCACATCCTTTCCAGCATTTATTGTTTCCAGATTTTTTGATAATGGCCATTCTAACTGGCATGAGGTGATACCTCATTGTAGTTTTGATTTGCATTTCTCTAATGATTAGTGATGTTGAGCATCTTTTCATGTGCCTCTTGGCCTCTAGTCGCAGGGCAGGAATAAAGAGGTAGGCATAGAGAATGGACTTGATGACGTGGGGTGGGAGGGTGAAGCTGGGGCAAAATGAGAGTAGCGTCGACATATATACACTACCAAATATAAAATAGTTGGCTGGTGAGAAGCAGCAGCATAGCACAGGGAGATCGGCTCTGTGCTTTGCGATGACCTAGAGGGGTGGGATGGGGAGGATGGGAGGGAGGCTCAAGAGGAAGGGGATATGAGGACATGTGTGTGCATATGGCTGATTCGCTTTGTTGTGCAACAGAAACTAACACAGTATTGTGAAGCAATTATACTCCAATAAACATCTATTTAAAAAAACAAACCTCAGAAGTCACAGGAAGAGAAAAACTGGAGTTGCTCATCTTAACCATGAAAAGTTTTCATTTGTTACTTTGAAGATAAACTTTATTAAGTTGCTTAGGAAAAAAAAAAAACAGTGGAATGGTAGACTTGGATTCAGAAAATGAGACTCCCAGCTCTGCTCCATTCTAGCTGTGTGATCTGGATAAATCATTTAACCTCTCTGAGACTTGGTTTCTCACCTATGAAACTGAGGTAATAATAGGTATCTACCACTTAGGATGTTGAGAGCTTAAAATATCACTTGCATTACATCTGTGGAAGCACTGAGCTCAGTGTCCTCTGACACATTGCAGATTTGTCTGCTAAATCAGAATAATCCAGATAATAAACTTAATTAATAATACCCTATTTTGGTAGTAACTTTCTTTAATATTCATAAATTATTCATGCACATTGCATTAAGCAGGTCTCCCAAACCTTATGTATGTTGGAACAAAGCTTGGGGAAAATCCTGACTTTACATATACACGGAGGAGTTCTAAGATAGTGATTAGAAAATGAAATGAAAATCAAGTATAATTTCCATGTGGATTATACTTAGTGGAAAACTTAAAGATACAGTGTTCAGTTTTAGATAATATTTGTTAGTGTTTTTCAGTGTTTTTGGCATTGTCTTCAGTTCTCAATACCACATTTAAAACAAGTGAAAAGCATGTCAAAATTCACTTTTTTTGCCTTAAAAATCTTGGTCTCTCTTTCTAGATCTAGAATTATCCTTGCAGTGACATTTTCCCCATCTCATTTTACACCTTGCCTTTTCCTTACAACTCATATTCTCTTTTCATCAGTACATCTGCCCAAAACGCTCTCCTACTTGACAGTTCTATCCCACACTCGCCTCTGAGTTCCTAACAAGGCATACCTCTGGGAATTGCAAAGTGCCATATTTAAAATCTCTCAGTGAGATATACAGGCTTTCCCGTGTGATCATAAGGGATTCCTCAAATCTGAGTTTCAAAGCTAATCTACGACAACTGGTAAGCACAGTATTTTCACATGAGTATATTTGTGTTGTGCTAATATATTTAAACAGTATGTAAGTCCGTTGACAATTTTTTTTTTTACAAATTTCTTATAAGCTTCCTTTTAACTTTTAAGAAAGCTATCTTACATATTTAATTGGCATTGGCTGTAATTCCATTATATTTCCCAAGCTAAATGGGCTTATCCAAGTTGGAAGGGAGATGTCACAGACACACGTCACAGATGTTCAATGGAATAGTAGTCGGCAATAAAAAGGAACAAATTACTGATATAAACAGCAATGTGGATGCATCTTGAACGTCTTATGCTAAGTTAACAAAGCCAAACAGAAAGGCTACATATTGCCTGAATTCATTAATATGATATTCTGGAAAAGGTAAAACTCTAGGAACAGAAACCAAGTCAGTGATTGCCAGGGGACCGCAGGAGGGCAGTGACAACAAAGGGGCTTGAGGGGATTTTGAGGTGACGGAAAAATCTTGATGGTGATGGTGGTTACAAAACTATACATTTGTCAAGTCATCAAACTATCCACCTAAAAAGAGTGATTTTTTTTACAGTATGGAAATTATACCTCAACATACCTGACTTAAAAAATGAAATAACCAGTTAAAGAAAAAGAAGATACTTGTAGTTTTCAGGAGTTGTATGTTGTCCCTTTCCAGAGACATTTTATTGATAACATACTATCTGTCTGTTTTTCACCCGTTTCTATTTCCAGTTTAAATATGTGACACTCAGACTAGTTTTACAGAGCTTAAGCCTTCTTTAATATAATTTATTTAGTGCATTTTGAAGCTTTAGCATAAAATAATAATTATCTAACACATATATTATGAAATATTATTAATTGTAAAGATATTTTATATATATATTTATTTATTTATTTAAGCTGCACCGCATGGCTTGCAGGATCTTAGTTCCCCAACCAGGGATTGGACCCAGGCCCCAGCAGTGAAAGCACGGAGTCCTAACCGCTGGGCAGTCAGGGAATTCCCAAGAGATTTTTAAATGACATCTTGCCCTAGTAATCCATCAACTACTTGAATTTAATTTCATTTTCCAATCACCAGTAATTAAAGTGCAAAGAGCTTGTTGTACCTAATATTACTCCATGGCTGTCAAATCCTGTGAGATAAATTGTGCTAGCTCCATTTTATTTTTTATTTTATTCATTTATATTTATTTTATTGAAGTATAGTTGAGGCACAATATTTATATAGGTTACAGGAGTACACAATTTTTAAAGGTTATAATGTTTATAGCTATTGTAAACTATTGGCTATATTCCCTGTGTTGTACAATATATCCTATAGCTTATTTTGTAATAAGCTATTTTATAATAGCCTGTGCCTCTACTGGCCCCATTTTAAATAAGGGGAAGGAAGTTAGGCTCACAGCATTGCCAACAGAAAATTTCACAAGTCTTTCTAATTCCAAAACCAACATCTGTAACCATCCTTCATTTATTTTTACCAGTTTAGCAATAGTTCTGATCCTTGCGGGTGGGATTGCATAAATCCTTGGAAATAAACTGTAAGGAGGGAAGTTTTCCCTTGACGGAAGGAAGGTTTTCAAAAGGAATTGATACTGAGTACTGAAAAGAAAAAAATCAGGATTAATAAGTGAAAGACGTACCCTTGACCCTCATATTAATTGTAATTCTTTGATGGAAGCTTAGTTTACGTACAGTAAAGAAAAAAAATTATTTCCAACTTCACGTAAGCTCCTAGTGCCACTGCAATGCCAGGCTTTCATGATATTCTTCCTGAGTAAATTCTTTGTGAGATTTTATGTGTATCACTGAACTGCTATTTTCATAACCTATCAGTAGAACCATGTACTTCATTAATTTTTTTCTATAATTTATTAATTCTCTACCATTTTACATGAAAATGACTCAATGGTTTCTATATAGTACTTTTGTTTACATGACATTATCAGGCCTAGATCTTCTTTTTTTGGACAAAATGTACACATAGGGGGACGACAAGAGTCATAAACCCTTACAAATTTGCATGACCTCTCATATTGGATGAATGGTACTTTAAGTAGGTAGATATATGTATTTGATTCAGTCCCCGACAGCTGCTCATCCATAGTGGAGTTTTTAAACGTCGCTTGCCAGAAACTCTTACCTTTTATTCGTAGTCGTCTGGGTGTGCCTTCTCCACTTGCATTGAACTGTATGTACTGTGTGCTGTAGAGGTGTGCAGTTAAAATACGTTTATTCTCAGAAATATTTTTAAAATATTTTAAAATGTTTTCCTTTGCAGAATCAGACACAAGTTTGGCAGAAGGAAGTGTCAGCTGCTTAGATGAAAGTCTTGGACATAACAGCAACATGGGCAGTGATTCAGGCACCATGGGAAATGATTCAGGTACTGCCTAACTGTTGTGTAAACCTTAAAAAGTGTGAAATAAGACACCATATAGTGGAAAGCATGGGGGCTGTTCATACCCTCCCTAATGTATTTATGCAATTAAAGCAATTCTTTTCTACAGTTGAAGTAGTTTTGGAACTTTGCCATTCACTTTCTTTAAAAGTACAACTTACAAAAGTCTTAGAATCAAGCTCTCTAATTTTGATCCAGCACATAGCTTTTTGGTCTGGCATATGCCATGTTCCATAGAATCATGTAATCTATGTTATTTATGTGATCTGTTTCAATTAATCTGACTGCTTTCAAATTATGTACTCAATTTTGTACATTTATTTCCAATCCCTAATTTTTTTAAATTAAAATACATTATAAATAAAAAATACTATCAATAAGATGAGTATGACTGTAGTTAATGGCATATAATGAGTCCTTCTTAAAATAAGAGCTAGAATTTACACATATAGTTAAAAGAATTTCAATTTGTATGAACACCTCTTTAATTGAGTTTGCAAAATATTTTCATCATTAAATGAGAAATTTACTAGGTATTTCCCAAATTGTTCCTCATATCAGTTGAATATCCTGCCAGCAATAAATAAGAGTGCCTCTTCCCAATCCCCACACTTCAGCAAGACTTCCTGTTATCAGACTCCCCAACTTTTGTCCGTCTGATCGATTTCAAATCTCTTCTTTCTGTTCTTTGAATGTGCACTTCCATTATTATTACTGAGGTAAAATGTTAACATCTTTTAAGAATGGATGATGGGTCCTTGGATGTCTGTTACACAACTTTCTAATATTTGGCTATATGTTTGAAATATTTTATAATTAAACTTAACAAATTAGCACAAACAAAAAACAATGTTTTGCAATGTGGCCAGCTAAGAGGCAGCAGCAAAATGGCAAATTAAGACCAAATTACTTCATTCTTCATTCCTTCTGTGATTGAGTTGTAGAAAACACGGAGAAAATATTGTGCACTTTAGATTATCCTGCATTGTCAGAAGGATTCTAGAAATTTACATCTACAATAGGCCTAAAGGGGCAAAGCAGTTTACATAAAGATGGCCATCTGCCCTAAAAGCTTTCCCAATTGGAATGTATCACCTCTTTTATTTAAATGCCCTTTTCTCTTAGTAACACCACTGAATCTCTTAGAACAAGTTGGTTTGAGGAAACACAATTCACCAAATGTCAGTCATAACTTTAATGTTAATTAAAAAGGGTTAATTAATTTTCTGTTCAATTTAGTCAGTGCTTATTAAGTTCTTGCCATGTGCATATTTCTGTAGATTGTATTTGTTTTTTCTATGCTTGTTATACAACTGTTAAATTTAACATTTTTATTAAATGCTATTGATGCTAGAACTCAAAATATACTTTAGCTAATATTTAACATCTTTATGGTTGCTTTAAGCTTCTGAACCTCATCCTAATTTTTGTTTGTCTAAGTAAGGGCTTTTCAACAATATTCATTCATTTAATAAATATTTAATGGATATTCTCTATGTGCCGGGAATTTTGTCAGTTTAGAGCTGTTAGCAAATGTAACTATTTACTGATTTTCAGTCTTCAATGTGGCATGAAAGACATGATAAATCTGAATGCAGCCTACTTTTAAAAAGCAAATACATTTTCAAAGGCAAATACATTTGAAGACAAACACATTTTTAAAGGGCACTCGTTGAAGCTCTGGATGGTCAGTGTTTAGGAACAAAGACTAGTGGGTATGAAATTGCATAGTGGGTAGCAAAATTCTGAAATTATAAAATTCTGAAATTCCTTTCCCTCAGGTGCATGATATAGGCTGAAGTGGAAATCAATTCAAAAGCAGGTTTATGTAAACTGTGAATTATTAAACACATATTGAATCACTGAAAGCCTTGCAGTGTTTGGGATTATGTTTTAACTTCTGAGGTTGACATCAAACGGACCCTATTCCACATGCCCTTTGTCCACCTTCAGAGGTTACATGATGGGCCATAAGGATCATGGACGAGACATTAAGTTCCTTCTTAGAAATATTATTATGCCCTAGTAAAGCATAATTAGTGGCACTTTTAAAGTTTAAATATTCTAATTATACTATGGGAGGCTTTTTTGTTTTTCTGTTTCTCATTCTCAGAGAGATATACTGCTTCTCTCAAAGTGGCAATATTTTTGGCAGTGCACATTGGCCTGATATATAAAAAGTGTTTCCTTACTATTTCGAGGTAATATCTGTTAATATTTCTCCAGCTGGAATGGTGTATTTTTCTGGGGTTACATACTATAGGTAAAGGAATACTTTGTCGATTTCAAACACATGCAGTGACAGACCTTTTCTCTCCAAGAATAACTCAGCTGTCAAAATCAATGTGAGAATGAAATTTGCCACATGGTGTAGTTCCAATAGAATGTTATTATTTAAGCCCTATTTGATTTCATTTTTTGACCATTTGTATGGTATAGTATAACTTTAAGGTCTTTGATTAATATTTGTTGTAGAGGATGGGCACAATGTTATTCAAAGACTGTGCATATTTTAAATACCATTTTCGTTGTTGCATTTAATTGATTTTGCTTTTCAAAGAGAGCCAAAAACAACAAACAAACAAAACCCAAACATTTTTTTTTTATAAAGGAAATTGGCTCCTGGCTTCTTGATACCAGCCCAATTCTCTCCTTCTGGTGGCAGAGAAGAGAAAATTCTCTTTTCGTTGCTTATGTGGATACATTCTTCCATCCCTATGTCAGAGGATGTGATAAGGCAAGAATCGGGCTGAATATTTAGCACTCACCCAGCTCTTTTTCTTTGGATGCTATCCTCACAATGAATCCAGCTCTAATTTTTCCATATTCACTCTGTGCCTCTCTTTTAAACTTGGGGGCACCCATCAAGTTTCCTGGACTTGACTCAAAAAAATATGGAAGATATTGAGCTGTCCACTAGCCAGATATTTTCAATGGCAGTAGTGGAGTGCCCTAGCCTCTGAAGTCCTTGAAAACAAGGACTGTGTTCTTGGGAGTGCCTGGCATTTAGTAGGCACCCAGTAAATGTTACTTCGGAATGAATTAGTGGTACATGACTAGATAAGTAACAGTAAACATCATGCATTTGGTTCAAGAATTAAATTTTGAGCACAATAGCTCTTAACTCTTCTTAAGCGTATTAGTACAACAAATATCTAATATACATGAGGGATATTGATGTCTTACTCACTTGACATCATTTTAGATTCCTGGAAAAGAGACTTAGAAAATTGGTCTCAGTTTCTCTTTTTAATTTTTGTTACCCAAGGATATAGTAGTAAGCATGAAAAAGAAAAGGGGAAAATGATTATTAAAAAAGTACATGCAACTATTTTGAGGGAAGCTGAATTTTATTATTTTCTTAAATCTATGAAAAAATGTACCTAGAGTGAAATTAAACAGAGAGAATTTGCTAATATCTTTTAATAAATTTCCTGCCTCAAATGGCAATTTAGCAAAAGTAAATTCCTGGATCTTGGTGTTAAAACACAATTTAAAATACATCTTCCTTTGCAAACATTCTGGCTCTTTGGTAAAAGTTAGGTGGCAAATGCTCAAAATATAGGTGGAATATTAGAATTTTGATAATCTATAAAAGCCATTTAGAGAAATAATGATATTCTTAAATCAACTTGAATCTTACATAAATATAATAAAGATGAATTATAATTGCTATAGAGTTCAAAACAAGCATGGAAAGAAAACTTGTCAATGTATGTTTTTAAAAGCTGGTGATCTTGAATGAGTTTTTCCTGACAGTCATAGTAAATGAATCAGCAGATGAGCCAATGATAACGTAAATGTATTGCATGTGTTTACTCATCTATACAGAAGACAAATTTCCTGCCAGGTTAGTAGATGACCCTTACTAAGTGGTGTTTGGTGTGAATTTTCCTACCTGTTCAGATAGTGCTATAACAGCAAGTTAAAACCCAGTTAAATAGAATCATCCAGTTCCTGAAACGGAACAATCAGCAACTTTTTTGAAGTTAATGGGATTATGTTAGTTTAGTTTTATTGCAATCATTGATAAGAGAAAGAACGTTTACTTCACGTGTAATGAAATACTGATAAGTGCTGTCATTTCATTTTTTCTGTAATTACGTAAAGCATAAGATGGGCTTTTAAATTGATGTAATATTTATTTTACTGCATTCCACATGGTAAGTTATACATTTTTAGATCTTTTCCCCTGACTGATTAGATAAATATGGTCACTTCTAAACAAAATATATTTAAACCAAGATATATTATAATGATTTGATTCTAATGTTTATAAAATTAATGTATGTTAGTACTTATTTTATCAGTATTTTAAATTTAGAAATCTATGTTAATTGGAAATATTTTTAATATTTTGTGCTTTGAGTTTCAGGAAAATATGAATACGTGGAGACATACTTATAAAGAAGTGATAAAAATCACATTCAAAACCAAATGGCAAAATTAGTTACAATTCAGTTAAAACCAACAAAATCGTTTTTCATCTTTCAGTGAAAATATAAAAATTAAAGGCTAGCACGGGAGGTTTTCCTTTTCCCTAAATATTGCTTCTGTTTAATCTGTTTGTCTTAAATGGCAAAAATGGGATTTGGGGGAAACCATTTTTAGATATTTGAGATAGATGATAGATAGATAGATAGATAGAAGTGCTCTTTGGTATTTGGTTTGTCAGGTAAAGTTTTTCAAATGAAGGAAAGTAGCATCAGCTCTAATACTTCTCTGCAATAAAAAGTGAAGGGAAATACAGAACAAGGAGGACTAATGAGTCCTACTTTCCCAGTTCCTCTTGATCTGTTGGTGGAAAGGCTAAGAGAAAAAAGTGGGACAGAATGGTTTCACAGAGAAATGGCAAGTCTGATGCGTTAAGAACCATAAACTGCCAAGTCTGCACCACAGTCATTTCCACTTGGCTTTGCCCACTCTGTGAAAAGACTCTTCTGTGTTGCCCCCTCCTAGGCCTCCATCCTGTTAATTCATTCCCTCTGTACCCCTATCTCCCCAGGCCACTTCCATAGCGCTTGGGTTGTATCCTGCAGATGCAGAGAGCTGACACGCATTTGGTACAGAAAATAGAAATTTGGTTTGGACCACACGTGAAAGGGAATTTAAGCCACAATATTTGTGTTCAGTTTCAGGCCTCCTAGCCTTAGTTATTTTGTTGCCTATTTCCTTATTTTTCTTCCTTTTCATCTCCTTCAGATGAAGAGAATGCGGTACCAAGAGCATCCCCTGAGCCAGAAATGCATCTCAGGCCTTACCAACTGGAAGTGGCCCAGCCAGCCTTGGAGGGGAAGAATATCATTATATGCCTCCCTACAGGGAGTGGGAAAACCAGAGTGGCCGTTTACATTGCCAAGGATCACTTGGACAAGAAGAAAAAAGCATCTGAACTTGGAAAAGTTATAGTCCTTGTCAATAAGGTATTCAAACAGCACATAAATAGAACATGGTTTATTTTCATTTTATTTTTCTGAAGCATTTGTATAGTGACATTTGTAACAATGGATCACACATTTAGTTTAATTAGGAAAAATGTCAAAGTAAGTATTTTAAATCTTTGCTTTTCCAGCTATATGTAATATCTCAGTTATTAGCCGTTAAAGTCAATTTTTTTTCTCTTAAGCCAGAACATTAAGTTAAATGGCTGTAACTGAGGTATAAAGAGTATTTTACCCAGATTTTCTTTAAGGTGAACTGGTACTAATTTATCACTGCATATGAACATAAATGACCTCAAAATATCCCTGGAATCTAGGCTTAAACATTGTGTTCTAGAGTCTCTTTAACCACTGACCCTTAGTCAAAAGTGGCAAGTGCTCTTTATTCAGAATATACGCAATTTGGTTTGAAGATGAAGAGAAAATTAAGTGAATATTTGGCTGATTTATATCAAATTAAATCGATAAATAATTTTCAGGTATTTTGTATATGTAAATATATACATATATCGTTCAATGCAACTGAGATTTTCTTTAGTATTTATATCTTAGGATTTTTGAAGCCTATCTTCATAAACAGGTATAGATCTCCTTCATTTTAAACAAAATCTAGTTACCTGAGCTTTATTCAGATACATCAGAGTTTATTAATTTATAAATTTGCAAATTGGGGATATTAATCTTTGCCATTTTATGGAGTAAAATTGAGTACACTTTTCCATGACCAGAAACAGTCTTTTTTCCCATTACTTATGGTAACTAGATTCTCATTTACTCCTTTACAGAAATTATAGTAATAGACTATATATGTAACTCTCCTCTATTTTTTGGATTTCTATTATGCTGAAAGTTTTAGTTGCAACCTGCTTTTCAGTACTAAAGAAACATACTCAGAATCCACTATCTTAATGATTTATGTCATGTAGCTCCACATGTACTTTGTATGTACATGCTAAGTCTAAAGATTGCTCCTTTATTCTTACATGCCCACTATTAGAACAGTTTTTGTGTATGTGTGTGTGTGTGGTAACGGTGATACGTTAGAATTTTTTTCCATAGCTTTTCATGTATTTCCTTTATTAAGGATATTATCTTTTGGAATAAAAGAAATCCAGGTGTTAATACAATTTCTACCTACCAGTAATTTGATCTCGGGCAAATCACTAACTTCTCTTACTTTAGTTTCCTCATCTGTAAAGTGAATAAAAGAATACTACCCTATACAGGGTTGGAAGTTTAAATTAGATAATCTATCTAAAGCCTAAGAGTGACTCAGTAAATATTAGTTCTTTCTTCCATCCCTTCCTCCATTATAACTAATAAAGTGGAATTCCTTAACCAGTGAGCAGGGTCTTAAGTGCCAGGTCCAGAGAAGAGAACAAAGTTAATTGGATTTGAAACCACTTAAGCTGATGCTCTTGATACCATTTGAACATTCTGCCATTTCCTCAAACTCATTGCCTTCATCTACTCTCCCAAAGAGCTCTCCTTCCCTACTTGCCTGTCTCTCTGTTCATTATATTATCTCCTCCGAAGCACATAGCCTCAAAACCTATGAATTATTTTTGATTCATCACCTTCCTTTTCTTCCCTTATCGGGTCACCGCATCATCGACTATTAGAGTTGAAAGACTCCTTCGAGATCCAGTTTTTATCCATTGCTGAGTGGTTCTCTCACTTCTGCTGAGTAACTTCTCATATCAAGGAGGTCCTCCTTCTAACAAGACAGCTCAATCCATTCTTTGAACAACTGTCGCTGCTGGAAAGCCCTACCTGCATTCATCAAAATCTGTTTCTCTGGAATACACACTGATTTGTTAGTGTTCGTTCCTCTGTGATTATACAGAGTAAGCTGAGCCTTAATTCTTCTGCCTTATGACAACCCTTCACATAGAGAAGGAAGGCTTGCATCATGTGACCCTAAAGTGATTTTTCTCTTAGTTTCCTGGGATAAATACTTCCAGTTGCTTTATACGTTCTTCATATAACATGGTTTCCAGACTTTTCATCATCCTGAGAGCTCATACTTTTCCAAACATTATCTAAAACCCTGTTAAAACACAGTGTCTAGGGCTGGACAAAATACTATAGATGTAGTCTCAGTGCAGAGTATAGGAGAGATAAGATGTGACATTTGGTATGTGACTGGGTTTGTCTTTGTCACCAGTTCTGGCACCACAGACTCGTCTGGAGTTTTCTATAACCTAAGAATCCTCAGCTCCTTTTCATTTGAAAATCTGTGAAACTAGGCCTCTCTTGTTATTTTTGTGCAGTTAATTTTGAGCCTAAATGCAAATACTTACATTTATTTTTTTCATATTATTCATCTTGATTGATCTTTTCAGGTCTCATGTTTTTGTATGCATCTCACGCACCTTCCTTTTTGTATAACTCCTTATCCTCTCAGTGCTGTATTCTGGTTGCGAATCTTTCGTCCCATTGGATCGAGGTGATACTTACAAATGCACATTTGCAGCCATGTTTAAATGTTAAATTATCCTCATTAGTTACTCATATTCATTGCATTGTTGTGTAGACATTTAAGGACATGGGTCTAATTCCTGATCTGTTTCCCTGTTGTTTTTCCCTAAGAATTATTAGAAATCCCTCCACTAGATCTTCCGTCTATGTCATAATCGTTTACTTTATTATCCCATTTCTTTGAATTTTAAAGTAATTTCAGCTTTAATTCTTTTTGATTGAGTCAGGTAATCTCAGACCCAATAAGTCAATATAACCTGCGTTCTGTATTTGGCCCAATGGCAAGGTATTATAACCCTTGATCTAGGAAGGAGAAATCCTGTTCCTAACACCATTTACTTTTATCACCCTCCATCCTTTCCAAAGCTATCACCTTTACAGGCAGGGAAAGACGAAAACACCACCTGGGTTCCCAGACTTTCTATTTCCTATCTAGGGCTTCAACATCATGAGAGAGAAGGCCCAGGTTCCTTCAGATGCTATAATGCAGCCCCATATGATTCAGCAGAAGTGGGTAGCAGTTGGGTTTGATTAGCCTTGGCAGGCACTCTGTCACACCTCAGGAAAAGGCTCCAAGAGGCCCACATGCCTCCCAGTTAGCCATGTCAGGCTTGCATGTGGCTCTCTCTGTGTCCTTCAGTAGGAAGTCAACACCACCCAAAGTGAGTCACAGGATTTCCAACACCTGCTACCACCTGTGACACTGTCTTTTTGTTCTGTAGACCAGAAGATGCGGCTTCTTTGGAAGATCTCGGCCCACCCTTTATGGGCAGAACCTCAGGTTTTTATGCCACTCCATAGTATAGAGATTCTTAAATCATTCAACAACATGAGAGTATTTAAAGACAAATCAAATGCAGATCCTGCCCTCAAGGAATCTACAGTCTAGGAAATGAGAAATATGTATTAATATAATAATAAATATTGTATTACACTTTATATTATCTCATTAAAACCACACAGCTATTCTTTGAAGTAACCATAATTATCTCCATTTTACCAATCAGGAAACAGAGGCTTTGAGGCTTTAATTGGCCTGTCAGGGGTCATCCAGCCAATTAGCAGCAGAGCTGAGACTTGAATGCTTTTCTTCTGAAGTGAACTGGTCCTCCCTTCTGTCATTCTCCACTGCTAGAATAAAAGGATGGTGAAATACCAGGGAAGTTTTCTTAGTACTGGCAATATATCAGCCTCTATTTCATTTAATTTTCATAACAATTCCACCACAGGTTAATATTTTCCTGACTTTATTAATGTGGAAATCGAGATGATTAAGAGCCTTGTCCAAGGTCACACAATAAGCAAGTAGCTGGAGCAGTTGTTTTCAGAGCTCACTTTCTCTCCTCTGGAGCATGCTATCTCCACTAAATTTAATTTTCCTTCTCTTTCCCAGAATCTTTTTTGCTGACTTCCTTCTTAGATTATTTCCTCTTTCTTGTATAAGTAGAAGGAAAAGAATAGTTCTAGAAAAGTGAATTGGAAATGACTTTGTGGAAGAAAGATAAGAGCTGTGGTTCTCAAATTTTAAAAAGACCTAAATGTCATATTGGAAGCTTCATAAAATGGCAAACTTCTGCTTCCCTGGTGGCTCAGTGGTTAAGAATCCACCTGTCAATGCAGGGGACACGGGTTCTAGTCCTGGTCCGGGAAAAGCCCACATGCCGCGGAGCAACTAAGCCATGCTCCACAACTACTGAGCCTGTGCTCTAGAGCCCGCAAGCCACAACTACTGAAGCCTGCGTGCCTAGAGACCGTGCTCTGCAACAAGAGAAGCCACCGCAATGAGAAGCCTGCGCACCGCAACGAAGAGCAGCACCTGCTCGCGGCAACTAGAGAAAGCCCACGCGCAGCAACAAAGACCTAATGCAGCCAAAAATAAATAAATAAATAAATAAATAAATTAAAAAAAGAAAAAAAAGAAGCACAAGCTTCAAGACTCAGTCCCCAGAGATGGTCGGTCCCTAGATTAAGTAGTTCTTGGGTGGGGCTCAGGAATCTGTATTTTCCAAATCTCTGAATTGATTTTGTGGCAAGTAGACAAGAGACTTCACTTTGGGGTTGGAGGTGGGTGGGTAGGCGGGAACCACTAACTGAAAATTTCTCTTTCTACGCTGTGTTATGCTCTCTCACTTACCAAACTTGGTTATTGATTCACTTTGTTTCCTTGGAATTCATGGATTCCATTTAACCCCTTCTCCCCTCCACATTCACTCTTAGAAGCCCTCAACATTTCTACTAAATAATAATACAAACAAAGTGTGTTCTTCCTACATGGCTCTCTCCAGCCAGGAGGATCAGCCAGCCCTTATTTTTCACATAAGTGGAGTTCATCTCAGGTAAAAAAAAAAAAAAAAAAAAAAGAATAATGCATACCTTGCAGAAAGATAACCACTGATCACATTATCAGGTAATTAAATTATGAGGAGTATAATGCACATTCTTTGATGTTTGGCCTTGAAACTCTTCCTGCCAACTCTATTTGCCACACTGTACATTCCTGGGCTTCCATTGTACAAATTCTCCTAGGATATGACCTTCAAGATGGCCTGGTTATTCCTTTCCCCAGTATAGGAGCTATTCTGAATGACTAGTGATGTGTAGCCTTGAGGTGTCAACTCAGCCACCTTCAGCAGGCACTACAACATACAGAGAGTCAGCTCTTTCTTTCTCTACGTGCAACAAAACCTTTATTAACACTTTGAACAGGTTCAGCTATTACCGAAGCTGGTAATTTCTAAGTGTAAATTGGGGTAGAACAAAGAGTAATGCCATCATTTGGGCATTGTGAATGAAAGACTGAAGAATTGACAGCCACCCCTCCGACAGAGGAGCAGGTGCAAGGGCAATGTTTTCTGGAAGTTGTAGTCAGATAGAGTGGGGCTGTCTTCCATCTGCTTGCCTGTAGAGATGAGCTCTGCTGGCCAGTGGGGATGCCTTCTTCATTCTGGATTTTAGCTTTCACTTATATCCTCCACGAAATCACTGGGTTCCTCCTCCAGGGTGATGGTCCTGCAGGTCAGGGTCTTCACGGAGATTTGCACTTTGACCTGTTAGCGAATGTGAAAATACTGTGAGTCAACCATCAGGTGGAGTCACCTCAGTGCCAACGCACTCACTGGACAGCCTCTCTGAAAGAGTTTTCACTGATTTGGTGTTTTTGTTTTTGTTTTGTTTTTTAATTGGAGTATAATTGATTTACAGTGTTTCAGGTGTACAACACAGTGCTTCCGTTTTTTTTATATATATATATATTATATATACTCTTTTTCAGATTCTTTTCCACTATAGGTTATTACAAGATATTGAACATAGTTCCCTGTTCTATACAGTAGGTCCTTATTATTTATCTATTTTATATATAGTAGTGTGTATCTGTTAATCCCCAATTCCCAATTTATGCCTCCCCCACATTTCCCCTTTGGTAATCATAAGTTTGTTTTTGTTTTCTTTTTTTTTTTTTTTCTTTTTGACTGTACCAGGCAGCTTGTGGGATCTCAGTTCCCCGACCAGGGATTGAACCTGGGCCATGGCAGTGAAAGGCCGGAATCCTAACCACTAGGTCACTAGGGAACTCCCATAAGTTTGTTTTCTATGTCTGTGAGTCTATTTCTATTTTGTAAATAAGTTCATTTGTATCATTTTTAGAGATTCCTCATATAAGTGATATCATATCATTATTTGTCTTTCTCTGTCTGACTTACTTCACTTAGTAGGATAATCTCCAGGTCCATCCATGTTGCTGCAAGTGGCATTATTTAATTCTCTTTTATGGCTGAGTAATATTCCATTGTGTATATATACCAAATCTTTTTTATCCATTCATCTGCTGATGGACACTTAGGCTGCTTCCATGTCTTGGCTATTGTAAATAGTGCTTCAATAAACATTGGGGTGCATGTATCTTTCCAAATTAGGGTTTTCATCTTTTCCAGATATACACCCAGGAGTGGGATTGCTGAATCATATGGTTACTGAATTTTTATTTTTTAAGGAACCTGCTATTTTGTTCTTTCTCAGCCACCAAAACTAGTCCAGCAGTCCATCCTTTCACCGCCATCCTTTCTCTTAGGCAATGTCTTGCCTCTTCACCTTTGGTTTTCTGCTTCCTCCAATTCCTTAGGCAGGTTGCCTCTGGCCTGATTCCCAAAAAATAACTCTACAGAACAATTCATAAGGGTCCTATGAACTGTTATACAAAATTTAAAGTACTCTGCTTGGTGTTCATAGCCCTTTATAGCTTGACCCTGTTTTACAATCTCAAAATTTATTTCTTATTCAGCCTTAGTTTCAGTTTATCTCTTCACTGACCCATGGTTTACAAGATTAAAATTCCTCCTAAACCCCTCCTTTGAGGGGTCAGTTGCTTCTTCCATTTTGCTGTCACTTTCTATGTGTTTCCATGGGAGAATGATCACATTGTGTTGTGATAATTTGTTTTGTTTTGTTGATTCTTGGTCCATGTGCTCAGCTAGAATGAATTCCTGACAGTTGTGAACCATAATTTAAACATCTTTGTGTCCCAGACACAATGTCTACACCTAATAGACATTCAATAAATACTTATTGACACGTGAATGAATGGAATGATGGATAGGTTGTTACACCTAATTAACTGATAATGCAAACACCTCTGTTAATGCTCGACACATAGTAGGCCTTTGATCAATACTCCTTTTGTTTGACAATGCTCTTTCTCTCTTTTTAACTTTGGCATTTTTAAAGGTACCATTAGTTGAACAGCTCTTCCGCAAAGAGTTCGAACCATTTTTGAAGAAATGGTATCATGTTACTAGATTAAGTGGTGATACCCAATTGAAAATAACATTTCCAGAAGTTGTCAAGTCTCATGATGTTATTATCAGTACAGCTCAAATCCTTGAAAACTCCCTTTTAAACTTAGAAGAAGGCGAAGATGATGGTGTACAGTTGTCAGGTTGGTTGAAATGTTTATTTTTGTAAAAAGAATTAGTAATACTAAAGGTAGTAACAGAGGCTGTATTAGTTACATAATTTTTTAAGTGTTGATTAATTTTGATTTATTATTTTTTGTCAATTTTTAATTGATGTATACTTGATTTACAATGTATTAATTTCTGCTGTACAGCAAAATGATTCATTTCTACATATAATACATTCATTTTTATATTCTTTTCCATTATCATTTATCGTAGGTTATTGAATATAGTTCTCTGTGCTGTACAGTAGGATCTTGTTGTTTATCCATTCTAGGTATAAAAGCTTACATCTGCTAACCCTAACCTCCCACTCGATAATTTTGATTTAGATTGTCTTCCATTGCTTAAGTTTTCATTCAAACCCTTCTTCCTTAGGGAAGCAAACAAAAAGTTGGGTAAGTTTTTAATTAGATCACTTTATTCTGCATAAGAATATCATTATTAAATCAAACACTTACTGGACTTTTCATTCACTCTGTATTTTTAATTACCGACAAGTTCTTTTTACATATTAGTGGATCCTGTAAGATGTGCCTTCTTCTCCGTAGAATAAATACAATCCTTTCTATTTTGTGGGGGATGGGAAGAAAAGGTTGGAGAGAGGTAAGGAAAGAAGTATATATAATCATAATAATTAAATGCAATGATAAAACAAGGTAAAATTATTCCTTTTTAAATCATGTTTTTCATTTGATAGAATGAAAATAAAATTCACCAACTTAAAATTAAATATTTTTTAAAGAACAAAAATGTAATCCTGAGAGTTTTGAGGAATAAGCCAGGGTTTGAAGTCCATCCCGTAACACTTTTTAGATCTATAAATTTTCCAAAACTCATCTATTAGTTTAGTGTCTAATTTTCCAAATTTTCCAAATTTTCCAAAACTCATCTATAAGTTTAGTGTCTAACAGGGATAGTGTCTAACAGGGATAGTTTCATGATTAATATACACAAACATCTGTATATACAGGTGGCTAGGATAGTTACATTTCCCCTTAAAAGGTGAAAGGTGCTTGGCTGCTCAGTTTCCTAGCTTAAAGGTACTTTTACACTGTACCTTGCCAAGATGGACAAATGAACTATTTGAATTTTCTTTTAAGACTTTTCTCTCATCATTATTGATGAATGCCATCACACCAACAAAGAAGAAGTCTATAATAACATCATGAGGCGTTATTTGAACCAGAAGTTGAAAAACAACAGACTTGAGAAAGAAGACAAACCAGTGATTCCCTTACCTCAGATACTGGGACTGACAGCATCACCAGGTGTTGGAGGGGCCAGAAAGCAAGCCAAAGCTGAAGAACACATTTTAAAAGTAAGTAAATCATTAACTTTATGCATAACCAAGAAAACCAAAGTTAAAGGAAATGCCAGTGCTTCTTGGGTAAGATTAAGTCCAAGTGCCATGGCGTGCATGAAAGATGGTATTCCATGATCATCACTTAAGTGAAATCTATACACTTCAAAGTAAATACACTCAATCTTCTACAAAACAGTAAGTGCCTTAATAAACAACTATGACACAGAACAATATCACAAAAATTGTGAAAGCAAACGTAATTAGTGAAAAATTGGGACAAATGAAATACCTTCTTTTAAATATCTACCCCTATTGTTAAACTTAATGATCTACTTGATATAGAAATATGCATAAACTATGAAAGTTTCTAATTTTTATACACATTCCATGAGTTTCTAAATTGTATATTTTCTTCTGTGCCTTTTTTTGTTCTGTGTGATACTCGGATTCTGGGCAATTCAAATTACATAGGAAAATGGAGATATGAGAACCTTTAATTAAAGGTGTATTTCTTGTCAACGGCCCCCAAATGGTAACAACACATAAAGTACTATTGTTGATCTCAAGCATTGAATGAATTCAGAGTAACTCACAAAGTATGTTGGCACCAAGGCGTTGCATTTGTATGTTAAGTCCCTTTAAGTTGAAGTCAGTAAAAATTATAGAGTAGACAAGAGCACAATTATTGGTTCCAACATATAATTTATTACTAGCAGTAAGGACTAACTCCAATCCACATCCAGGCACATGGGCTCTGGCTGCTCCTGTCTTTGCACTGCCCGCTTTTATATGTAGAAGAAAGTGGTAATATGATCCATGGATGTCAAGATGACCCTTAAAATGCCTCAGGTGATATGGTTAGCTCATAACCATTCTCTTCCCATCTCTGCAATTTTCTGTACTCTCTCCATGTCATTTTTTCCAGCTGGAAAATGGAATGTAAGGAATGAAAATAAATACTTTTTTTTTCTGGAAATTTTTACCAACTTGATTTAGAAGTTCTTTTTTTAATCTATCAGAATAAATGTTTTTGGTTAGTCAGATCCACAGTAAAGCAATACTAAAATGCTATGTTTAGCAAATCATGCTACTTACTTCTTACATGAGAGAGAATTCTACATTGAATCAATTGAAAGGGAAAAGTATTTGAATATTGAAAAATGTCTCTTTTTCAGATATGTGCCAATCTTGATGCATTTACCATTAAAACCGTGAAAGAAAATACTTATCAACTTAAAGACCAAATAAAGGAGCCATGTAAAAAGTTCGTAATCGCAGATGACACCAAAGAAGTATGTGCTTAAATTTTTATATTCATTTGATGGATGATATGGTTCACAACTGAACAATGCAAAGGTTATTTATACTGACCATCTGAAGAATGTTATTTTAAATTTTTAGCAAAAAAGTTACAGTGTTATTCCTTTTTTATTGATATTGGGCAACAAAGCACTGCTGTGAAGTCTCTCTTCAATTCTTCGTTCAGTTTTCTAGTTTGTATGAAGAGTAGCTCAGTAGTTGGTTGACTGCATATGAGCCACGATGGGGTAGGGGTGGCGGAGAGCATGAGGAGGGTTGTAAGGCTAAACTAGAGGGTTCACCATAGTTTCTTTTATTCTTTTAACTTTCTTGATGAATTCCAGAATTGATTTCCTGACATTGAAGAGAGACAACAGATTACAGTTGGCAATGATAATGGGAATCCTACCTACCTGACACATTTACTTTCTTATGAAAATACTTACAGTAAAGCAGTGAAATATTTAATTTAATGGTATTTTTGTGATGAACACCTTCACTGATTATAAAAACCAACTGAGAGTCAGTTTGAACATTATAACCAGTACATTATGTCAGTACTTTCTTTTGTAAAATATAAAAAGCATCATAAATTTTAGCTGTGTGTACTTGATAATAAGTGTAATCTTTGCAAATCTACCTCATAAGGATGTTGAATTATGAAATATGCATAACAGATAACATTGTGTTTGAAATGTAGGAACTGAACTAACGTTAGCAACCAATTGCCATAGGTCATTCTTTTTTGGAAATTCTGAAAAACAGCACTATCTATTCCAGCTGAAGTAGCACATTTGAATGTACTTTATTTTTCTTCACTTTTTGTTACTTATTCAGTTTTATGTGATAAGTTTAAATGCATGTTTCTAATCGTAATCATTAAAAAAAATCCACAACATCTGTGGCCATCCATTTACAATGCTTGGTGTCAGTTTATTTATCTCTTGTAAAAATAAAATACAGTGTGCGTGTGTGAAAAAAAAAAGTGATGTAAAAAAAAACTAATATAGCGTCATATGTCAATTATATCTCAATAAAAGAGCAAAGTAATAGTTATTAATCTGTTCTCCTATATAATTTATCTCTTGCATATAATTTTTTCATTTTGAGAATGTTATAAATGTTTGATTCTTGTACGTAGGACATACCTGAGTTTTAAATCTCACAGCATTTTACCTTTTAATTGGTATGTTTATCTCATTTATATGTATGTGATAATGAATATATTTGACCTTCAGTCTAAAAAAAAATCCACAACATCCTCCGAGTATATTTTATTTTATTTATTTATTTTTTAATTAATTAATTAATTTATTTATTTTGGCTGTGCCAGCTCCCAGTGGTGGCACGCAGACTTCTTGGTTGCGGCATGCGGACTTCCTAGTTGCAGCATGCGGACTCTTAGTTGCGACATGCATGAGGGATGCATGTGGGATCTAGTTCCCCGACCAGGGATCAGACCCGGGGCCCCTGCATTGGGAGTGCAGAGTCTTACCTACTGGACCACCAGGGAAGTCCCCTCAGGGTATATTTTAAAAGAATTTGCCATCTTACCTTTTAACTTAATTAACTTTGGTTATACTTTTTATTGAAGCATAACACACGTACAGAAAAGTTCAAACTCGTAAGTGTACAGATTGCTGTATTTTCATAAACTGAACACACCTGTATAACCAAAATCCAGATCAAGGGACTTCCCTGGTGGTCCAGTAGTTAAGACTCTGCCCTTCCAATGCAGGGGGGCTCCGGTTCGATTCCTGGAGAACTAAGATCCCACATGCTGCGCAGTGCGGCCAAAAAAAGAAAAATCCAGATCAAGAGACAGAACACTGCCACAACCCTCAAAACTTCGCATTCTCCCCTCCAGTCACCCACCCCCCGTGGGATAACTACTATCCTGACTTCTAACACCAAAGATGGCTTTTGACTGCTTTTGAACTTCATATAAATGAAATCCTATAGTATGTACTCTTCTGTGTCTGGCTTTTTTCAAAACTCTACCTTTTAACTTTTTATTTTGGTAGAAATAATACTGAAACCAGTTCTTCAAAAAAGAATGCTTTCTAAATTAAATTACAAGCTTTCTAAATAATTGGGGCATTACTTTAATATATATTTTTAAAATTACTATTAGCATTCAAAGTGTATATCATTCATTAATTTTATTTTTGTAAACTTTTAAATTGGAAATTCCAGCAGGGATACCTGGTATTGGTGTGGTGTGGCTCGAGGCTGGAAGTAGAAGAGAAGCTGATAAAAAAAATCAGTGTACAAAGAGGTGATCAGAGTGACTTGTTACTTTGTCTAGACAAAGATTCTGAATCAAATTTGTTATAACATGGAGATTATTTTAACAAAGGTAATGTTATTCATTCAGCAATATAAACATGTAAGAATAAGCGTATAATTTGTTTTTAGGATCCATTTAAAGATAAACTTCTAGAAATAATGACAAAGATTCAAAGTTTTTGCCAAATTAGTCCAATGTCAGATTTTGGAACTCAACCCTATGAACAATGGCTCATTCAAACGGAAAAACAAGGTAATTTGGGTTTTGACATAACACAATTTATCCCATGTTTATGCCATGATTCCAGATCACATATTCCCAAGCAAACTGAAAGTAAGTGTAATAGGCAATGGAATTTCTGTGTTCTGAGTAGGACAGGGATAAACACGTTCTAATTCCTTATCTAAGGAAAGAGGCACCAATTCATTTTCTCTTTATCTCCAGAGTCTTTCACTTATTGTCTATTTAAAATGTTAAGATAAATATTAGTATCTCTGTTTCCAAATGCAAACGCAAACAATATGTTTTTCATGCCATTCCTCTGAGTCAGCATGAGTCAAGTATGTTTTCTTGCTGGTGCAGAATACAAGTAGCAAGTCTAGGAGTCAAAAAACTTGCCCCCTTTTAGTGCTCATGGCACGTTTTGAGCCTTAATTTGCTCATTTCAAAAACACGGTGAAGCCTATTTTCGAGTCAGTATCATAAACATATTCAAGTCCACAGCACAGTTGAGGGGGTGTTCTATCATTATTTCACTCCACATAACATATTTTTCATAGCTGCAAGAGAAGGAAATCGCAAAGATCGTGTTTGTGCAGAACACCTGAGGAAGTACAATGAGGCCCTACAAATTAATGATACAATCCGAATGATTGATGCGTATAATCACCTTGAAACTTTCTACAATGATGAGAAAGAAAAGAAGTTTGCAGTCCTAGGAGATGACAGTGACGAGAGTGATGACGACGGTGATGATGATGGAGATGCGGGTGATGAAAAGAAACCTTTGAAGCTGGACGAGACAGATGGATTTCTCATGACTTTATTTTGGGGTAAAAATCAGTGTAACGTTTTTGCATGGCCTTATGCATTTACCTCTTTGGCATGAACCCACTGCTTCTCAAGAGCTCTCCAAAAGTCCCTCTTAAAATAATCTTTCATTGTGAAAGAAGAAATCCCCCTCATATTGGGGCTATTTCTGATTGATGGGATTAAGTAGCCATGGGCTGTATGATCATAATTAATCATTTGGTCATCTGGTTTTATTGTCAAGATGACTGCAATAAATTTATATTAAAGACTAGCCTAATTATTAGATATGGCACAAGACTAACTGTAGTTGAACATCTTAGTACTTCATTATATAAAATCTTCCAGTTAGTTATTCACATATTTTACTAATTTAAACTAATTATTTCTTGCAAATCAAAACTGTAATGAGGTATCACCTCACACAGTCAGAATGGCCATCATTAAAAAGTCTACAAATAGTAAATGCTGGAGAGGGTGTGGAGAAAAGAGAGTCCTCCTACACTGCTGGTGGAAATGTAAATTGGCGCAGCCACTATGGAGAACAGTATGGAAGCTCCTCAAAAATCTAAAAATAGAGTTACTATATGATCCAGCAATCCCACTCCTGGGCATATATCCAGAGAAAACTCTAATTCTGAAAGATGCAAACACCGCAATCATAGCAGCACTATTTACAATAGCCAAGACATGGAAGAAACCTAAAAGTCCATCAGTAGATGAATGGATACAAAAGATGTGGTATAGATAGATAGATAGATAGATATAGATATATATAGATAATGGAATACTACTCAGCCATAAAAAAGAATGAAAAAAATGCCATTTGCAGCAACATGGATGGACCTAGAGATTATCATACTAAGTGAAGTAAGTCAGACAGAAAGACAAATAATTATATGATACCACTTATATGTGGAATCTCAAATATGATACAAAGGAACTTATTTATAAAACAGAAACAGACTCACAGACATAGAAAACAAGCTTATGGTTACCAAAGGGGAAAGGTAGTGGGAGAGGGATAAATTGGGAGTTTGGGATGAGCAGATACAAACTACTATTTATAAAATAGATGAGTAACAAGGTCCTACAGTGTAGCACAGGGAACTATATTCAATATCTTGTAATATCGTATTTAATATCTTGTAATAAACCATAATGGAAAAGAATCTGAAAAAGAATATATATAATACTTATGTATATATAACTGAATCACTTTACTGTACACCCGAAACTAACACAACATTGTAAATCAAGTATACTTCAATAAAAAAGAAAATAAATAAACTAATTATTTCTTAAAGAAAATAAGAAAATGTTGAAAAAGCTGGCTGTGAACCCAGAACATGAAAATGAAAAGCTGACGAAATTGAGAAACACCATAATGGAACAATATACAAGGGCCGAGGAATCAGCACGAGGAATAATTTTCACAAAAACACGACAAAGTGCATATGCCCTTTCCCAGTGGATTACTGAAAATGAAAAATTTGCAGAAGTAGGAGTCAAAGCCCACCATCTGATTGGAGCTGGACACAGCAGTGAGTTCAAGCCCATGACACAGGTGAAAACATCCTTTTGGATTTTTTTTTCCTTATGCCGTTATTTCCCTTCCCAGTTTAGTTGTAGTCTTTTGTTCATCAATCTTCCCACCAACCCACCAATACTTTAATGGAATGAAACACTTGTTCTTGAAAGAAGATTGTTTAATAGCAATCAATCTGTGGTATTTGATAGGCTAACCATTGTTCTAGGAATCATTTTTTCCACATTCTTGGAGGAACTTTCTAGATTGAGTTTCCTTTGCAAAAAATGATTGACATTTAAACTTAGTAACAAAATGGGAAAACAACTGCAATATAATATCAAGTGGAAAATCAAATTCCCACAAAAATGTGTGCATTATAATTAGAATTATGTAAAATATGTTTGCATAGAATGAGATCTTTAAGGGAACTTGGAAAAATTAAGACATTTGATGTGTTAGAGATTTGGGACTATGAGAGATTTTCTTTTCCTTTTTAAGATTTGTTTTGTTTTGTTTTCAATTCATTATACTACTTTTGTGCACAGTATTAAAAAAAACACTTGGGAGAGAAAAAAGACAGTCATAGAGATTATAAGCATGGGTGAAACCAGGATAGCTTGTTAGAGTAAAATGTTCTGAAGTCATATTGGTCCTCAGTCTTACTGGACAAGGGGACACTTCAGTTCTGTTATGCTCATCATCGTTTGGTCCACTGGAGCAAATTAAATCTGTTTTCATGTTTGCTGAAAAATAGTCATTCTTGAAATAACTCTCAGTATACTCTCTACATGTACTCATGTTAAAGTTGCCTCTAAAGTTTATGCCAGAGAATGCACTGTTTTCTTTCAAAGAACAAACTCCTTGTTGGGTAAGGAGTTTACATCCTTTTTTATGATGAGAGCTGGTTTACTTAATATGTTTCCCTTTTTGCCCTAGCTTCCAGGAAACTCACAGGCAAAACTGAAGTTCATTTTCTCAGCCTATGTGTTAATCCTTGCAAGTAATACACCTATACTCTTTCACTTTTGGTCCTGTTTTTAAGTTTTTATTCTATTAGCTTTAGTGTTAAGACTTTGATTTTATGTGGCCTCAGCTCCTCTTTGAAAAGAGATGGGGTACAAATGGAAGGTATACATTCAAAGCTAGTTTTTGCTCCTTATCCATTTCAGATTTGGTGGCTGCATGCCAAAATTTAGAACATGCCCCCTTCCTCACTCCCCACATCCTCACCTGTAAACTGAGCTGGACTTACTGGAAGAGGAGTTAGGCATCTATGTGATATGATTTGAGGGTCTGACACTGTGTCTGAAATTTTCCTTTTTAAAGTTACTCCTGTGAATGAAGGCAAAAACATCTGCTAAAATCCAAAAACATGTAAGTTTTTATCAGTGGATATGAGTGCAAGAAGGAGAAATTATCAGAGAAGACTGGAGAGCGATCTTTCTGCAGGATTCTCCAGCAGTTAGGAGTCAAATAAAGACACCTGACATGCTGCCTCTGAAAAGAAAGGGATGGGAATAGGAGAACATACGTTTGTCTGACAGGTGTATTTTTGTTTAATGTTTGGGGGCAAAAGATAGGGTGAATGTGCACCAAAGGCCACTGGACCAACAGCTTTGATAAGAATGGTTATGAAAATAAAACTCTACTGGCCACGTCGAGCTAGAATTATGCTCAATCATTCCTCCTATGCAAGGGCCAGAGTGCATATTTGATTTCTTTACCTACATTAACTTTCAAAATTCAGATTTTTTCACAAATATAGCTGTTTTAATTATGTTTTTAATAACATCTTTCATTTTTATTTATATCCTTTTGAACAGATAATATATTTACCTCTTTCAAAATTAATAAGGTATAATATTTACCTCTTTCAAAATTAATAAGGTACAGGATGTACCACTGTCCTCCAGTCTCCCAGCTCCCCTCACTGGAGGCAGCCAATGTTTTCAGTTTCTTCCACGAATGTTTCTTTCTTTCTTTTTTTTTTTTTTTTTTCGCTTGAATGTCTCTTAAAATGACCAAATGCAGTATACCGTGTGTATTTTCTCTGTGACTCAAAATTCAACTATATCTTTAAAATTGTCACTGCATCTTATCCTCTGTTAAAGAGTCTGAAATTAATGTATCAATAGTAAAAAGCAAAGCCTATTTTAGTTTCTCATTGCTGTATCCTCTTCTCAACTGAAAGCATCTCCTTTCTTTCTCCCAAGTCACCCATCAATTTGTTTCCTTGGCATAAATGATGGCCTTCCCACCTCCAGACTGGAGGATGGAAATATTTTTGTCATTGTATAGTAATCCCAGATTGGAAATCAAATGTTGTCTCACCATCATGTCTTTGTTCAATGCCAAAAACAGATGGCAGCAAATCCGTGTATGATTTAATCCTTTAATTTACACTGACCAGTTGCAATTTAATATTTCTTTTCCTAATTAGAAGATTTTAATGTGTTTAGTGTTACAACATTTAATTTACTAAAATGTTTCTTCAGAATGAACAAAAAGAAGTCATTAGTAAATTTCGCACGGGAAAAATAAATCTGCTTATCGCTACCACAGTGGCAGAAGAAGGTCTGGATATTAAAGAATGTAATATCGTTATCCGTTATGGTCTCGTCACTAATGAAATAGCCATGGTTCAGGTACATTCAAATACCTCGATTATGTTAATTTTTGATTTTGTGTTCTTGTTGTGTTTTCTTTTAGTAAAACAGCACACATAGTTTTAAAAATATATGTTTTCCTACGAAAATAGAAATCAACCAGATAAGCAGACAACCACCAAATTAAGAAATACTTGGATTTCAGGGGTCCATGTGTTATTCAGTGCCTCACTACTCAGAATGCATTTTTCACGAGGATGATATTAGAGTTGATAGTGAGGTTCCTGGGCAAGGCCATAACATTTTCTTTTACTGAAAATGTACCTAAATATTATCACTTTATACAGAAGACTATAGAAATGTATCACCATGTTGAACATGTTTTCATGGAAATACGTGCTCAACATTGAAGGTAGGATGCCAGGAACAGAGCAGCGTTCTCCACAGCTCTGGTGGCAAGGCCAGAGATGCCCTTCTCCGCATTCATCCCTCCTACGAGGTGGGGGGCAGTGGGACTTCCCCAGCCCAAACCACTGATGATGGTTCACAGGGTTTGAGAGGGGTGCCCCGGGGAACAGAAAGGCGGGACAGGACAGTCTTGTGTTATTGAGGCTTTTGAGGGCTGGTGTGGGGACTTAACCACCCTCATTCTAGAACATTTTTTCTGCATTAAGGTGCATTTTGAGTTTGAAATAGCCGACTAATAAAGAATGAAAAATAACTAACTTTACAGAGAATAGAGGGATCATTGGAGGACTGGGAGACTGAGCAGTGAATATCATTCCAGGACAAAAATGGGAGCATTCACAGCAAGGCATAGTCCTTCATTGACTTGATTTCTTTCTGTTCTCAGAGTCGTGGTCGAGCCAGAGCAGATGAGAGCACCTACGTCCTGGTTGCCCAAAGAGGCTCAGGAGTTATTGAACGTGAGACAGTTAATGATTTCCGAGAGAAAATGATGTATAAAGCTATAGACCGTGTTCAAAATATGAAACCAGAGGAGTATGCTCATAAGGTATTGTTTTGGGCCAGCTCTGAATTTTGGTTTTCCCTTGAAAATGGCTGCCTGTGGTTACCATTGATATCTCTGTGGCTAAGTCTCCAGACAGAAATTGTGCTGAATTATAAATTCCAGTTTGATGAGCTGTGCTGAGTCCGGATTCACATACAAAGAATCAAGATCCATGGTGGGCAGAAATTGTCAGGGAGCCGTTCTATAAACTTTGATAATATAAATTTAGGTTGTCCCTAATCCAGAAAAACTAGTGCAACTCACTCGTTCAACCCCACCTGGTCATTTTGGTCGGGCCTAATCGGTACAGGCACAATTTTTTCATTCCAGAAATATCTGTGAAGTGCCTACTGTGTGTCAGGCAACATTGTAGAAACAGAACATAGCGGCAAGCAACGCAGATAGACCCCTGCTGCATGAAACTTATATTCGAGTACGTACATGGTGAGATTTGAGGAGGGGAAACAATAAACAGAAATAAGGCAACTTATACATCGAATGGAAAGAAGAGCTGGAGAATTAGAACAGGACAATGTGAAACAAGCTTCTAGATGAGCACTTTAGGTTTGGTGTCTGGGAAAGTCTTCTTAGAGGGAGAGACATTGAGGCTAGCCCTGAATGGTAAGAAAATACATCATATATCATCTAGCTGCATCTCAGTTTACTAACATGGAGTCATTTGAGTTGTGAGAGGAATGCAGTGAAGGAAGAATGTAGTTCTACAATATTTCAGGAAATCCCCCATACCACTGAATTAAAGACTGTAACTACTATAATAGCAAACAATCCATTTAGAAGAAAATTCACACCCTTGCATATGGGTGTGAATGTTAGTTTCTTAACATTGGAATTGGCTCTACCCTAAATAGAGTTTCACAAAAGGGATGCTTTCAAATTGGTGTGCATTGCTATAACCAACTCCAAGGTTTCCTGGCCAGGTTTCTACATGAATTTATATTTTAAAACCCCTTTAAATATAAGGCAAACCAAACATTTTGTGGCGTCAGATCAAACATTTGTGGCCATATAATACCCCTGGAAAGTTATTGTTTTACATTTAAAGTCCTAAATACATCAGTCAAGTGGGATGTTTTCAAAGGTTGATATTTCAAGACCTGTTGTTCTGTATAAACTCTAGAACCATCTCTGGAGTTTATAAGTCACATTTTTCCAGATAATCTCTAGAAAAAGACCCAGTCCCTTTGGGGGCCCCGGAATAGACTATATTTTTAGGTCTCCTTTGGCTAAGAGACCTACTCTCCTGAAACTACTCCAGGTAGACAACCCCAGAGAAGGGATGGCAGTGACGTGGGGTATATGCCACCACTACTCTGTACAAAGCCCCCAGCACCCATTGCCACCAGGTCAAAGCACTCCTTTCTTCTGATTTAAGAACTTCCTCAACACAACTTTCAGGCAACCACTAATCAATGGTGAGAGTTGACACATAAGGGGAGGTTTATTTTCCATGTCCTATACTGAGTTTATACATAACCGAAAGCTTCTTCAATCAAATCAGACTTCTGGGAGCAAGTTGAAGGTGTTAAACATGTTCCCTGGCCTTCATCCAACAACATTTGCCACATTTTTACATTTTATTTGGGCTTTGATCATGGCTGTGCCTCCCATATATTTGTTATGATTTATTTTCTCTTTTTGCCCCTCTAATTGTTTCATATTCTTTACTAGTTTAGAGCTACTCTTTTGGTTTCTGGTGTCCTGATTACATTTCCAAACACTGACCTCGGTTTTGCTGCCTTTTTTTCTGTCAAGCTCATAGGTGTTTCTTAATTGCCCACATGTATCTGTTCCTGTATGCCAAATCATCTTTGCACCAGCTCCCTGACCTGTAAATAGCTTGCAAGAACAACCTAATTAAACTTTTAAAGAACAGAATACTTCAATTCATTACATTGTTATAATTTACATGGGAAATTAGTCTTCATACTTGTCTGATTAAACTATGTCATAGCCTGCAGGCTCACTTGCAAGGTTTTGTTCTCTTTTCTGTGCTAAATATGGCTGCCTCAAATCAAGGTCTAAAACACAGAGGCGAGAGCCAAAGAGATGGGCCATTCAGCTTTGCTCCTCAGCACTGGTAGTTTACTTTTACTGAAAACTTTCCTTCGATCTTAAGGAAAACAATGGCTTCCTCCACAACTTAATATAAATTTGTCATCTCTGAGAGGTTTAGTTTGGAGGTAAATTATTTAAGAACTAGGTTTTCTATTGTGAAATTGTATAGGTATGAGAAATGGCCAGTCCCTACCTCAGGTTTTATATCTCTCACAACCTATATTTTCTCTGTTCTGAAATATTGATAAGTTTCTCTACTAGCCACAGAATGGGGGATATAAAAATTTAAGGAGTTATTCTCTCATATAAAGAATGTGGGCAGTGGGCAATCTAGACCCATACAATCGCTCCATGACGTCATGAGGAAGCCAAAACTCCTCTCTCTCTCTTCTCTGCCCTTTTATTATTTGGCTTCCATTCTCAAGGTCAAAGCTTTTAGAATTTCAGCTGCTGCATGTTCACTCTAGGAAGGAAGGAAGAGGAAGATGGAAAAGGCAACAGTGCCCATGCCAACTATCTGATACTTAAGGAACTTTCCTGGAAATTTCACTCAACATCTTCTTATGTCTCAAAGGCCACTGGCTTGGAAATGTCCTCATTTAGCTGGCATATTTCCACTCAGAATAAAATTATAGTTCTGTTCCTATGAAGAATGGCTGCTGAGTGGGAAACTAGTATTTTCTGTCACAAATGTATAGAGGAGATAAAGATAGCTAAGAGTCTGGAAATTACAACATATGAAGAAAAATGAAAGAAACCGGGGGCTTATCATGGATAAGAAACGACTAAGGGTGATGAAGTAACAGTGTTTAGTTCTTTAAAGAGGCTCCATGTGGAAGAAAAATTAGACTTATTTTATGAGACAGAATTAAAACTAACGGAGGTGGGGCTTAGAGGGATTTTTTTTTTTTTAAATATTGCCAAAGAGTTTCTCACAACAGAACTTTTCTAAAATGGAATGGACTGTGTTCTGAACACCTGAGGATTCCATATTTCTGTGATTACAGGAGAAGATTCTATACTAAATTCTTTGGGGGCCATCACCTCATTACTTCTATTTCTAGACCAAGTATAGAATTTCATGAGTCAAGTGTACATTTTCATAACTGTCTAAGATCTCTGAATTCCAGGAGACTTACTTCAGTGAAACTATGAAAAAGACCACATTGAATATTCTTTTCTTGATGCAGATTTTGGAATTACAGATGCAAAGTATATTGGAAAAGAAAATGAAAATCAAGAGAAGTATTGCAAAGCAATTCAAGGACAACCCATCATTCATAAGTTTTCTCTGTAAAAACTGTAGTGTGCTAGCCTGCTCTGGAGAAGATATCCACGTAATTGAAAAGATGCACCATGTCAATATGACACCAGAGTTCAAGTAAGTCCAGGAAGACTTAATTTTAAATTTCTTTATAAGCGATGAAGCAGGTTGTATTGTAAATGTTCTTCCAAAATAGTACAAATGAGATTCATTATTTTTCAGAACTTTCCTTTCTCAGCCCCCAAATTATAAACCCTATTTCGTGTACAGTTTTCAAATATATGCACTGGGGCAGGAAAGGAGAAGTGAAAGCCACTTGCATCCAAGGCACATCAGTTTGTGAATGCTCATATTTGTTCTCAACTTCTTGAACAACTTAAGTCTAGTTAAAGTAATCAGCAGACTTGAAAGAAGCTACAGAAGGCCACATACCCCTTGAGAGGTGCCTGCTGATCTGGGAGAAGGGATGAGGTGCTGCCTGGTGCATGCATGTGGACAAGTGGCAAGCCCAGCAATGCGTACCATGTGCTGCATACTGGTCCTGTGTGAATTCTCAGGGGTGATTCTGATTCCTTGATAATTTTAGGAAACTGTACATTGTGAGAGGAAACAAAGCACTGCAAACAAAGTTTGCTGACTATCAAACAAATGGAGAGATAATCTGCAAAGAATGTGGCCAAGTAAGTAAACTGCTGTGGGCTTAATTTTACTTTGGCCAAAAGGAATTCTTAATTGAATGTGCTTTTTTTAAAAAAAATTATTTATATATTTATCTTTGGCTGCATTGGGTCTTCGTTGCTGTGCACGGAAGCGGGGGGGGCTACTCTTCGTTGCAGTGTGCGGGCTTCTCATTGCAGTGGCTTCTCTTGTTGCGGAGCATGGGCTCTAGGTGCGCGGGCTTCAGTAGTTGGCTCACACGGCATGTGGGATCTTCCGAGACCAGGGATCAAACCCGTGTCCCTTGCATTGGTAGGTGGATTCTTAACCACTGTGCCACCAGGGAAGCCCATGAATGTGCATTTAATTTTTCCTCTTGCTCTCTCTCTTTTGTTTTCCAGGCTTGGGGAACGATGATGGTGCACAAAGGCCTAGATTTGCCTTGTCTCAAAATAAAGAATTTTGTAGTCGTTTTCAAAAATAATTTACCAAAGAAACAATACAAAAAGTGGGTAGAATTACCAATAACATTTCCCGATCTTAACTATTCAGAATATTGTTTGTTTAGTGACGAAGATTGACATTTGATTCAAGATTCTTTTAAAATATTATCAACTTGACATTTAACATGATTTTGACGATTGTTTTCATTATACTACAGAACTGATGTGAGAATTAATAAAAATCATTGCTTTACTCTGTGTTGAGCTGTATGCAAGAAGACAATATATTATACTTTCAATTTCTACCGTGTTAGTGGGCAGAGGTAAAGAAAAGCTACCGGTAAAACTCATTAGTGAGGAGCATTATGGTACAGTGGAAAGAATGCTCGGGTATAAATGTGGATCTGAGGTACTAATCTCAGTCCTGTCACTAGTTTTCAGAATAAAATTAAGCAAATCCGTTCATCTTTCTGAACTCGTCTCCTTGTTGGTGAAATGGTTATGGTATTATCTGCCTTTGCTTTTATTAGCTTTCTATTGCTTCATAACAAATTACCACAGATCTAGTGGCTTAAAACAACACCCGTTGATTATTGCACACGTTCTGTAGGCCAGAGGTCAAGGCGGGGTCCTCTGCTCAGTGTCTCGGAAGGCCGAAATCAGGGCGTCAGCCAGATCATGTTCTCATCCAGATACACTGGGGGAAGAATCACTTCCAAGCTCTTTCAGGTTGCTGGCTGTCACCTCCTTGCAGCTGAAGACTAGGATTCCTGTTTTCTTGCTAGCTGTCTATGGGGATCATTCTAAGCTCCACGGGCACCCTCACCACGTGGCCTGCTCACGGGGCCTCTCACAGCTATTTGCTTCTTCACGGCCAGCAGGAGACTCTCTCAAGTCCGCTAAGGCAGTCTTAACTGTAATCCCATCATACTCACAGGTCCCGCCCACACTCAAGGTCGGGGGAATTTTCAGGGAATATACACTGCAGGCAGAGATCTTGGAGACCTTCTTAGAATTCTGCTTCCCACACCACTTGCCCAGTTTTTGTGATTAAATCATATGTGTGTATATATGAAAGCACTTTGAAAAATACGAAGCACCATGAAAGGCAAGGTATTATTGAGAAGCAGCCATCAGGCAGGTTAAGGCTTACTTCCACAGCTTTCCCTCCATGAACATAACACTATGCTCAAAAATTACCTAACAAGAATGGAGGCTAAATCCAGACTCGTTATGAATACACAGAAGATTTCCTGTGTCAGTGGAGATGTCCAGGGTTCATACAGGGTTGAGCAGGCAGCAGATGCTGGATCATTAGAGAATAAATAGAAAATGCCTACCTCTACCACTCCCTAGTCCTAAGCAGAAGAGTAACCTCTCTGTGTCTGGGACGTTGTCAGCGTTCCTGAACTAAGTGTGATCATTTGGAGATAGACACAGGGCCCGGTACAACAGAACATTCTCCCAGCAAATAAACAGCCTCTTTTGTCATGGAAGAACCACATGATAAAGACAGAACCACAGCTGACCATTTTAACCCACACTTACCCTGTCTCACAGATGGTCTGCTCCACAGAAAGTTACCTCCTATGACTAAGGATAAACAAAATGTTGGAGGGAGTGAAAAGTAAATTCTTCTGTGGTTTTTGGATTAATTAAATTCAATCTAACAGTAGCTTTGACTCTTTTGATTAAGACCTAAGCAAAGATGAATATTAGCCAGTCAGAGCTCTTCAGAATGCAACAGGACAGAAGATGATTGTGGTTTCCTTAAAATACTTTTTAAAAATCCAGCTGACTCCATTTAAAGTATTGCTGTCTTCTAGAACATTCTGTCAAGAGGACAGATGATTGTGGTTTTCTTAAAATACTTTTTAAAACTCCAGCTGACTCCATTTAAAGTATTGCTGTCTTCTAGAACATTTTGGAAATTATGCAAGAAACCAAATGCATAAAATAGCTAAATATACTACCGTAACATATGTAGACTGTTTTTAAGGTGTCAGCAAATATCAGGGTTTTTTCATCTATGTTTTCTAGTAATTTTTTTCAATAAAGAGGTATTATTTCTACTGAAAAGGTTTGAAATACATGTTTCAAGTAGCATAAAACTTAATATGCAATTGTACTTGAGAACTCAAACTACGATGCATTCAAAAACAGTTGTAATCATTCTAACGTTTTGATTGTTAATGAACAGTTTAATACTCATGACATTTTAAGGTCATTTAACAGAATATGCTCATGACAGGTAGACACCCTGTTAGATGCCTGAGTTTCAGTACCCACAAAACCTTCTATTAGTTGGGTGACTGAGCAACCTCACTTCACAGGGCTTGTGTTTGCTTTCCTGGAAAATCAGAGATTGTATTAAATGGTATCAAAGTTTCCTTACAACACTAGCATTCTCATAGTTCATGCTTCTGGCTCCCTGGCTCTTTTCATATGGAGACCCTGTTTAGTGATTTGTGGTAATATCAGCTGTGGGCTAAATATCTACTGAATACGTTACACATTTGAAGGTAGCTCCTATTTGCTGAAGGGCATTGCAGGGGTCTCACAGAACAGGTACACTGGCTGGAGTCATGCGCCTTAAGGCAGGTTTGAAAGGCCCAAAGGGGTCAGGAAATTTTACAACAACAAGCATTTCCAAGCCAATAGGTCATTGGCCAACATTGGGCATAAGAAATGTAAAGGCTTACTACCAAAAATCTGAAATCATTTCAGACCATGCGAAATTCAGATACAGTAACTTATAGTTTATACAGATATTTTGAATATAAGGCATTGAGGCAACACAAAAATGGGTAAGAAATTGTCTTCCACAGGATGATCAGTGCAAGTCACAAGCAATTGTTGAAAGTGAAAAACGCTATAAGAGAGGTGAATATTTTCCTCCCTGCAATTTAATAGTCCCTATATCAGAGCAGAAAAGGAAGGCTTAGGGAAAGGAAGGCTTCTGGCATTGTTTTCAATTGGTTGAACCCAAAGCCAAAGAGGATTGATTTGGTGTTTCTTGTTGTCATTGTTGCTTTTAAGCTGTAAAAGACTTGAACACTTTTAGGCGCTAATGGGAAAGAACAACAGGAAGTGAGAAAATTAGCAATGTTCAGCCCCAAAGTAAATTGCTTATTGGGTGTTACTGATATTTCCTACCAAATATTCTTGCTACAGAATTTTCTGGTCACCCTGATCCTTTCTCACCCTGATGCCTTTCCACAGAGGTATAAGTCCTTCTTTGCCACCTCTTCAGCAGACATCCTTTGTTTTTCAAAGACAAAATCCATGTGTCACTTCCCAGCGTCTAGCATAGTTCATGTTTTCAGAACTAGAACGGAGAGCACATCCCTGGAAAGTAATGTTCACGCACCCTGAGCATAACAAAGTGCTCATTTCCAAAATCTGGTAAACAACTACATGAATCATAGCAATCAAGAAAAAACAAGAAAATTATTTTCTTTTCTTCTAAGAGTTATGAAGTTAATTTGAAGTGAATGCTTGTCTTTTTTCAGTTTGTGAATTTCTCCTTAATTAGTTGTACTAGATATACAATTTTATATCTTTGTTTTTATGGGGAGAGCATGAAGTGAGACAAACTTGAGTTTGGATCCCCACCAGCTTTGTGACTTGAGTTATTTAATCTCTCTGAGACTATAGGAAGTTAATAACAGCCTTGAGGAACTGTCATGAGACTTTGGATACTGCATGAAACACACCCAGTAGTTGTCAAATGCATTTGGTTTCTTGTGTAATTTCCCAATATAATATATGTATAGAATATATTAGTAAGAGTTTCCAGAAAAGCAGAAGCAGTATTAGAAGCACAGCTGTGGGTATAGCTTAATAATAGGAAATTTTAGACCTATGTTTGATTATGAGTATTATAAACACTCAATGTTTAGCCCAGAGGGCTTATCTCAAGATGTAAGTAGTAGCTGTGGTGAAACATGATTGCTATGAATATGCTATGCAGTGTAGCTAGAGGAAGGATTTAATGTTCAGATCTTCTATAGGTGCAATACGAAGATAGGTATCAATATAAATAGAAAGATCAACACTTTTGTATTAAGTGGCTGTAGGACTTAAGTAGGTCTGTCATGTAGATACAATTTTAATTAGAGTCTGTCTTCATCTTCAAGAAGTATATAATAATGGAAGCAACCTAAGTGTCCATCAACAGAGGAATGGATAAAGAAGATGTGGTGTATATATATACTATGGAATACTACTCAGCTGTAAAAAAGAATGAAATTTTGCCATTTGCAGCAATATGGATGGACTTGGATGGCATTATGCTAAATGAAATAAGTCAGACAGAGAATGACAAATACACTATGATATCAATTATATGTGGAATACAAAAAATACAACAAAGTAGTGCATATAACAAAAAAGAAGCAGACTCACAGCTATAGAGAACAAACTACTGGTTACCAGCAGCAGATGGGGGTGGAATATAGGGGTGGGGGAGTGGGAGGTACAAACTATTGGGTGTAAGAGAGGCTTAAGGATGTATTGTACAACACGGGGAATATAGCCAATATTTTGTAATAACTGTAAATAGAAAGTAACCTTTAAAATTGTATACAAATTTAAAAAATAATAATATAATAATGTTATACTGAGCAGGCCAGCAATTGCATGATAAGAGAGAGAGAGAGAGAGAGACAGATTCCACTGTAGCATATAAACAGTAATTTATGTCCAGCACAAATGGTGGTGGTTTTTTATTTGTTTCTAAATCTCAACTTTTTTTTTCAGACCATAGGTTATAAAATATGAGATATATATGGAAAGCAAAGCATTGCAGATATTCTTTAAAATTTTTAGATATTTTCTACACAGAGTATTACCAAGTCCCTCTTTATAGGAAATTAATCATCTCGTAAGCATCTCATTTGAGGATGACATTAGATAGTGCTGAGTCCTATTAGTTCATAAGTTAAAATCCAAATTAAAGGCCACATTCTAGGTGAGAAGAGGAACAGACTGTTTATAGGAAGTAATATTTAACCATGCAGCTGTTAGAATACATTTGAACCACTATTTAAGTTGAATATATTTGATGAAATATATTAATTTTTACATACTAATTTAAAAACTGGACATTATTTTGACATTTATGAAAGAAATTTAAATGTTTAATTCAGTTATATATATATATATAATAATAATGAACCAAAGATGAGCATTTTTTCAGCTTAAATATTTCCTTCAAACTCTGCCTTCTGCTTGTTTTAATGAGTGCTTGTATTTTATTGTACACACGTAGGATGAATGGATTGTTGGATTGTTAGTTCTTTCATTCTGAATCTCTTAACAGGCATGGAAATGATCTTAATTCACTAAGATGTAAGGATTTTTATCACGCTAAAATGACCAGAACAAATGATGAGACTTTTGTAGATAACATAACATTTAATTTAAAAACATCATTTTATCTACCTAAGTAATTATAAAATAGTATTAAAAAGATTCAACTCCTCTGTAACGGTTTGAAAAAGGACTAGACTGATGAAAGATGCCAACTTTTGATGTAACAGTCATGGGGAGAGGTCAGGACTTCTCTGAATGAAGCTAGACACAGCAGGAAAATTGTAAGATGCCTGTGCTCTGATCATATCCATCCTGTTCAAAAGACGACTCGAGACATAATCCTATTTTTCCAACATTCTGCAAGACAAAGGCCTTAGCAACTGGCCCAGCAGAGTCATCTTCTGGCCCAGGCAAGGTCATTACCTCATAAGCAGTGTGAGGAAAAGAATGCCTAGACAATCATAGTTTGCTCTGGAACCAAGGTGGTGGATGGAGGGATGGATAGTTGATGCCATGTACATCTTTAATCACAATATCCAATGATTAGGATACTTAAAAAATGTTCTTTAGAAAGCTTTGTAATGAGTGCTCAATTTGACTGCACTATGTGTTTGGGCTAAGGAAAACTGACCTATACCAGGTGAGCTTGGTAGATATTCTTCAACAAAGAGTGAATTTGGGGAGGTGAAGAAATGGATGTAATAAGCATAGATGATCTTTAAATGGGAATTGTAAAAAAATAAATCAAAAGAAGGAAAGAGATGGGGGAAAAATTTTGAAAGGGAATCCAAAGTTTCAAGCCTGTGTACAGGCCTAGGAGTTAGAGTCAAGAAACAAGGAGAGAGTCAAGATTCAAGAGGGAGAGATGAGGACATAATTGTTGAAACAAAATGTGGGGGAGAAGGAAGAGGATGAAACCAAGAGCACAGGAAAGACTAAGTTTGGTGGAAGGATAGTTGCTGCTGCTTCTAAAGCAGGAGAAACATAAATATGAATAAAAGATACAGCTTAAAGGTACAGGAGTAGGAGGCTGATGGAATTATTCTACTGGCATCAATCACTAGGCTATCTGCTGAGTTGGGTTTGGGATTTGAGGATGGACATTGGGGACATAAAGAAAGTAGTAAAGATTTTTAAACATGCTTTGATGAAGGCAAACTGACTAATTAGAAACAGAGAAAAAGATTGCCATGCAGTATCAGGACTAACCTAATTGGAAATAATAAATGTAGAAATAATACTTTAATAAATATTTATGTGCAGGATATTAGACTAAGTTCTGTTATGTTTATTCTTGGTGTGTAAAAGGCAAAAAATCTGAATGTTTAAAAATCTGATGGACTCACAAGGCTTTAAAATGTTATGGTCAGTGTAACCCAAATATAGCTGGTTCTGTTTATAGCTTCTCTCAGCATGAAGTTGTATTACAAGAAACCTAACATCAACAGCCAGACTAATTAAAAATTAATTTAAATATTTTTTCTGGCATGCAAAAAAAAATCCAAATGGAAATTGCATATTATAAAAATATCTTCAAATCTTTTAAACTCTGTTTCCCAAAGAAACACATTATACATGAGAACATTATACATTATACATGAGAACAAAAACATTATGCATGAGAACTACTTCACCACCTCTTTTTCTCTTTTCAAAACTCCTCAAAATTACCTCCCTATATCATCCTGTATTACTTTTTATCTTCCCTACTCCTTCTCCCAGTCTCTTCCTTTTAATGTAAATTAGTATTGTTTTACTGTGTTCATTTCTTTTTCTCCCTTCATTATCCTAGGTTTGATGGATGCCTGAACCACAAAGGGTTTTTCCACCTTGGAAGCGTGTACTGGGAGGTGGGGTATTTTTGTGAATATCCATACTAACATTTTTAGTCCCTGAAATATCAGAAAATAACAGTGACAATTATCAATTTATTGCTTTTGAGCTCCAAATTCAACCTTTTTATCTGCTCCCTAAAGATGCATCTGGGCCCTTTAAACATTTTTGCTTTGCCTGTTGACATGACATTAAAGTTTGCCTGTATAGGGTGCTGGAGAGGCAGTGCAGAAAGAAACGGTTTTGTTTCCTGGTTCAGGCTTCGGCAGCCTGAGTGGCTTCTCTAGCATCCAGTTCCTGCAGTACACATGGCTTTCTCCAGCACCAGGGTCTTGCATGGCAGCCCACAGCACTCAGTGACCAGCAACCGCATATTCCCTGGCAGTTTTGTGCAGAGCACCTCCAGTAAGACACCTCCCCTTGAACAGCTTTCCCTGGTCCCCAGAGAGCACATTTCTAGCATGCTCCAAAAGGTAGACAGACTTCCGGCAAGTTCTGGTGGCACCATGGCAACTTCCTTGCTTCCAGTAACCTGCAATTGCCCTATCCAATAAGGTCTGAATCGGCCTTGGGTGCCCTATCTCAGCCACAAGGGAAGTGGCTGCTTCCTATGTCTGCTATTTCGATATTCTTTAGGGTTCTTTTTACTTCTTCTTAGCTAATGCTCTGTTACTCCAATCCCATCGTAGTTAATAATTATTTATATTAAAATTTACCTGTTCAAATTACTCTGTGGTTTCTCTAACTAGATTGAACTCAGACTCATACAGTAATATAAAGGAATATGAGAATTAGTCATAAGAAGTTATACTTTTCAAATATCCAACTATGTTCTCTTATGTATAAGCATTGGATTTCACATAGGAAATGATTCAAATGCATCTGACCAATTCTCTAACCAAAAAATTTAGAAAAAGGACAGAATGTATTTTATCACTAAATAATTTCATTTTCTGAATCCAAACAATCAGGTTTATAATACCAATAACTGAACCCCAAATTCCTATCTTACATGAAAGACCATGAAATGAGTTGTTGAGAGGATGAAACGAGAAAAATGTGTGTATGATATATATATATTTTTAAATAACTAAAACTCACAGAGTAACTCTGAGAGAGAGAAATACCTTGGTTTTAGAATGCCCCCGCTAATGTGTGTGCTTATTTTTGAAGATGAGACCTTCTTACGGCATTGGTAATGAGTCAAAGAAATAGCTTAAATGTTTTGCGTAAAACAGAATCATTTAGAAGGGGCTAAAGAGGAAGGGAGAAAATGTCGAAGAGAGGGAATCCCAGAAGCAAGGCAGGAGGCTGCAGCCCAAGTAGAAATTACCGGTGGAAATTCTACCATCGTTGTCCCAAAACACAAGTAAATCTGCTTCTTGCTTGAGTCGGTGTTATTTGGCGTCAGGCACTGGGGCAGTCTGGCAGGGAAATACGGAAACAATGAAGGGAAAGCACACATACAAGGAAAAGTGGATACAGAGAAATTGCAGATAACAAATGTTGGACACATTTTACAGTGACTGACACAAAGAAGGCATTCAATAAATATTAATTTCCTTTCCTGAATTAAAGTATAAGGAGTAATCTCTGACCTTGGGGAGTTAACAAATAGGTTGAGAGTTCAAAGATTATAGGCACAAAATTATCAGGAAAAATATGAGTGTACAATAATTGTGTGGTATACAAATTATAGGTATTGTAGAGTTCTGAAAAGCCAGGGATTGAGAAAAGCTTCTGAATTAGAGTAAATAAGGAATTTGAATAATACCTTGTGTATAATAGATGTTCATAGTTCTTTAAAATAATTTTAAAAGGGAAAGAGTAGGAAATACATTACAAACGGAGGTAATGAGGAAGAAGGAAGAAGAGAAATGAATGTGCTTTGCACATCTATTGGAATGCCAGACCGAGCTTGGGTTTGACTGGGTGACCAATACAAATGAAGTCATTCTAGTTTTTTGCGCAGTGGAGTGACGCGTTTTAGAAAAGATGGTCTACAAGGAGTTAACAAGCTAAATCATACTGAAGAGAGAAAACTTGGAAGGAAAAAGATTAAGGAAGGAGCTGGTTGCAGTCATTCGGGCTGAGGTGATGAAAATCTGGACTCGGTCTTTGGCAGTGAGAGTGAGAGAAATGAGTGGTTCTGGATGATGTTGAAATAAAATCACGAGCTGGGGAAAACACGGCTGGCATAGAATTGATGGCAATCAACAAAATCAGTACAAAAGGACTGCTGCACAGTTGGTGATAGAAACAAATACAAGTCACTTCTTTACATTACCTTATTTTTGCTCTCAGTGTGACTCAGTTCTGTTTGGTCGTCATCTAGTGCCGCATGTGGTCATGTTCCTGGCATATGGAGTAATTGTTTCACTACATCCAAGAGCTTGCTCACTGGGCTCCAGCTGTTCCCTGGTCCACCCAAACTGATCACTGAGCTGTGGTAGATACAATTCCTTTGTCCTGAGGAAAAGGTTTGAAATGAGTCAGAATCTGTTGATTTGTGAATAAAGCAAAACCTTTTACTTGCCAGAGGCTCTGGTTCCCAAGGAGGATGGCACAATGAATCTTGCTTACTTCCTCCATCCACTCCCACTCTACAAATGAGGCCCAACTGGTTGTATGACCCAGGTGCTATCTTGGTCTTTCAAGAGCTAAATAAGGCACTTTGGGGTTCCCGTGTTAGTAAGGCCAGGGAAATGAATTTGTTTTATTTATTTATTTATCTATCTATTTTTTTAACATATTTATTGGAGTATAATTGCTTTACAATGTTGTGTTAGTTTCTGCTTTATAACAAAGTGAATCAGCTATACATATACATATATCCCCATATCCCCTCCCTCTTGCGTCTCCCTCCCTCCCACCCTCCCTATCCCACCCCTCTACGTGGTCACGAAGCACCGAGCTCATCTCCCTGTGCTATGCGGCTGCGGGAAGTGAATTTCTGGTAAGGGGGGGAGATGGTTTCTGCACTCCCCATTCTGTGGCCCTTTCAGTGCTGCTCTGTCTTAGGCTGTGGCTTGAGATCATGACACTTTGTCAAGATTTAAGATTATTCTGGACCAGCTCTGTCCAATACACATATGATACACATAATTAATTTAAAATTTGCCAATAGCTGCATTGAAAAAGTTACACAGGTGAGATTAATCTTAATAACACTTTATTTAACTCACTACAACAGAAATATTATATTGATGTTAACAATGTAAAAAGTATTAATAAGATATTTCACATTATTTTTTTCCTACTAAGTCTCCAAAATGCGTGGACTTCTAATACATCTCAGTTTGGACTTGCCATATTTCAAGGGCTCAATCGACACATGTGGCTAGTTGTCATTATAGTGGATAGTGTCCTCAAGTCCTCTAAATAAGATGAGGTACTTAGATCTTGGTTCTCCATCTGATTTTTTTCTCTTACCAAAGTTTTTGTGACTGGTTTAATGTCTGGAGTATTCTATTACCTAATTGTTAAATAGAGTGTAGCAAAATAATGATTAAAAGTGTTTCGTGTCCTGCAAATCTTTTCTAGCCCACAAATTCAAGATTGGATAAAATCTTACACAAGGTCGACAGTGTGCCTTTCCCTCAAAAACCTTGCTGCCTCTTTGGTCCTGGAAACATTCAGAGGGGTGGTAGAAAAGAATTTTAGAGCAAGTGGATGTTTTCCTGAAGTATTATGAAAAAATATTTTTTTCTGGGTATTTTTATCTCATCTATAACTAAGATATGACCATGTTAGAAATACTGAAACCATAGAAGTCTCTGTGCTTCTATGAAATATTAGGCTTACCACTAGGCTGATACTGTAATGGCACCCAGAGGTCAGTGACTATGGATTTTTCAAAGGAGGGACCCTACATTTAGCGAAGGACAAATTGTGTGCATCATACAGATAAGGAGATTCTGGCATAAATAGTACTTCGGGCTGTAAGATTACGTTTGAAAATATCGAGTAATGCACATTGGATATTTTATTTGAATAAAAGCAAAACTAGAGCAAGTCCTCATGCAGTCAAGCATGGCCCCTCCTGTTTTCAACAAAGGGGATTTTCTTCTTTTACCTTCCATCAGGAAATGGGAGTTTATATGGGAGAAGGCAATGTTGTTGTTCCTTTTTCCTGTTACAGTAGGAACAGGGTAACAACAGAATAAAAGGCCATGCCTCTGTATCACAACAAAAGTAATTTCTCTGACCTTCAGTGTTCGCCAAGAGTGAAATTGTGGGTTTGCACTCATGCCTCAGTGTAACCAGTTGTGGTATCACATTATAGGACAACAAATTCATGCCTGACCAGACTGCGTGTTTGCACAGAGTCCACCATCTGCTTTTCCTCTCTCCTGCCTGCTGTTTCCTTCATCCTTCTTCACAACTTCCTCCCCTGTGACAGTTCATCAGTATGAGCTCTGAGGAGGCAGCATGAAAGGGAGAACTTGCTGCATCAGAGTCGGTGCTAATTAGAGGAAAAGCACAATCCCTTAGCCACCAGATGGTCCAGACAGCCCACAGTCTTTTTGGATCCCACAGGCTCCCATACGACTCCTTGACCACATTAGCTAAGCCTTGCCATTCAAATTGATTGTTACACCAAGTCATCCACCATGAGCATGGGACAGTAGCCAATATTTTATGATAACTATAAATGGAGTATAACCTTTAAAAATTGTGAATCACTATGTCGTACACCTGAAACTTATATAATATTGTACATCAAATATACTTCAATAAAAAGTTTTTAAAGTCCTACCAATGTGGCACATGAACTCCACAGACTTTTTTCTCTCTCTCTAGAATTTGATCAAATGATTGCTTTTATAATTAATTATAATATTCTGATACTATTATATGTATATATTTTAAACTACAAGTTGCTGGTGTAAAAAATTAATAAACAGAAACCTCAATTAAGTACAGTTGGGGAGCCTCAAGGGGGAGCTCTCATGCCCTGGAGGATAGCAGAGCCCAACTGGAAGAAGAAAGCCTCCTCTTCTTTCCTGGCAAGGATTCGGCCAATGAAAAGCCATGGACTCTTTGTTTACTATAGCCCTCCCAACTTCCTTTTCCCCTCTGTAAAAGAGTTCTTCTTTTGCTGTGCGGCGACTTGCATGTGGCTCACATTGTTGCAGATCCTGAATTACAGTTGTCTACTGATCCTGAATGAACCTATCTTTGCTACAGAAATATCTGGCAATCTATTTATTTCCAAATAAATATTTCCAGCTACCAAAATGTTGACCTGTACTGGGACCAGAGAAGGCCTCCAATAGCTCTGGGGTTGGTTAGCAAACAGGTGCAGTATCCACAATAGAGCCCATTGTCACTCACTGCTTTCTTGCCAACCCTGGAGTTTGAAAGCACTTCTTTCTCCTGGATCAAAACTCACATCCTCTTTGCATTTGAAGCTCTCCAGGATTTATTTGAGATCTATTTTAAGGTTTTGTCTTTCCGGTTAAAGCCTTGTTCTGTATATGAGTACCTTTTTGGCATTTTGGTTTGATTTTGAGATCAGTCTGTTTCAACTGAAGCTGGCTAAAAAAGCCTTCGGCCAATTCCTTTGGGAACAGGGTCTGCTTCTCTGAAACTGCTGGTTTTCAGCCTTTGGCCTATTCCTTTGGAAGGGGCTATTCTCTGGAAACTGGCTGAAAAAGCCTTTGGCCTCACTCTTCTGGGACCAAGCTGTTTCCTTAGAATTGGCTGGTACTGCTTGCAAGCTGTTTGAATTGAGCTGTTTGTGCTATAAGCTGTTTAAGCTGTTTGAAAATTGTTCTCTACTCGAGAGAAAAACCTCTGAGAATAGGATCCCAGTTATCTAAATATTTTGAGGGTGTCCCCCTACAAGGTCTCTGGTCAATTTTATGTTTAAAAGCTGTGCTTTTTCCTCATGTTCATTTCTAACAAAATGGACCAACCTGACCAAAGGCAATTTAGAATATCAATGGCCATTATGGAGAACTTTCGGAATCTCTAAATTTAATTTCCTTAAAACTGAATTGGACTGCAATAGCTCAAAAATTTCCAGAGCTTAGTGGAATGCTTATTTCAATTGGTATTTTAAGGCTTCTCAACATTATCAGGAGTCTAAAATTGCTTCTCTGCAAAATAAGATTTTTAAGATTAACTGAGGCACCAGTCACCAGCACCATCTTCCTCCTTTCCTTCTACACCACCCACGTCTCCTCTATACCCTCAGTTCCCTTATACTCATTCTCTTGCCAGACTTCCCCTTTTCTGAAACTCTACCCACTCCCTTTTCCTCTGAACTTGTCAGAAATTGTCCTTTTTAAATTAAGCCTTCTGTGGATTCAGAGGCTAAACCTTTAAATTCTTATATCCCCTGAATCAAAGCTGAACTGCGAGCCATAGCCAAAGATTTTTCCAAAGTAACTGAAGATCCTCACAGATTTGCTGAGGAATTTAATATAGTCATTCAAACTTGTTGACCTGGTTTCTCTGACTTATATCATCTAGTTCATATATTTGTCAGTGAAGGTCAAGCCCAACATTGCATGAAAACCACTAACTGGGAAAATCCTGAAAGATCTCTAAAATTACATATGGGAGACCAGCCCCCTAACTTATTATTTGATCAGGCTCAAGCAATCACCAGGCAACTTCATGGAGTCATTCTTAGGGCTTTTCCAAAGCCTGTTAGTTGGAACAAATTTCAAGTTTGCACATAGAATCTGATGAATCTGTTCATGATTCTTACAATCGACTTCAGATTATTTTTAAAGAAAATTCTGGCTTTTTTTTTCAGATGCTGATTCTACCTAAGTAGCTTTTAACTTTATGCTTATTAATGAGCTGAACTGTGACCTTTCCCTTCTAGTAAAAAGGACCAGAATGGAATGGGAAACTATGCTTATTCCAGATTTAGCTAATCTGGCAAACCAGCTCTCTCAAACTCCAGATGAGTCACCTCAAAAAAATACGGCCAAAATTCTTCAACTCCAGCAAATGAAGTGTCCTAAACAAAACAAAACCTTCCTAGTTTTTTCTACTGTTACAAAGAGCCAGGACATTGAAAAAGAGATTATTGCAAATGTAAGCACTTTAGGCGCCTTCAGCCTTCTAACCAGCCTTTCCAATATCCTCCTGATTCTCAATGACATGGCTCCGAGGAACTACAGGGGCTCTTCTCAATCTTCTTCACTGGCTTGGAGAAACATTTCTCTAGACTGAGGATGACTCTCTTCCAGTCCTAAATAACATCAGAACCACACTCTTGGTGCTCAGCCCCACTACAACAAAGCAGCCCCTGTCTTGGAGTACTAAAACAGTCAAAATAGTGGGGATCTCTAATGAACCTTAAGAAGTTCCTGTCTTTGAACTTATTCCCTTGTGTTTAGACCCTTTGAGAGATACACCCCCTTTCCTCCTTTGTTCCTCCACCCTTATTCATTTATTAGGCTGAGACTTCTTAGAGAAGTATCATGCTGGTATTTCTTTCTCCCAAAAGTGGAAAATAATTCTGAGATTTGACAGTAGTCCTCAAAATAATCAACCAGGTGAATTAAATAACCCTTTGACATTATTTATTTGTCCAGTCCCTGAAGAGACTAGAGCTGTCTCTGAAAACACTGATCTTTTGTCCCTATTGAATAAGCTACCACTTTCCTTATGAGCAAAATCTCCAAATGAAGTTGGCAAAATTCACAGTGTACCTCCCAACAAGTTTCAAATACAATCCTCAAGACCTCTTCCCAAAATTATCAATACCCTATAAGTAAAGAAATCCTATAACGCAGAAAGCCCATAACAAATGATTACAAGGCTCAAGGCCTCATTAACCCTCATACTAGCCCAATTTTCTCACCTGTGAGAAAAACTAAGGGCCAAAGGTGGAGGTTTGTCCAGGACCTCCAAGCAATAAACAACAGTGTTATCCCTTGACACCCTGTTTTTCTAACTCTCATACATTACTAACATCCATCCCCACCAGAAGTAAATTCTTTACTGTAACTGATTTATGCAGTGCATTCTCTAGTATTGCAGTTGGTGAAGCTAACCAATACATTTTTGCCTTCACTTGAGAAGAAAAATAATTCACCTGCACAGTAATGCCTTGGGCTTTTACTGAGAGTCCTAATTCCTCACAAATCCTGAAGTCTGATCTGGAAAACTTTCCCTGCGCTTACTAGCCCCAATCCTCTGGTTTAGCTGAATGCATTAACGACATTATTAAAAAAAATCTCAATTGGCAGAATTGGTCAAGGCCCCCCAAATACCTTGGTCAAAAGCATTGCCATTGGTCCTTCTAAATCTCAGATCCACCCCTTTTGGAGCTCACAAATTCTCACCCTTTGAGACAGTCATGGGATGCCCAGTGAACTTGGCTCCTGCTTTTTTTGACACACGACTGTGAAAAGGAGATATATTCCAATATTGCAAAGGCCTAATTGCTTCTAATAAAAATAATAATGCTTTGGTAGAGCAATATTTTCACAGTGTGCCCTTGGGAGATGAAGACCTTAAGCATCATACCTTGCAACCTGGAGTTTCATCTACTGGAAAAGGCACTTCCAGAATACCTCTCTTCAACCTTTCTCAAAAGGTCCCTATCAGGTACTACTAACCAACCCTTGTGCTGTCAAACTCCAAGGAATAGACTCTTGGATTCACAAGACACACCTAAAGAAAGCACCAAACATTGACTAGATCATCATCTGGTGACCTAAAAGTAAAGATTTCAGAGAATTGAAGTAGATGACCTCTGATAAGACAGCTTTCCTAAAATATCCAGACTAGGCATGTTGGAAGTTTGTTGCCAAAACTTTGATGATGACATAATGCTTCAGATGATCTCCAGTGTCTATGATCTTGATAGCATATGGACTTGAGATAAAAAATGCCTGGGAGTTCTCCTTCCTACTCCTCCTTGTTTCTCTAATGTGACCTTAATAGTTTTCTAATCTGGACACTAGGTATGATATATAAGATATTATACCTAGGAAAGGTCCTTCCTGACAGTAAAAGATAAAAGGTCACTGAAACCAGAAAACCTAACTGTTGATAAGCAATGCATTCAGAGATTTTTTTTTGGCTGTGCCATGAGACATATCCCTGACCAGGGGTAGAACCTGTGCTCCCTGCAGTGTAAGCTCGGAATCCTAACCACTGGACTGCTAGGGGAGTCCCTCAGAGGAAGATCTTGATCAAAAGGGGGAGATGTAAAATATTAATAGACAGAAACATCAATACAATTGGGAGACCAGAAGAGGGAGCTCTCACGCCCTTCAAGGATAGCAGGGTCCAACAGGAAGAAGAAAAAGTACTCTTCTTTCCTGGCGAGGACTCAGCCAATGAAAAGCTATGGGCTCTTTGTTTACTACAGCCCTCTCAACTTCCTTTTCCTCCCTATAAAGCATTCTCCTTTGCTTGCTGTGCAGGGGAACTTGCACTTGGCTCATCATGGTCACGGACCCCAAATAGCAATTCTCTGCTGATCCCGAATAAACCCCTCTTTGCTGGAGAAGTATCTGGCAGTCTATTTATTTCAGGTCAACATTAGAAAAATTATCAGAGTGGAACACAGAATTGATTAGATTATGTATTAATTGAAATTTCACTAATTAGAATGTCAAAAGGAAGTAGACATGAAGTTCAACTAATTCTCACTTTACTAATCCATAAAACAGATACTTCTCATCCATAGTTGGTAATCTTCCCTCAGTTCTCAGGAAAAAATAACTGAATATCTGCAGTAAAATCTCCTATTACTAATTCTCCATGTTATAATGAACTAAACTGCAATTCACGTTGAAAGGCACGCTAAAACAGTAACACAAGGATTAAGCGATAATTGTTAAGACAACAATTGTTAATATCTGATTGTTTAATAATCATGAGCTTGGCCCTTTACTGGTCACACCTGGAGGTGCTCTCTTTGAGCCATATCTAGCTTGGGCCCACAGTGAGCAGCCAGCGAGCACCAAATCCTCTATATTCTTCTTCATGCATTCATTCAGATAACAATATTTATTAAGCACTTACCTTACACCAAGAATTGTTCCTATGTCCTTGGGCTATATGAGTGAAACAAGCCAAAAATGGAGATAGTATGTGAGGTAAAGAGGAATAAGCAATAAAAATAATACATACATATATATTCCAGGATATTGGGAAGTGGCAAAATCTATGGAAGAAAAGAAGAGTAAGCTAAGAAAAACTGGAGGTGGAGGGGGGTCAATTTTAAGGGAGTGATTGAGCCTCATTGAGAAGGTGACACAAGCAAAAACTTGAGCCCATGTTGGTAATGTCTTTCCTATTTTCTCATCCCTAAATCTTACTTTGCTATCGTAATCTTTCCCTACACCGTCTGCCAGACACGTTTGCTCCATAGCACAATAGAAAAAAATAGGTAAATGGTAGAAACAGGCAGTTTACCCAGGCAAATCCACAAATGTCACCTACTGTATGAGACTACTTAGTGAAGAAGACCTGCTAATTCATCATATTCATTTTCAGATTTATCTTTTAAACTTTCTGAAACAATATGAAAAATCACATGGTTCTATATTTCTACTAAGGTAAATATTCCCTTCCTACACTGTGCCCTCAACACCATTTGGAGATGACATGGCAGGGACAGTTATGTGTACTTCCAATTCTTATTCTGTTCATCACTCCTATCTCTTGACTGCCTGCTTTGGGAGATGAGGGCATGTGTTTTCTTATCCATCTATCTGTGTTTCTTCACCCCCCTTCCACTTTCCAACTTTGTTAGCTATACATTTAATTTTATTAACATATAAATAATAAATCATTCTGATCAATAATTTCTGACTACAAAATAGTCTTTTGTGATTTGTCCACATGAATTGTAAAAACGTAAAACCTATAAACACTCAAACTATTGTGACTAGGTAAGTATTGCTTTTGAGCTAAATGGTTTAGCAGGATTACATTTCTTTCTCTGTGGGTCTAACAGAACTTCTCATGCTGCTTAGTAGAGAATGTTTCTAAGATCCTACTTTTACATACCGTCAATTACTTCCATCAGTTGTGTGACTATTGGGACTCCTATTTACAAGTGGCATGAAAAACAATTCAAACTTAGAAAAAATTAGTTATGCAAAGGAATAGATCTGTCTTTAGAAAAGACTGGAGACAGGGGTTCACAAAATGTTAGCCTCGGGTTTTCAAAGACCAGATTCTTTCTTTCTTGGCTCAGCTTTTCTCTCCCCTGAATGATGACTTCAGTACTTTAATGCCTCATTTTGCTGAAATACACCCTCAAGTTCCTTCCTAAGAAAGGATATCTGGGGTGTAAGCTTTCTGAGTTTTCATACTTCTGAAACTCTCTTCATTTTGTCCTCGTATTTGACTCCTATCGTGACTAAGTAGATTCTAGCATGACAAGCCTTTTCTCTCAGAACTTTAAAAACATTCCACCTTTGTTCTGCGGCATCTAGTTGGCAGATGGTAAATTTGTTGTCAGTCTAATTCTTGCTTCTTTTGTAGGCAATTTTTTCTCTCTGGAAGAATTTAGAATTTTCTCTTTGTAATTAATATTTTAGAAGTTCACAGTTATATGTCTTTGTATGAGTTTTTTTCTCATATTTTGCCCTGGGCATTTTGTAGGCCCAGAAGATGTATTTTCTTCTTCATCTTTGGGAAATTCTCTTGCCTTCATTCTATAATAATACTTTCCCTCTGCTTTCTTTGACATTTCTTTCTCAAACTCCTACTAATTGGATGTTGGACTTTCTGAGTTTTTATTCTATGTGTCTTACCTTTTTCATCATATTATCCATCTTCGTCTTTCTGTTCTGAGAGATTTCTTCAATTTCATTTCCCAAAACCTATATCGATTTTTAAAAATTTGGCAATCGTATTTTCAATATGTAAGAGCTTTTTCAATATTAGTTTTTCATAACCTGTTGTCTAAATTGTGGCAATATCTTATTGAATCACAGTGAGGATGCTAATTCAAGCTTTTAAATTTTTTTAAAATTTTAGCTTTATTGGGGTATAACTGACAAGTAAAATTGCAAGATATTTAAGGTGTAAATCATGGTGATTTGATATACATATACATTATGAAAGGAACCCCCCTTGAGTTAATTAATACATGCATCACCTCACATTTTTTTGTAAGAATATTTAAGTTCTTCTCTCTTAGCAACTTTTGTTTGTACAATACAGTGTTATCACCTGTAATCACCATGCTTTACATTAGATCCGCAGACCTTATTCAGCTTATAGCTGAAAGTTTGTACCCTTTACCAAGCTCCCCCTATTTCCCCAGCAGCCACTTTTCTACTCTGTGTTTATGAGTTTGACATTTTTTTAAAGATTTTATGTGTAAGTGTTAACATGACATATTTGTCTTTCTTTGTCTAGTTTATTTCACCTCGCATAATGCCTCCCAGATCCATCCATCTTGTTACAAATGACAGGATCCCTTCTTTCTCATGGTTGAATAATATTCCATTGTATATGTATACCAGAATTCCTTATCCACTCACCTGCTGATGGACACTTAGGTTGTTTCCATATTTTGGCTATTGTGAATAATGCTGCAATGAACATGGGAGTGCAGATATCTCTTTGATATCCCGTCTTCATTTCCTTTGGATATGAGCCAGAAGTGGGATTGCTGAATTCAAGCTTTTTTAAAGGTTGTCTTCTGTTCTCATAATTATCTTCCTGGTCATTTTTTTCTATTTTTCTTGAGTGTCTTTTTTTTTTTTTCCTACTTGTCCTTCTTAGTGTCTTTACTTTTCTTTCATGTTTTAAGGTTTGGATTCTTCTTTTTTTAAAAAAAATATTATCCTTGTCTACTGATGCTTGGTTTTTGTAGCAGACATAAGAATGAGTGAAGAATGGAGAGACCCTGTTATGCAGGTGGGACTTGTCAGCTGGTGGGTTTTGTTTAAGGATAAGAGGTCAGGGAGCCCTTGAGCCGGAGGACTGAATTTACTTTGTTGCACTGACTCCCAACTGGCTCCTCTGGTACTCCACAACAGTAGTTTAGTATCTCTTAAAATTTAATCTTTTGTTTTTTGCCTGGGGTAAATGCTCAGCTGCAGACTGTTTTGCATCCAGAGATGAAGAGTCCGTATATGGATATCTAACTAGCCTCCTTTTTTCCAGCACCATTTCTCTCTCTTACCCTCAGTGGTAAATGCCATTTCAATTCTGGAACTGTTCCATGCAAGTTTCTTTCTAGATGTGTCCCAGGCAGTTGCTATTTCTGCTCTGCTTTATCCACTGGTGATACTCTCTCCATCTCTCCATTGTTACATGCCTTATCCTTTTCTTCCTTTTGCAATCAGTTTAATGGTGTTTCAGAAGGCAGAGAAATTGATGTACATGTTCATTCTACCAGTTTGATCTGGGAATCTCTCCAAATCTTTTATAAAGAGCTTAGAATGTGAGTCAGTGTATTTCTTCCCCCTCCACAAGTATTGCCATAATTTGAGGTAAATTAAGTTCCCAGATACACATCTCAAATGATTCCCTTGCCTCTCACTGTTTTGACAACTATTTATATCTCTAGGTACCTTCCCTTCTTTCCTCTTCCTCAGTCACTACTTCTGGATCCACACCCTAGACCTTGTCAGCACTTTGAACTGAAATCTTAAACTGAAACCTGCTCCTTTCTGGTAACAACTTCTTTACTTCCTATTCTATCACTGGCCTCATCAAGATATCCAGCTTATTAGCCCATCTAATATCTTCCTTCTGCTTTACCTCCTCCTAGATCCAGTCTCGATTACACATTCCATCACTATACCTATATATACCCTCTTGGCAGTAACTTAAACATGGACCAATCAAATCGTGTTATAGAATAAGACTGTTTGGGTTCATGTGCCATTGCTACTGCCCACATTGCTCATGAACACATAGTCATAAGCTATATGACTGTGAGGGAGTTACTTAAATTTTCTGTGCATCCATGTCCTTATGTTTCAAATGAAGATCATAATGGTACTAATGTTCTGAAGATGAAATGAGAGAGTACAGGTACCGGGCTTAGAAAAATGTCAGGATTAATAAAAGTGTTCAGTAAGCATTAGCTATTAGCTCTACTCTAAAATACTAGTGAAGTAGCAGTGTCTTTAATAAGTTTTATCAAAGTATATAAAACACTTACACATTCAATTTAAACTATTTAATATGATCAAGCCTATTGATTAACTACTTCTAAGGAAATGTAATATTTGCATTTTTATTTTTTTAAATTTATTTATTTTATTTTATTTATTTTTGGCCGTGTTGGGTCTTCATTGCTGCATGCAGGCTTTCTCTAGTTGCGGCGAAGGGGGGCTACTCTTCGTTGTGGTGCACAGGCTTCTTACTGTGGTGGCTTCTCTTGTTGTGGAGCACAGGCTCTAGGCACGCAGGCTTCAGTAGTTGCAGCACACGGACTCAGTAGTTGCGGCTTGCGGGCTCTAGAGTGCAGGCTCAGTAGTTGTTGCACACGGGCTTAGTTGTTGCGCGGCTTGTGGGATCTTCCTGGACCTGGTCTCGAACCCATGTCCCCTGCATTGGCAGGCAGATTCTTAACAAGTGAGCCACCAGGGAAGTCCAATATTTGCGTTTTCAAACTACATCAAAACACCCAAAGAAACACGTTGTTTCCGTACTGTTTCTTTTCTAATCCAACTTGACTGTTAACTCTCTGGGCCACTAAGGAGACCTTGCCCTAATTATTAGAGGATAATAAACCACTGGCATCTAATTATAACATCTATTAAGAAAGTAGGTATCAATTACAAACTAGGAGGCATGTTGCTTCATATTCTCCCTCTTGTAACAACTGGGGTTTTAGAAAATAAATCAGATTCAAAAGTAGTTTAAGCTGTATCATTTTTCATTGATGCTGTTATGTCATGTCTTCCAGATCAATAACTATGGGATAGTTACTATGAGCTTTGACAATCTTAGCTCTTCTTTTTATTATTATTATTATTAGTTATTTATTTATTTAGGTTGTGCCAGGTCTTAGTTGTGGGTTGTGCGGTCCTCAGTTGTGGCATGCTAACTCTTAGTTGCAGCAGGCATGTGGGATCTAGTTCCCTGACCAGGGATTGAACCAGCATCCCCTGCATTGGGAGGCAGATTCTTAACCACTGTGCCACCAGGGAAGTCCCAATCTTAGCTTTTCTTGACTTAGGTCTCAAATATCTTTGATGTTGGATATTCTGATGAATCCCTTAATTTAAACAAGTCCCTGGAGGAAGACCTTCTAACACCAGGTACTATATAACTACTGCTGTGATTATCAGACCTCAATTCTAACAAAACTCTAACCAAGTGAACATTTTGGACACAGTCCCTGCAGAGTAAGACTGTGGTCTTTTGAGTCATGTGTAACAATGTCCTCTGAAGATGTGAGATTACGCATATTTTAGCTGTAATTATTTTACCATCACCCCCTCAAGATGTGTTTCAAAAGAAAATCAATGAGATGTTAATTAAAAATTTTATTTATTTATTTTAAAAAACATATTTATTACTTTGGAATCAGCTTCAGGAATTATCATAAAGAAGCAATATAACATAGTAACATTGGTTCCTGTTGGAATCTTGGGCAAGTTACCTAATTTTTCAGGGCTCCGTTTCCTAATCATTAAAGTGAGTTTTGGTATGAGTTAAATGAAATGTATTAAAACACTTTGTATAAAACAGTTGACAGGAAATTTTTACCAAATCTGAGGAATCAAATGGGCAGGCATGGCCTTCTTTGGAGCAAATTTTTATTTTAGAGTATCACTCAACCTTAATTAATCTATTTTAGCTTTTGGTTAATGAATGCATGTCTTTTTATCTCCCTACCCCCAATTAAAAACACAACATCCTTATTTATGCTTTCAGCATCATCTTAACCTTCACACTGTAGGAATATATAGTTGAATGTGCTTTCTCGGAAAACATCTAAATCAAAATCATTTTTGGCAGACACACAGTGGCTATTACTAAATAGTTCTAGAAAGCTCTCTTAGCAAGCTAAGGATTTATGTTATAGTTAACTTATCCAGTGGGCTTACTAAAATGCAGTCATATTCTAAATTAAGCCTTATACGGTCCATCTCTGGAAAAAGCTCACTTGAGCCTCTACTATCCTAATTCTTGCTCTTAATTGTTTACAGGCCAAAGTCATACTTTCTATTTCTGGAGGAATGAATAGATCCAGAGTTGCTTTCTGAGAAAAGTCCCAGTCTTGGCAAAAATAGGACTTGAATTAAGGATCACAAACATGAGCCATGTTTACTTTCTGTCTCTCCTTCTGAGTCCGTGCAGCAGTCAACAAACCCAGAAAAGTAGGTTCTTTTCTACTAAGCACAAACTTAGATTCAGGCTCATTCTCAGTAAGAGCTCCAGAGAGGGAAAAGAAACAAATATGTAAGGACTTACTTGCCAAGCTTGTAGAAGAATGTAAGCTTCCTGAAGATGCACACTGTGGCTTACTCATATTTGTTTTCCCAACAAAAATGTTGACTAGATATTAACTAACTGTATAAAATAAGAATAGTAGTCAGTTTCCTCAATGTTTAAAAAAATGTTAGTATAAGCTTTTTCATTTTGACTCTAAAAGGAAAAAAAGTCAGTGAAGATGTTATAATATTAAAAGAATCTAAATTTTTTTGTGGGAGTACTTGTTTGGATGAAAATTAGAGCATTTACACATTATCTCAAAGAGATGGACATTTACAGTTCTGTTATAAGCAATGTATCCCTAACTCATGGAATCAGATGGAAAAAATCTTGACATCTTTATTTCTGCAGTCAGTCTCATTTTTCTTGAAACCATTCAAACCAGTCAGAATTTTCCAGAAGTTGCAGTTTGAATCACCCAACCATCCAAGGAAAAAACAAACAAAACTAAAGAAATGTGTTTTAGCCTATAATTTTCCTTCTCACTAACAGTTTCAATTTAAATTTCTCCCTCTTAAAGCACCCTGATTTCTCCTTAGATCCTGTCAGAATGATTTTCTTGCAGACACCCACACTTGACTGCAGTCCTAAGTGGTACTCAGACCAGTCACACACATCAGTGCATTTTTAAATGCTAAAGCCAAGAGTAACCATTTTAATCATGCCCTAATCATTTATTATAGTCAGTTTCTCTTCAGGATGTAAAGTCATGGGAATAATTCACTAAAAAGTACTTGCGGACTTTGAGGCTTTGGCAGACTGGGACAGAACTTCTGAGAACACGTTGTGTGAATTTTCCAAAGAAGGCAATCAGTCCAAGAGGACCCACATGGGAGCAGTCCATTTGGGACCTGGCTGGTGACTTTTATCTTGCATTTGAGGATCTCACAATCACACGGAGATGCCTACAAGCGTATAGCATAACTTGGATGTTTATCTTAATGCTTGCTTCAGTTTGTAAAGAGCTGACCCCATCAACTGGAAAGGAAGGAGGGGCTCCTCTCTAACTCAGGGTGGTTACATCTCTCTGCCAGTAAGTGCTTAATGACTCATTTTCCTCAACAGAATTTTCATAAGGCTGGAATTCAGGGAGGGATGTCTGGAGAATGTCTAAGAGGAAGTTCATAAGCCACCATCCTGCTCTTTGCTGGAGAAAGCCTCCCATGGTAATCAGACCAGTTGAATAAAGCAAACAGCAAAAGATTTCAGGAACATTTCCTCATTACTTTTCATGAAAAATCCATGAAAGCTCACCATGAAGTTTGTTTTAGTCAGGTTGAGACCATTACAAATGTCCAAAGAAGAAAACCATTAGTGGAAGAACTAAAAGACAGTAGGTTAACAACCGTATGTATGTGGAACAACAGAATCTATCCAAATGAATTGCATTGAACCAGCCGATATACTCCAAGAAACTGGTGTGTGTGTGTGTGTGTGTGTGTGTGTGCATGTGTATGTGTGTGTTTTAATTCAGACCACCATTTTACTGATGTCAAGTGGACCGATTGCTTTGGATTTATGTAAATTTATCCAAAATGAAATTGTACATACAACTTACTTCTCTTCTCAAATGCTTTTTTATTTATTTTAAAGGCTTTATAATTACTAACTGTTCTCCTCTCTCAGAAGCTATTCTGAGAGGGAAGCAAAAATATCACTTTTGCAAAGCCATTTTCATTCTTTCAAAGGTCTGCTGGTAAATTATTCTTACTGATCTTTCCATCTTTCTGGCCTGTGCATACACACCTAACCCATCCTAAATTTCACCAGATGGCATTTTATTTCTTTAAAGTAAAGCAGTCGTGGGTTTAGACAGTTGAATTTTTAAACTTCTGTATTTACTGAAAGTGCATATGGTGCTATATGGACAAAGAAATTGTGCTGAAAGAAAAACATTTCTGTCTGCAGTACCTCATAATCTCCCAGAGGAAGCAAAGAAATTGCAGTAATGTGGTGTCTTTCTCACAAAATCTTATGTGACTTTAATTTTCTCCCTCTGCTAAAAATGAGAGATATATGTGTACTGTACACACCTGGAATTTATATTATTTTAAATTCTTCTTTTGGTTGCAAATAGAAAGGTTATCCAAAACCCAATGACTTGCCAATGTGATCTGTAAGTGATTTCTAGAAGAAAATGAAACAGAAACCTAAACTTGTAAAAAATAATTAAAAAAAAAAAACTTCTGTGTGGCAACGTAAGCAGATGTTGGTGTAGAATTTACAAGGATGAGAATGCTATAAAACCTCCCTTGAGCCACTCACAGTTCATTTCAAGGCCAAGAACGCCCCCAAAATCTGTTTCTGATTTTACAGAAATCTTTTGAAATTTGGCACGGTATTCAAAAGTCTGTGGAAAGAAAAAAAAAACCCTTGCCCTAGCTTCGGCTTCCAACTACGAAGACAGACTTACTTCTTTCAACGGTTTTCACAGATCCGGTGACCCACGCTCTGAAGTCAGAATTAGCTAACTTTCAAAAACATCTGGAAAAAATGAAGGTTAGTATATGCAGCCTCAGATACTTGCTAAAGCATGGGGGCTGGCTGAGTTGAGCGCAATCAGAGTTTTCTATCGTTTAGAAGGTGAGGATTTGTACATAAGTATGTACTTCCTGGAGTGGGTTGGGATTGGGAAATTTGTTCTAAATATACTGTAGAAACATTTCTCCTTGCAGAGCTGGAAGAATTCCAGCAATTATAGCCAGATCAGTGGAAGACAATCAAAAGCTTTATGGGGAGGGAGAAAGAGGATTTAGGTGTAAACAAAAGCTTGCCAATTCTACTATTTAGCAGAAACCATTTATATGTCTAATTTTCTTTATTTTATGTAGACATGGTTAAAAATTGTACTTGGAGTTGCCACTTCTGCTGTGCTTGCCTTATTGGTGATGTGCATTGTCTTACGTCCTTCAAGAGGTAAGAATTTTCTCTAATTTGCTCTGTCTGCCTAGAATACTTCGGAAAATGCACTAGTGCTTGGTCACAAGTGATCGAACATTTCCTAAGTGCTTATTTTCCAAAGTAAATCTGTTATTTCTAAGAAGACTTATAAGCTCCCAGATATGTTGTTGAGCAACCAGAAATACTGAGGAATTTAAGGCATGGGTAGGAAGAGGTTTCCAGTATTATTTCAGCAATAGAAAAACCTGAGTGCTCTTCTATATCACCCCTACATCTCTGCAAAGTATGTGCTAAATTCCAAGCTTTGACAGGCCTTTAGAGACAATATTTTTAACTAACATTGCTTTCGTTATTGGATTGCCTCATGGAAAGTAAAGATGAGTAAGAATGGAAAAGTTAAAACAGAACCTATGGAAATTTTTATTATGAGTCTTTCCAAAAATTTAGGGAGGCAGTCAAGAATAGAGATCTCGAGAATAGCTGCATAGAAAAAGTGAAATTGTTGTTCTAGATGCAGTAGCCAAGAAAATCAAGTTAGAAGACTAAATATTATTAAGCAAGCGTTATGTTTAGTTATAAATTTATCCTTTTTAGAAAAGCTTAGATTAAGATTGATCTCACCTTGCTAAAACTTGGGAGACTGATGTTGGGGGCTAGTTTGGATTTAAATTAAGACTCTGTCTATAAATATTTCAGTGATATTAGAGAAATAGATTTTTATGAAACTCTGAAAAGAAGCTCAAGTTCTAAACAGGAAAAATGTACAATAATAACAGGTCTTCTGCCTTGGGGTCCAGGGAAAGGAAAAAAGTTTGTATCAGCAAATATTAAAATCTTATGATAGCTAAAGTGGAAAATATCTTTGGTTAAAAGCTAACTGACAGTAAAGGAAGATCAATGACAAGCCTTTAGCTAAAGAAAGTATGAGTCCTGAATGATTTGTTGCTTTAAAAAATGAAATATAGGAAAATATTTTGAAAAATTCAAAATGCTCATGGGATTTTCACAGAATTACAAAATGAAGAGGTTAACCAATAAAACGAAGGCAATGTTCCTGTATCTTCAGTGTTGATTTTCAGTCCTCATTCCTCTCTGCTAGCACAAGATTATTCTGAGGCTGTTGAGATAGCCTGAGTTCACATTTTTTATATTTTTTCAATTTAAAATTATTTTCAGACTGGTGTCTTTCCTCGTTTGGGGGCCATATTTTCCTCACATCAGCAATTGTCAGGTAGTAAGTTAGTTCCTATTGGCCCTTTGGATGTTAATACATTCAAAATTAGTTCCTGAATTTTAAAGAAAACTCCCCAATACTTGAAATGGACACTTTGCTCCATCAGAAACAAATGTTCTGAGAACAAAAGTGTGTGGATTTTATGGTGAGCCTGCACCTTGTCTACAGGCAAGGATGGGTTGCATTTGCACTTTGGAATTATAGAGTCATAATTTCTAATAAGAAATATACTACAGTTATAGTATATAACTATACACGTTCATAGATATTTGTCTAATTATATATAATCCCAATCCTTACCCTCTGCCCAAGTTTAACATAGATATATGTTATAATCTACATATATTATAAAAGTCCTATGTTCTTTATAAGCTAATTTTCTGTTTCAACCAACAGGAGATTCTCAGAGCAAAGTAATTTTCAGATAGAGTGAAATAATCAGTTTAAGCTTCCGATGATATTTTATTTATTTATTTATTATAAGTTTTTTTGAAGTAATTTAATATTTTATTTATTTATTTATTTTGGGCTGCATTGGGTTTTCTTTGCTGCGCGTGGGCTTTCTCTAGTTTTGGTGAGCGGGGGCTACTCTTCGTTGCGTTGCACAGGCTTCTCATTGCGGCAGTTTCTCTTGTTGCAGAGCACGGGCTCTAGGCGCGCGGGCTTCAGTAGTTGTGGCATGTGGGCTCAGTAGTTGTGGCACGCGGGCTCAGTAGTTGTGGTGCACGGGCTTAGTTGCTCCACGGTATGTGGGATCTTTCCGGACCAGGGCTTGAACCCGTGTCCCCTGAATTGGCAGGCGGATTCTTAACCACTGCACCGCCAGGGAAGTCCCAGATGAAATTTTAGTACTCTTTCAGCAACAGAAAATCATAAAAAAGCTGAGAACTATTTTCTTCCATAATACCATTCTTTTTCTATTCTAAATTTGCTGAAGAACTTATCAGAATGTCACTTAAGTAAATTGTACAGGGGACTATTCATTTATCTACTTTCCTGAGCAGGACCGGGGTTGAGACTCTTCTTGCCTTGAGTCAGTGGTCCAGGCAGCCCTGATGTGAAGTGTGCCCTGATGACTTCCCTCTTTTCTCCTCACACCCTGCTCCTCAGCCATCCCCAGTGTGGAACTTCAGGTCCAGTTCTCAGTCTCACATCTGCCCAGTGGCTGGTGAGGGAGGATCTGAGGTGGCAAGGCAGGAGAAGGGAAGGAGAAAGAGGAAGGAAGAATGGAAAAATCAGAGCCAAACAAGCTTCTCTTTAGCCTTCTTTTCACACTTCATCAGAAATCCGATTACCTCACAATTGCCTTAAGTGCCCTCGTATTCCTAACCCAGGATTTATGCGCCAGCATTAAGAACAGTCTTCCTTTGAGAAACTTAAGGACCCCCTTATGAAACACTCATTCATTTATTTATATAATAACAAATGAAGTCCCACTAGTTAGTCCCACTCAACTAATTGAGTTCCACCTGCCCATCATTGTGCTAGTTGGGGAAACAAAGATACTGCGATTTAGACTTTCCTCTGAAAGCACGGTAAGCACCCAGTATGGATGCTCAGTCATCACCACGAATATGAGATCAGGAGTTCACTTAGACCACTGGCTCACTTAAACCACTGAGTGTAAGTGAAAGAAGAAGAAAGGGGCTTTTCCAAGGAGGGAGCAGGTCCCAGGAACACCAATCTCAGGATTAAAAGAGCTTTGGAGGAATTAGGTAGGATTTTAGGAACAAATAGGGCATGGAATGGTGAAATGAGAAAGATTCGTTTAGCTCACTCACATAATAATAAAAATAACAGAAAACTTTGTTTGAGACTGCCAAGTTTTCCTTTTTTTATTTTCACCGAATGGGAAACACATATGAGTTTCCACCCCTTAGACCCAGGCCGTCCTCCTTGGCCTCAGCCTACTCCTTCAACCGATTCCCTTTCTTTTCTCCTGTCTCTATTTTTTCTCTTGAGATTCTTCTTCCCAAGCATCACTCCTCTTCCTGTGTAAAGATGCAACCAAACCAAGAGTGGAAACTAAGCTCCTCGCCTTTTCCTCATTTTCGCCAACTCCAAGGATAAATACATAACTTTTTGTTTCAAGAGATATACAGAGGTGAAAAGACAAAAACCAAACAAACAAAAAGCTAGAATTGGAAAGTAACAGAAGCTACAGAATTTTGCAAGTAAATTCTCTATGGCGTTGCTTCATGATTAATAGTTTCTGAATTCCTGGACCTTTGTGAAAGGAATTGTGGGAGCTATCTGCACTTTTCTTGATTTCTGTCGAGCATAGAGTTCCCTACATGGTGATAAGCAAACACTCAATAAACACTAACTATTTTTTCTAACATTTCTAACATTTTGTAGCAGCTTAATAAATGGTAGCTACCATTTTATTGTGCTCTCCATCCTAGCACACAAAGATGGCAACTAGGCCTTCTGTGTGATGTATTTTAATTTCAATAATGCTCTTCTTAAGTCTGAGAGTAGGGAGTACTTATCCCTGGGCAGCATCCCTGTTCCTATCCCCCACCTCCTTGGATCAAAAACAAATATTTTTTCAGAAATTTTGTGTGCAAGGCCCTCATAAAGGATATTGGCAGCTCTGAGGCAAAAGCAAGATTGAAGAAAGGAAGAGATATGATAAAGGAAGCTGAGGTGGGTGAGGATGCAGAATAAGACTGAGTGAGAGAGAAAGAAGAGGGAGATTATGTAGTGTGGAGAAATCCAAGTTCTCCTGGGCAGGGAGGACCTCTAGTACCTGCTGTGAAAGGAGAACCATCATTAGCCTAGCCTCAGATCTCCCTGAAGTCCTCCTGTCTACCTTTGCACACTTTTTCTTTTATTGTTTTTTTTTGTTGTTGGTGGTGGTGGTGGTTTTGGCCTGCAGTGTTTTATACAAGTTTGTATTAGTTGTCAACTTTTTAAAATCGGAAGATTTCACATAGAAATGTACATTTTGGGCTTCTTTTTAAATATTAGATCTGGCAACATTGGGCCCAAGATAATAGTCGGCTGAGAAGCAGTTGTCTTTAGATTGACAGTGAGTTCTCCAGTTTGCTACATACCCCAATAGAAAATAGAAAATACTTTCTATTTTATTTACACAAGGTACCATATTCACTTACAACATCTGCTTGACTCCTATAAACACTTGGATTTTTAACCTTTGGACTGAAGAAGCTATAGTATTCTTCCTGAGATTAAAAATAGCAATCTACTGAATATGAAAAAACAGAGATTAGCATCCATAGTTATCCATTATCCACAATACCCAGTCCACTGTGCTCCTGGATACTTTGGTTATTTGTTCAACGAATTATTTATTGAGCGCCTTCTAACTACCAAGCACAGGTATAAGGCATGAATGACAAGGTCTCTGGCCTTAGGAAAGGACAATCTGATAATAAACAAGTAAATAAGTGAATTAATAGAGTATTTCAAATTCGTAAAAGTGCTACAGAAAGCAACTGGAGTGGAGGCTGTGTTAGACATCTAGGGCTGCCATGACAAAATATCACAGACTGGGTGGCTTAAACAACAGATATTTATATTCTCACAGTTCTGGAGGCTGGAAGTCCATGATCAAGGTATAGTCAGCTTTAGTTTTTCTGGAGGCTTCTCTCCTTGGCTTGTAGATGGATGCCTTCTTGTTTTGTCCTCATATGGCTTTTCCTCTGTGCATGTGCGCTCCTGGTGTCTCTTCCTCTTCCAATAAGGGCACCACCAGTTCTATCAGATTAGGGCTCCACCATTATGGTCTTACATAATCTTAATTACCTTGTTAAAGGACTTATCTACAAATACAGTTCCATTGAGGGTTAGAGTTTCAATTTATGTATTTTGGGGGGACACAATTCAGTTCATAACAGAAGTGGTCAAGGAAGGCTTCTCTGAGATTATATTTGAGCCAAGACCTTAAGGACGGAAGGACGCAAGCTGGGGGCTAGACCCTCAATGCAGAGGGAAAAGCAGATACAAAGGCTCTGAAGCAGGAAAGTATATTTGGGAAGTTCAAGGAATCAAAAGGAAAGTGATAGCTGTGAGGCCAAAATTATGTAAACAAATGAACACAGGAAAATACATATATACATATGTACTTATGACTGTACACACACATATAAAATTTATAGTGATTGCTTACTTAGGTAAGTAATACCTTATATAATTTATTTCAGAAGATATCTGAAGTCACAGATGATTTAGACAGAATATAAATCAATATTTTATAAGAATAAATATCATTTAGAATGTCTATATTTTAGGCAGAAAACCATTGTTACTATTATTATCATTATTGTTACTATTACTACTATTATAACCGCAACAACCACTTTTCATAAAATAAGATGTTTGTGAGACCAAATTGTCATCAAAGGAGATGTGAATATGTTTTTAAGGCTTAAAATTTTCCCAGTATCAACATTCAGAACTGTGAAACAGATTCCCTCAAATATCTTAAGAGTTTTAAGCTTATTTATTCACTGTTCTTTTGGAGGAAATATGGGGAAGTCTAAAGTGCTGAGGAAAAGTTTCAGAAAGTTCATGGACATAACAGAGCTTTTGAGTTGAGTGTAAACACATCAACCTTGCAGATTATATTTCTCTACTTTGCACTTGGATTTTAAAATCACAGAAGATGAATCTTGGAAAATTCTTTGAGTTTTGTCAAATTCTAAATAATTTAGAAAATAATCCAAGTCTTTGGATGACTCCTATTATGCAGAGGAATTTACCTTTCTCTGATTTCCAAAGCGAATTGTTACAACTTACACAAGAATATCTAGTCACATACAGTCCTTGAGAAAAACATGTTCTAAAGTTCAAATAGGGGAGGTGGAATCAAGGCTAAAGGTTCTTAAGAACCAGAGACAGTCAAACTGAGCCTTAAAATCTAGCAACATGTTAGGCATAAATTAAAATAATATTTCAATGGGATAATCAATATTAATCAGTCTTTTACTTACTTATTGGTTATTATATATAGAGCAAAGAATTTATTTTTCATTTTAGTGTCCTTGTGAATTAACCAAAATTATGTAGTAAAAACAGAATCATTTACAATCTTTATTAACCTTTATTCCTGTTAATAATAAAAAAATAGGGTTGCTTAGTATCTAAATTAAAATTTTTTCAAACTGCTTATGGTTTTTTTACTCGGTAGAAAAACTGATATGATAGGACTCCTTAAAGGAACAGGATAGAAAGACTGTCAAAAAATCAGATAACTTAGAAGAAAAGAACAAATTTCTAGAAAGATACAAACTACCACAATTCACTCAAGAATAAATAGAAAACCTGAATAGAACTATAACAACTGAAGAAGTTGATTTAGCGATTTTTAACTTCCTGCAAGGAAAACCCCAAGCCCAGCTGGCTTCACTGGTAAACTCTACCAAACTTTTTAAGAATTATTACCAATCCTTCACAAACTCTTCCAAAAAATAAAGGAGAACACATCTCAACTCACGCTGTAAGGCCAGTATTGCTGTGATACAAAAAATATTCAAAAACATTACAAGAAAAGAAGTTACAGACCAATAGTAGTTACAGACCGATATTTATTATGAATATAAATGGAAAAACACTCAACATAATACTAGCAAGTCAAATCCAGCAATGTATAAAAAGGACTATTCACCAAGACCAAGTGAGATTTATCCCAGGAATGCAAGGTTTAATATCCAAAAATCAATTACTATAATAAGCTATATTAATAGAAAAAAGGACAAAAACGACATGGTCATTTCAATAGACACAGCAAAAGTATTTAACAAAACACAGCAGTAAAAACACAGCAGACTAGAAATAGGAGGAATTTCCTCTATCTGATAAAGGGCATCCACAAAAACCTCACAGCTAACATCACACGGGTGAAAGATTCAGTGCTCTTCCCCTAAGATCAAGAGCAAGACAGCATGTCTGCTCTTACTTGTGTTTAATATTTTATTGGTGGTTGTAACCAGGGCAATTAGATAAGGAAAAGAAATAAAAAGTATCCAGACTGGAAAGGAAAAAGTAAAACTATCTCTATTTGCAGATGACATTGTTTATAGAAAATCCTAAGGAATTCACCAAAAAATATTGGAACTAATAAACAAGTTGAGAAAATTTGCAAAACACAAGACCAATATATAGAAAATCATTTGGATTTCTATACATTACCAATAAACAATACAAAAAATATATAAATAAATGGAAAGAGATCCTATATTTATAGATCAGAAAACAGTATGTTTAAGATGGCAATACTCCCCAAATTTATCTGCACATTAAATGCAATCCCTATCCAAATCCCAGATGACTTTTTCTTTTACAGAAATTGACAAGCTGATTCCAAAATTCATATGGAAATGCAAGCGATCCATAATAGCTATATTGAAAATGAAGAACAAAGTTGGAGGAATCACACTTCCTTATTTCAAAACTTACTACAAAGCTTACATAATCAAGACCATGTGATACTGGCATAAGGATAGACATATAGGGACTTCCCTGGTGGCGCAGTGGTTAAGAATCCACCTGCCAGTGCAGGGAACACAGGTTTGAGCCCTGGTCTGGGAAGATCCCACATGCCATGGAGCAGCTAAGCCCGTGCGCCACAACTACTGAGCCTGAGCTCCAGAGCCCGCGAGCCACAACTACTGAGCTCGCGTATCACAACTACTGAAACGCATGTGCCTAGAGCCTGTGCTCTGCAACAAGAGAAGCCCCCACTCATCGCAACTAGAGAAAGTCTGAGCGTAGCAACAAAAACCCAACGCAGCCAAAAATAAATAAATTAAAAAAAAAAGATAGACACATAGATCAATCAAATAGAACTGAGGGCCCAGAAATAAGTGTAAAAGCCTTACATTTATGGTTAATTGATTTTCAATAAGGATGCCATAGCAATTTAATGGAGAAAGTCTTTTCAACAATTGGACAACTGGATATCAACATGTAAAAAATGTTGGACCCATTTCCTCACACCATACATAAAAGTTAACTCAAAATGGATCAAAGATGTACATGTAAGAGCTAAAACTATAAAACACTTAAAAACAAAACCTAGGGATAAATCTTCTTGTCCTTGGATTAGGCAGTGGCTTCTTAGATACGACCCAGTGCACAAGCAACAAAGGAAAAAGTACATAAATTGGACTTCTTTGAAATTTAACACTTCGGTTGCAAAAGCTATCATCAAGGAAGTGAAAAGACTACCCACAAAATGGGGGGAAAATGTTTGCACATACATACATCTGATATGCAACTTGCATCCAGAATATATTTTTTAAAAACTCTTACAAATCAATAATAAAAGGCAAATAACCAAATTCAAAAAATAGACAAAGGATAGACATTTACCCCCCAAAAGATATAAAAGTGACCAATAAGCTCATGAAAAGAGACTCAACATCATTAGTCATTAGGAAAATGTAAATCAAAACCACAATGAAATACTAGGAATGAAATTACAGGTGTAGCAAATAGGCATCCATTACAGCCTGCTTAGTGAGAAATGGCTTGGCCTTGGAGGTTCAGTAGAAGTGCAGGGAGTTGAGAGAGATTTTGGAGATAGAATTGTCAAACCTGGGTGCTGGACAAAGGCAGTAAAAGAAGAGGGAGCTCAAGGATAACTCCCAAGTATTTGAATTGAGGAACTACATGGACGACAGTTGCATTGACTTGCAGAAATTTGGAGGGACAGCATGGAATTCCTTTTTTCTTAGCTTTAGACATACTGATTTTTTAAAATTAATTTTTATCGGAGTACAGTTGCTTTACAATGTTGTGTTAGTTTTGCTGTTCAGCAAAGTGAATCAGTTATACATATACATCTATCCACTCTTTTTCAGATTTCCTTCCATTTAGGTCACCACAGAGCACTGAGTAGAATTCCCTGTGCTATACAGTAGGTTCTCATTAGTTACCTATTAGACATACTGATTTTGAAGTGCCTGTGAGATATGCAGGTGGAGGTGTTAAAGAGGAAGTTTAATATATCGTCTGGATCTCAGAGAAGAAATCCAGTGAGGGGTGAGGGGTGGCAGTGGGGGTGGGTGTGAGCCAGCTAAGAAGATGTGATAGAAACCCTGGGAGAATTAAATGGTTGAGGAAGGTGACTCTTTCTGAGGTCCCAAGTAAAACGAATATAAGCCACACCACAACTTAAAGCAGAGATTATAGGAAGATGAGCTGGCAAAGGAGACTGAGTGGGCCTTCAGATATAGACGAGGTTTATTTTCATCTTCAGGGTCACCAAAATATTCGGCATTTACCACCACGTTCTTGTGCATTATGTTGACCATACCCTATGACCTTTACTCCTTCAGAGGTCACGAAAAAAATAGCCCTAATTAACATAGCACAACAATAACATAATACACAAAATGAACTTAAACCTGACAATAACTTTGAATAACATATGTTGATCAGTGCTGCCTGTAGAGAGAACCATGGGAAATTCTTTCAGAACTGAGAGCTACTAGATTCTTCAGTGAGACATTGAAAGCTTATAGCGAACTCTTTGCTTTGACAAAACTCAAATGGTCTCATTTTCTCTTAACGTTCATTTTGAGGTATAATTATTCAACCCCCCTTGTGTGTTGCTTGGTTCTTGACCTTATTTTTGTGTTTGTTTTGTCTTGTTATATCACACGTATGCTTTCACTTTAAATCAAAAGGTAGTGGTAAAGTGTCCAGTCTCTAAAATTAGATGGAGCTGGATTTAAACCCCAGCTCTGTTATGTATTAGGCAAGTTGCTTTAACTCTCTAATTTCCATTTCCTAATCTGTAAAATAGTGTTAATAATAATACTTAGAGAGTTGCTGTGAATGTTTCACAGGACCACGCATGCAGAGTACTTGGTACTTATTAGAACTTAGTAAATTATAACACTTAATACTGGTCTAAAGCTACCTCAGTTCCATTTTTTTCAAAGCCGTCAGTCTTTGCCCAAATATAATGTTAGTTTTAAATAGTTTATTTCCCAACCAAATGTCTCCAACATTTGCCCCTGTGGTGCTCACTCCAAAAACAAACATGAGTTGATGCAATGGCTGGAGACATTGCCTATCTGAGGACAATATCTTTGCAGAGCCAGCAGAGAGACAGGTGCAGTGTGCCTGGGAGCCCACGTCACTTTCATTGGGGTGGCCTCATAAGCATCAGTTCCAAAACAAGTATGAAAGTGAGAACAAAAAGACCTACCAGCCATTCGTGTGCTCACTTAATAAACCATATTTTCTCATTTAATTTATGATGAATATTAGAGCCGACATCAGATGTCTGTGTTCTGATACTTATTTGTAATTTTTTAGGACTAGAAAATTAAGTGGCAGAAATAGAAATAGAACCCTAATAAAGAATAAATACAAAGTTTTAAGAAAGAATTAGGAGAATAGTGAATCATTATTTACTTGGGAATCATTTCTGTGAATTGTCATTTCTCGGATTCATAATTGAAATAATTTCCAGCTGTGCTTTAAAAAGTTGAAAACACAAATAATTAAACTATAGTAAATTGGAGTGTTTTGCAGTGTATAAATAACTGTGCTAAAGATGGGCCAAATTGACTATAGGGGCACTATCAAGAATTAAGTGTTAAGTGAGTGTCAGTTACGTATAGAAGAGAGATATGCTCTCAGAATTCTTTTCTACTTCTCAGCTACTTAGAGTTTAAAAATTATAGATGCCAAAACTAAACTTCCAAACTAATCAAAAGATTATAATTCAACATTGAAACATCATTTGGAAAAAGGCATGAAAATCCACGTATTCATTCAGTAATTATTAGTGGAATATTTTTCAGGTGACTAGAACTTGTTTAGTGTGATTGATGCCATAGAGATGCATTTTATACTGACTTACACAGAAAGGCACACACACACACACACACACACATTCAATACACTAGAATACAATGACCCCTTCCCCTACCAGTGCTTTCCCTGTTATCTTGTTTAAATCTAATCTGGGGCAGAATCACTCCCTTTGCCCTTTCTCCACTGCTCAAGGATCAGCGGAGGGAATGTACCTAAGGAAGAGTCCATCTGGACAATGAGCAAGAGGACTGAATAGGGACATAAACATTACAGGCGACCGTTAACATTCCTTGAAAGCCATGATTAACATTAGCTGTGGGGAGTCTGTGCATGAAGTGTGAATTGCTACGCAGGCCAGACCCATCCACCTACCAGGGGTTTATAAGCAAGGAGCAATTCCACCGACAGGCACAGGAGGACATTGAACCAAGTACAATAGATTCAGTGAAATCACTAAATTTGGATTCTTTGCAGAAGAATCACCTGTGGGGCTTGGTAAAAACTGAAAATCAGGGCCTTATCTCCAGAGATTCTGAATCAGTAGATTTGAGATAAGGACTGGGAAACTTGCTTTTCAAAGAAGCACTCCAGCTAACTCCAAGGACAAAATTTTGATACATATTTAAAGGATGGCATGTCCAGGTAGAATTATACATGAAATTTACAACATGGACAGGAGGATAAAGAGTAAGGGCAGGTGTATCTTTGGGGGAGAATTAATGAAAACAAACTAAAATAAAATCTGTCCAGTTGATTTATTTTTTCATTCAACAAATACTTATCATGCTTCCACTGTATGCCGAGCACTGTCCTAGCTGGTACAAAGAACCAGAACTTGGATTGGAAATTCTAAGTACATGTCTTATAACTCTTAATATGTGACCTAAAGCATTGTCTTAGAGCAGATACATTACTCTATTGCATTTATGAACATGTGGTCATTTTCAGCAGGAAGAAAAGAATGCCTAATTTAAATTCTCCCCATTTGATTTGGTATCACTCTGAGCCCAGCCTGATGCCAGGATAATCACACCTTCTGAGCCCATGTGAGGTTAGGAGTAATCACCTACCCCAAATCTGTGCCACAAGCCTATTTCCGCATAAACACAGCTGGCTCCTCTGGATGTGTTCTGTATATCCCCTTATCACTTCATTGGCGCTGGTGGGGCTTATTATCATTACAGTAATTAGTAGTACAATTAATATATATTTAAACTGCTTTACAGATATTGAGTTATAATATGACATATGTTAAGTTCTCTATATAGATCATTGGTATTTATAGCTACTATGCACCCATTTAAAATAAATGACTAACTGGGAAGTAATATGAAATATAATCTCATGTAACTTTTGAGGATAATCTAAATTAGAGGTTAAAAAGAGTAAATAACCCTTGAAATCTTTTTTGGGAAATCTGATAAGGATCAGCATGATCATTAATGTTAAAAAAGGAAAATGAGTAAGAATTTTTAAAATAATTTGAAACTCTTGTTTTTTTATAAATTTTATTTATTCATATGTGGGATATTAGTACTAACCCTATTTATGATATAATTGGACTATTTCACTTATGGAGCCCTAGGATGACCAAGATGTTCTAAGTATAACTGATGAATTCCATTATATTAGAATAAAAGTTAACCTTAATTACATATACTAATAGCTTAATCTGAAACTGCATTTCCCATACTGTGATTTTAGTAGATATTAAAAAAAAAATCCCAGTGGTCAAATTAGTTTGAGAAACAATGATCAAAAATATTTATTTAAAAAAATATATATTTATTTGAAGACTACTGATAAGCTATGACAATAACAAAAGCTAACATTTATTGACTGCCAAGCATAGAGCTAAACGTTTCATTTGAATTAGCTCACTTAATTTAACCTTCTATAAAAATGAAGATTAATTATAGCTAAGAATTTCTCAATTAAACATAATTGCAAGGAAAATTATATGCAAGGATACTTAAATAGGAAAATCTATTATATAAGTCATTATCCATAATCAAACCATTATTTATGCTAGACAAAAAAAGATATCACCAAGACTATATTCATTTATTGAATTAATATTGAAAAAAGTTTAAAGAAAAACAATTACCTAGTCTTTTGGTATTCACAACACAGGAATTCTCTAAATTAAAATTTTTTTCATCTACATGTTCAGGGTTGTGAGGACACAAATTAAATATATTTCAAAAGGAAAATAATTTCCATTGTAAATAGTGTTAGAATTTCCCCTTGACTATATTAGAAACAGATTACAATTTGCTCTTAAGAGAGTTAAATAAAATTGAATTAAAATACTTAGCAATTATACTACTGCTGTTGCAGTAAAATGGTAGTATTTTATTCATAGAATGGGAATTATAAAATCAGTGGTATGAATTTTGCACAAGACCATCTAATTAAATAGAAGCACTTTCATTATGAATAATTGTATGGCTTGTACAACCTTACTTAGGATGCAAAAAACCTGTACAAAGATGATTATTAGAATAATCTAATGTTATGAAGTATTTAGTGCCTGGTTGCCTAGGGGTTCATCAGCCACTTATGTTCTTATAGCTACAGGATAAGTTTTAGTAAATTGAGAAAATAACTCATGGTCCTAATCAAAAGTATGGAGCATACATACATCAGTGCGAATCAGTTAAAACTGCAGAAGATGCTATTATCCAGTTGGTCAGTTCGACCTCATCACATGGCAGTGCATTTATGTGACTACAAGGTTAATAGAGCATGTTGTGTCTCAAATTTCAAAACCTAATGTGGTAAAATTGGAAGGTATTATCAGCATTTTCTAGTCCAGTCCTTTATACTATAGATGAGCAAGCTGTGATGCCAGAGATTAACTTACTTAAGTCATATAGGAAATTAGTAGTAGAACCATTCTGTAAAGAAGAGGGCACAAATCTCATCCGTCCACCCATCAATCCTTCATTTCATGAATTCATTCATTCAACAAGTATTTATTAAATGCCTATTATGTGTTAGACACTAGGAATGTGGCGGTGAGCAAAACTTAGACATGGTCTCTGGCCTTATGGTGACTGTTTTGAGAATACAGTGGGAGGTGAAGAAATATGAATAAAATAATCACTCAAATACATACAAGATTACAAACCAAGACAAATGTTCTTAAAAAAGGGAACCTGGCCTATGGTAATGTATAAGAAGGGAACCAGACCTAAACCAGGGGATCAGGAAGGGCTTTCCAGAGAAAGTGGCACTTATATTAAACACTAAAGGCTGAAGAGAAGTTATAAGGAGAAGGGAGAGGGTGGGAAGAGGTTCAGTAGCCCTGGAGAAAGAAATCAGTATTTGAGAAACAGAAAGCCCAGCATGTTTGGAGTCTACAAAGTAGTGAGAGTGGGGCAAGAAGGGGCTGGAGAGGTAGACCATTCCAGACCAGCTAGGGCCTATAGTCCAGACTAACATTTTTGGTCTTTATCTTAAGAGTCATAGAAAGCTGTGGAAGAGTTTAGCAGGAAGATATAAATGTATAGCTCATCTTTGACAGTTTTATTTTTACATGAACAAATACCAGATTCATATATGCTATTCAAGGTATAGGACACTTTTCTAAGTTTTGATTCTGTAAGTGATGGCCTGGAGAAGGGGTAAGGTGGGAGGGATGGAGAACAGGAATATGGATTGAAGAAGGTTTGGAAGTTGGTTGCCACAGTTTCTGGTATATCTGACTGTTTCAGGGCTCTATAATGAATTTGTTCTGATAATGGAAATCACGTTTGAAACATAAAATTGTTTTGGAGGGCTCAAATACAGGAGAAATTTGCTTGTGGTTTGTGAGCTACTTTAGGTTAGTTTTTATATGGAAAACCTCTACTCTTGGAATTTCCAAGATCATTTTTATAGATGATGTGGTTTTCTTTTCTTCTGGTCCATTTTCTCTTTATAAAAACCCCTAGCCAGGATAAGAAATTATCTACCTTCATTAATGCCTCTCTTGAGATGTCTGAAGGTAAGGACTCTGGATGATGTCATCTGATCAACTGGGATGCTAAAATATATCACTGATAAATCAGTAGAAATCCAAGCCAAGCATATGTGAGGAACTACAATGAACTGCTTAAAAGGCAAAGTTTTTAGTGAAACCTGCATGGTCTGCAATCCCAGGTTTGCAAGACCTAGAGTTATCGGAACCTCATCTCATCTTTCTTCTTAAAAACCTCTGAAAATTCTTCACTGTCTGAAGAATAATGTCCCTGCTTCTCAGTGTGGTCCCCGTCACACTCCTCAAGATTTTCGCACCAGTGTTTCTTTCCAGGCAATCAGACTACTTCTCTAAGCCTCATTAGCTTGTCTATCCAAAAGGAAATACTACTCAGAGCTATTAAGACAAGAGTTAAACAAGTATTTAGCAATGGCAGATCTTTTCATTATATGAGGAATAACAGATGAGAGACGTTTGAGTTATTCATCTCCTTTTAAGTAATAATATGTTTCCTCCTCCCCCAAAGTTCATAACTCTGAAGGAAGTACAACAAGAGCACTCACACTGAAGGATATTTTAAATGGGACATTTTCTTATAAAACATTTTTTCCAAACTGGATTTCAGGTAAGTGAATTATTTCTTTACCTTTTGTTTTTCTTTAAATGTATGATTTTTGGTTTTTATTTTTATTGCCAACAATTCTCTGTGGTAACATAAGCCATCTTAGTTGAAATGGATAAAAACAGCAATTATTTAGATAAGTCAAGTGGTCAACAAAACATTTTTTCACAGAACTATTTAGACAGGGTTTGTCCAATAGTAATGATGCCAGTACAGTAGTAGCTCTAGCAGAACAGTAAAATCTGAGAGTGCACTGTTAGAATAAACTGATCATATGATAGAGCTTTTCAGAATGGGAAATAAGCACCTATTTAGAAGAGGTCATGAGAATTTTACCAAAAGAAAAATTCCATTGTTGATCTAGATAATCTGAGAAATGAACAAATCCTAAATTGAAGACAAATCCTTTAAGGTCCATAAAATTGATATTTGCATATAGTTTTTCAAAATAGCATGTTGTCAAAAGAGTCTAATCAAACAAGTGGTAAGAGCAACTAAATTGTTTATATTATATATAATTTCTATCTAAAGTGCCACTAAACACAATAGAATATTTTCATTTTCTCTTTAGAATATAATAAGCATATAAAATAGGTTTTTAACTAAGTCAAACACAGCCTAAATGGAATATATATTTTTTTATTGCAGAAGAAACATACAATTTTAAACTAGTTTATTCTCTTTGTAACACAGAGAAAATCCAAATTTACTCCTAAGCACCCTGAACTGGTTAGAATAAGGCTCCTATTAGTAAATATGACATTTTTGTGTAATGTAGAAAAACAACCCCCTTTCCTCCCCTCCACCATCAACTTACTATCATATTTTAAATTTGACAAGGCAATATGTACCAGACAGAGAGGAAAAAGAAAGTCAGTATGTGAAATAAGAGAGGTTTCTCTTTGTTATAAATGTATTTTCTGTTAAGGGAGATCATTTCAAGTTTTGTTTTCCTTCTTGTTTAAAGGACAAGAATATCTTCGTCAGTCTACAGATAATAATATAGTATTTTATAATATTGAAACAGGAGAATCATATACTATTTTGAGTAATACCACCATGGTATGTATCCTCCATTATCTTCCTCCTCAAAAACCTCTGTCAGCTCTTCACTGACCAAAGAACAGAGTCCAAACAACTGAGCACCTGATCTGGACCCAACATGCCATCTCAGCTCCATCCCCCACCACAGTTTTCCTCCCATTCTCTCTTCTAGTCACACTAGATTATTGACCTTGCCCACTCAAATCACCTAGCATTTTCCTTCCTCTGTGGAACAGGTATCCTATGAGATAAAATGTACAAACTCAGTTCTTGTAGTCAGGCAAACTGAGGTTCAAATCCTGGCTCTGTCATTTACTAGTTATGGAGCCTTGGGTAAGATTCCACATTATTCCATCCTCATCATGCCTCAGGTTCTTCCTCTGTAAAGTAGGAATAATAATACCTCTTTGGTTAGTATAAGAATTAAATTAACATTTGAAAGTGCTTAGGACAGTACCTAATAAAGGCTCAGTGACTGGTCCTATGATACATAGGAACATGTTATTCTGTCCTCCTGGACTCTCAGAACTCCTACTTTCTCTACCTTCAAGAGCCTAGTAATCTTTTAGAGTCAAGCTCAGCTATTTCTCCTTCTCTGTGCAACAAACCATCTTATCATTTGCATTCAATCACTTCCTGTTTAACACTTTTGCAATGTTATATCTCTTTTATAAAATTTTCTAAATTGTAATGTTATTTATTTAGAAGTTTACTATTATAAGCTTCTTGAAATCACAAAGTATATCCTATTTACCACATCCTCATCCCCTAATGTGTAGTAAATTTCTTTGTATACAGTAGGTACTTCTTAAACTTTAAAAAAATTGCTTTGAATGTATATGTGGGAGTATATCGATGATATAATATTCTTTTAGAACTACAAATTTATATGGCTCTGTTATTTTTTCTGTATTCTAATCAACTTCTTCATAATTTCAGAAAAGTGTGAATGCTTCAAATTATGGTTTATCACCTGATCGGCAATTTGCATATCTAGAAAGTGATTATTCAAAGGTATTGACTATTTAATTTGGGTTTATCTGATTGTATCTCCCACTAGCCCATAGATTGGTTTATAAAAGTAAGAGGAAGCAAGAGTCTATCTTTATCTCTAAATATTCAAGAAATTGATGCACTTCTAGCTGAGCCCCCAAAGCATAACAGAAACATATACAAATCATTCAGAATTTGGCATTCTTGTCTGGTTATCATCAAGTAGTAGAAACTACTTTCATCTTAAGGGAAAAACTTATTTTGGGGGCACTGATATTCATCAGAAAAAAGTCATTTGGTATCATGAATCATTAGTCAATTCTCACATATTTTAACCTTGTTGATATTTATTATTATTGAAAATGGAAAAATCAAGATATACTTTATTTAATTCACTTGCTTTTTAAGGAACCCCCATACTGTTCTCCATAGTGGCTGTTTCAATTTACATTCCCACCAATAGTGCAAGAGGGTTCCCTTTTCTCCACAGTCAGTATATATATATATATATAAAAATTAACCCTGGTAGACCAGGGGTTTAAATCTGTGTCTTCGAAAGCCTAGTGTAGGAGAATCCCGCATAGCCGGACTATTAGGCCTTACTTAATTTCCCCCTCCTGAATGAAGTTGTGGATGGAAGATAATCACCTTATTTTTTCTACTTTTGCTGGTAAAAGGAAAGAAGAATTTACTATCAAATTCAACTTCTAATAGTTACTCTTAGATCAAGAACCTTTTGTTTTAACTGCCATTTTTCATATTCTACTTGAGATGCAAAACTCCCTTAATACACAGAATGAAAAGTCAAGCTTGCCCCTCCCCCATTGTTCAGACAGCTGATTATTTTCCAGTGGACCAGGTCTTGGTCACCTGCAATCTTCAGAAAGATATGTTTCAATCCACTGGAGCTTCCTTGCCAAAAGTTTGAAAGCCCTTTAGGAAACAAAATCCAGAATAATACTTGCTTTATTCACTAACCACAGCACAAATAAACTTAATGAGAACCGAGCAGTTTTTTTTCTGGAGGAATTATACGCTATATATCTCTTATTTATTTTTTCAGTCTCTACTATTTTAAAAAGCTATGCTCAAAGAAAAGCAAGCATTTTGCAACAAAACTATATGTTGAATAACTTCTCTTCACCCAATTTTAAAGGGTTATTATCATAATAATTACCCAGGTGCAGGGTAATCTTTATGGGACTTGGAAATTATAGTGGTTTTACTTCAATCAAGGTAAAGCATAAGGGGAACATTTTTTAGGGTAGAGTGTGTCAGAGAAATGCTTTTTATGTTAAGAAATGTCTTTGGATATGCTTTTTATGGAGTGAGGGTTGAATCACTGCTGAGATTAGTTCTGGAATTTGGATGAACAGCACAAAAGTCCACAGTAAAACTCTTTAAATGAGACTCATTTAGAATTGAAACATGTCTTTCCTAGTGCTTTGTGAAAATAGTCCTTTTATAATTCTGAACCTTGAATTGAGTGACCTATGATTATATGTTATTGACCTGAGCTTTTGAAGAATCATGATTTGTCTTTGCCTCTTCTTCCTGACAGCTTTGGAGATACTCTTACACAGCAACGTATCACATCTACCACCTTACAAATGGGTAAAACTTCATGTCTTTTTATTAACACTACTTAAGTCTCATATAGAGACTTTTTCACTCCAGACTCTGATTTGAGATTAAGACTGCGTTCTCTTGTTCCTGGTCTTAATTTCTTACTTCTTTACAATATATGTATACCTATACAACTTAAGAAATTCAAAGAACTACTCCTTTGGAATAGTCACCTCTTTTTATTTGACTAATATCTTACATTTTTATACACTCTCTAGTTTTCCTACTTTTGAACACCAAATTATAAATATATAATTTATAAAAGTACATATATTTATAAAAGTAACAAAAATGCATGGGAATGATACAAAATGTTGGGGAGAGGGGGCTCCTTCACTGGAAGGAAGCAGAAGGGAGGGAGATGCAGCATTAAATTTAAATTTAATTGATTTTAAGCGAATTGTTTTTTAAAATGTAAAATGTTAATATCTTTTAAATTTAGATGTTAAATTGTCATCTATTATTTTTTTATCTTTATGTTTAATTATTTGAAATATTTACAGCTTAAAGTAAAAAAAATTAAATGAATGAGTAGGTAGGCAAAGGACTGAGGGAGAGAATTCCTGGCAGAAAGAACAACATGTAAAGGCCCAAAAGGAAATGAAAGCACGGAGTGTTGGGGAAACTCAAAAGTAGGTCAGTTGAGTTGAAATTGGAGGAGGGCATGCTTACTAGTAAGAGGTAGTGTAAGTTTAGGAAGGAGTTGAGGCCAGAAATCATGGACCAAATAATAATGAGGAAGCCATTAAGAAGAGTTTAGATCTCATTCTGATGACAATAGGGAATCACTGAACGGTTTTAGATGGGAAATGACATGATCAGATCTGCACTTTAGAAAAATCTTTCTAAGTATGGACAATGAATTGGTTAAATTACTCATCTTAATGTGATATCCTACTTGCTGTTATATAAAAGTGAAAATAATTGTATGGCTTGAAGAGGCACTGAAAAATCTTATGGTCTATTTCCCCTTTTGTCTAGTAAGAACACAAAAATTTTTTTGAACTTTATGTTTCTACTTCTTTTAAATGTCCAGAAAAGAATAACTCTGATCTTCTTAAACTGTCAAATCAAGAAATAGGAACTGCTATGTAACGTAGACTCTAAATCCATCTAATGCACTCTGAGTCTTTTTCTCTGTATCCACATTGTTACCAAATTCAAGAAGTGTTTATTGAGCACTTACTATGTGAAAAGCATATGTGGGGAGACACAAATGAGCTTGAGGCACCAACCCTATTCTCAAGAAACTTTTAGACTAGTGAAGTGGAAACCTTACTCTTTCAGTAGAATTTCTTAAGGCTTTAATCATTTCCTTGTTTTTCTTTTAATCATTTTGAAATTCTCCACGTCCTACCTATGTTGAGGTTCACCAAATTAAACAGCACTCCAAAAGAAGATGACAATACTAATATTTCAATCATGGTTTGTATAAGCTTTATGGCCTAGAATCATTTTAAATATTTAGCTTTTGTGCAGTGAATTTAATCAAACCACTATTTTGTTTGTTTTCTTCTTGCACAACCATCTAATTTGCCAGATTGGTTTTTTGTCAGGTAAATATACCATAATTTAAGGAGTGGAGAATGACAAATTTGTTGAGATTCAAGGCAAGATGGAATATCACTCATTCCAAGTCTTCTATGTGCCTCCAAAATGTTTATAAAAAATCTACCATAGAGAAAATGAAGATAGTTCTGATTTCAAGCAAGGGAAGGATTACTGAGGAGATGACAGCCTTTGTAAAGCACGCTCCTCCACTTTCTCTCGTACTGTAAAACACAGACAATGACAGCTGTGGTGACCTGCCTGCCATGAAGAAACTGTGCACTGAGATTTTCAGCTTGGTGCTGTCTGCATGCTTGCATAGATGATTCCATGGTATATGGAAACCTAAGGCAGTGTTACAATGTCAAAGGTAACATGGACACTGGTTTGAGAGAGAATTGTAAATGAGGGATGAATGTCTTCTCTTCTGGGACGTTCTTTTGCCTGTGCCCTCGTATGTTGATCTGTTCCAGACTTCCCAGGGGCCTGGTGCTCATAAACTGCCCTCCAGCAATCAGGATTCCCACTGCAGCACCAATAGTCTCCTTCCTCCGGGGACATCACTCTTTCTCCAGTCAAAGCTGATCTGTCCAGTGCCATGTTCCCTCATTGGTTGCTAGGCCTCATACTTCATGACCTAATAAGTTAAATCAAGGTAACGTGTACTGCACATCTTCACAGGTGTCCAAAATTTAAAAGAATGGGAAAAGTAGAAATATCAAGCATATGTTTAGGTCCAGGTTGGAGAGATTTTTTTTGGAGGGGGCAGACAAGGAGTCTTCCTTCAGGCTCTTCACATTATACTTTGGAGGCAGGTCTAGTTTTGCATCTCCACAAAAGCATTCTTGATGAAACTATTCATACAGTCTTCAAGAAGATAATAGTCAAAACTTAAGCACAGCACCCTACAACTCTTTAACACTTATAAAACTCTGAACGCATCCTTGCTGAAGAACTGTAGAAACTCCACAGTGCAAGTCAGTCAACTGAGTATTTGCAGGGCGACTCTAAGCATCAAAGTGAGATTTTTGGTCAATAATATATTTGAAATTTTCCCATGGGTGGAGTGGAGGACTTTCAAGCTTAAGGCATACTGCCCAGTATATGATCTGTTTTTTCAGTTTAGCTTGAGATCAGATGTTCCTTTCCTTTTCTGATTTCAAGTCAGATCCCTGGGGAGATTGTCAAATGGCATCTTATTTTCAAAAATTTGAAATGCATATGCATTCACAGAGATGGCGGTTGTGAATGAAAATGTGGAAGAGTACATATTAAACTTCAGCACAATTATAGAATTTCAGAGCTGGAAGGCTTCAGCAACCATCTCAGCCTGGTGTGTACACATTTTACAGTCCTGAGGGTTAAAAGGCTTGAGTTTAATGAGGGGTCTTCCAAGAGCTAGTGATATGATGTTTAAAAAGTCATATCATTTCTCTAACCTCAAGTTTATTTTTTATAAGATGAGGGGGGTTCCATTAGGTAATTTCTGGAGGTATTCCCACTTTCTCAGTCTATAACCCTTTAATCCACTCACCTCAATATAAAAGGTCAGAAGTTAAATGACCTGTAAGTAACTAGTGAAGAATTCCAGCTACTACCCCATGTCCTCTGTCCCATGTTGTCACATTTTTTCCATTAGGTTTGAAGAAGCAGAAACGATGATGCTTTATGTTTATTGTTTATTTTTTTCTTTTTATACCTGTTATTTGCATTGAACAGCAAAGTTTATTTATTTATTTTCTTTCTTTTCTTCTAGAGAGTTTATAAGAAGAAATGAGCTTCCTCGTCCAATTCAATATTTATGCTGGTCGCCTGTTGGGAGTAAATTAGTAAATGTTTAAATTATAGAAGTGTTTAATCATTCAAATAAAAGAGGAGCCATTTGATTTTGGCCTTTGTTAAATTTCCATGCCTGAAAGAAAAAAAAATACATTTATGACTATTTTAAGTGGTTAAAAACGGGAAGAGTTTTGATAAATTGAAACCCATCTGAGAATTCCGTAAAATCTCAAGCTCATGGATAGACTTCTTTAAATATCGCAGTCAAAAACTTTATCCTTATACTCAGCCAGAATGCGTTGTGCCAGAAAGCTCAGGAAAAATATGGTTTTCACAAGTTTCCCAGACTAGCTTCAGACAACATGAAATTTTGTCCAAGCTCTTATTTAAGGACTCTAAATAAAGATTAGATCTGGCTAGCTATTAATATTCAGAGATTTATTTGACTTTCTGTCAATATACACAATTATTTATTTAGGTAATAAAGGCAACGAATATAATAGCAGACTTTATTCTCTATTTAATATATAGACGTTAAAATCATAATTTTTATGTTATGTTAAAAATCATAATGTTAGTATAAGTTGGTTGGGGTTTCTTGACTTATTAAAATGATATCTTAGTTGTGAGCCTTTTTGCATCTGGATTATCACTCTTTTTAAAAGTATTAGGTGAATGATTAACACAAACATGCAGGCTTTATTGTATTTCTTATGAAATTTCTCCTTGTTAACTAACTTACCACCACTTCTAGGCATATGTCTATCAAAACAATATCTATCTGAAACAAAGACCAGAAGACCCACCTTTTCAAATAACATATAATGGAAAAGAAAATAAAATATTTAATGGAATCCCAGACTGGGTTTATGAAGGTACGTGTATTCTTTTTTTTACTGCTGCCGTTAGGCTTTTAATTGAAAATAATCGCACACGTTTAGTAACGTTTAGATGAGTGGTGTGTTACTGAGATGAATGGTGGCATTTCTGAAAGCTGTTATCAGGTTATGAACAGGACGTGCAAATTCTGAAAGAACAAAATCTTGTTATCTGACTTGCAGAATTTATTTTCATGAGCATTATAAAGTGGTAGTAATTTATATTCCAAGAAGTATATGGTCCTTAGATGCTGTATTAGTACATTTTCTTGGGTTTGCTTTTTTCTTGCAAAATAAACCTTTTTTCCAAAACTAAACAACTATCTGTATTATTTTGCAGGAAAATATTCTCGGCTCTTGGTGCTCTCATGAATTTTGTCCTCTTTCTGGGTCATGTAGTATCTAGGAATTAACTGGACTTTAAAAGGTCTTCTAGTACTTGCCTTTATTAAAAATGTATATAACTGAATTAACTGGTTTTTAAAAAATATTCCCAGGAGAGAAAGTCAACTTTCAAGTTTATGTCACTCTGTAGTATAAGTACAGTTCTCCTTGTTTTGGCTACTTTAGATGACTGTAAAAATCAGGAGTGGCCCCAAAAGGGAAAATTAATTATTGTTGAAATGCTTACTATTTATTTTAAAAGTTACATTTCTGATTAATGTCAATTCCCCAGAAGACTAATTGATGTTTGATATGGGGTATTAAGTTAAACTATTCCTCTAAACCTAGATCATTTATCTTTTGATAACCAAATCATGGCATATGTCACATCCACATTAAATATATTATTTCAGTTAATAAATGGCTGTATACAATGTACTTTGAAGTATTTATGATGATTTTAACAGTACACTGTCATAGTAATTAATATGGTAGTATTTATTTTTCAGAGGAAATGCTTGCTACAAAATATGCTCTCTGGTGGTCTCCTAATGGAAAATTTTTGGCATATGCAGAATTTAATGATACAGAGATACCAGTTATTGCCTATTCCTATTATGGCGATGAACAATATCCTAGAACAATAAATATTCCATACCCAAAGGTATGTGGAATACTTTTAGCAGATGCTTCCATTTCCCTGGTGTCAAAATGAGCAACCAATACCATGAATAGAGGTGGGATCAACAAGTTTGGAGAGCTTCTTATCCTTGTGCATTGTAAGGCAAACATTGTACTGTGCTCTATTATTTATGTGGACATCTGTTGCTTTGGACATCTGGTTGGGCTGGATGAAGTAGTCTTTGCAAAAACCATTGCAGAGTCTTTGAAAAACATATGGTCTAGATCATGGAGGAAAAACAAGCTTAACTTAATTTTAATTTTTTTCATATTTCATGCTCCAAATTCGGGTAAAGTTCTGTTTTGCAATTCCCTCTTGAATTCTCATGTAAATTCAAAGTAGAATGGGAAATTAAAATGTTGAATGTGGTGTTCCTGTCAGGTCGAAGTAAGCCTGAGTTACGGTCTTTTCTGGACATACATGGTAGGTTAAGTTTATAAGCCTAGGTTCTTCTTTGAGGGAATTAGACATGGTGTAAGCCCTCAGTTTCTCATATAAACATTCTAGAATCCTTAGCTTACATACTTCACATGCAGTCCCATGTCTCAAGACAGTCAACCTGTATGCAAAAGAAGAATGGCCAGGTCACGGTGGAGAAACGTCGTATCCCAATTTAATTTAGACAAGAAATCTGAAAGGGAATCAAATCATAAATTCTCCTCTTGCACAAGGAGTGGAAGTGATTTTAGGATTTAGCTCTTTGTTCTTAAGTCACGATTGTTTTCCCTTGCCAAGGGGAACACTGTCATAGATGGAGCCAGTGGGTCCCTATATGTGACAAAGACGGGATGGATATGCATACACACAAGTGGATTCCAAAGCAATTCAAAGTGACCATCGCGAGAGAAATAGAAATTCCAGATAGTCTAAAATTTATGTTAAAAGTCTTTTGAGAAAAGGCAATGGGTAGGAGATGAGTGTTTAGGTAAGAGACCCCTCAGGGTTGTATATAAAGTCTGAAAGCTAAGATGTTTGGAAGTGAGAGGTATGATACTTGGAACCCAAAAGACGTAAAAGAACTTGGATCTTTAGAAGGTGGTAGGGTGCAGGAAGAGATGAAGAAATCTAGAACTGAGGAGAAACTCACATGGACAGAGAAGTCAGGACCCAAATTCTCATGTTTCTTTGAAGGCTGAAGTTGCTGAAACATCTGACATTGAACTGAGAAGTGAGACAACTTGAAAGAAGCAGAAAGTCCCACCTAAACCTCAGAGTGAAACAGGAAGGTGTGAGGAGAGCCTGGACAATTTCTTAGATAAAGCCAAATAGCATGGAGCCATTTATGGCTATATATCTAAATTTTGTGGATTTAAATTGTTTGACAATTATAAGATTCTCTTTTTCTGTGGTAAAGTAACAGAACTCTAAGAAGATGTCTGGGCATGAACTATACTGTCATGTAAATCTAGGGCATATACTAGCACGTAAAGCACAAAGCAAGAACAGCATAAATCCCATGACACTTTATTTTGAGGTGGAATTTTCCTAATTTGGGAGTATTGATTGCAGTAATAATGTAACCAGCTAGTAGACTGTCTGGTAATTGTCCTAGACCAAATTACAGGGTAAAAGCAAAAGGTATCTTTTATTATCTATTCTTCACCCTCTCTTCCCAAAATCAATCCCCCTCGGCACTCCTGTGGCACGTGAAGAAATATTATTATAATTAATTATCCTAATAACAATTATAATGGGAAATATCTGTCTTAAAAGTCAGAAAAGAGAATATCACTTACGGAACTGATTTTTATAGCCCAAATATTTTTCCCTATGAATCAAGGCTCCCTCATTAATCACTTAGAATATGTGTTTTCATTCTGGTTGCACAATATTTGTAATTGCACTGCAGTGAAATTCGTGGTCATGTTATAATTGGAATGTTTTCAACAATAATATACCTAACATAGTTAGCTTATAAAAATATGCCTAAATTCCTAAACTGTCTTTAAAAAGTTGGTGATAATTAGAATTTTATGAGCTTATATATCTCCATTTTCTTCACAGGCTGGAGCTAAGAATCCCATTGTTCGGATCTTTATTGTTGATGCCACTTACCCTGAGCATGTAGGTCCCAGAGAAGTGCCAGTTCCAGCAATGATAGCCTCAAGGTATAGTCATCTCTGTTGCTTCCTACTTTTCCAACTGAATTTTAACACTGAAATTTCTTCATCAAGGTTTACATTTCTTTTCTAATGAGTTTATGACGTATATGCTACAGCAAAAATAAATAAATAAATAAAATTAGCATGCCCAGCTAAATATATAGCAAAATCGAAATTCACAAATAAGTTTCTTAAATTGATTTGAAAATATTAGCCCTTTTCACACATGTAAAGATGACCATGGTGCTCAGTCTAAGTGCTACTTCTGGATATGTGAGTGTAAGCTAGAGACAAACAGAGAGATAGTAAAATTCATATATATCCTCATCCTGGCTTCTTCCAAGTCTGACTTACTTTCTCCCAGGGTTTGTAGATCATGCTTATCACATGTGTATGACAAACAGGAGAAGATACGCCAACTCTCTCCAAATATCAGCGTTTTTCACTAGTATGCAGTCTATTTGAAACGGTCTGGTTGTAGAATTATCTGTTTGGGGATTAACTGCAGGCAGACAGGGACAGAAGCATTCTCACTTCCCCAGCATGGTGCCCTATGTACATCTTGTCTGATTAGTCCTGGTCATTCAGGTTGAAGTGGGTAAAGGGGAGGGGTCCGCAAGCCCTTGTCTGGTGGCCCTCCTTACCCCTTCCCACACCCTATCCCACCGGGGCCATATAATTGATCACTAATAGGAAAAAAAACCTCATCAGAGGCCTCTGCTGGGCTTTGCCAAGATGAATCCCCTCTCAGATAATCAAAAATGGCTTTCATTTTTTAAATTATCCATTATTCCCCACCCTAATCTAGTTGATGAAAACTTGACTGAATACATCTGGTTTTTTATGTGTCATTCTCCTTAGGAGGCAAGCAGAATGATAGGAAGAGCATCATGTACGGAGTCATGAGGCTTGTTTAAGCATCTGTAAAATACTAACAATACCATAGTAATAGCTAACATTTTTTGAGCACTCACTATGTAGTGAGCATAGTCTGTAAGCACTTTAAGCGTTCTCAGTAGATCTGTACAGAAAGCTTTAAAACTGGTACTATTATTATTCCCATTTTATATAGAAACAGAGCCTTGGGTATGTTAAGTAATTAGCCTGAGGTAGTATAACTAGTAGGAGATAAAGCCAGAATCTGAGCCAGAGACCCCTTCTAGCTCTGCGATTCCTTTTATATTAATGTCTAACATTCTGTGGTTCATTTATATTGCTGTCCTCTTAACTACAAGTTCACCCTCAGAGCCAAGTAACCACTGCTGCCTTTCATTGACATCCACTTTGTGCCAAGCATTGTTTGAGTTGCTTTGCATACATCATCTCCATTTTATTAACCTGAATTTCAACCCCTGACCATGGTCACAGCTAAAACTCGGCTTCCAACACAAGCCTGCCTATCTTTTACCCACTTAGCTCTCTTTCAACTAGTTAAGAAGCGAAAATTTGAGTTTAGCTATGGGAAAATAGCCAGTTTAATGCTTTTTCTCCTCTAGATTGACCAGTAGCTTTGGCCTTCCGTCTTAAATTTTTTCCTGAGTTATAAAAATCCCAACTGGGAGAAAACTCAAGTGTAAACTAATTCTATTAGATGAATGAACTCTCTTATAGATATTCTTTAAAAGTCAGCAGGTATATTTAAACTTTCTCTGCAGAGAAAGGAATGTTTTGCCTTCCTTATCTATGGAATAAATATTTCAGATAATAAAATAAATCCTTTAGAAAGCACAAATTAAGAAATTATTTGAATGTGATATTGATTTATGGTTGTGACTGTCTGTTTTGATTTGTTTGCAGTGATTATTATTTCAGTTGGCTTACATGGGTTACTGATGAACGAATATGTTTGCAGTGGCTGAAAAGAATCCAGAATGTTTCAGTCTTATCTATATGTGATTTCAGGGAAGACTGGAAGACATGGAGCTGTCCAAAGGTAAGTTGTATTAAAACCACAGAGGTGTGTTTCTGAAGATGAAAGTACAAGAGTGGTGACTTATTTATAGCTGACATTTTATATTATAAAGCAGAATTACTGCACTCAACTCCCGATTGCAAAAAAACACTCTCTATTCAAAGTTTCATTATTTTTATTAAATAAATAAGATACCTTTTGTTTTCTTGAAAGTCTTTAGCATTGAAACTGAATAGAGAAAAAGACTAAATGAAACAGTGTAATACTGGGAAAATCAGTAGGATGGAAATTTCCATTAGGATGGAAATCCATCCTTTTAAGATTATAAGGTTGGCAGTCAAAAAAAGCAAAATAATGAAGATGAAAAGATAAGAGGGGTCCATTAAGGAAATAGATGTGTTCTATTCAAAAGAATTAGCAAATGGTAGCATGTTCTATTCAGTGTCAAAACTGAAAAATAAAAACTCCAAAGTAAACAAATATTATCAAAGGAAAGCCAAATACTCCCATTTGAAAATCAAACGTAGATAACTAAGAATGACATGAAACAGATCAAATTATCTTGCTATCCTGTTATCTTAGAAGAGTGCTCAATACTGTGCTAATTTTAGGGAGAAAAAACTTAAAAACTAGGCACAGATTTATTGTTGAGTTTTAATTGTTTTTATTGCTCAAATCCAAACATAATCTGTTGAATTAATGAGTCAGAAAACTACTTCACCAATAGAAAATCTTCAAAATAAGCCTGTTCATAAGTACTCATATTAAAGACTAAGAAACACAAAATGTTTTCTTTAAATAGGAAATTTTATGGGTACATTTCATGAGACATCTAATTATGAAGAAATGTTTCATTAAACCAAATATAGAATAAACCTATTTTATAAAGTAAGAAAAAAGCACAAAGCAATCAAAGTAAAACACTAAATTCCATCTAGAAATTAGGACATTATGTTTTGCAAGAAAAAAGTCATATGAATCTGTTTGGAAGTATATCAGGACTATAATAGTCAACATTACTCAGGCTAAAAATATTTTTAAATCACTACTGTGTCTATAAGAAGCTTGACTAATTTTGATGGAATATGCTAGAGCTGATTTTTATCTTATTTATAGTTTGATATACAAAGCAGAAAGATTTTTTTGGCTTTAATGCAGTATCATAGGCAAAAAAAAAAGAAGAATAAACTTGATTGTTCTAGTTAATTAAAAGCCATCAGTCTGATTAGTCAGCTTTGGGTGAATATATCTTTAATGTTTTCATTGAATCTAGATACTAGGAATTATTGCTTTAATTTTACTAGTTTAAAACTATAAGATTGGTCATTTAGATACAATTTTTAGCTCTTAAAACTAGGCATTTAAAACTGTGATTGCTTTGGAATTTGAAATTCTAATTTATCAAATCTGAGACAACTTAATCCAAACTGACAGAACATATAAGATGCTCATTCAATGAGATGTGGAATTCCCTGGAATATAAGCTTTAGTTTTATGGCCAAAATCAATGATTAAGTTTAGAATACCAGGTTTGAATAACCTTAGAATTTCAAAACAACCTCTGTTTCAAAATAGTCTGGTAAGTTCATGGAACATATTTTCAGATTTAAGAAAAACAGGGTTGAATTTTCCAGTAACCATACTCATGACTGGGGGGTATGTGTGTTGTGTGTGTGTGTGTGTGTGTGTGTGTGTGTGTTTTGTTTTGAAAACAAATAACATTTAAGGTTACGTGACTTGGCAACACTTTATTCATGTTGGGAGTCATACCCAAAACAAAGAGGCAAAGGAAACTGACAATAATTGCTTAATATAACTATATTAATAAGATTTATTAAGAAATTTGTAGTTTGGGGGAGAAACATCATAGTATTCTTTCTTCTCTGAAAAGGGAATTAAAATTAATTTTATCTTAATAACTAGAAATAATGAATCAAAAAAGTTTTGCTTTATTAAGTCTTGTCTTAACTTGTTCTCTCTGAGACACTGGCCTATCCTTGTAAGAGAAAATCCAAACTGTGTTTTTAAAATTTATTATTCCCTTGCTTTTTTTGACAGTACTCTCTCGTGGTTCTCTTTCTACTTTACTGACTGTTCTTTTCCTTTCCAGCTCTTCCTCTTCTGACTTCTCTAGAAATCTTATTATTTTCCAAGTTAACGTATTTGCAAGATAGGCTAACTGCTATAACAATTACAACAACAAAACCCCTCCAAAATTTCAGTGGGTTAATACAATAGGAAGTTTTTGCATATTCATGTAACCATCTAATAGTGAGTCCAGGTAAGTGGGGAATGGTGAGGGTATGGGATGGGGTCCCCTGCTTAACAGAGTCATTCAGGAACACAGGTTGATAACATTTCTGCTATCTTCATCTAGTGGCTTCTAAGGATATTCAAGGTTATTCAAACCTGGTCATCAACATTCACTGGGGCGGGGGGGTGGAAAAAGAATGGAGGATCATGTGAGAGGGTCTTACAGATTAAGTGCAGAAACAGCACGGGTCACTTCTGCTCACATATCCCGGGTTAGAACTTATCACATGACCACATCCAACTGGAAGGGGGCCTGGAAAATGTAGCCTACCTGAAGTCCTAGCAAAAACAGGAAATGGTTGCTAATTATCCTACAGTCTCTGTCACAACTCTATTATTCTCGTAGGTGATTTTTATCTAATACCTGAGGTTTTCAATTACCACTTGCCCTACAAGTTCATTCTGAGGATTCGAACTTTTATGTATCTCTGGCTACATCTTCTCTGCTCCACCCTCACTACCGCTACATAGATTTGGGTCTTCAGCATCCTTTTTGCAACATTACAGTAGCCTTCTAATGGCTCTTTGTGCTTCCCTCTATCTTACCCACTTAATCCATTCTCTGTATCATGTTCCCAATTATATGTTTTAAATTGTGATTCTGAAGTCTTTCAAAGGACTTACCTACAGGAGAAATCCAAATTTCCTAGGGTGGAATAAAATTTTCTCTACAGTCTTGCTGATCCCTATACATTTTCTCATCTTCTCTATCCCACAGTCACCCTCCATTCAGCCATACTGAGCCACCTGTGGTTTTCTAAGCTGGCCTTGTCTCTATGCTTTTCATTCTATCTAGAATGTTTATCCTCTAATTGTCTAGAAAAGTCTATTCATTTTTTTAGGCTTATTAAATATTTGTTCAATAAATGATTGATTGTACTATGCTAAAACATATACCAAAATAAGATTCAGTGCAAATTTTAAGATTTCTAGCTGCTTCATAAGATTGAGAAAAGAAAAAATTTAACCTAAACTCCTCTGTGAAATGCCTTTTTACCTACATGACACCAAGTGTTTGGCTTGTGCTAGGCCTCCCTAGATATTGTCATAATTCCAGTCACTGCCTTATGGAAAATTTAACCAGAATTATGAATGGTTTGCAATAAGATACAGCCCTTAGATCATCCTTGTGTACGCCATGGTGTTGTTGTATTAGATTTTGAATATAGTCATCTTAAACTCAAGTGTGAAGTTAGTTGACTAGCAATAATATACTCCGACCAGGAAGCTTAACTTGTTCAAATGTCCAGATTATATTTAGGGAAAACTGTCCTCCTAATACTATGCTTTATTTGATCTTTTTTTTCTTTTAGACCCAGGAACATACAGAAGAAAGCAGAACTGGATGGGCTGGTGGAGTATGATTGCTATCTTTTCCTTATCTTTTCATGAAATTCTCAGCTATCAAAGGACTATTTGAAATGTATCCAAACTGGCACTACTTGCTTTTATAGAAAAATATCAAGGTAAAAAACACAAAGGTAGTGATCCCTTCAGTAATTTTGTGCCAGACAATTTTTTTTTTTTTTTTTTTTTTGCGGTACACGGGCCTCTCACTGCTATGGCCTCTCCCATTGCGGAGCACAGGCTCCGGACGCGCAGGCTCAGCGGCCATGGCTCACGGGCCCAGTCGCTCCGCGGCATGTGGGATCTTCCCGGACCGGGGCACGAACCCGTGTCCCCTGCATCGGCAGGCGGACTCTCAACCACTGTGCCACCAGGGAAGCCCCAGACAATTTTTAATGTGTATATATTAGAATTCTATTAAGAATAAATCATATACCTCATGTTCCAAACTTAACTTTTTCAATCAACTCTCTGATATCCATAATTAATATTACCTCTTTAAAAATACAATAAAGATCATTTTTCAAAAGAGAACACAATCCCTGATTTGCTTAAAATAATCTGAATAATTATTAGCCATTTGAATCCAAGGAAAATAATTACATTGGGTATCCTTGGTTTAGAGACAACCTACCGCTTATTAAATTTTATATAAATTAAAATGATTAGATGTATTTCATATATATGCATATTCATTCTAGTTTTTAAGTAAAGTGGTATCAAATAGGGAAGTGTGTGTTTTGTTATGGTTTGTGATCACATATATCTGGGTTTTTTTTGGATAGTTTTATTCAGTGATTTATAAGGATTTTTTGTGTAAAAATAAATCATGTTTTAGGAAAATATCAGTTGTATCTTATATCCTATATGGAGAATACAAACTAGGACAGATAATAAGTGAATGCTGTGTGGATAGTCCATTTACCACACACATGTGGTTGATTTCAACTAGCATTTGGGTGGGAAAAAAAGGCTGCTTCTTCTGAAATTTGGATACATGCAAAGAAAAAAGAAATTCTTAAGAGCTAGTTTAACACATTAACCCAAGACAAGGGATGATAAAGAATTCAGAAATCAATTCTAAGATGATGTCTTGTAAAACTTTAAATTAAGATGGGATGTGAAGTGAAGTAAAAATCTTCAGATATTGAAAATTCTTTTCTGTATACTTTCCTGGATTCAGCAATTTTAGCTTACATATATTTACTTTCTGTCTTCAGTTAAAGATACTTCCATTTTATTCATTAACTAGAGAATAGTTATTATTTTATTAATTGTATAAGTAAATGTACATTGCATTCTAAAATAACAAGGTAACAAGGATAAGTGTGTAATTCAGAAAAAAAGGAAAATCCTATTTTATTTTATTTTTAATATTTATTTATTTATTTGGCTGCACTGGGACTTAATTGTGGCATACGGGATCTTTTTCACTGCAGTAGGCGGGCTCTTAGTTGCAGCATGCAACCTGGGCCCCCTGCATTGAGAGCACAGAGTCTTAACCACTGGACCACCAGGGAAGTCCTGAAAATCCTATTTTAATTCACTCTTCAACGCTGTACTAAATAACACAGGAAAAATGAGAAGTAGTCAGTGAAAGAACAGGATTTTTAAATTTTTTTGGTTTCTTGGTCAATCAGAAGCTCACCTTCCAGAAAGATAATTCCTAGATCAGCATTTGAAAACTTGAGGAAAGGGAAAAAAATTAATTTATGAGTTTACTGCCATTATAGAGATTTCCTGTAAAGAATGAGGGAAGAAAGAACACTTGAATATGTCCTTTAGCTGCGTTCTCCACGAAGATAGTATAACTAGAGTTTCTATAAAGTAACATGAATGATGTGATTTTACAAATAGATAACAATACCAACAACCTTATCAAAGACATGATCTAAGAATCCATACACATTTATTCTGAAAATAGTGCCACCATTCAAAACACACTGAACTATTTTAGAATGCATCTTTTGAAATCTCCTATGTATAAGCATCTTGAGGAAAACAGTTGTATCTTATCAATTTTTATAGTTTGTATAGCACCAGCCTTGCAATCTCAGCAAACAATAGCTGGATGAATGGATGAATGAATGAATTAATTGCCTTCTAAAGCTTTCGAATGTTTTAAATACCCTCAGTGGAAGCACATATGTGTCCTTTGAGGGAAGATGATGTCTCTACATTAAATCAAAAGTCATGCCAACATAAATCTAGTGAATAAGTGAAATATGTATCTGCAACATATGATTTTGCACTAGATCATTTTTATATCTGTAGCTTTAGAATTCTATTGGGAAAATTATTTTTCTTGTGTACTAATCTCAATCTCTTCAAATGTATCCAATAGTCAGTAAACTTTCTGAATATCAGAAGAGGAATTGTCAAATATTTTTTGAAATGATAGCTTTCAAGAGTAAGTTCACACTTCCCCAAGGCAACTGCTTTCAAGAGGTCAGTCATTAGATTTTATAAGTTCTGACACATCTTTTGAACTCATGACTTTATTTAGTTATAACTCATGTGTGGTAATATGCTGCATAGCTTCCTTTGACCTATAATCAAACCAGTGGCTTAATAAAAGTGCCCAGAAATAACCTAGAAATGTTTGTCTTTCAGACATTTGTTCAAATAATATTTATGAGGGTTTTGGGTAAAGTGTACAGGCTAGTCATATTAATATAAATTTAAAGAGCAATTTTAGAGGAGCTGTTCCTTTAGTATTTATCAAAGAGATTTAAATTGAAAAAGACCTTTGGAGATCACCTATGAATTAGAAATGTGAGATTAAATGACTTGCTAAAAGTAGTTAACATGTTAGTTTCAGGCACAGAACTAGCAAGTAGTTTCTTGAGAACTTTACTTGTCACTTTCCTTTCCTCCTGCATGAGATATTGTGTCTTAATTTGGGGGAAGTACCATAACTTCTTCTTTGGTATTTGATTAGAAAAATAACAACAACAAACTCACTTTGAATACTTATATATTTTTTAACCTGCGGAGAACAGACAAAAAGGAAGATTTAATCAAAGAATCTAATATTTAATTACTAAAATGTGAAGAAGAAACACTGGAAACATAATGCTTAGATTGCAAAGCCACATTTAAATTATTTTAAAGTAATTAAGCAACACACCACACTTCCCTTAGGCGGTTGGCAAAATCCTTTGGCTCAGAAAAATGGATGTTCTACTTGATGCTTGAAAGTCTGTGCTTTTAACTGCATGTGGACTCAGTTTAGGCACAAGCCTTAGATAAATAGTTCCTCAGGCTATTTACCAACTGTGGCAAGAAATTAACTGGTGGTAAATAACCTTACCTTCCAAGAAAAATATTTTAAGTGGCTTTGCACGTAAAGGTGAGGAATTTACCAGCTCATCTAAGCATGATAAAGGGACCTGTGAAGAGGACTTGTTAAAACTGAGGCCCACCTAGTGACATGAGCTTATCTAGGGCTCAGGCGTGACCTGCCTCGAGAAGGACTTAACTCAGGATGCATTATGGACCTCACTCTGGCAAAGTGAAGGCGGAAATATTTCACACTCTCTTTACCTCACCCAAGTTACCTGCTCATCTAAAGCAGCTGTCTTGGATGTCTGCAATAAAAGGGGAGAAGATAACAGTCTTTGCCTAGCAAAATATTCTTCCTGTTTGCCCAATTCTAATATCTTAAAACATAACGTTCTGCCCTCTTATTTTTTATTTTCAATGAAAATGAAGTTTTCAGTTTTAATCTAGAACTAAATCTTTTTTTTAGAGTTCCCTAACTAACTGCAGATGTAAAGAGAGTATTTTTTTTTACTAGGGCACCTTATAATATTTTGTGACCCCAGTTCCATTGTAGTGGTTAAGACAATGGAGAGCCAGTTTTTGTCTTTCATCTTGAGGGTGGGGGGGAGAGGGAGACACTGTAAAGTGGTTACTAGTAAGTAATCATTTGGCTAAGAGGGTAAAGCCTCATTCTAAGATGAAAGAGTGATTTGTCAGACCTAGGCTAGTGAAATTCCATCAGCAAAACTGCAAATCAGAATTTCCTATTCCAGGGCCTCTTGGCTCTCAATCTCACTGAGTCTCAATACACAAAATCCTACCAGGGCTGGTCTTATTATTAACGAAACTAATAAAGGAATCACGTAAGGAGACAGCAGTTTCTCGTTATTCCATTTTACATTTCGTTAAAAACATCAATTCTATGCCAAATAGATAAGACTTAGGACGCTGTATTAGTTCTCTAGAGTTGCTGTAACAAATTACCACAAATTTGGCTTAAAACAACAAAAATTCATCATTCTGGAGGCTAGAAGTCCAAAGTCAAGGGGTTAGCAGGGCCATACTTTGAAGTCTCCAGGGAAGAATCCTTCCTCACATCTTTCAGCTTCTGGTGGCCCCTGGCAATCCTTGGACTTCCTTGGCTATAGCTCCACCAGCTCCAATCCCTGCTTCCACCTTCATATGGCCTTCTTCCCTGGGTCTCTTTGAGTCCACATCTCTTCTTATGAGGACACCAGCCATTGGATATAGGGCCCAGTCTAATCCACTATGATTGCATCTCAGTTCTTACCTTGATTACATCTGCGAAGACCCTATTTTCAGATAGGGGCATTGTCTCAGGCCATTTGAGCTGCTATAACAACATACCATAGACTGAGTGGCTTATAAACAACAGAAAATTATTTCTCACATTTCTGGAGGCTGGAAGTCTGAGATGAGTATGCCAGCATGGTCAGGTTCTGGTGAGAGCTCTCTTCTGGGTTGCAAACCATCAACTTCTTGTTGTATCCTCAATGGCGGAGAGCAGAGCGGAGAGAGCCCTCTCTCTGGTGACTCTTGTAAGGGTACTAATCCCATTCGCGAGGGCTCTACCTTATGACTTCATCTAATCCTAATTATCTCCCAAAGGCCCCACCTCCTAATACAAATACCATCCTTTTGGGGGGTTGGGTTTCAACACATGAATTTTGGGGATACACAAACATTCAGTCCACAACAGTTATCTTCTGAGGTTGGGTTGAAAATAATTTAGGGGAACACTATTTAGACCCCACCAACACCACATCAAATAAGTTGCATTTTAATATCATGAAATTCTAGTCATGACTTTTATCAAAAAGCATCAAGTATCAAATCACAGGTAGGGCCATCACTAAAGAGGCCTACAGCTACTTCCTTTGCTTTCTTTTTGCTCAGAAGTGGGCCCCAGCAAGATGGTATCAGCAAAATAGGTGTTTGTAGCTAAAAGATACCAGTAGTCTTTTGGTTGTTGTTGCTTGGGCAGTTTTAAAGACTCTGAAAGTCTTGGTTTGCTGTCATGTGGAAGCACTCCAGCTAAGAGAGCTGGTTTGGGATAACTTGTAGGAATATCTACTCTGCTCTGCTCTGCATGATGTGGAGTAGCTCTTTCCTCATGGGACACTTTCATCACGTTACCATCCTTCCCCAACCCAATGACTGGGAAAAAAAGGAAACCAGCAGATGTAAAATGAGTCTCTTTTTTTAAGGGAGAAATTACTAGCTAAAATTTGGTGTGAGGACATTTGCATGACTTTGGTTATCTGTACCTTTCAGGATGCTGAGGTGTGGCTTGCTCTGTTCAGGTCACACTAGACCTGTGGCAGGGACTCCTTAGGTCATCCGAAATTCCCAGCAGGTGGAGAGCATGGGCCCTGGGAAGAGGTCAGAGATGAGCAATGAGGTCTGCTCTGCTCCCTGAGTTCAAGGAGTAATCTTCCTGTTGGCTTGTCGTGCGTTACATTTTTCTCTCAAGTCCAGAAGTCTCTTCTTGCCATTAAAAACTGTGGCTAGCAGGTCATGATATTTTAATCTTTAAAATGTCTTTATTGTAGCATTAGCATTAGGTGCTTGGCATCAGACAAATCAAGAGTTAAAAGAGCTTCAGAAGAGTCACTTTGGCCAAAAGCCACATTTTGAGGATTGACTTGGTTAAACATCAACATTCATTTGTGATTCGTTTAACTCTATTTCAAATCACATAACCTCAGAACATAGAAATTCAATCAAACTAAACAATATAAACCCACGGGGATGTAGTAGCAATTAAGTAGTAGTTGGAATATGTAAGTGCTTGTTAGAAGCACCAGAAAAGCTGTCCATCTGAAAGAATGGAATTTCAGGTGTGAGTGACAGAAGGAGGGGAAGCAAGGCATTCTGGTCCCGATAATTATAACTACACGTGGCTTTAAAAGAATCTATAGTTTGGTTTGTCTTCTGAACATAACCTCTGTTCATTTCTTTCAGTTCTTTGTTTCAACACCAGTTTTCAGCTATGATGCCATTTCATACTACAAAATATTTAGCGACAAGAATGGCTACAAACATATTCACTATATCAAAGACACTGTGGTATGTTCCTTCCAAGATTTATCTCCTCAAAGATCATTCACTTGAGGTTGCTCAAATAACGCTCAGCTTCACACAACATAATGTTTGTCTTTTTATAGGAAAATGCTATTCAAATTACAAGTGGCAAGTGGGAGGCCATAAATATATTCAGAGTAACACAGGATTCACTGTAAGTATTGCATGAAGCTTGATGCACCATTCAGGTTTTAATTGGCACTGATGGACATACAAAGGATACGGCACCACTTCTTTCAGTTAAGAGCATTTTTGTTACTTATTCTATAGTTTAGTTCAGACAGCTGTGGTTTCTTTAAGATTGCACATTCTTTAATAACTAGTCAACATGATTTCCTTTTGGAAAGAAGATTTAGTAGGTGGTTATTTCTCTTCTGGCACTTGGTATATAATTACATTAAAAGTATAAAAATTTTAAAATAGTAACTGGTTCTAAAGATAGATTTGCCCCCTAGCACTTGAAGCAATAAGCAAGATTCAGAAGTCCATGATGACAGCCCCTTGATATAGAAATGTTATTGTAGTGATTCACTGTTATATAAGTTTAAGATTATTATCTATAACAGCTATTATTTATTGAGCGATTGTTGTGTACAACGTACTGTAAAGTAGAAATGATTATCCCAGTTTTACAGACGAGAAAACTGATACTTGGAAATTTAATTAACTTGGCCAAGGCTACATAGTGGCAGAACTAGGATTTAAACCTAAAACACATTAAATCTAAGGTTCTTATTATTAACCTCAACATGGGGCTTCTTCCTTCTGGGTCTTTCCTTTTCAGTCCATCCTGCGTACTGTCTAAATAAATCTTCTTAAAATAAGCATTTATGAGCAAACATCTCTAATCAAGAATGTGCAGTTCCTTCCCCTTATTTTTAATGAACTCCAAATCCAGGGCACTCTCTTGTAACCTGCCTGCCATTAGCTGGAGTTCTAAGAGCAAAAGAGGAGGATCATTAGTCCAGCCTCACTGGATAAAAACTCTTTAGAAACCTATTGCTAATCCATGGAATTCTTTGAACTGTCGGCAAAGGAGTTTGGACATTACATGGGGCAGCCATTAAAACCGCGCGTGTAAGAGGAGTGACAAGATAAAAACAAATGGGACAGTTCAGAAATAATATGTTTAGGAGGTAGGGGAAAACTGAAAGCAGGAAGACCCAGGTATGGTCATAATCTAGGCCTGAGGTGACAGAGGACTGAACTAGAAAAGTGGCCATGAAACCTGGACTCCAAGGGAAAACTATGCCTCCTTTTTTTTGCATCTTTGGAACTTGGCATATAGTGCCTGGCACACTACTGTCAAATGAATGAAAGGGAGAGTAGATAGACAGTGAAGAGAGAGGCTGAACAGCACTGGTGGGTCAGTGGCTGTGAGGGAAAAGGAAAAGGAAAAGGGAAAGTAGACTCTGTTCTAAGTGTTAGAGATAAAGACAACTGTGAAAACTTTGACATGGCAAGAAAACTGCAGGAGGCTGTTTGGAAAAGCTACTGCATAGTTTATTCACAGGTAATTTGAGGTGATGTGGGAAAGGCAAGTATAAGTGATGTTTGGAGTCCCGTGAAGTCAGTAAAGACATTTAGAAGGATGCTGGTTTAAAAGGTAAAATTAATACTAGGAGTAGGGTGTATTCTGTTGCTTTTTCCTTTTACTGGGGATAACAAGGTTTTTATTTCAGTGAGGATATACAAGTACCTGGGTTAATAAAAAGTTCTGAGAATTAAAAATTAGTAACCAAACCTAGGTTATTCCAAACTTTTAACATTCGAATAATAGAGCTCGTCCTAAAAATAAAAATAAAAAATTAAAAGTCAGTTACTTTGTGATATTCAGATGAACTCACAGAGGAGGAAAAATCATGCCACTAAATTGGATTTCCCACTTCCTGGCTATAGTAAAACAGGTTAAAACTGGGACCCAGATACTTAAGTAACAAGTGTGTTCTCTTGTGACTTGTTCTGCTCCTGGGTAAATTCACGTGGCCCTTTGTGTGGTATCCCTGGGTGGACGAGTTTCCTGATTTATAGAAAAGTTATCTACTGTCAGTGCTTCTGTAAACTAAGTTCTAAAGATGTTCGGAATCATAGACAAAATTAAATAGTATAGCATAAAAAATCAGTAAGCTGTTAATTATGGAAATGAAAGGGGTGATATTAATCAAACATCCTAGTTTATTTTGTGTGGCTCATAACTAATGCCTCAGAGTATAATATACATATAAGAAAAAAGAGTACTCAACATAATTTTTCTCCTATAATTTATAAACATATTTATAAGTATATTTTATGTAGCTATAAATATATTTATATATGAATTATAATTTATAAAGTCAGAGTAAGAACACAAAATTCAGAGGTATGAACAGCAGGGATTTGTGTACATAAGTGCCAATTAATTGTTTCATAAATGAACATTGGACTATATTGTTTACTATATTAGTATTAGTATTAACAATTCTATCACCATTTAGTCATCAATACTTATTTACTAACTTCTGAATATATTTTCAGGTTTTATTCTAGCAATGAATTTGAAGGCTACCCTGGAAGACGAAATATCTACAGGTAATTTATATCAATTTATTCTAGTATTTTTATATATTAAAATTTAAATAAAAATCTGTCAGAGTCCTCAGAATGTATAGAATATTTTTAAAAGGCCGAAATGTAATAAAATTAATTTGTGAATTAAAATAAAATATTAAGACTGTTGTACACCACATCAGTATAAAAATATACACCCCCCCAACATATTAGCTGACTCAAAATGTTTGTTTTCAAAAAGAAAAATCAAGAAATTTTAATGCTGACATAAACATGGTACTAAACATTTCAACTAAATTTAGAGGTAATTGAGGAAATTCATTTTCCTACTGTGTACCAGGCATTGTATTTATTCCCATAATGTGTGCTTTCTTTTAATGTGACTTGCTTTGTCATAAGCCTATTATGATTGGAAAGAATTCACCTCTGTTCCTAAATTAGTGTTTAAGTTAGTCCACTGGCCCCCATGGTGGCTGGAATGGTGCCCTTTAAAGCCCCTTCTGGATGTGGAAACAAATACAATAGCTACCATGGGCTGGTGGTCTGCTATAGGCACATTTTTATCTGCTTTACATATGTAATTTCATTTCATCCCCACAACAACTCTATGAGGCTGGTGGTATTGTTGGAGCCAAAATTTATACTTGGGCATGCTGACCTTAACTCCTTACATTAACTGCCTACCTAATGTTTTCCAAGATCACACCAAAATATGAACATGAATACTACTAACTGTAGCTGAGAAAATAAGAAATTTTTCCCTCTGCTGCATTCCTCTGTTCCCTCCTGGATCATGGCTTCTCATCTGTTGAGAAGACTCCCTCTCTGATGATAGCAATAGCTCTGGCCACCTTCTAACATGCCCAAGGCAAGGTCAGGGGCAGCAGCAGAAGGAACACTGCAGTGGCCACAGGGTAACCTTACTAGCCACAGCAGGACTCCAACTGTGCCTCCATCCTGGCATAATTCCACTTGGTCATCCCCAAATGAGACTCTGAGCGTTTGGGGTAAAGCCTGGGAGGCTGTTTGTTAAAGCCAATCACCCAGAGAGTGGGCCCAAACTTGGTAGGTACAGGTTGGCTTGTGTAGGAATGTGTGGAGGGAACATTTCCACGAAGAGCTTCCATGAGCCCAAATTTCCTGCCAAATAAAATGAAAGCCACAGGAGCTACTTAGAACTGTGTTTCTTATTTGCAATTGGCTTATTACTAATTTCCCCTTCTAGATATATGATAAGGACAGGGACCCCTCTTTTTGGTGATACTGTCAGATCTTCATTGTATCTTTTGCCGTGGGAACACAGGAAGAAAGATGGGACGTGGAAGAACTATGCATTCTCAACCACTTTGTAAAGTGTAAGAAAGTGATGGTTAGGAGAAGTGACTACTTGGCTCCCATTCGAGGTGTTAGATATTTCTCACACCGCAGGAAAACCACAGAGGGCTTCTCTCTCAAAGTCTGTGCCTATTCAGGCAAAGATGGACTGAAAATCAGACAAATCAGGATCCTGTGATTCCCCCTTTACTTTAAACGATATTGGCAACAGAAAAATAGAGTGAGTTGGATGTCAATATGTAAATTAGTCATTTTACATGGAGTAGTACATTTTGATAAATACAATCTCAAAATTTCAGCTTAGTTTTATTTTCATTTTCCTCTAGAATTAGCATTGGAAGCTATCCTCCAAGCAAGAAGTGCATTACTTGCCATCTAAGGAGAAAAAGGTGCCAATATTACACAGCAAGTTTCAGCGACTATGCCAAGTACTATGCACTCGTCTGCTACGGTAGGTAACGGACCTAACGCGTTCTCTACCCCCCTCTGCCACTTTCTTTGTCCTCGTCATCACTATCTGATCAATCCTTAGCTACAGGTTACTGAGCACCTGTTATATGTGAGGAACTGATCTAGGTTATCTTATCTAATGCTTATGGGGAAAAATGTAAGGAGGATAGGAAGGGATTATTATCTCCGTTTTTTGCAATTGAGGAAACAGACCTTCTGTTAAAGGTCCACACTGCTGGTAAGCGTGAGAGCCAGATGGGAGCAAGAGTCCTTTGGCTGTAAATCCCAACCTCTTACCCACCAAGTGCCACAGCACCATGATGTTGTATTGCCAAAACAATATCATAAAAAGAAGTGTCCTCTGATAAAATGGTTGCTGGACTTCAGCCCCATTTACCTGCAGAAATGTCAATCTCCTATAGCCAGGGAAAGAAACCTGAGCTCTTTGCCTTGGAGGCCAGCAATTCTTTGAACTATAGCTTCAATGCAGATGGAAAATGAGCTTTTGTCACCTAGTACGTTCTTTCTAAATTTGGGAAACATGATAAGTAATTCATTCAAGTATAAAATAAACAAGTAATAAAATGTACTAGACATTTCCTGGATGTTTAGGCTATATGTCCATTTAGCAAATACTTTCTATCCAGATAATTTCATTTTATGTGTAACCTTTCATCTATATCTTGGACACATAGTAAAGATGGTTAGGCCATCAGTAGATCAATGAGATACATTAGGACCTTGGTAATCATCATGGGGATTAGGAAAACTGATCTGTAAAATATCTACCCCTCCATTCTCTGTCCTGACACCACCTCCCTACCCCCATTAAGCCCTGAGTTTCCATGGGAGTTGAGGGGGGACAGAAAACAAAGGGGGTTATTACCAAGCATATGCCACTCTCCTGTTTCTGGTATCAACTCCCCATATTCAGGTGGGCAGCTCAGAGAATAAATAGAATCTTTGACTGATTGAGATCCCTGCTCAGTTGTAGAGGACCCTGAGGTCTCCTTTACTTCCCAGGTGGAAGACCACCCTGACATGCCACTTCCTCAGTCCAATCACCTGGGCCCAGAACCTCAGCCCCAGCCGTGGAAATGAGTAAGCATTTTAATCCAAACCCTCCCTTCAAGATGGCACAAGATGTCAGTTTAATACAACATTTTCACAAAAGGTTTGGTCAGTGGCATCTCTGAAAAGTCAAAAGATTGTTGTTCATGACCATATGTGCTGATTGTGGTTATGGCATTTCAAGGTATACATTAAATGTCCCTCTCAAGTTATGTGCAACATTTTTCATCCCAAGCTATGTGTTTATGCAGCATATATTGAAAGCTTACATGCCAGGCACATAGTATCATTGAACTAACTGTCCTGAGTCATCTGGTCTATTTTCTCCTCTGAAGGCAGAATCTGCTTTCCTTTCATCTTTATATTCATAAGGCCAAAAAGAATGATGAGTGCATAATAGACATTGAAGGTTTGCGGAATGAACATAGGTTCTAGGAAAGATCAAAACATTGCTGCCTTTTGCAGAGTGTACCCAAAACCTCATTTTTATGCTGATATATTTACTGATAACGACATCAGTGACCCTACACATAGGAACATGCATTTATATTGATATGCATTCTGCATTTGTACAGTGCTTTAATGCTTTTTGAAAGCACTATACCACTTTTTATATCACTTTGTTTTCCTGAGATCTACTTGAGCCTAAGTGCCCCCTGAAGAGTAAGGAATCAAGGACTAAGCTCTCATCAAAAGTTGGTGAAAGACTCCTTTCTAGAACTTGAATCGCCTGACTTTTCCACACTCACTCTTCCTCGGCAGTATGGTAATTTCCCATTTAGCAAAAAATATACTGTGTGGGAAGCATCACATCGTCTGGTGTTTTTGAAGCTCCAGTAAAATGAGTCACTGCACCATCATAGGAAAAACCTTGAAATCTTTCCCTTTAGGACTAAGAGTAAAGCTTCATTATGTAACTTCAAACTCTCCAAAAGGGATGGTGAGTAAATCCCAGATAATAGGATTTTGAAATAGGTAAAATCATACTGATGATGCTGATGGAACAAAAGCAATGCAAAGGATGCTTATGCCACTAGGACCACACCCTCAGACCACTTGTGCCAAGGGCAGTCAGTCATTAGTTTGTCTCATAGCTTGGGCAAAAGAGATATATATGCCAGTTGTCTCTATTGGAACTGCACACCCATGAAAATTCCATAAGGTCAATGTTGATTGATTGACTAAAGTCTAGAAATTCAGATTCATGTCTCACTGCCTTACATTCTAACAAAAAATATAATGTGTATTTGTTCCTTTTAATAACGTTGAAGGAAAGCTAACCAAAGTGAAAATCTCTGAAATTAAATTCTGTAAAATTATGAGACTCCACACAGTAAAGAACTGCTGGTTTTGAGGGAGCCTTATAAACAATATCGCTTCTCCTTGCTCTCAGGTTAGACTGAAGAGTCAGGCAGGAAATCAATATTAGCTTTATTACCTGTAAAGGGTAATTGGAAAATGTGGCTAAGGTGTGAAGCTTCCTAATACTGCACCCCAGAATTACAATTACTCACACAAATATGGGTACAACTAGACAGCCACTGGCTTCGCCCATGGGGCTGGCCACTGTCATACTTATAGCACTGGAACATATCAAAACAGTCCTGTTCTCTGCAGGCTGAAAGATGCCAGGAACAAGGTAGAAGAAGGAGCTACTCATACTCCGGTTTGCTCAGAACTTACCACATAGGTCATTCCCCCTCTCCTTGCTTGGGACCAAGGATGCTCTAATGGCACTCCCGCCACAGAGGAGGAAGCATCAGGAATGCAAATGAACATCTCCCAAACTCCGTGCTTGTTGCTTTTAACTTCTTGGCTGCCTGAGCATATTTAGCCTTTAAAAATGTATTTCCAGGTATTATTTATTCTATAGCTCCAGTAAGTGATAGTGTTTACTATTTGTAGATTTTGTTAAAAGGGCCAATTTCTGCACAGAGAACCTAAATTCCATGTTGGAATATATGGTGGACAGTGGTTTGCCACCCAGACATCCCATCTTCAGGTCTGAATCACTCATTTCTCCAGCTGCTGAGAGGGCTGGTGGCAGACACCTCCCAGCTGGGCCCCCCACTCCCACCCCAGAGATTGCTCTCATCCCAGGCCACAGCCAATTACCACTTCATTTTGGGGTATAAAAGCCAGCTCAGCTGGCCCCATTCAAGACAACTCTGCAGGTCATACATCTCCAGAGCTCCCAGTGGGGTTGGCTGAGGTCAACACCACACCCCAGATGAACTTTTGGTGCACAAAATTCCTTCTGGGTCTTTTTCGTGGGGAATGTGACCCATCACAGCATATTTGAACAGGAAATATTTTCTATATAAATTTATTTCTGCATATAGTAATTAAATGAAAGAAAAAAATGATGCTGGGTTCTACCTACCAAAATAAACTGAACATCAAACCAAGAAGCCAGATTGAAAATACATTCTAGGTACTGGAGAAGGTTATTTGATAATAAAAACACAGCTAAAACTGGCCCATACAGCATATCTTCCCAGAAGGCCGTTTATCACTGCAGCTTCTGGGACCCATTTGTGTAATTAGATCTTAACTATTTAGGATCACTCTTGGAAAAGTGCACAGGCAACTCTTCTCTTATGTCTGTCCTTTGATTGGGCTCTGGTCTCATGTGTTCTTTCAATGTAACTTAAAAGGTGATGCTTACTTCTCTATGGGGAGAAAAAAAATTGTTGCAGAATTAAAAGAGGTAATTGAGCTTGACAGTAATCACAAATACTACCAGAAGTTCTTGTTGAAAACTAAATGTTATTTTAAAACTAACCCATGTTTTTGTTTTCATCCTATGCACAGGCCCAGGCCTCCCAATTTCCACCCTTCATGACGGCCACACTGATCAAGGTACTCTCTCTCTCATGCTGTTATCTTGTCTTAAGAAATCCTGGACTCTTATGACACTAGAGGAAGCAAGAGAGTTTCCCCACACCAACAAGGGAAACAGTGATGGATTCTCTTATTGTATAGCTTATGATTATATAGATCAGCCTATTCTTTGAGTCAAACCTGATCATATGAAATTTAATAATTATTTGCAGTAAGAACCTGGCATAATGCAAATATATTAGAGGGATTAATCCTGTCTTCCCCAATCACCCTTATCAAAAACACAGAAGCTTAGAATTGGAAGGAAACTTAAGATTTTTAGTACAATCTCCCTCCCAAATAAGAAGACCTGTTTTTTTGGTAACATCCCAAACTGGAGAAGAGTTCCAGATATAACTCCAGTTCGAAGCAGAGGGTGACTATCACGCTAGCTTTTTTGTTTTAACAGCTACATCACACTGTTGCCACGTATAAGAGCCCTGAAATTTGGAGGCTCTTTCCATTTTCAATTTCTATCAAGACAGAACTCCTCCATCCCGATTTGTGATATTGGTTCAAAATAGTTCACAGCTCAAAGATGACCGTTTTTGCTCTCAATGGAGATACCGAAGTGTATAACTGCCCTGAGACTCTTCCTGCGGTTCTCTGTTATCTTTTGATTTACTATTAAACATTATAGGGTTGAAGTTGATGGAGTCTAGGGACAGTGAGGGACTTCAGTACTCTGCTTTGGAATTGGTTTGGCTGCCAGCCCAATGGCCTAAGTATAGGTGAAGATAAGGCAATGAGGAAAAACAGAGTAGATTCAGGAGCTCAGGACAGGACAGGCATTGTAATAATGACACTGTGAATTTAGTTTCAGTTTGAAGTTTTGCGTTTTTTTTTAACCTTGTGTCTAATAATGAAATACTTTTAAGAATAATAGATTGTATTTCTCATTGCAACCTGCAGTGAGAGAAATTTTAAAGCAAGAATAGTTTGGAATTTGTAAGTTTTTGTTTTAATGGAAGTCACCATAAATGTATAATTCTCATTTTATCATGACCGCAAAATAAAGGTCAGCTTCCTTTTTTTAATGAGTTTCTACTTTCTTACTATCCTTCTCATATTCTTGCCAGATACAAATTTCTGTACTGTTTGCAAAGCCTTGTTACTTCACCCAATACTTACAAAACAGGGACAGTGTTCATGTCAGTCTCATATATGTCATATGTATTTATATGTTTTCTAACTCTCAAAACATAATGCAAAGTCTTTTACAGCACAGTTCTGCAAACCTGCCTCATGATGAAATTCTCCAGAGAGGTTTATTATAAATACAGATTCTCAGGCTGTCCCCAGAAATTCCAGTTCAGTAGGTCTTATATTGGGCTAGGGAATCTGTATTTTTAATAAATCCCCAAATACGTTTTGGAGTTGCTTTTTAGAGCAAATGATATTTCTTCTATTTAGTTCTAGTTTTCTCAGCCATTTTCCATTGCATTTGGTGCCCCAAATTTTCATTCAATAGATATTTATTAAGCACTATTACATTAAAACAGACACTGTACTAGATACTAGATCCTTAAAATGAACAGATACTGGGTTAGATATAGTCCCTGTCCTCAAGGAGATTATAGATCAGTGGGGAATGCAAACGTGTGAATGGGCAGTTACAACACAGTGGGGTAAGGTAATAAGATAGGGGAAATAGAGATAGCATAAAAACATATAAGCAGGGCACCTCATCTGGGGTAGGGGGCTTAGGAAATGTTTCCTAATGATAGCTACATCGACTTTAAGACTCATAAATATAAAGGAGGGATTGATGCTCTTTGGATGTCTAGCTTGCTCAAGTGGATTGGTATTGATACTCTTTACTGAAGGATGGGATTCACAGTGCAGAGAACATTTTGGAGAGAGGATGAATTTTGTTTTCAATGTTGAATTTGAGGTACTGATGGCATATAACTAAGAAGAGCTGTCCTGGAGTGACATACTGGATGTTGGAGGATTGTTTGAACTGAAGAGAATGATCATGAAGTCATTCATTTATGGAATACATGGTTACTAAGTCCATGGAAATGGATGATGCAGCAGAGTGGGGAAAATGAGGGTGGGCAGGGGTAGTGGAAAGTGAGCCTAGAGTAAAACTGTGCAGAAAACCAACACAAGAAATGCAAAGTGAAAAATGAACCTGTAAAGGAGACCAAGGGGGAACAAGAAGGAGGACAACCTTGAGAGTATATGGAGTCATGAAAGGCAGGGGAAGAGAGGGTCTCAAGAAAAAGAGAGTGCTTATCTGTGTCAAGTGCTTCAAGGAGTGAAGCAAGACCTGCTCTAAATCAATGAGCTTAGCGAAATAAGGATGAGCATTAGCTTGGTCAGAGCAGTTTCATTGGAGCAGTGGAGGTAGAGGCCAGACTGAAGCAAATTTAGGTCTGCATAGGAGGTAAATAAATAAAAAGAGACTATTTTCAGTAGGTCTGACTGATGAGCACAGAGGTGGGATAATGACTGGAAGAGACTGATAGAGGTTTAAGTTAGTTTTTGAAAGCTGATAAACATTTGAGCATGGTTGAATGCTGATGGAAGAAATTTGGAGACCAAAAGGGGTTGAAGGCATAAAGGAGGGAGGTCACTGAGAAGGTGGGCAAAGTGGAGTCCAGAGACAGGTGAGGAGATTAATCTCCAGCATTGTGATGAGAGAGAATGAGGAAATTACCGATGTAATTATATGAAAGTTTGTAGAAAACAGTGCAGTGGCTTCCTTTTCTCTGCGAAGTGGGGTAAAGTCATTGGAAAATAACAGATAGTACTTGAACCAGATGCTATAAAAACCCAGAAGAGTTGACACTTGACATGGAGGGCCCAGTTGAGGCTTAGTTGCTTCGGGCAGAGCAGATCTTCATTAAAATTACCTAACTGATTGAATAACTTTATTTATCAGATTTTCTGCAGATTCTTCACATAATTTAATCAATGAACAATATGTCATAGTTAATATGATTTAAACAAAAATCTCACATGTGATTCATCATTCTTACCACTTGATTTCATTGTAATGAAAAGTCTTCAAACATTTGGAGAGCAGATACTACATATCATGCACTTGGTACTGAGCATGCTGAGTGCTGAGTATACAGTGATGAGTGAAAGAAGGTAAAAGGTACAGTCTGGCCTGTAGCACTCCTTGCCACATTATGCATTGCTAATGCACAGCCACATAGAGAAGTCCAATTGCCACCCCTCCCTCTCCTCACAGACCTTTGAAGTTCCATATTGCCTCCAAGGGGTGGGAAAATTGCACATTTACTATCCATAAAAATGCAACCCTGGACTGTAGAAGCTTTAGTAAGATTTTCCATTCAACTCGTCATTTCAGTAAGTCATGAATCAGAAAATTTCAGTAGCTAGGAACAGAATAGAAAAGGAATCAAGGTCAACCCAACCAGGCAACATCTGCGTGTTGTCTCTGACTTCCAGTATCTGTCTACAGAATGATAAACATGGTCTACATAAATAAATTTTGCAGCCATTCTTTGTGCTTACTCCACATAGATTCCCTTTATCCTTGACAGTTCCACACTGAGAACCCACACAAGAAGGAAGAGCTGGCTGCATTGTGGTTATAATTGAGTATACATTTTATTTTATTTTTTAGTTTTAACTTTTTAAATTGAATTATAGTTAATTTACAATGTTGTGTTAGTTTCAGGTGTACAGCAAAGTGACTCAGTTATACATATATACATGTTCTTTTTCAGATTCTTTTCCATCATAGGTTATTATAATATATTGAATATAGTTCTCTGGGCTATACAGTAGGGTCCTTGTTGTTTATCTATTTTATATATAGTTGTGTGTATATGTTAATCCCAAACTCCTAATTTATCCTTCTCCCCGCCCCCGCTATCCCTTTTTCTAGTTGTAACTTTTAAGTTGCCACAAGTATCTCTTTCCTGATAGATTGTCCAAAGTTAAAATGAAATGTATTATGTATCTTATACAACTCATACTAAAACATCTTTACTTGTTCTAAGATTAAATATAACACTTTGGAGCAAAATGCCATGAGTATATGAAAGCTGAGAGTTACAAGGGAAGTGGTTTGGCAAACTTAGTGTAGTTACAAGTACTCCCCCCAGCTCCCCATCTTCAAGGACCACTTTTTTAAAAAGGCACAAAAACAAGGAGACCACGGGACTGGCATATCTCAGAAGTCATCCAGACCCTCTTATAAAAAACAAAGGCACATGGACTTCCCTGGTGGCGCAGTGGTTGAGAGTCCGCCTGCCGTGCCCCGGTCCGGGAAGATCCCACATGCCGCGGAGCGGCTGGGTCCGTGAGCCATGGCCGCTGAGCCTGCGCTTCTGGAGCCTGTGCTCCGCAAAGGGAGAGGCCACAGCAGTGAGAAGCCCGCGTATCGCAAAAAATAAAAAAATAAAGCCACAAACTCCACTTATTATACAAAAATCTAACTCCTCTCTAGACGATACCTAATATCTATCCAGGTCAAAACAAAACTTACAAAAAGTCCTCCACTGCTAGAAACCCATTCGAATGTATCACTGATCTTCAGCATCAGGAGATCGATATATTTGTTCAGTTACAAAAATTAAAGTGTGAAACATAACTAAGCTCAAAGATAACAGTTTTTTTAGGAGATCTTTTAAGGTGAAAGACAGAAATCATAGTGTGTATATACTGTTGTTCTTTTAAGATATATAACTACCTTGAAAGAAAGGATTTGAAGGAATAGGATGCACAGTAATTCAATTACAAAAAGAAAAAAAAAGGAAGAATATCACAAAGAGAAAAAAAAGAGGAAGAAGATCCTATATTAAGCAAGTACAGCAGGAAAAGTTTAAGAAAGAAATAGATATAAAAAAATCACAGAATTAATATTTGACCTTACACATTGAAGATTTTAAAACAAACTTTGTAACTATAATACATACTTAATTATTTTAAATTTGAGGTTTCAGCAATATAGATTTTGCTTCTACCACTTCTTCAGTAAAAATATATTTTTTTAAATGTCACCTACTCAGGTCATGGCTTCATGTTGTAAAAGAAAAGTTAGAAACAGGAAAATGTGGCTGAATAAACATTGTTACTTCTGTGATTCTGCTCAGAATGTATTTTGATGCCATCAGGGTCTGTTTAAGAGACAATGACTGATGTCCTTCATAAGTTCATCCCTGCTTTAAAGGCTGGATTAAAAATATCCTTGTCAATATGAAACTCCTTGAGCAATCCTTATACAGTTTCAGTTTCATCCATAGTAAAGCCAAAGACATTTTAAGAAAGAATTTTCCTATGGAATTTCTATTAATTAAAAATGAACATTTTACTTTTTTTTAAGAAATTAAAATCCTGGAAGAAAACAAGGAATTGGAAAATGCTTTGAAAAATATCCAGCTGCCTAAAGAGGAAATTAAGAAACTTGAAGTGGATGATATTAGTAAGACCTTTTAAAAATTTCTCATGAATAGATACGAAGCTGAACACTTATCAGCTTTTGCTTTTTTAAAATAAAATTGTAGGGTAAATATTATAATCCAATCTCTACAATATTACAGGATCTTAATTTTAAAAATCTTACTGTCACATTAAATTTTTATGAAATATCTTTCATATGTTTGTGAACAGGTTGATCTTATACTTTTCTATAGCTCCATTTCAACACTGATATTTTTAAAAAGAGTTTATTTAATTTTAAAATGTGTGCTTCTAGAAAAATAATAGTTCAACATTTCTAGCAATTTGTAAATTGGACAAAAATATGTAATAAAAATCAAGTAAAACATAGTCTTTGTTCTTAACAATTTACTAGTTATAAATTGATTTTATGTTATATATTGTTATTAAAGAAAATAGATAATGCTATGAGTATAGTGGAATGAAGATTCTTCTCTGTTTTTGTTTTTCAAGCTTTATGGTACAAGATGATTCTTCCTCCTCAGTTTGACAGATCTAAGAAGTATCCCTTGCTAATTCAAGTGTATGTAATATTTTCTTTGGTTTAAAAACTATTTACTGAAAATATGTTGGATTAAATACACATTTGTGAGATAGAATGAACCATTCTCCTCTGTAACAGTTCCTATTGATGCTGTTTTTATATATTCCCCAACTAATCAGAGTAAATAAAATATGGCTATTTAAAATAGCCTGAGAAAGTTTTGAGATTTTTAGATGGACTTGCTTGCATTTACTGTTTTGAATTTCCTTTGTATGGCAAATTGCCTAATGTGTCAGAATACCTTTGAGATAGAGAAATTGCAGCCAAAAAATATTGTAAATCATCTTAACATCTTATGTAATTGAGTTAGAAATGAAATAAGGGAATGGAATACATTTTGTGGAATCACACCCAAAATCAGTGCTGACCTACACACAATTTGCTTAAAACACCATGCATTTTTTTTAGTATATCTTATGCCTGCTTTTAGCAAGTGGCAGGTGGCAGAAATGACGAAAAACCCACACATATTCCTTGAAATGCCAACCCTAGATGTATCCGTTTTGGGGAATAGGAGAGGCTGTGTCCCAAAACAACTTCCTTGTAGCAAACCTCTGGGAAAAGCCTGGTCCTCTCTTGATTTTGAGCCAGTTCTAATGCCACTGTTATTGAAATTTTATCATACAAATGTACTGGGAAATACTAAAGGCAATTCTTGGCCATGATGGGAAGTTGAGTTTCACAAAGGAATCAGAGATTCTATCTTTTTCTTTTTTTCTGTAGGTATGGTGGTCCCTGCAGTCAGAGTGTAAGGTCTGTATTCTCTATTAGTTGGATATCTTATCTTGCAAGTAAGGAAGGGATAGTCATTGCCTTGGTGGATGGTCGAGGAACAGCTTTCCAAGGTGACAAACTTCTGTATGCAGTGTATCGAAAGCTGGGTGTTTATGAAGTTGAGGACCAGATCACAGCTGTCAGGTGAGCGCCTTCTCATTCAAACAGAAACTGATGTCAGCAAAAGTCATGCAGTCATTCTCGGGTTTCCCCATCCTTAATGTCTTAAATTTTTTTTGTCCATTTTCCTAACTTCATCTAAAGCTATCATTAACCTTAAAGTGATATTTTTACCCAATATAAGAAAAATTATTCACGGAAGAGAGAAGAAAAATGATTTATGGTGAAAGATGATAAATACTCTTCCCACGTTTCAGTCATTCTAACAGACTTTCATTACCATGGCTCACAATTAACAGAAAACTTTGTATAACTCTAGGGATGGTCTGTAGGAAACCAGGCATCTGAATTTGCTCAAGCCTTGTGGATTCTACCTCATAAATTTAGAAATGGCTCAAGATTTCATCAGCACTATATACTTATAGATATTAGCATTCTTTTGTAATTAAACTAGCTATTTTAGCAAGAATGTGTTTTCCTATTTTCATTCGACAAAAAATTTCTTTTACATAATAGAAATCTACCAAAACATGCAGGGGAAAGACAGATTTATAACCTGAGTTCTTCTTCCCAACTACATTCTCAACCACAATTTATGGCTCAATCATCTCTTCCTGAAACAAAAAGAATAGAGTCACCAAAATTGTTCCTAATTTGGAAACACTGTGCAGGATTCTTCTGGATATTTCTGTATAGTTGTTGGGTTTCTGTTATTATGATGTGAGTAGGTGAAGTTGGGGAATACTAGTTTGTAAATGTAAAAGCTAACACAGGCTGACTGTACTCTTAGTCATGGATATATGTGCATGAGTGATGTCTAAAGGTCAAACACTGTTTCACAGCAAAGAGCAATTTAGAAAATTAATTAGTATGTTTCTTTTATCATCTTAATATCATTAGCAGTTATTGATTTCAATGCAGCACACACAACACAGATTATATTTAACAACTAGGAGCCAGGCCCAGACAACACTTTTCTGTATTTTTTTGTCTCTAACCAAAGCAGAAGAATTTTGACTCACAAGTAATTATTTTTTTTTAAATAGAAAAGTAATCATAACCCATATGCTTTCAAATTTTTCTTTCATTCTATGAACAGTAATATACACACACTTACACCTAAAACATTCAATTAAAAACAAAGTCGATTTGAGTTAAATCTGAAAAATTGATGAATAAGTTATTAAATAACACTATACAATCTGTAGGCATCATTCACACCTAACTTCTAGGAGGCTCCGTCTTTCTTACTGATCCAGATTTTTGGCCTTTCCACTATTTTAACATTTTTGAGGGAGTCTTCGGCCTGATAGAGAGTCATAGAAAAGATAGTTCAAAGAAAAACTCTGAGATTCAATCGTTCATGTAAAGACTGTGGTACGCCTTAAGAATATTAACACAATTGTCAGCATTATAGACTTAATTCTTTACGGTATTGTTTTTGGCATTGTGGGTCACGTCACATTTATTTGTATTTAAACCATGCAATAAACACCAAGGGCATGTAATCCTGGGACAACATCAAAAGACAGAGATGTAAATTATGGTTTGTAATTCAACTTTCCAAAGTTGGTAGAGCTAAAAAGTGGTTTGTTTTGGCACTGGTTAAAAAACAATCATCATTAACATCATACATCATTATATTTTTGTGCATTTATTTACCACCAAAAATGCAGCATTCAAATTTAAGAGGAATACCTTAAGAAACAGAACAGATAGAACTGATAGCTTCTTAATGTTTTTCCTTGGATGAAATGAAAATTTAAACATGAAACCCATGTATAGACCGTAAAAAAAATTGTTATTTCTGGTGTCCAACATATAGGACACGAAGCCACAAATTCTATTGATTTTCACAATAATATAAATGTCTTTGGCATTTAGAATTGAAAGGAAGATGGACCAGAGGCGGTAATTGGCTACGTTTACCTTCACTGAGCCATTTTTAGGATGGAACCTGAAGAATGTCTTCCTACTATAGATCAGGCATATGTTCGCTCATTGACTCAGCCATTCAAGAACAGATGAAATATTAGTATATGCTATTACAATACTCTGTATAAAATTGTGCAATTTACAATCTCAACAGTCAGTGCACTTACAGTTTTTGAAGAGTGAATAAACCACATGCACTCAAGGGAACACGGCTATTAGATGGAACTTTTTGTATTCACCTTAGTGAACAGGGGCAGCTGTATGGCAAAGCACATATACGGCAGTGGAGATGCCAGTTGGGACTGGCCTTGGCTTTGCTTGAAACCATTATTCTGCAAGAAGGAAAGGGAAGCCTTGAAACCCTATGCTTTGAGAAAACAAAAGCTAAAAGAATAGACTTATAGTGAAAATTCTAGAAATAATTCAATCACATATCTTCCTGAGAAGTGTTTTAGTAATCAGACACTGAACGTCTGACTTGAGGAATTGGGATTGTAATTCCTCTATGGTAGTCCTCAAATTACCTCCCCTCAAAGAATGAAATTTTTCCCTGGAATCTCTTATGAAATGCAATCTGGCTAAATTTTTTATATACCAAAAAATATCATAAGTACATATTTGGAAACAACAATAAATACTAGTCAGGGTCAAGAAACAGAGTCAAGCAAAGCAAAGCAGGAAAAAAAGAGAGGCCCTACAACCGCGCAAATTTTGAATATACATAAGAGAAAGCCCCAAAGGATATGCTTGTGAGGTCAAAGCTTAAGGAAAACGGAGACCTGCTTTATTCAGGCTCCTCTGCAAGTGGTTCATATGTGAGACCCTTAAAATTTCAGTAGTTATAGGATCAAATATGCTCATTTGGGGTAGGTTTGGCATTTTTGACATTCCCACAATTTTGAAATTTTATATAACTTCAGGGTTAGCAGTAAAGAAGGATTATATGAGAAAAAAATATATCATACTGTTATACATGGTATCAATAAGAACATTTCCAAAATAGAATAATAGTAATTGATTACTAAGGTTTTGAACTGACCTTAGATTTAGGGTATTTTTATGAGAAAAAAGTTGTAAAGTCCAGTCCAGCCTCCAAAATTAGAAAAAATGCTTTTTCACTTGCTATTAACATTTTGTTGATTTAACCACGTTGTCAACAGTATCTCTGATAACCCTCCTGGAAGCTCTTCAGAATTTGGAGGTAAATTTTATAGAGGTTTGTTGGTCTCAGTTTATCTAGCTAACCTTTAACCTAGTCCTTCCACAGTAAGTGTTAATGTTTCATTTCCATGTTAACTATTGCACTATCATTTCCTGTAAATGTCATCCTTTTGGAATAAGCTTAGGAAGGGAGCTGTTAAGAATTTCCTGTTCCCATGTATCACCTGTTATTTGCTTTTACCCCAAATGCAAGGCAATATGATTGCTAGCTTCTGGGAGATCATAAAATCACGATTGATTTTATGGCTCAGAACTGGCTTCAAGCACTAGCAGCAAGATAATTTTTTTGACAAAGAAAGTGAACCTTCTTTTCTTTCACTTGGCTTTTGAAGTTTGTGGGAGAATTGCCGAAATGCCGCAATTTGCTGCCCGTTTTCTCTACTTTACCGTGACCAAGCGTCAACACAGGTAGCAACTTTCCGTTTGCTACTGCGTTTCTCCCCTGTAGACCCCTCAGTGTCCCTCAGAATCAGTGTCGAGTAAGCTGTGACTGACGGGGCTTCTTCCCATCTGTTTGTGCCGGGCATCTGCCCAACTCCTCTATGCATCAGAAACATGCATTTTGAATCCATGCAACGAGCAAAATGGTTGCTGTGAAATCCCTTTAAGAAATTCCATTATTTAACTATGCAAATCGCTCGGTCCTAGTTCCAGAGAAGAATGAGAAAGGGCATTAACGTCACTTAAGGCAACCAAAAAAATAGTATTTTTCTGGGGTCATGAGTGTCACTTTTGTCTCTTCCCCTCTTTTCCTTCACTGTCCCAACCAGGCCTCTATAATGGCTCATCCACTTTGCTTTTTTCTTCCACTGCTTCTGCTTCTCTAAGAGTTTCTTGAGTTTTTATTAAAACGCTCCCCAAATAAATCACAATTGCTCTAGAACACCAGCCATCAAGGAAGCATGGAATAAATTAGCCTAAAACACTCTCTTTTTGTACCAATGACGTAGTTAGATTTCTGAGGGCTTCCCAGGACTTTTTGAAGGTTGTCTTTCAGCATGGTCCCTTGCTCCTAAGGATAGATTTATTTTCAAACTCATTTTTAAATGGATTTCCCTCAATTTCTGTGAGGGAAATTGAATGAATAATGTTCATATCCTGAAAGATGCATACAATTGTCCAAACCATGATGAACTGAGGGTACCTAAGTGTGAAATGGGAGAGGGATGGATGTTTTTCCATGGATGGATGTGACCAAAAATGAGACAGTGATTATAATGCATGTCAACCTAAATAAAAGGTTAAAACAAGGCAAGCTCAAAATTGTCAAAAAAAATGAGTTTATTCAGGAATAGCAGAGGAATTGAAATTCTGGACTCACAAACTGTAGCAAGCTATGGGCCCATCCATTGAGGGTTTGGGGAAGGCTGTATTTATAGGGAGGGAATGAAAGAGGGGAGAGTTCAGTGAGAGTCTATTAAAATCGAAACAAACAGAGACCAGCTTTGACTACTCCCTGGGCAGACAAAACCAATCCCATCCTACAAACAAAGCTCAATTCAGCATATTTTGAGAAACCAACCCAACTTGGGTCATTTCTTGTTCACGCCTCTGGAAACCATAAGCAAAACTTCCCAAGGTTGATATGAGGCAACCCTTGACTAACTCCCTATCGTTTAAGAAAATTTCAATATGACCAGTTTTATGGAAATCAGGCATATATGAAAATCAGTCTCTCACTCCTGAGGGCACACGTGTGCAATTTTTCATTTATATTCTTCAGTCCCATTTTAGGTTGAAATTCTTTTACATTAACATCTAAGCAAACAAAATCATAAGAATTAATAAATTTTAAAACAGCAATAATGAAACCCTTTTTTCCAAAAGCTGGAGATTTGGAAATTTGGTCCTAGTCATGGTGCTATTACTTCTGGTGTTACTATGAGCCAGTCTCTCTTTTTTTTTCTTTAAAATATCTTAAGTGCATTTAATAGTAAATTCAAAAACATGTGGCTATAGTGTTAGCACCTGAGTTAACCATTTGTTTGTTCACTGCATTAAAAAACATTTTCCCCTTTCAGTCTATTCTCATTTGCTGAGTATGAGCCTGTCTCTTAACCTGAGTCCCAAGTAACTCACCAGCACAGTTAGGGTAGGAGGCCTTACAGCCCTGAAAGTATTACTCAATAGATGTACCATAGAGTCTAAAGGATCCTTTTACCCCTTGCAGTAAGCATGATAATGTTCTTTTAACTATTTGTAAATGCAGCCTGATTATGCAAGTGTTTAAACAAAGAAAATGTAGCGTTTCTATTAAATCTTTGGATTAAATATGCTTGTGTAATGAAGTAAATGTCATGTGTACACACTTAAAATTCTAAAAATTTGTTTCTTTTCCTTTAGAAAATTCATAGAAATGGGTTTCATTGATGAAAAAAGAATAGCCATATGGGGCTGGGTGAGTTGTTTTGTATGTTTTATGCCTGTTATTTGGTTCATCATTTTCTAAAGTGTTCGCTTATAAGGTTTCTCATGAAATGTTAATGTTGCAACATAATTTAATCTGTCAATGGAAACAGTCAATTTGGATAATCTGGACTTCAAAGTGGTGGCTTTAAGTGTTTGTTCCTTTTTTTCAATCATTTAGTTTCTTCCCTGTATAGCAAATTAACTCGTAATTGACACATTTTCACTTAATTTCTGGTATTAGAGTATACTGAACTGAACCATATTCATCAGAACTTTAATTTCTTTTGTTATTTTAGGGTTAATATATTTCTTTTCTTTTATATGTCATCATTTCATTTTCATGAAGCTAAGATAAAGTTTGAAATTATATATCTTAGCTGTTTTGATTCTTTTTTTTTTCTTGCAATCAAATTCTTTTACCAGACCTAACGTTAATTTGTGCTAACTGGAGAGAAATAATTATTTATTACTAGTTATAGATCATGGAGATAATTTCCCACGTTTGAAGAGCTACACAGGTTTTTTAAACACACATTAAAAGGAAGTGGCAACGTTTATCAGTCATGGGCAATGAAGTCACTGGAAAGTTTAGAGAAATATGGGAAAGAGTTTAGATTTGCCCATTATAAATTATGATAATTACCCTTCAAAGAAGATTTCCTGTTTCACTTTTTGGTCTGAGTTTGTACATTTGCAAGTCAATTTGCAGCCATTTGTGCTTGGGTTGTTTTTCTTGGCTGTTTTCTCTGAGCGCGGCCTGCACAAGATGGAGGGAATGAAACCCAATATTGAAGGGAATCTGCAGGATTCCACTCATCTCTCAGCTCAGTGACCAGATGAAGAGCTGTTATGAATTTGTGGAAAGTTGTTACTTCAAGCCATTTGGTCCTTCTTAAAACTATCAAATGTTAAGTATCTAAACAGAATGGAATTCAAATGGGTGGAAATAAATGAAATATTTTTATAGTGAAATATTTCAGATAAGACCTTTCTTACCATCCATTTTTATGAAATTTCCTAAAGTAAATCCTTGAAAGATTCACATTTCGAACTGAACACTTACATATAATATTAACATTTCTCTTACAGTTTCACTTTGCTTTTACTTCAGTCTTTGAAATAACTGAAAGCCACCTTTTAACTTCACTTCTAGAACATTCTAGGTATAAGTGGTTTGGTAGAGAACCATGTGTGTGGGATGATTTAAGAAACCCACTCATCACATGAAGGAGAGTGAGCTTTATCCATGGCTCTGTAACATGTTTCTCTTCTTATTTTTCTATGTTTCTGTGATCATTACACTCCATTCCTTAAATGTCAGTGTTTTTCTGGGTCTGGTCTTCATTCTTGTTGTTCTTCACTTCCTTGGGGAAACCCATGTGGTTTCAAAGATGATGATGACTGCCAGATGCCTGCCACCAGGCCCCCTCCTCTCTCTTCTGAGCTCCACATTTCAAATGGCTACTGATTGTATTTCCCAAATGTCTTACAGAGGCCTCAAGCTTAACTTGCCCAAGTTAAACGTATTACAGTCTACTTTAAAACAAGTCTTCATCTTTAATAAGGACCTCACCACACACCTAGTCATCCAAATTAGTAAGTTCAGAGCTATTTTCAGCTTCCCCTGCTCCCTGACACCAATACTCTGTTGATTAGTAAATTCTATCAATTCTGCCTTCAAACATTTGAGTCTATTCTCATCATCCCCACTGACATTGCTTTAGTTCAAGTTTCTTTATATGTAATCTGAATCAGAGCTCCTCAAACTTTAGCTTGCATAAGCATCACCTGGAGAACGTTTTAAAACTGTTTCCAGGCAATTCCCCCGACCAGTACTCCAGTGTGGAATCTGAGGGTCCACTTACATGGACCATAGATTGGGTGGTACAGGTTTAACTATTCCAGTTGCTTCTTAACTAGCCTCCTTGCTTTGGTCTCACAAACTCCAATGTTGCTAATGAAGTTATTGTTCCAAAACACAATTCTTGCCATGTTGCCTTTTTGCTTACATATTTTCTAGGGCTACATGTTGACCTCAGCCTAGTGCCCAAACACATTTCCTTGCATGCAAGGCCCTTGGCAATCTGGTTGCATCCTACTTTTCCAGTCTCTCTCCCTCCCTCCACTTCTCCCCACTCTTTCTTTTTTTTTTTTTTTTTTTTTTTTGCGGTACGTGGGCCTCTCACTGTTGTGGCCTCTCCTGTTGCGGAGCACAGGCTCCGGACGCACAGGCTCAGCGGCCATGGCTCACGGGCCCAGCCGCTCCGCGGCACGTGGGATCTTCCCAGACCGGGGCACGAACCCATGTCCCCTGCATCGGCAGGCGGACTCTCAACCACTGTGCCACCAGGGAAGCCCTCCCCACTCTTTATGAATAATTTGTTTTATGTCTGTGCTTCCTTTTTCCCATGTGTTGATCAGTCCTGTTCCCTACACCTGCAATGCCCATCCTCTTCTCCCATTCCCCATGTCTTCCTCTCTCCAAAACACAAAATTCCTACTTGTTCTTTAAGACCCAACTCAGATATGAATTTTTGTGCTCCAATAGCTCTTTATATTACTTTTATAGGAACTGCCATGCTTTATCTTGTTTGTGCATTGTTTGCTCTCACAAGAATCAAGGAATGGACTTTGTCTTTCTTCAACTTTGTTTCTCAAATATTTAGCACAATATTGTCCATCTCACATATCTATGATGCTGTTTAAAATGAATTTAATCCTGTAAGTCAATGTTCCCCCAAAGGTGTCATGTTAGTATCAGGAAATTTGGGGGAAATGTTCTCTGGTCTAATAGTTTGGTAAACTATGAAGTCTATATAATAGTGTATATAGCCCCTATAGTAGAGAATCCTGTTAAATTTTGTTTAATACAGTATTACCAAAAAGTATTTGATTCCATGGGTGCCTCTTTTAGTAGTGGTCTTGAAGTCAGTAGGGAGTGGAATTGGAGCCTTAGAAAGATACTCTTGGCTGCAGAATGAAGAGCAGCCTGATGTTGGGGGAGAGAGTGGTCCAAAGGGCTAAGAGAGCAGTAATACGGGCAACAAATACCAAGGGCCTGAATTTAGGCAGTGAAGAAGGGGACAGGAATAGGTCATAGCTCTGAGTGCTCTTTTATAGTATAATAAGCAGACACCTATGGGAAATTGGAGAAGGGAAAGAGAAAGACGTTGAGAATGACCATGTGGGTTTGTTTAGCTATCACTGTGTTCCATAAGTACCTGTTTCTACGAAGTATTAGCTACCTTAGTGGTCTGAGAAATACTCTAAAGCTAGCCATGCAATTTTTTTCTTTGGTCAATTGGTCAATAAGTTGCAAATCTTACATTTCCCTCCATTATCCAGATTAAGAAGGGGAGAGAAGGCATTTTTATCTTACACTTTCATTTTTCTGGCACCAAATTAAAGTCCAGTAGCCTGTTTTTTAGCTTCCTCTTAGACATCCACTATGCACACAGCATTATGCCTAGGAAGTGTCTGTTATGACAGTCGTTCTGACCTGGGCAATTTTGTCCCTTAGGGGACATTTGGCAATGTCTGGAGACGTCGTTGGTTGTCAGAACTAGGGGAGTGCTACTAGCGTCTAGTGGGTAGAGGCCAGAGATGCTGTTAAATATCCCACAAGGCACAGGACAGCACCCAACAAAAAAGAATTATCCAACCCAAAAAGTCAATAGTGCTGAGGTTGAACAACCCTAATTTATATGAAGAAAAATTGAAGCAATTATTCTGACAATTGAAGAGCAGCAGGGGTTTTGCCTAAATTATTAGAATAACAACCTCATTTATGGGCTTTGCTTTGTTAATATAGACCTAGCCAGGTGGTGTTGAATAAGCATTAGTTCGTGATTTAATCTTAGCTCCCTTCTCTTCCAGTGACTAATTATAAGCAATTTGAATTGCTATGTGTGATCAACAATGTAAAAGTAGGACAAATGCACCTCTAATGAAACTATATTAGACTCTGAACTTAAAACTTCCCAAAGAGGTTGCCCTAATGTAGGGATATAGAGGAAGTGGCTTGTCGTCAGGCATCCTGCAGTTGAGTCTCAACTCCACCGCTTACTCTAAATTTATTCTGAGCCTCAGTTTCCTCATCACGAAATGCAACAATAATTTCCTCATCAAGTCAGTGTGAGAGTTAGATGAGTTAATAGGAAAGTCATATATTAAACAAATATTTATTCTATTCCCACTGTGTTTCAGATTGTATTGTCAGTGCTAGGGAGACATTCATTAACCAGACAGACAAAAATCTCTACCTTTATCGAGTTGGGAATGGTTGGGGAGAAAGGCAATAAGCAAGATAAATAAGTAACATATACAGGATGTTAAACAATGATCAGTGCGATGGAGAAAAGCAAAACCAAGCAAGAAAGGAGCAAGGAGCATCATACAGGATTGGTGCAATTTTAGATTAGAAGGACAGGTGAGACTTTTTTTTTTTTTTTTTGAGTTAAGACTTCAAATGGGAGGGAGTGAACCATGCCAATTTCTGGGGATAGAGAATTCCAGGCAGAGGGTGGCAGCACTTGCAGAAGTCCTGGGGCTAGATGACTCTTGGAGAGTTCAAAGAACATCAAGAGGGCTTCCCGAGGGCTTCCCGAGGGCTTCCCTGGTGGCGCAGTGGTTGAGAGTCCGCCTGCCGATGCAGGGGACACGGGTTCGTGCCCTGGTCCGGGAGGATCCCACATGCCGCGGAGCGGCTGGGTCCGTGAGCCATGGCCGCTGGGCCTGCGCGTCCGGAGCCTGTGCTCCGCAACGGGAGAGACCACAACAGTGAGAGGCCCGCGTACCGCAAAAAAAAAAAAAAAGAACATCAGGAGAGCCAGTGAGCAAGAGGAGGTGGGAGGGGGGAGAGAAAGGACACAGAGCCTGTGGGACCACAAAGACTGTTGCAATGACCTTGGCCATACAAACATTAGCTAGTTATTATTATTGTCTGTAGGTGAAATGTTCCAATCTGCATTATAGCTCCCATCAGAGTACTATTCCATAAATCCCTCAAAATTCTGTGCCCTTCTAAGAATGTTTTTAAAGATATCCTTCATTTAAACAAAATGGCAAGGCATCTAAGTGCAAAGGACAAAATTCTAGAATTCTCATGGCCAATCTGCTCCGTGGGTTCTTTTCTTTCTGCAGCCACCCACTCTGCCTTGGAGCCCCACCCATGGGAGAGCAGAAAAAAGTCAGCTCGGGTGGTTTTTTTTCTCTTTATTTCTACAATAGAAACAGCTTTTCTAAGCTGCCTGAGAATTTCAAGTACACCTTCTTTTATTGTGCTGCTGCTACACTTGTTTGCTTTTACAAATTCCTAGAGGCAATTTGTATTCATGTTGAAAGCATGACAATTTTATTTACATACTGCCCTATTATCTAATCACTGAATAGATACAAGTTAATATTTTATAATTCCTAAGATTTTGGATAGAAATGTTCAAAACCCTTTTTACTATATGCAAATGCTTTAATTTCAAATGTCACTCCATGCTATTTTCTGTTCTGGGGCATAGGAGAGGAGAAGCAGAACCCAGTATTATAATTTGCAGTGATCACACTTTTCCAATAAAACCATAAACAGTAATCATATTTCTAAAGGACTCAGGCTTACTCTACTTTCATTTAAACCAAAAATTAAGAAGGAAGAAGAAATCTTTTGTTTCAGTAATAGTTGTTGCTAACCTGCTGATCAAAACAGATTATTTTTATGTTTTAAGTGAAAGTTTGATCCTGATAGAGAATTTTCACTTATCAAAATGATTTTTAAACCCACATGTTCCTTCTATTTTAAAATATATTTTTCCTCTATTAAAACACATTTTAGTTCTCCTCCAAGTATAATGAAAGGAGGCCACGGTATAATTGGAGCTGCCACTTTTAGTCTGTGTTTTGTAGCCAAGGGTCCTCAATAAGATTCCCCAGAGTTGGAAACAGAAGACTGTAAACTAGTTAGTTAGCATTCTTTCTCTAACAATTGAATTCAGCAAGATGGTTTAGTTTATTCCCTCAGGCCATGTATTTCACGGATTAAGACTAGACCCAGGCCACTGACTGCTGCCTGATTTCGCCACGTCTGTCTCCTGTCTCTCCCTTGCTCTGTAGGGCTCTCCCTCCCACTCTCTCTTTCACCCTCTCTCAAGACTGACTTTTCTGTAGCAAAGGATGATAGGATCTCTCCAGACCGGAGGGCAAATGATTCCCAGAAGTTTGTGGCAATAAAGTCCTAAAAGCAAGGCACACCCTTAGTTAGAGAGTCGCACTGTCCTCTTTTGATTTGTAAGGTTGTTCCTGTGTTGGGGCAAGAATAAGCCCTGAGAGTCACTTCCTAATCTAGCACACACATTTGGGGTGGCGGGGAGGGGGGAGGGGGGAGGAGGGTCTATGTCCCAGAACACTGCTTAATCCATGCTCCTAGAGGAAGCATCTCTCTCCCAGCAGGTTAATACAGACAAATTTTGCCTTCCAGGGAGGGATGAGCTTTACCGTGACACTCTGTTCGTTTCTTCATTTTTAGGAAAAGGTTCAAATTTTCAAGTGACACAGGCACACATCTCCTTCTGTTATGAGGGTCACATTTCTGAATCACCTACCAATTCCCTGGGGAAGAAAATTGATGAGTGCTAAACCTACTCCAGACTCTGCAATTTGTATCCCCTTTTGTATTACTTTATTTTTCCATTAAGTTAGGGAGGGGGACATGTAAGATTTTTTAAGACACCAGTGACTTTTCCTCCTTTGCGCTGCTATGCCAGAAATCCTCAAAACAGAATACGTAACACTACCTTATACACAGACTCTGGCCGTGTCTTAAACTACTCAAAAGGTTCTTGTGTCCTGCCCTTGCTGTTCTGTTATGAAAATAAATGAGTAAATATACAGATATTAGTGCTGCCTCACAGGAGTTTTTTGCACGTTGTGGGAAGTATCTTGCTTTTACTTTTGGGGAATGATCTTCTTTTTTGTGTATTTTTTTAAAGTAAAAATCCTGTTTTTGCCATAGCAAGGTCCTGGTTGGAAAAACATAGAGGGGGAAAAAAAGAATTTTGCAGAAAAATTGCAATTATAGTATCTCTTAAACTGCCCACACCATGTTCGGATCAGCACACCAAGTATTTGTAATTGACTAAGCTGAAATTGTTGTCATGTCTGGTGGAGTTTGCTACCAAGAGTGCAAGATAGACATTTAATCTACCCTATCCATATTCCCCAGCTCCCATCAGCACTTACTGTGAGTAGAATTGCTATACAAATACCTTAGAGAGTTTATGAGAGCCAATCTGGGACTGACTTGTAACAATGTCTCTATAGTCCTACGGAGGGTATGTTTCATCGCTGGCCCTTGCTTCAGGAAGTGGTCTTTTCAAATGTGGAATAGCAGTGGCTCCAGTCTCCAGCTGGGAATATTACGGTATGGAAACATTTCATAAATATTGCTGCGAAAACATTTAACACATAATTACTCTATATTTAAGGTTGCTAGGAAAACAAATTATGCAGTAAAATTCACCCCAGCATCACTGGGAAAAATATAATCTATAAATGAGGTTGTTTATATGATTCATTATAATCATGTTGCAATAATCACGGCAATTTTAAGACGAGGAAGGACTCTTCCAAAACCCAATGTAAGTTATTCTCTTCCAGAAACCGTGTGCCCCCTGATGAACCAAATCTTTAAAATCAGAGTTAACCCTGTTTTCACAGACACACACAGGTGCAGCTGAATTAGCTTTTAAGCACACCTTAGGGAAAGTCAGGACGTGACCAAGCAAATCACCGCCATGCCACAGTTTGCAGCTGCCTGTTACATTGCTCTAGAAATCAAAGAAACAAAAATTTGTTCAAGAAGTACACCTTCTGTGTGTGCCTATTTTTATGATGAACATCAATGCAGGACGATTATTTGGAAATAACTCTAATAAATGCACGAAAATTAGCTTTCATCAGATCCTCTTCCCTGTGTTGTGGTGGAAATGAGACAATTATGACTTGTAGGGAATCTCCATTCAGAGAAAAACGTGTGTGTTTTGGGGGAGGACTTGGGGGACAAAGTTCCATCCCAAATTAATTAAGACACCAATAAATGTACTAGAGGTGGCTGCATTTGTGATTTCTTTTAAAATATAATGAGGTCATTCCTAGCTCAACATTCCCCCCACTGAAGAACTTTGGGTAGAAGTGAAAAAGTTTAAGAGCAGCTCTTTCTATCGTTAGCTGCTCCTGTTTCCACAGTCTTCTCCTGCATTGCTTCTCCAGCCCTACTGAGGCAACTTGCAGAGCGAATGACTTGGGTGGAGCGTTACAGTAAAGGGCAGCAAGAACCTTCCTCGGCAGCTCCACCTGGGAGATTGAAGAGCAGTTATCAAACTCGGGGGTGGGGGGTTCTGGTTGGTTAATGAAATGACACATATCACATGCAAACAACACACTCATATACTCATATGTTTTACAGCATCTATCTACACAGAGCGATTCATGGGCCTCCCAACAAAGGATGATAATCTTGAGCATTATAAAGTAAGCATTTTCTGTTTGATTTAGGTCATTAATTTATTTCAAATGTGCTAAATAATTGTAAAGCAGTCATTCAGAGTTTACAGTTTTGCTGGGTCCCCAAAGCAAGTAGGATGATCTTTTGTCAGCTGCAAAACACCTCACTAAAAAGGAATTGACTCCTTTTGGATTCTATTTTTCCTTTCCCCATCCTCCTTCCCTAACTTCCCTTTTCTTCATCCCCCTCCCCAGCCCCTACTCCTACACAGCTTGAGCGGGCATCATTTATGCCTAAGGTCTCACTCATATGTAACATATGACACATAAACTTTCAGTTTTTCAAACTAAGAATCAGATGGAAGTAATGCAAATGATGATGAAAATGTGTTGCTCTGACTCTTAAATATTTATCAACCAAAGCAATACATAATTTCAGTATTGGTGCTAAGTCCATTGCACAATGATTTAGCTAGTTTTCTATTAGAACTTGCAGCAACTAAAATGTTAATTTTTCCCCTTTTCCAGAATTCAACTGTGATGGCAAGAGCAGAATATTTCAGAAATGTAGACTATCTTCTCATCCACGGAACAGCAGATGGTGAGGTTTAAGCAAGACTCTTACACATAAAAATACTGAGCCAGCATCACTTTGTTTAAGAAACATTAAGCATCCTCCTATTCCTGTGCTCAGGGTCAATACCTAAGAGTCAGGGACATTTCCATAAGCGAGTGTGATTACTCACTGCTGACAATGTCAACTGCACGACTAGATAATTGTTGGTGTTCATTTCCAGGCGGTACATTGTCACTCTGTGCTTTCTGGTATTTAACAGCACTTTAACTCTCTCTCTTTGTTGCAGATAATGTGCACTTTCAAAACTCAGCACAGATTGCTAAAGCTCTGGTTAATGCACAAGTGGATTTCCAGGCAATGGTACATAATTTTGTTTCACTCATGTTCATGGCCTTAGACCCCTAAGCTAAAAGGAGGACTCTTCTTCTTTTTTTTTTTTTTTTTTTAACACTAAAACCTGACAAGGAGGCTGTTAAGGTAGAGTAGACAGAACATTAGCAAATGACTCTTGGATTTTTCATGAACTCCCTGAAGGACACTAGTCAAACCATGTCACCTCTGTTGATCCCAGTTGAGTCATATAAAAAATAAAGGCATCCACAAGATTAGAGGATCTTCTAGCTCAAACATCCAATAGTTCTGTGGTCCTACGTATTAAGTGTAGCTATGTGCTTAGAGTCCCTGTAAAATCTGAGAGGCTCAAAGAAGCTAGAAGATTCTATTTATTCAGTAAGAAGCAATCGCAGAATGTTATGAGACCTCAGAGGCTCCCTGAAATCAGGTGGTTCCACAGAGTTAGAGAATCCTTCCAGCTCTGTGTTCTCAGTGCCTGGCGTGGGGCTGGCCCATCACAGAAGGTCATACTTTTACTGAGTAAATGAATAAATGAGCTAGCTGTGAAATCCAGTTGCATGAAGAATGGGAAATGGAAACAGAGAGGAAAATAAGACAAAAGCCAAAGCAAGGGACACAATCCCTGGTGGCTATTGTTCCCCCTCTTCAGGGAACGTAAATTCTCCCTCACTTGCTTATGTTGCCCAAGCACCTAGAAAAGGAAACCTCCATCTTTTGGAAATTTGGTTTCTTAAAATAATTTAAAGAGGGTGAGGTGAGATTTTTCTGATCTTTTTTTTTACCCCATTCACCCATTTTTGAAATCGTGACTCCCAAAGTAAATTCAACTCATAAGTATATAGCATTACATCAATAACCACTAGCCACCTTTATTCAGTGAAAGCAATAATCTTACTGGCAACTCTCCAGCAATAAAGTTTAAATTTGTAATACCATCTCCCTGTTTTTTTTTTTAATGATACTATTTTTAACTCCTATGGAGGGTGTTTACAGTTACATGTATTGTGAATTTTCTGCAACAGATAGGAATTAGATTCATGGAATTTTTGAGCTAGAAAGAGCCTTAGAGAAAATCAAATCCAACCCCCTCATTTTTCGAATGAGGAAACCAAGCTCCAGAGAAGCAAAGTAACTGACCTAACGCCCCAGCTCTGGAACCCAGGATGCTGGCCGCCGTGGAAGTTCAGCCACCGAGATCTCAAAATAGAAGTTTGAAAAATATGAAACAGTAGTGAAGGTTAATAAAAAGGCTTTAAGTCTTCCTGTTCTAAATGTTTGCCTGTAACCTATTTTATTTATGCAAGTGTTCTTAGGTAGAATTCCAGCCATAATATTATAAAAATTATCAGGTCCTGAGAGAACAAAAAGCCAAAGCTGGATGCATTGTGTGTCTGCAGGAATAAAACAGGTTTCTTCCCTTTGTGTTTCAGTGGTACTCAGACCAGAACCATGGCATATCCGGCCTGTCCACGAAGCACTTATACACCCACATGACCCACTTCCTAAAGCAATGTTTTTCTTTGTCAGAGTAAAAACGATGCAGATACAAGACTGTATCACAATCTGAACACTTCCTATAAATGCCTCAGACTGTTTGCTTGTTTTACTCTTTATGCTGTTAAATGTTGGTGTAAACAAACAAACGAATGTTGTTCTGAAGGCTGACAGAAAATTCAGAGGACTCAGAAGTTCAACCTAAATATTGTTTACATTTTCTGGCACTCTGTGAAAGAAGAGAAAAGGAGGCCATACCTTTTGCTTTGGACACAGACAGTGTTTTATCACCTGTTCGTTTGAGGGGAAAAAGAATAAAGTCAGAAGTTAAAATGCTATGATTTTCTCAGTGTGCATTAATTTCAGGTTCCGGTTTCTATCAGAGAAAGAAATGCTTATGTTAGGCAAGTGCTTGAATAATATTAGGGTGGTCATGAAGGAGAAGAATCTAGAAGCAGTTTTGGATTTTTGTAATTAGAGCTCCAAATGCTGGAACACACAGCTCAGAGTGTGCAAAAGCATTGTTCAGAAACCAGGTTGGCAATGCATTTTGCAGAGGCACCCTGACGTTTGCACTCTGTACTGTCCCTCCAAGAAATGTTTATTAAATTTCTCCCAGAAGATTTCTTCAACATTGCCAAAAGCATTTGATAAAGATAAAGTCAGAATTTTGGATCCAGGCTCCTTTTAAGAAATGCTTCAAATTTGGAAATGTTCCTATTTTGGATCCCTTTTTAGAATGAGTAATGGTTAACTGTTTTCTGATTGCTAAGCCACACCAAACTAAATAAAACAAAAAATCAGATAAAATGGACTTCAACAGCTGGAGAAGGAAAATGTTACATCTGGAGCTTATTCTGGGGTTTTAGTTCTATGTTACAGGGTTTATTTTGGAAAAGAAAAAAAGAAGAGCCATAATGCCAGCAATCCCAAAGGCAATGCTCTGTCAACAACTGTCCCCGTCAATTAGAAACACAGGCAGTACGCCATCTCTGTGATGGCCACGGAATTAAAAAGATCCACAACAGGTCACCAGAAGATGTCTTAAATGAATGCTGAAAGTATCATGAAGCCGCTGCCGAGAGGACTTTCCATTGACGTGGTTCCCAGCATTCAATTGCCCTGGATGATTTTTCCCCATCCTTGGTTTGATTCTTCCCAGTGTCAGGTAGAAGACCCTCACACCTTCCGTCATGCTGTATAACTAGAAGAACCAGTCCAGGCATGGAAACTTACAGCAGGCAGGGACCTCAAAGGTCATACACCACAGACTCTTCTAGAGTTTTCAGACCTTTCTCAGTCCAGCATTCTTTCTCCCATGACTTTCTGAAATCATGCTCCCATTCAGGCCACAGAGTCCCACCCACCTCACCTGTCAGGAAGGGTACTTCGTGGAGGTCAGGGAGCCCGGGCAACACCCTCACAGATTCAGGACTGGCCACAGCCCCTCCTCTGCACATCTATACAACTGCTGATGCCCTCAGGGTCAGAGGGAAGCTACTGCTCTCCTTTTCTGTTCCACATGGAGCAGCCTGTGAAGCAAGCCCAAGAGATTTCTGCATAATTTTCTCCCCATTCGCTCTCTCCAGCTAGGAAGGGGAGACGAGCCAACAGCCCTTTCCTAACACTCTGTTAAGGGAGACAGCAGGGCAATTTTGTAATTATTATTTGTATAATAAGGAAGTCTTGTTACCCCAGCTTATCTTCCGCCTTTGTGGAATACGCAAACCTGGTGTTTAATATCAATGTGCAAGAAGTGGTTTCCAGCCTCAGGCCTTGGCTCCCACTGCCACAGAGGCAACTTCTACAAGACAGATCTAACTGCGTCATTTTCCCAAGTAGAAACCTCCAGGGATTCTCCATGGTCTGTAAAATAACATTGTAGATATTCTATGTAGAACATTTTCATCATCACAGAAAGTGCTATTCGATGGTGCTATCCTAGAGGAATCTTCACAGACCATATCTTGGAACATAGCATATGGTAGAAGCTCGCCAACCAGTGAATGATTGAACGACTCTGTCTTCATGGAAGACTCGGGTTTTCTACATCACCGTTGATGCAGCCTCCCCTGACCCCTCAGGCGCGCCTCAGGACTATCAGTGTGTGTTTATGTACTTATTCATCCATTCAACAACCATTTATTGAGGCTGTCTGTATACCTCACAAGGCTTTGAGGACATAGTGCAGAGCAATGCAGCAACTAGAGTGGCAGGGTTGTTTTTTAATTTTTTTTTTTAACGTTCACATTTTGTACAGCTTTACTAGATTTTTCTTTTGGCTTGGAAAATAAGAGGTACATAAAGTACAAAGATTTTAGTAGAAAATACGAAATTAAAAGGGATGATTAAACGTCTTACCTTTTCCATTTGTAGGAAGTGAATTATAATAATAACTATCGTTTGCCACATTTTATTCTTTCATATGTGATTTGGGGAGGAGGTTGTCCCAACATCCCAATTCATGCTGCAGGGTAGAATCATCCTTCACATATCACAAACTAGGGATTTTCATGCATTCATTCAACAAATGCAATTGCAAGCCACTGACTCAGGTACTATAGGTGACCCTCCCCCGCAGGTGACATGTATGTTAAACAGTATGCATATCTGTGGGCAGAGCTTAAGGCTTGTAAAGATGAGATATGAATGTGAGTAACTACAATGCAAGTTCAAATGACATCAGTACTCTGGGGGTGAGATTCTAGTAGGTGTAAGAGGAAAACCATAAGAAATGATGCCATTTCAAAATAACCTCAAATGTCAACCCTGCAATGCTGGCCTTAGAGCTATTTTTAAAGGTTTCAAAATTCTAAATGATCATCAAATATTTGTCAGAGTGAATGAGAAAAAAACAGCAAAAAAATGGGTATCTTGTTAAATTTAATACAAATGAGGGAATTTTGATTGAGGTTTAAATTTTTTAAAAATCTTCTCCAAAGTATAAAATGTATGATTTATTTCCTTCAAGAAACATTTTTTGAGAACCTATACTGTGCATGGAAGTATTCTGGGTACTGCAGGGGTTACAAAGATGAATGTATGTGACAGGTTCTCCATTTCTAGACTGTTTCAGTAAAGGCAACTTAACGAATCTGATTTTCCCAACATTTAAGCATTTTTCAGAAACTGACAGATCTTTATGCAAATGTTGTTGCCAAGCTGTTTGTAATGGTGAAATTATACTTTGACAGTAACTATTTAAAATATATTAAACCCAGCTAAGGTTTTTTTTTGAAATGTTGCCAATTAAGTGACTTTAATGAGCTTCTTGATGGTAATGTAATTAAAATTCAGATGTTCTAATTGTAAAAAAAAATACAGTTCTGGGAAACAACAGTAAAATAAGCAAATGTGAAATGAAGTAGGGCTAATTTAAACGGTGATTTTGTGGTCTTCTGAGAAGATTCCACCAAAACAACATTTTCAATTATCCTGTTTGTAAAGAAGAAAGAAGGCACCTAACAGATATTTTAGATGTATCCAGTAAAGTAGATATTTTGAGTTTATCTAATAAAACAGATTTTAAAATTCTGAACACAGTAAGTCATTCTCTGCTTGTGAAAGAACTGCTAAAAACACTTCCTTGGCTTTATGAACAGGTACCCTAGCAATCTGAAGTGAAATAATTTCTAATTCAGGGAGAAATCAGTGCCTGGACCTCACCAAGCTATTCATGGGGAAAAAGATCTGGCTCCTAGCAAAAGTCTCTACTGACCACCTGCTCAGATTATTGGCGTGCAATATTAGCATGCTGGTCACAGACACTTCTTTTTGACACACAGGTATGTCGTTGGCAAGCTAGAGCAGTATGATTTCATTCTATTGGCCTCTAGTTAATACCCCATTACTTACTGTGCTCACTTTAAAAGTGGCTTTGACAATACATGATTTAACACATATTCGTTGGTGCAGCGGTACAGCCTTTGCTCTGTGGTTATACAGAGTCCATATCACATTCATAAGAGGGAGGGGTAATCAAGCGAGGTCATGCTGCCATGGTTTGACAACTCACGTTCCTACTTTCATAATTACTGGTCATTGACAAGCAAAGGCAGGATCATCTTTGCTAGCCATGATTTATTGGGGGTAGGAATTTTTCTCATTGTTACAGAAAGTGAATTTTGAAATAAATGTCTTAACAAATCATTTAAAAGGATATAAATGTTATTTATTCGCTAAAAAGCTACTATTCATTCACTCATGATTCCGTTTGTTATTGAAACATCCTTTCAGATATTCATGGACATAATAGAAAATTTTAGGTAGGTCATAAAATTTGTTTGTAACACACTGACACTTGGCTAAATTTCCAGCTGTAAGAGATGATGCTTTACTATATGCAAGTACTTTTATATACCGACAGGAGACAACGCTGCTTTCTCATTTTCTTTAGAAGATTAAAGCAATACTTTGCAATATTGCAAATGCCTCCCTTTCAAATGAAATACAAGATAGCTCACGTGCCAATTCTTTTAAATATAATATGTTCATTATAACTTATTTTAAAGGCAGTGGACTGTAACAGGTAAGGGCACAGATGCTAAAGTTAGACTACGTGGTTTCAATCCCAGCTCAGCAACGTACTAGCTGTGTAATTTTGGTGAGTGTTCATACATTCTTTCTGCTTCGGTTTTCTTATATGTGAAATGGGGAATAATAATACTTCCTATCCCATAGCATGATGTGGAGGTTGAAATTAGTTGTTATTCATAGAGCTCATAGTGTCTGGCATATAGTAAGTATTTTGCAGGGGTCTGCCTAGATACATAAAGTAAACCAACTTTTTAATTAGCATTTTCAGTAAATTAATTCTCAAGAAATTAATAGTTTAATCTGAAGCCAATCATTTCTTTCCCATATCAGTGAGTTTAGTAGAAGTATGAGAATCATCCATCACTTAAAAATGAATCTCTGTCTTTTTCTGAAACAATGTGGCCTTTTAAGAAGAACCAGTACGATGAGGAAACTCATCGACCCTGAATGAATCATTTGACAATAGTAATATTGTCAATATTTGACAGTAGTAGTGGAAACACCCTGGGGGAAGACAGACCACCAAGGAAATGTGTGCTTGAAGGACACGGACAGTTCCCTCACCCAGCTTCACAAAACAACCTACAAAGCACCACACGGGTCCTTCTGCTCTGGCTCTATCTCCACCTGCTGCCCTCCAAACTCCAGCCCCACTGGTCTCCTTCCCGGTTTTTTGTGAAGACCAAGCTTATTTCTGTTTCAGAGCCTCGAATGTGGATTTCTCACATTTTCATTTGGCTGTGTCCTTGCCCATCGAGGCCTCAGCCCACGTGTCAGCACTTTAGAGAGAACTTCTCTAGCTTTAATGGTCACTGGATTTACTGTTGCTTCTTCCACAGGCAGAGACTTCCAACCACAATATCTAATTTTGTTTGCTTAACAGCACTTATAACCAACTTATAACTTGATAGCACTATAAAGCATGTTTATTTAGATATGTGCTTGGTACTTAGTTCTCCCACTCAAATATAAGCTCTCTATAAGGAGTGACCCTATCTGTCTTTTCACCTCTCTGCACCCAGGGCCTTGATAGACTTTGGAATAAGGTAGAAGGAACTTGATAAACATTTGCTGAATGTATTCCCACATTTTGCCAATAGGAAGGCCTATGAAACTAGAATCCTTATGTGTGATCTCACAGTGGAAACAGATATCACCCTTTCTGGAAATGAGTATGTAATAGAAACCTGCCTTTTCCCCTTCAAAGCGAAGAGAAAGAAGAACATCCCTGAGCAGCAGGTGATCCACAGTCGGGAGAATGGGGTTAGGGAGGACATGAATCTTAGCCAGAGGTCTAAGAAGTTGGTCTTTGGGACTTCTCTGGTGGCGCAATGGTTAAGAATCCACCTGCCAATGTAGGGGATACGGGTTCAAGCCCTGGTCTGGGAAGATCCCACATGCCGAGGAGCAACTAAGCCTGTGCGCCACAACTACTGAGCCTGCACTCTAGAGCCTGCGAACCACAACTGCTGAAGCCCATGTGCCTAGAGCCCATGCTCCGTAACAACAGAAGCCACCGCAATGAGAAGCCCACGCACCACAACAAAGAGTAGCCCCTGCTCCCTGCAACTAGAGAAAGCCCACGCACAGCAATGAAGACTCAACGCAGCCAAAAATAAATAAATAAATTTATTTTTAAAAAAAGTAGTAAAAAAAGAAGTAATCTCTGAGAATGTACCTTAAAAAAAAAAAAAGAAGTTGGTCTTTGGAACAAAAAATAATTTGGGTTAGGAAATAGAAACCAGCCTACTGCACGGACCTACCCCTGATTCTCACTGCCCCTAGATGACTTCGCGGACTGGGTAAGTTTAGCACAATATGTTGAGACTGAAAAAAGTCAGATAAGTCTCTGGAATGCTATTGATTATTTTAGCATCTTTCATTTTTTTTAAAGCATTTTTAAAAATATATTTCACTTAATTAATATATTTCAAGTACTAGAGGTTTCTTTCACATTGTAAAACAAAGATACTCATGCTTTACACTGTTTCTATCTCCTGATCAGATAGATCATAAGTTCAAACCCTGAACGTTTGATTGGTTGGTTTTCTAAAATTCAGATTGTAAACTTGGAGTTATCAAAAATAAACCAGTGAAATATATCTTCCAAAAGTTGTACAGTTAAGATCATATTTTTCTAGGTGACCATTCAAAATGGGTGAATTGAACTTTCCAGGATCCAACTGATACAGCTAAGTGTGGCCTTGTGTATCTTACAATTCAACAACACAATTAAAAAATGGGTAAAGAACATGAATAAACATTTTTCCAAAGAAGTTATACAAATGACCAACAAGCACATGAAAAGATGTTCAATATCCTTAGTCATCAGAAAAATTGTAGATCAAAACCACAATGAAGTACCACTTTACACCTACAAAGATGGTTATTGAAAAGAAAAGAAAAGAAAGGAAAAGAAAAGGAAAGAAAAGTATTGACAAAGATATGGATAAATTGGAGGCCTCATATACTGCTGGCAGGAATGTAAAATGGTTCAGCTGCTGTGGAAAACAGTTTAGTAGCTCTTCTAAAAGTTAAACATAGAATTACTATACAACCCAGCAATTCACTTTTAGTTGTAACCTGAAAGAACTGAAAACAGGTTCTCAAACAAACACATGTATAGGCATACATGTCCATAGCAGCACTGATTCACAATAGTCAAAAGGGTGCAAACAGCACAAACGTCCATCAGTGGGTGAATGGATGAACAAATTGTGGTATATACACATAAAGAATACTATTCAGCCATAAAAAGAAGTACTGATAGATGCTACAATGTGATAGATGCTCGAAAACAAGCTAAGTGAAAGAAGCCCAGACACAAAAGGCTACTGTATGATTCCATTTATTTGAAATATCCAGAATAAGTAAGTCCACAAGACAGAATACAGATTGGTAGTTTCCTGAGGATGAGAAGAAACTGCTTAATGGAGAAGGCATATTTTCTTTTGCAGTGATTGAAATGTTTTGGTACTAGATGGAGTTGGTGGTCACACAACATTGTGAATGTGCTAAATACCACTGAATTGTTCACTTTAAACAGTTTGGTTTTGTTATGTGAATTTAATCTTAATAATTTTTTTAAAAATCTAGTTTTAAAAACTCTATTTGTAAATGTTTTTAGCATAAGTAATCTATGATAATTATGGCACCCTTCTAGAATCAGTAGACTCAAGTTTTTAATCTAAAAGAAAGGTATATTTTAGGAAATTAGGCTCTTGGGTGCTTTATAAATATTTATTTTGATCCATCCTCATTGCCAATAAAAGGAATATTTTTATTCTCAATTAAAGAAAAAATTAAAATTTGTTATACTTATTTAACCAGTTGTCATTCACACCATCACACCTCTGGATGTGGACGAGAGAAAACCCATAGAATTCACCCCCTGAGTCATACCTGACACCTCATGAGCATTCATAACAGACTTTTCAAATACCAGATATTCGCTTGTCTGCCTCTTAAATTCTGTTCTTCCAACTTCCTGCTCAACCGCACTCAGTATAGCAGTTCTTCCAAAATGACTCTTTCCAATACCCAACCTCAGGCTGCCTCCTTCTTTGCTCCTTGCATTCTGTTTTCACATCAATCTAGAGAAAACTATAAGAACAAACTCTCTGCCAAGACCTGTCTCATTCCCTTACTCTGCTCTCAATCCTATGTTCTTTCAATGTTCCAGCTTCTTCATCAGAAAGTGAAATCTGTAGGTGTTGGAAAGGGTGAAAAGTCAATTGGGTGACATCTCCAAAACTCATGGATCTGATTCTTCAAAAATGGAATCTCCACAGTCACTTTAGAAAGCATTCTGGCAGTCTCTTGATAAGTTAAACATAACCCATCAATTCTACTTCTAGAATTCTTCTTTAAAATTCTTCTAGAATTCTACTTTACCTAAGGGAATTAAAAGCATAGTCCAGACAATTATTTAGAGCAGCATTATTCACAGTAGCTCAAAAGTGGAAACAAGCCAAGTGTTCATCAATTGATGAATAGTTAAACAAAAATGTTATGTATACATATAATGGAATATTATGCAATCATAAAACGCAATGATGTATTGATTCATGCTACAACATTGATGAACTTTGAAAATATTATGCTAAGTAAAAGAAATTACATGCATGTATTGAGCAATTCCATTTATATGATATGTGCACAGAATAGGCAAATATACAGAGAGAAAGTACTTCAGTGGTTGTCAAGAGCTGTGAAAGGGGCAGTGGGGAATAACTGCTAATGATACAGGGTTTCTTTTGAGAGTAATGAAAAGGTTCTGGAAGTAGACAGTGGTGAAGGTTATACAACACTGTGAATAAACCAAAAATCATACACTTTTAAAAGCTAAACTATAAAATACCTGGAATTGCCAATTGTTTATTTTTTAGTCCTCTTGCTATCTTAGCCATCTGGTGGCTGTGCATGGATTCAGACAGAAGTCAAGGCAGATTCTGAGGAGGTTAGGAGATTCTGCTGGGATTCCCACCACTGCTTTGTACAGCCTTCCTCTAGAAAGGTAGTAGGATCTGGATTCAGATCCAGATGCGGCTTTAAGCAACTTGGTTACCTGTTCTAAGCCCTTGCTTCGTTATTTGTAAAATGGAGGAAAAAATATTTAACTCACTGTATATTATGAGGATGAAACAATAATATATTCAGAGAGTTTTGCTTTTAGTAGGCATTAATAAATGGTAGCTATCTCAATTATCTTAGAGTACTTACTCCTCAAATATTTTCTACATTGGTTGCCTATAACTAAGCCAATATATGAATCACAGGTGAAAATGTAAAAAAGCAATCACCTAATCAAGTGGCTGGTATAGCGTGCTACCCCTGAAATGAATGGCTTTACGCTTTCATCCGTGTGCTAAGTCAAACGTTGCCCTGAAATTATAATTTATACTTGATTGTTTTCATTAATGTCAACTGTCCTAAATGATACATTTATGTAGGACAACTGTCCAGAAAAACATTAGATGCAAATTGCTGCTTAATAAATCAAAGCCAAATTTAAGATATTCAGTGAGTTGCTTTTTGCTGTGCATTATGCCTAGGGTTGAGAGGAAGCGGTGGAGAAAAAGGTCTAATATCCAGACTTTGACTTCTAGAGTTCGCTGATCAGTGTTTATGGAGGAGGAGGATGCTGACCATGCACTAGATTTATGAGAAAGAAATGGAGAATCTACCTTTCTTCAGCATTAGACAGGGCTCACAGTTAATACTCTGGTGTGCTCTATGAGGATAAAAAGATTTTTATTAAAATGGAAGTGAAAAATCAGTCTTTACTTCCTCTGACAGCATTCCAACAAAGAAACAATTTACTTTTCAGTCAGAAGGAGTCAGGATTAGAACTCACTACTGAGGCCATAGAACTGTTTCTGAGTTCAGAGATAAATTATTTGGGGTAATTTATTACAAAATGAAATTGTAGAAATTAATTCTCTATGTTTGAAGAATAAAATAGTCAACCAACGGATTGTTTTAAATTAGATAAAATTCTACTTAAAAATATGATAATAGCCTAGAGGGCTTTATAAATTAGCCTTCAGTCTATGCTTATATCATTTCAATATCACCAAAAAAGTGGGCATATCTTTGCAATACATCTGATAAAATATGATGTAGCAGCACCAGCCCTGATCAAGCTTCAGGCAGAGGGCAAGCCTGATTATAAGACATCATGAATAAAAAAAAGTGTTCATAACTCCATTTTGCATTTTCAACATTTTTTAGGATACAGATTTCAAATTTTAAATATTCTAATGGCTGAGGTTACTCCTTTTTACAGAAGTCTTTGAGAAATTGCAATGTTTTAATTGGTTCACATTAAAGACTCTTAGAAACTTTAGGGAAAAAAAGTCTTTCCAGATGAGCAAGAGGTTGGATAAATGTAATGACATATGGTTTGTTTTTTATAGTCACAATATGCGAAAAATAGAAGCATAACACATGTATTCAATGATATATATGTATTTATACATATAAATATATATTCTGATTATAAATTATGAGATACGATTATTTTGTATCAATGTGATTTTGTTTTCTTTCTCTTTCTTGTTCCCTTTATGAATAAAAATAACAACTGAAACTTAGAACAATTTTAAACATCTCATTATACCAGGGATCTAGCAAGAGATAAAATCAACATATGCAAAGCCATGATGCCGCACGGTCCCCTCCTCAGACTTGTGAGCTGCGCTGTCTACAGGGTCTCAGAGCCTCAGGGTGGGAAAACTGTCCGCTGATCTTATTACGGAATTTCCCCTCACCCAGCAGGCTTCTTTGGAATCATTCCAGATGAAAGGGTCATGACCTGTTTCTTAAATATCTCTCAGTAAAAATCTATCTCACATCCTCTGGCAAACTCAGAACTCGCCTTGGAAGTTCTTCTTTTATTGCCTCTGGACCCCTGCGTTCATCAAGACACTCAGGAGATGTGAAAGGCATCTGACCATTACGTTTTATGTACTCGATTTTTACAGTTTCAAAGGGTTTCGTTAAATCACTCGCTATTTTTTTCTTCCAAGTTAAAAAAAAAAACAAACCTGAGTTAATGTAAACTTTTCTCTCACATGCTATAGACAATTTTTTGGGGTGGGGAGGGGTGATCTTTTGCAGGCTCGTGGGTTATTTTCAGAAGACCCTTGTTATGGAGAAGAGGAATAGCATGCATATTGAGAGGATTACCTCCAAGAAACCAAAATGGACCTCAAACTCATCGGGAAAGTGTTAGTGGTCACTATTAAGTCTTACGTGAGGGCGGAGGCGTACCCTAGGGACAGGCCTTGAAAATGATGGAGAAGGAGCTGTGATCACTATTCCACTACCTCTGAATGGTGGTTCTCATACCCTGCCTTCTTGAAGTTGTTTTTCCATTACCCAGGCCTGGTCCTGTGCTACCAATTTACCTCCAAGCTTTGTTGCCCCCATGTGTCTCTGAACTTCATTTACCTTACCTAGCTCATCCTTGGTAACTGAAGGGTCAAACTCTTTAGCTTCCAGAGTAACTGATTAATTGGTGCTAATGGCCCACCCACACATTAATTTTATTATAGCTTTGATTTAACTTTTTAGTTTGGAAAATTTCAAACGTGTCTAAAGTAAGTAGAATCACATAATAAAACCTCATTGTAATAACTCATCAGTCAATTTCAACGATTATCAATATTCTGCCATGCTTCTCCATACCACTTTTAATTTTACTATTTTTTTCTTTTAGTTAAAATTTACATAAATTGAAATCACAAATCTTAGCTGCACTATTTTGACAACTGGACATGCCTTGGTAAAACACACCCCTTTCACGATATGGAATATTTCCATCTCCCCAGAAAGTTACCCCCAGACTATCCTCCTCTTCCAAGAGACAACCACAGTTCTGCGTTTTATTTAACCTTAGTTTTGCTTCTGCAACTTCTACGAATGGATTCATACTGTATGCAGTTTTTTGTTTTCTGTTTGTTTGTTTTGCAGTACGTGGGCCTCTCACCGCTGTGGCCTCTCCGGTTGCGGAGCACAGGCTCCGGACGCGCAGGCTCAGCGGCCATGGCTCAAGGGCCCAGCCGCTCCGCGGCATGTGGGATCCTCCCGGACTGGGGCAGGAACCCGTGTCCCCTGCATCGGCAGGTGGACTCTCAACCACTGCGCCACCAGGGAAGCCCCTGTATGCAGTTTTTTGTGTCCACCTTCTTTCACTCAGCATCATATCTGTGAAATTCATCCGTATTGCTGCCAATATCTGTTATTGTTCAGTAGGTTTCCATTATATGAATTCCATACCATAATTTGTCTATTTTTTCTTTTGTTGATGGATAGTTTGATTCTTCCCAGTTTTTAGCTGTTGTGAATATTTTTATACATGTCTTTTTGTGGATATACGTTTTCATTTCTTTTGGGTAAAACACCTGGAAGTGGAATTACTAGGTCAAAGTGTAGCTGTACAGTTAGCTTTAAAACTTAAACTTTCATCCCTTTTTAAATTGCATTTTTAAGCATTTTGAATGAATAATTAAATAAAATGGTAAAAAATTCCAGACGGCATAACAAATATATATTAAGAAGTATTCTTTGTACTCTGTTCCTGTCTAGCCCACTGCTCCACACTGCCTCCTACGTAAGCACTTTTATTAATCTCTTGTGCATTCTTCCAATTTTTTTAAACACAGTGATGAGTAAATAAACATACATTTGTCCCCTTCCCTCTTCTAACACAAAAGGTAACCTACTATATATCCATAATACACCTTCTTATTTTCACCTAACAACATATCTTAGAGACTTTCCATATTGGTGAATAAATAGGTTCCTCATTCTTTTTATAAAAACTGCTCTATCCATGGCCCCTTGGATTGGTTCCAACTTGTTACTACTATACATAGGCTGCAATGAAGAAACTTTTACCTACGTCATTACATATATATGTAGGAATATAGATGGGATAAATGTCCAGAATGGTGCTTTAGCCTTACTAGGCCAAGGATGATAGGTATTTGTAATTTTGTTAATGTTGCCAAATTGTGCCCCAAGCGTGTTGTGACATGTTGTAATCCCATCAGCAATGCATGAGCGTTCCCCTCAACCATAGTCTTGCTACCAGAGTGCACTGTGAACCTGGATCTTTGCCATTCTCAGGCATTTCAACTCAAGTTTCCTGAACAGCTGAGGAAAATAAACGTGCAAAACCCCGGCACCCTATGATTTTGTGCGGTGAGGTCCTAAGCAGAATCTGCTACTTAATTTGTGCGGCCAAGTAAAAAACAAAAATGTGGAGTCCTTGTTCAAAACTTATTAAGAATTTCAAGATGGTGAGAGTAGAACATTAAGCCAAGCATGCGGCCCTGTAAAGAAAGTAAGAGAGCTTTGAGGAGGAACTTATTTTACCTTAAAATGTGATGTACGTTTTTGCACTCCACTCCATATAATAGTCATGTTTTAAATTACCCTTATCAAGTCAAATTGACCTTTCAGGAAGGCATATCATAGCTATCACGTGGCCATACCTCAGGTGCCACTACACAGCCTGATGGGAGAACTCTAGATGACTTCTCCCAGAACTTCCCTGCTCCCAGACAAGCTTTTTTTTTTTTTTACATCTTTATTGGAGTATAATTGCTTTACAATGGTGTGTTAGTTTCTGCTTTATAACAAAGTGAATCAGCTATACATATACATATGTTCCCATATCTCTTCCCTAGTTATATAAATGCAGGGCCACCACTTTCCCTGCCTCACGTCTAAATAACTGAATAACTGTGATGATGGGAACTGAAGGCCAAGTGGATGTTGACGTTGGGACAGTCATTGCAAGAAGATCCACTAGTCCAAGTTGCACTTGTTGTTTGTCTTGATTTCTGACGATACAATGTCTGTTAGGGAGCCTGATTTCCCCTTCCAGGGGAGGAGAGCAGTGCCTTATTCAGCGGCACTCTTAGTGTTTCTGCAGTCTCAGAGCGCTTATCATTAATGGTATTGGGGACCCCCAAGAATCAGTGTTGTTGGGCTGGAGATGACGCTAGAGGGAACTTCCTGAAAAATCTCGAGATAGTCACTTCTGAAATAACAGAAAGCAAGTGGAGTGGAGGGAAAAAAAGAAGTTTTTTCGTGATATATTGGGAGAGGGCATTTACTGAGATGCCAGGTGCCATGTTAATGCCCTTAGATACGTCATTGCAGAGCCCCCTTCTTCAGGCTGCTCCCACAAACAAGTAGCATCTGCAAAGGAAAGAGAGACAGACAGACTGACAGAGGCAGAGAAAGAGAGGAAGAAACATCTACTCAAATAGGCAAAGTGAAAAAAATAGAACTGAATGCCAAACAATTTAATAAAAATATATCCAATATACTCATGAGGACTGAAGCCAGAGGGAAGAACAATTTGATCATATAGTAAACTTATCCACACTCAAATCATTACAGCATGTGTTAAGTGTTAATCCAGACAGCCCTGAGGTGTGCCACAGTTCTCTGCTCTTTCACCCCCTCTGCTGGTGAAAGCCATCCTCAGGTCGAAACACGAGCAAGCACCGGGAGAAGGTGAGGAAAATGAGATATGTATTTTACACAGTTGTGCTTCTCAAACTTTAATATGCATATGAATTGCCTGGGACTCTTGGTAAAATGCAAATTACTTACTAAGTCTGGGCTTGGGTCTGAGAGTCTGCATTTCTGGCAAACTCCCAAGCGGTGTTGGTCCTTGGACCACACTTTGATTAGCAAGGCTAACATTAATGATATACCATCAGTAATCACCAGCACAAACACTTCTTCCTGAGTTCCCCCAGCTTCACAGAGAACTGATCTCTATGGCCTTTAAATAGCTCTACATCCAACAGTGGGTCCAATCCACAAAGTGAACAATTTAAATTCATCGGGAATGTTTCTACAGTTATCTCAATGATTTACTTCTGTACCAGTTTCACCATGCAGTCGATTATATTAGAATATTGGAATCTAGTTAACACATGTTGCAATGATTTGGTCAAATGAAAACAAATTTTTATTTTAGAAGAGTCATTTAACCAACACTCTCATTTCCAAATAGGAAGCTGAGGCATAAAGAGAGTATGTGACTTGACTGAGGCCACACAGCTTGTTTATAGCAGCCAAACTAAAATCTAATTACACCAACACTGTCCTCATGCTGTCTGTCCAGATCATTTCCCTTTTTTCTCTTTCTCTAAGGTGACCAGACTCATATCTGCTAAATCCCATAGGTCACTGAAGTCCTAAGTGGCAGGTCACAAAGCTCAGTAAATATGACAGTACACACAGTAACTCATTCTTTTGTAAATTAGTGTCCAACTCTCTTATCAGCAGAGTTAGCCTTTAAATATCCATTAGAAGGAAAAAGAAATACTAGACCCTGTCTTATTAGCATCACCTATCTTGGGTGTTTAATCCTCACTTTGCTTTACCCTTTCTTCCTGAATCCCATTTTTAACAACAGGACACATTAGGTCTTAACTGATATTCTTTAAACTTCCCCACCCAAATAATACAGTAAGAAATACAGTAATTAATACAAATTAATTTTGTATAGTGCAGATGAGAAGATTCTTAATAAGTATGTTTTGAGTGAGTGATTTATTATTTGGGTAGATGAAAGGATGAATAGATTATTATACTAAGATAAATTAATCGTAACTAAATAGCAAAGAGGGGCTTATCAGACCCTCGAATAAGGCTATGCTCAAAGTGGGTTGGCCACAGACTATGTAATTTCACATTCTTTTGTCTGCAGCATAAAAATTCACTTTAGAGTACTTAAGTGATTTTCATGCCTGACCAAGAGTGAAAGGTGAATCTCCAAGCTGCCCTTTCCATCATTCTCAGCAAAAAAAAAAAGGAGACAAGAGTAAATAAAAAGTTTCCTGGTCTCTGACTTCCCACCCAATATAAACATAGAATGCAGATGAGCAAAGTGAGTGAGCGAGTGAAATTGTTTGTAACAAAAACCCATTATTCACAGATGAAAAATTTATATTGTCAGCGTAATATCTGTGAGGCTAAACAACACTGGAGAGGATATAAAAGCAGTGCGCTTTGGTGCAGAACTACAGAGCTCAGGACACTGCACACCAGAGTCCCAAAAAGAGGGCTCTCTTTCTCTCTACCCGCTCTGTTCCACCTCCTGGTGTCAGAAGGTAAGATTAATACTGACAGATTGTAAGACTGAAAATCCTGTTTGGGGTACAGTTTTCATAAGGGGGCAAAGTATTATGAATTATAGTGCTGTTTTTTCATCTTATACTTTATTACTATAATACACAGGGCAGAGTTGAGATGAAAAAGTGATATAAAATGCATTTACATAAACTTCAACATATTGTAGCCGCAAAGTGAGTTGAAGAAATAATTCAACGTAAAGATACAAAATGAAAGAAAAACAAAGATTCAAATCAATGCACTTACTACAAGATTGAACTGTTATGAGAACTGCATTTTAAAAATAAGTGGTAACATTTTGAAAAACAAGTATTTTTCTTTGGATTTGATAAATGTGTATACTATTGTGAACAGAAGGAGCCTTTTAAATTCAGCAGAAACGTGTCCATTAGAGAGGTTATAACAGCAATGGCTCCTTACCAATGAAAACGTATGGTTTTCCAAAAGCGCAGAATCAACATCATCATTCAAATATTCAAATAAGGCTGATAGGGCTATCAAAAAATCAAAGTCCATGAAATCAGCTCTTTGTAAATAAGACATAGCATATTTTGTGCAGAGAACAAATATCATCGATTACTGGGAATTCTGTGGATGGAGCTGAGTAAAAGCATAGATTAATAATTACTTACTATGTATTGAGGACCAATAGTAATAAATAAAATATCTAAAATGTTTACATGTCAAAATGAAATTATAGTAAATACCATTAGATAAAAAAATCAGATGTCCTAAAGTACCTCCTTAAGCTCTTAAGGATAAAGAACACTTTTATGAAGATCCTCAATGGGTAAATGATTACGTGGTATGGTTTCTTTTCCACACATACTAATTAACACCTGTGACAGGAAATGATCTAGCCAGTTTTAAAAGCATTTGGCCTAAAGCACCAATATATTTAGGGATATACTGTATGTCACCTTGTCTAGGTCAAAGATTAATCTTTCTAAAAGACTTTCTATTCAGGAAATACTATTGGTACCATATCTCCTTTTAAATTTGAGTGGAAAAGTAAGGTTCTTGTAAAACTGCAGATTCTTTCTGTAGGCTGACTAAAGCAGGGGTGGGAAGTAATTGGAAAGTCTTCTCTTATTGAATAAGATTTTGATACCAAAATAACGCAAATATTTGCTTTCTCAAGTTGTGGTATTCAAACAACCTTATTCTTAAATTTTTCACAGTTCTGTTGACTTTTACACAATGAATAAATACAATTTTAAAAATCAGTTACTTCTTTCAGTAGAGCTCATTCTGCTGCCTGGAGAGGATTTCGAACATTCTCTTCTGTATGGTTGTTTCTTCTACCAGCTCTCTCAGGGGCAGAATACCACCTGCTCCGTATCTGCCTCCAGAGGACGTCATAGAAGATACTGTAAAACCGTTAGGGACATTGTGTGGAAGGAATTACAGTTCTCAATTGACTTTCCAACAATGACGTAATCCTAAAGAGAAATGCTTGCTTTAATTTTTAAGTTTCTGAAAGCATAAATTTATCATTAAAAATTATAATCAGAAGACCCTGCCTATATATTTGGCAAGGTTTCCAAAGTTTGCCAACCAGATAAACTGAAGCACAGCAAAATGCCATATTAGTAATTGAATGTTGATGAATGAAGAAGGATGAATATGTAATGCCTATTGTGTGGCTTTGTCTAACTGACCTCTTAATCTAAAAAGAGTTAATATTTCAAAGGAAAAAAAAAATCACGCCGGTATTACAGTCTCCACGTTTTAGTGCCAAAGACTGATAGTAAGTGTGGCTAAGATGTTAAAGAAAAGACTGATAGTTTAAAATGATAATATTTATAAAATACTTATTTCAAACCAAATGCCATTTGCTAAAAATACTCATTCAAATATTTTATGGATAAGCATGATCAAACTTGGATTGAAATCCCCACTTCTCAAAGTAAACACGATCGGTTGAAAGTAGCAGAGGGAAGTTCATGACAAACACTGGACTTGAGGTATTCATTCAGAAAATAGGGGTGCTTGTCCTGTGGGGACATTCTGGCCACATTCATGTTGGTCCCACCCCACCCATCCACACTGCATCATGATGTCCTTGGCATCCCATGGCTTCATGAGGCATCTGCTTGTGATGTGAGGTATTCTACAACCTGGTCTAGGGTGTCACTAGCAGTGAATGACACGTCCTGGACTCAGTCCAATTATAAAACAACCAGGGGACTTCCAAGACTTCAGAAGCAAGCATTAATTTTCTTTATGACAGTGATCTCTTAGTTTCTTAGTTGTGATTGTTCAAGTTGCCAAAAGCATTAGTTCTTGTTGCAAATTGCTTGTCTTTAAAATGATTTTTTTTCCTTTAATTTAGAACAGGTCAAAGCACCCTAAAATACCTCAAATCTGTTGGCCGCTTTATAATTACAAAGTCTAGACCAAGTTACACTATTTAAAATATAAATGAATAATACATCTGAACCGACAGCTGGTATGCCAAGTTGTAGCCTGAGGCTGCTTTAAGATGGTTGAAATGCAGTATAATGTAAATGCTTGGAAGTGAAGGACTATTAATTGAAAGCCAGACTGATAGTGAAGAGGGTGGCATTACGGATAAGGCGCCATTCAGGCTAACCATATGTAGCATATCATCTACAGTGGGTATTTTCAATGTTTATCGTGGACATTTTTAATTTCAATTCTGGAAATGAGCCTTCTAATCATTAACAGAAGTGTCCTACACTAATGAAAAAGCTTCATAGTGCTACACATCTTTTGTATTCTTTTTAGCCACCAAAAAAAAAAATAAAAAAGAACTGCAGGAAAAGTATAATCTAATATTTGAATATTTGAAATTACTCAAAATATAATCAGAATAAAATTGATGACTAGCTTTTTGTTCTATTTATAATATTTACTTAGTCAAAATTGAACTAATTTAGTCTGACTGGTTTAAATATGGTTGAGGGTCTCTATCTTTCCCTTGACTCTGTGTTCCAACAGGCAGCAAAAATGAAAAGCATTTACTTTGTGGCTGGATTGCTTGTAATGCTGGTCCAAGGCAGCTGGCAACGTTCCCTTCAGGACACAGAGGAGAAATCCAGGTATTAAATCGTTAGACTTGAACTAATATAGCACTATGGTTAGAATACAGCCTGAGATAACTGTGATTAGTAAATAGGTCTCAGTAATTTGGAGTAAATACTCTGCACAATTTTCAAATGTGTAAAGTATCATTGTGATAAAGCCTTTTCTAGAGTACAGATCAGAGTATGTCGTTTCATAACGGAAGGGGTGGGCAATGTTGAAAAATACGTTACATGGGAAATTATAGCTCTTTGAAATCTTCAGCTAATACTCCCCGTTCATGCATTACTCACACGGCAGAGTAGGTCATTTTAATCATTCACACCAACTTTTCCTCTTTTACTCTTTTCTAAAAAATAACACTGTTTCTTACTAATTGTAAAAGTCATACGTGCTCATTATAAAAATATGCATGTACTGTATATAAATATATCCTGATCAGTTACAGCTTTGTATTATGTTCTGTCTCTTAGCATTGTATTGTTAGCTTATTTTTATTATATCATTACAAATATCTATTAAGTGTATGGTATTTAATGGCTACATACTATTCCACCTCATAAATATACAATATTTATTTAGCTACTCCTGCTCTATTGAATACGTAAGGGTTCTTCAAATTTTCCCACAAAGAATGCTGCAAATAACATTTCTCCCTACATTTCTTACTATTTTTCTGAGGATTTATTTCTAGTATTTATTTCTAGTAAAATAATCATGTCAAAGGATCTGAATGAGTTTAAATATTTTATCTTGCCAATTTGCTTTCCAGAAAAGTCATACACATGCACACTCCCATCAGCATTATAGAAATACTCCTCTCATAATATCCTCCTCGGTATTTAATCCTTGCTAATTTGATAGGTAAAAATAGTATCTCATTTCTATTTTTGAGTTTTAATCATATTGAATATTTCCCCACATAGCCGTGCCAACCAACTGTTGATTACTGGCATGTGGATTATCCACTACACAGTTTCAAATTAGCAAGTGGGATTTTTCTTGCCTTTCTTCGAATTTTTAATTGTCTTTCCTTCACCATTAGCTACCACGTAGCCAGGTAACGGAGCTACTTTTTTATATTAATATATGCGAAACAGAATTCGGAACATAAATCTGCTGCCCCCCAAAAAACGGTTTGGTATTCTTCACTTTTAAAATATTCAAGGCGTTGCTCTCTTCTGGCATTATTAACATAATTACGAGTAGATGAAATTGTTAAAAAAAGATTTATTTAATCCTATTTCAGAAAAAAGAAGCCAGTTGAAAAATCAATTGCTAGAATTCCAAATCGGAGTATATTCAACTCTGGTAAAACCATGGAATTCCCATGGCAAATTAAGGTCTTTCTGAACTGCCAACTGAAATACTCAAGGAACCTGCCTTCCAACTTCATGTGGTTCTGTATTTTGTAGAGAAGCTGCTTCTCAAGTGAATCTACTCTTGAGGAGAGATTTAATTGCACCAGTCACTCTTCTTCACAGATCATTCCCAGCTCCCCAGACCGACCCGCTCAATGATCCAGATCAGATGAATGAAGACAAGCGCCACTCACAGGGCACGTTCACCAGTGACTACAGCAAGTATCTGGACTCCAGGCGCGCCCAGGATTTTGTGCAGTGGTTGATGAACACCAAGAGGAATAAGTAAGAGTCTGAACCTGATCAGAAATTTGCACACAAATGTATTACTTAAAAATGTCTAAAATTCCTCCTGACTTTCTTAAGTTATCCTGCATATCAAATAGTGCCCATAAGCTCTTTCAATTTTGATGATTTTCAAGGTTGGTGATGCTATCCTTCATAATGTGCCTCTGAATGTCCCACCCCTCATCCCTCCAAAACTCTTACCCACCCTCCAATGGGACATAGAATTTAAATTTTCCCAACTGTGGTCTTAGCAATATTCACTTCATGCCCATTTTCCTCTAAAATTGAAAGCTGACTTTTGTGGACCTGCAAGATTAGAAATCTAATCCTGACCAAAAGATAAGAGCAAATTCAACATTCCCTTGTAGGATTCAAACTCATGACTATGATCACAAAGTATCCTCTAGCCAAGTTAGTCACGGTAAGGAATGGAAACAGATGCAGTCTTTTTCTTGTAGAATACAATCCAAGATACACATTTAAAATTACAGCCTAGCTGCACAGCATAAAGATAGAAGAAGGTATATAAGAACACAAGCCTATCGCAAGGCATACATTTTAATGCTGGATTTCCTTTGACAGTTTCGGGGTTTTTTTTTGTTTTGTTTTGTTTTTTGCTGCATCCAGGCTACTGGACGAAATCAGCTGCAAGAGTTTCACAGGGATGGTGGAATTTCACAATTACTTTGGAGGGTGACCCACAAGGGGAAGGGAGTTATACACACAAAGTAGCTGAAGGAATCTAAAAATCAGGAAAAGGGAATAAATTTGTCTGGATAGAATGGAGAAGGGGGACAGAGTGAGACGAGCCAGCAGGAAGAATAAAAAAGAGCTGTTGACCAAAAATCCTTAAACTGGAGAGTACAAGAAAGATGGTAGTCATGGTCAGAGAAGACACTGCGAGAAGTCCTTGTTAAGGATTACAAATGAAGCCATTGGTGAAATGGGAGAAATCACATATTTGAAAAAATGCAAACAACTATGTTCATTTCTAGAAAGAGAATGCCATGACTTGGTAAACTAATGTAAAACAATCCTAGCTCCCAGGCAGTTTCTGTTGTGTTTAAGGTGAAACCTTCCAGGGCTAATATATGATGGAGCAACTGACCATCTATCTGGTCAACCACCTCCACAGAGCACTCTGTACACATTTGAGGGTGATACGGGGTCATCTTCTTAGCTTTCCTCACTGCTAGCCCATCACACATTTCCTTTAATCCAATATCATGTGGTCTTTTGATGACATTTTGAGATGCTCGTTTGCTTTCCCTTGATTCAGTTAACTAACTCTGACCCCATATGTACTAATGACAAGCTGCTGCTTTGTTTGCAGGTAGCATAGCAGAGTGGATGGCCCCCATACATTGAGACGGAAGAAAATGCTGCTTTAATAGTCAATGGCCCAGATAAGCAGGGCAGGTGAAAATGGGTCACTAGGTGGAGTGAGGGAGCTTAGCTCCCCATAATTTTTATTAGCCCCCCATCAACCTTCACTCCAGATAATTAATGTAGCTTCCAGACAAGTCCTCTACCCACCCTCATCTCTCAAAACCACACAGAATCCCGAACCCAAAGCTGCCACTGCTTGCTTATAGGTGAGAATCATATTTCTAAAGAGACAGATCTTCAATTTAACTTTCACATTTCTTTCAGGAATAACATTGCCAAACGTCATGATGAATTTGAGAGACATGCTGAAGGGACCTTTACCAGTGATGTAAGTTCTTATCTGGAAGGCCAAGCTGCCAAGGAATTCATTGCTTGGCTGGTGAAAGGCCGAGGAAGGCGAGAGTAAGTCTGTACATTCTTATTCAACTTTTCTTCTTTTTTTTTTTTTTTTTGCTTGATGTGAAAAACTTAGAATACGGTTATCTATATATGGATCTGCATTACAGAAGCCATTAGTATAGTCTGACAGAGTAAAGAAATAACTCCTGTTGGTGAGAGACAATTTACAAAAGTCTCATCGGTTTTATCTCTGTTAGCAAGTATTAATAGAGTCAAACAGGTTACTTTTTATCCCCCATTATAGTTGTATTATAATTAGGGTATTAATTTGCCAATCCAGGACACTTTTGAGAATAAACAGAGTGCTTTTGATAACTACACCAGGAAAATAAGCTTAAACTAGGACTGTCCAGGAAAACTAGGGATAAAGGAAAAGAAATAATGCAGAAAACTTAGTTTCACTTTAAATATTTACATAATTTATGTGTTAGTAAGTAATGTGTTAGTAAGTATTGAGGTAAAAATGGGATAAAGACTGAAAGGAATTAAACTTAAGACGTTTAATGAAATGACATTCAAAATACAGATATGTGGCAACATCCATATATGTAACAATGTGCCCATTTTTTAGGGACGTCATAAAGATAACCACTAAATTATCACAGCTGAAAATACGCCCAAGAACTTTAGGTACTTTCTTGGATCTTACCACAACCAATCAGACCCCTGAACCATCCTGTTTTCTTGTGACCATTTTGATTGACATTTGAATTATGAGAAGCAGGAAATTCATGTTCCACTCTATTTTTATTTTTAGTGAGACTTTAAAGAGCTCTCGAGGCAAAAGGGAACTAGTATTGTTGCTGATTTTTAAAACATTAACAATCAAATTTACAAAATCAATGGGAAAATAGTCACACAATCAAATTTATAAACTCAGTGGGAAAATAGTCACTTACACTTGATGCTATTTTATAGTGTTTTAAAGGCATACCAAAAATTCTGCTAAATAAATCAATCGAAGAGAAAATCTGATATAGACTAAGGTTTAATCCCTTAATACTGCACTTGGCAAGGCTGTTTTGATAATCACTAGTTTTATAGGCTAGAATATATTTTTATGAATTATAAACAAATTAATAGTCTCAATAATAACTTCTGTGTTGGCAATACACTAAAATCTTTGAAGCAGCTGGAATATGGAAAAGGCCTTAGTTTCAGGTCCCAGCTCTGCGCTATTCTACCTAATTCCCTTTCTGATATGCAAGTTTCTATGAGGCTTTTCGTGATAGGCCCTCTGTAAATAGAAACATGGTTTTCTCAGCGATGCTTACACATGTTACCAGTGATAGGCAACCAATAAGCATTTATTTGAAACGTTTAACCAAGTACTGATTTTACCTCTCTTTTTCTCAGTTTCCCAGAAGAAGTCACCATTGTTGAAGAACTCCGCCGCAGACACGCCGATGGCTCTTTCTCTGATGAGATGAACACAGTTCTCGATAATCTTGCCACTCGAGACTTTATAAACTGGTTGCTTCAGACAAAAATTACTGACAGGTGATTTATTTTAGTTTATTCTGAAAACCATCAACATTTTCATAAATATTATCATACTGCTACAGGTTGTTCCTATGTGGGGAGAGAGTCTTTACTCTCTTGATATATAATCAAAATTATGAATCATTCAAGAGTACATTATTATATTTGTTTTCTGTCATTACAATTTTATCCATTCACTCATTTATTCCAAACACATTTCCTGAGTGTCAATAAGGGACAAGGCATTCGGAACACATTGCAAATTGCTGTGTATGTTGAAATTTTAGCACAAAGTAAAATGCCAGTATATATGGTATTAAATACTTAATGTAATAAGCATAGCAGTAAAAATTTACATGCCAAAATTAACCACTTATCTTGGTAGGTTGTAGTTGCCTTTTTTATAATTATTCATACATTTTATATTTCTTGATAGGGACACTTTAGGGTAAGCCATCTTCAAATGTAAATATTTGAAAACTCCAAAAGACAAAAGGATATATAAGATGAAAAGACATAAATAACTTTGATCAAAATAAATCATTGAAATATTTCCTGGATAAGTTAACTATATCATCTGTGTATTATACTATGTTAAGTCATTTTCTCTTTTTTTTAAATCTCCAGGAAGTAAGTGTGTCATTACTCAAGTTCATCTTCACAATATCACCTGCCAGCCATGTGGGGTGTTTGAAATTTTAAGTTCTGTAAATTTAAGAGGTGTATTCTAAAGCCATATTGCTTTGCATGCCAATAAATAAATTTCCTTTTAATATTGTGTAACCAAAAGATCATGAGTAAATAAACCATTGTCAAAATAGTGCTAAAATGTCAGCTTTAAAATAAAAAAAATGCAGAATTCTCTTATTTTTTTCTTATTTTGGATGAAGCACCCTAACCTGCTTACACTTAGCAATGAAATTGTTGTTCTATGATATAGTTTGTATATATAAATTACTCCAATCACAACATATCTGCGTTATAATAATAGGATAAGGGAAGGACTGGTAGCCACAGTTGTGAAACTGAAAGTGAACTTTCTTCTTAAAACTTTTGTCATAAAAAGGCTCAGCTTTCAATATATAAAAGATAGACTGAATAAAAATTTCAAGCTTCTTCACCATGGTCTGTTTTCTCTCTTATTTGTGCTCCTACTCCTTCCAAATACCCCTGCTTCCTAAGCTGGTAGCCCATAAGCCAAATCTGATGCCCAGCCGTGGTTTCATGTTTAAGTTGTTATACAGTGCTTTAACGTTTTTGGCCAACATTGAAAAATCAAGGTATTTTACATTAAAATGTTGATTTCTTGAAAAATTAGGTCCTCAGGAAATATTAGACCCACAAAACAAATCTCTTCTGAAGCTGAGAGCCAGCTGCCTTCTTCTGAATGGTCACATGCTTTTCAGCTCGCTATTGTGCCCCCTACACACACACACGCACACACACACACACACACACACCTGTGCATGTTATACATTCACAACCAGATAATGTACACAGGTAGCCACTTTCCCCAGTCCACTTTATTTATACATCTTACTTGTCTGGCACCTGCAGACATTAAATTTGTCTATCATACCCTGTACTCTTATCTCCCTGTCCTGCAGTGTCCAGTATCTTGGGCCAGTCTGATGCTCATTGCCATGCCAGAGACATTTCTTTGCTGTATACAGACAGCATTGCCAACTCTCTTTCTCTCTTTTATTATTGAGATATAATAAAGACATAACATTGTATTTGTTTATGGTGAACATGTCAATTTGCATTTATATATTGCCATATGATTACCACCAGAGCTTTAGCTAACTCCTCTGTCAGGTCACACAATTATTTCTTTTCTGTAGTGAGAACATTTAAGATCTAGTCTCCTAGCAATTTTGAAGTATGTAATACTGTATTATTGACTATAATCACTATACTGCCCATTAGATCTCCAGAACTCAGTCATCTTCTAGTTGCAAAGGTGTAACCTTTAATAACAACTTCCCCACCCGCTAGGTCCTGATAACCATTGTTTGTTCAAGAGTGTGTTGTTTAGTTTCCACATGCTCATAAACATTCCAGCTTTCCTCTTGTTGATTTCTAGTTTCATATCATTGTTATCAGAAAAGATAGTTGGTATGATTTCAATCTTCTTAAATCTACTAAGACTTATTCTGTTACCTGTCATATGACCTATCCTTGAGAAGGTTCTATGTGCACTTGAGAAGAATGTGTATTTTGCTGCTGTTGGATGGAATGTTCTATAAATATCTGTTAGATCCTTTTAGTCTAATATATAGTTCAAGTCTAACATTTCCTTCTTGATTTTCTGTCTAGATGATCTATCCATTGCTGAAAGTAGGATATTAAAGTCCCCTGCTATCATGATATTGTTGTCTATTTCTCCCTTCAGATATGTTAGTATTTGCTTAATATAGTCAGCTGCCCCATTGTTAAGTATCCATATTTTTATGATTGTTATATCTTTTTGATAAATTGACCCCTTAATTATTATATAATGACCTTCTTTTTCCTTGTTACTGTATTGGCTTAAAGTCTATTATAAGTATAGCCACCCCCACTTTATTTTGGTTTCCAATTGCAAGGATTATCTTTTTCCATCCTTTCATTTTGAGCCTATGTATATCCTTAAAGCTGAAGTGAGCCTCCTATAGGCAGCATATGGTTAGGTCTTGTTTTTTTATCCCTTTATACACTCTGTGACTTTTGGTTGGTGAATTTATTCCATTTACATTTAGAGTAATTATTGATATGTTAGGCCTTATTAATGTCATTTATTAGTTGCTTTTTAGGTGTTTTGTAGTTCCGTTGTTTCTTTTTTCCTCTGTATCTGCTTACCATTTTAAATTAGTGATTTTCCATTTTCTTCTTGTTAAACAAAAAAATTGCTTATTAATACAAAAGCACACACAAAGTATAAAGCGATAAGAAATTTAAATATCTAAGTCAGAGCAAACAGGTGGCAATTCAACATCCAGAGTTGACAAATTGCTTGAAAGAAACTGCAACAGATTAGATTCCCCCTGATAAAGAGGGAATCTTCAAAGGTGAAGAGGGGCCAAGGTATAACAGCTTTTCAAGTTTCCTCTCCTCACTGAGAATCATGAGAGACACTCCATTCAAGGGGAGGTGTCCGATTTGGTGCTTTTAAGGCAGGTCAAAACCCTCAAAATCTAGAGGATTGAAGGGAAAATGTGTCTTTATTTCTGGATAGGTATCATTTGAGGCAGGAACAGAGCTTTTTCTTTAACAGTGCTTTTGGTCATCTTTTTGGCAGAGAAGTTTGTCTCTGAGGCATCTGTTAGTCTTTACTGACTTTTTTTGTAGCTCTGTTGACAGTTCCTAAAGACTTTCTGGTGGCTTTAGGTAAAGCTGTTGGAAAATCAAACATTTTGCAAACATGTGATGTTGAAACCCAAGATCTCCCATCTAAGACTTTGACTGAAGTCCTAGACCCCAGCTTCAGTCTCTCCTTAGAAGCCACATGGATGCCTGGTTCTCCATTTTCCTTAATAGCAAAGATCAGAGTAGTCATTCTGGATTAAGCAAGACTCAGTCTCTTTTTCTGTTCTGACTGCTTTTCTTGATTTTCCACTCTGATTCCCTTTTCTTTATCTTTTGTAAATCTACTCTAGGTTTTAGTTTTCTGGTTGCCAGGAAGCTTACATAAAACGTCTTATGGAAAAAGTTCATTTTAATATGATAGCCACTTAACTTCAATCACATATGAAAACTCTACACTTCTACTCCCCGACCTTTATATTTTTTATGTCACAAGCTATGTCTTTTTATATTATGTGTTTGTTAACAAATTATGGTAGCTACTCTGCTATAGATGCTTTCTATTGCATTTTCCATTTCATTCATTAGATTCTTCAGCTCCAGAATTTCTGTTTGGTTCTTTTTTATGATTTCTATCTCTGTTAAATTTCTCATTTTGTTCATGTATTGTTTTCCTGATTTTGTTAAATTGTCTTACTGTGTTTTCTTTTAGCTCATTGAGCTATTTTGAATTCTTTATCGAGTAAATTGCAAAATTCCATGTCTTTGAGTTTGGTAATTGAAGATTATTGTTTTATTTTGATGATGACAAATTTCCTTGATTCTTCATGTTTTTGGAGTTCTGCATTGATGATTTCACATTTGAAGTAGCAGAATCACCCACAAATCTTTACTAGTTCCTGTCAGGTTAGATACATTGATCCTTTGTCCTATTATATCTGGGGTTTCTCTGACCTTCTATGGATACACCAACTCCACACTTCTTGCCCCCCTTTGTGGCAGAATTCTTAAGCTTTTATGCCTTCTCTGGTTCTTACTACTCACCAGGTGAGCTGCTGGAAACCTATCTCTTTTTTCCAAAAAGTAGTGCCACAGCTCAAGTTTGTGATTTCTTCCTTGCCCACAGACTTCGGTCTGATTTTCTGAGCACACTCCATTTGCCACACTTGGGAGCCCACACAAGGAGCCAGCAGAAGAGTGGGGCGAGGTGTGCGTTTACTAATTGGGGCATTGAGGATGCCTGCAGTTCTGATGGGGGGGATTCTCGCAGGTGGGCTTCCTGTGGAGTCCTGAAAGCAGTCAGCAGGACTCTTTAATGCCCTTTGATATTCTTATCTGCCTCTCTCCTCATCTCTCATCCTCCAGTCATGGATGTCCTCGCCTCAGTACTGTGGGTATAGCTGGAGAGAAATGGGTTTCTCCAGTAGCTTCCCACACAGCTGGGGTAGCCTGGCACTCATTCACCACTCACCTTTTCTCCCCCAAGAGAGGTTGCCACCAGTTAGTTCAGCCCTGCGCTGTGTCACCTTGGGGGAGGGACAGAGCTGGGTGGTTCCTCTCACCCTCTCCAAAGCATCCAAATTTGGTTTTGTTTTTGCTCCAATGGAGTGTTGGAATAGCCCCTCAGGAAGGCTAGACCTCTACGAAGTCTCTCTTATCTTGGATGGCTGCCCAAGTCAGCACTCTCCAGGTTTTCCTCAACTGCCGCCAAGGGGTGTTGGGGCAGGTTCACCAGCTCCTGCTGGTTCGCAGACTGTACAAAGGTCTGTCTTCCTTTTGCCAGACGCACAGTTGGGAGACTCCTTCCAGATCCCTTGACATATGGTGCTTGATCCCACAACTCTATAGACATACTTTTGTTCATAAATGGATGCTGGTTTTTGGTTGTTAAAAAGGGGACAGAAAGGAGGAATGTATTATGCCAAAATGATGCTGACATCAATTTGAGTTGGATCCTCTTTCTCTATCTCTAAAGTGCCTGTAAGCCAGAATTTCCCAATTACCCACCAATAAGTTTCCAAAGTTTATAAATCACTTATATACTTTGACCAAAAGGAGTAATATCTGTAATATCTGTAATAATCCTCTCACCCATTTACATAATGACAAGCTTTTCCTGATCTGGATAGAAAATTTAAGATTAGCATTATCTAAGTAGGTTTAGTGCCAGCTGTGGGAGCCTGAGCAGGTAATTTAAGCTGCCTGGGCCTAAATTCCTTGTGAGAAAAAATTAGATTAAAAGTGCCTAATCACCACCATATCTTTCAGAAGTCTTTGTTTATAACTCTGTATTTGTCTTACAATGAGTTCTCAGTAATAATAGGATCCTGAAGTATACATCTTAAGATCATTATTATGGAGCTACTCAGGGCAGAAGTTACCTTTGTATGTATCAAGATTATGTCACTCAGCTTCTCCAGAACCAAAACTAACATGTTTTCCTCCAAAGCATCTGAAAGGGGAAGGCTCATAGGCTGCACAAGCTCTTTCCGAGTAGGTTGTTGTTCGTATATTTGCTTGATGTTTTAGGTAGGGGATGGCTTTGTGGATTGTTAAGGCATTCAACTGATAAGATCAATGTACTGTATTTTTCACAGTTCTGCGCTAACAAGCTCAAGGCTATTCTATGGGACTTCCCTGCTGACGCAGTGGTTAAGAATCTGCCTGCCAGTGCAGGGGACACGGGTTGGATCCCTGATCCAGGAAGATCCCACATGCCGCGGAGCAACTAAACCCGTGCACCACAACTACTGAGCCTGTGCTCTAGAGCCCACGAACCACAACTACTGAGCCCCACGTGTTGCAACTACTGAAGCTTGCGTGCCTAGAGCCCGTGCTCCACAACAAGAGAAGCCACCGCAATGAGAAGCCCGCTCACCACAACGAAGAGTAGCCCCCGCTTACCACAACTAGAGAAAGCCTGCATGCCGCAACAAAGACACAATGCAGCCAAAAATAAATAATAAATAAGTAAATAAATTTATTTTTAAAAAAAAAGGTTGTTCTACGATGTCCACCATGGTTTCTTTTATGCAAATTGTTGCCTTTATTCTGATACCAATGTATCACAGGTGACATAACAGGCTCCATTTGGAACTGACGTTTGGTTTAGAAACTAAACAGATATGTGTTCTTGTGACACCAAGTCAAAAGCTTGAGAACACCTCCATGCCCACTCCAGTTAAGCAGCAGCCTTCAGAACCAGGGATACAAAGGAGAGGAGGTAGGCAGCTAAGGAGACTGACACCTAGCTGGAGTGAATGGAAAAGGGAAGCATAAAACAGGAAATGTGAGTCAAGCCCAAAATAATGCCAAAGGTCAAAATCAGAGATTAATCTTCCCTCAGGTTTAAAAAGCAAACTAAGGGACGACAGTGGGAAATAAAGCTAAGGTTGGGGACTGCAAGCCTAGAAATGAAGTTGAATATATTAGTTACATATTATGTTTACCTGTGTGTAATACAAACCCAATCACAGAGACTGAACTAAATAGGAGGATATATATTTTTTACAAAACAAGAAGTCCAGAAGCAGGAAGTCCAAAAGTAAGCATATCAGCAATAACACCTGCTCTTTATTCTTCTGCTTTGCCATCATTAGCAAATGGCTTTCCTCTCACAGTCACCTCAGATTTGAAAAAGGACTGATCCATCTCCCAGTTTCCTGTCCATTTTTTAGGGAAGATACAGAGAAAAAAAGGATGGGTAGGAGGATAAAGAGGAAGAAGAAGAGGAGGAAAATGAGAATAAGTATCTAAAAGGAGAACTGACAATCAGGAAGGGAATGCACAAATTTTTTTTTTTCTTTTTTGGCGGTACGCGGGCCTCTCACTGCTGTGGCCTCTCCCGTTGCGGAGCACAGGCTCCGGACGCGCAGGCTCAGCAGCCATGGCTCACAGGCCCAGTTGCTCCGCGGCATGTGGGATCTTCCCAGACCGGGTCACGAACCCGCGTGCCCTGCATTGGCAGGCGGACTCTCAGCCACTGTACCACCAGGGAAGCCTGGAATGCACAAATTTTGAAAAAGCAAAACATTCCCAGGAATCTCCAGAAGAATTTTGATTTTTTTTTGGCCAGAAATGTGTCTCATGACCTCATCCTGGCTACAAGGAAGGCTAGGGAATTTTGTCTTTCAGATGAATATGTTGCAGCCCATACAAAACAGGATTATATTAGTAAGGGAAGGTAAAAGAATGAATATATGTATGAAATTAGAATCAAGCGGTGCATTGCCACAGTCAGGGTTGAGATGCCCAAGCCACATTTTACTGAGTGCCACCTTTGTAGTTTGAAGTTTCATTGGCCTAAGTCCAAGCAGGTTTGCAAAACCCTGGACTCCCTCTGAATTCAATGTGATAAAAGTAAAACATCCAACAAAGATTACTGTAGAACATTTAGATAAGACTCATACAAGCATTTTATATCTTTAATTATAGAACTAAGATTAAATAATGGGGATAAGACTATAAAGCAGTCATGTTGAATGAACCAGGCAGATATAAATATAAAAGAAAGCAGGGGTTGAACTATTGGCACCAAAAGTTAAAACTCCAGCAAAAAAATATTAAGGAAAAGAAGGACACTTTAAAATGCTGAGTGTTCTGAATCTTAATGAAGACCTATGACAGCTGTTAATATTTATGCACCCAATAACACATCAACCACTTTCATAAAGCAGAAACTACATGAGATTCAAGAAGCAATAGTCAGAAATACACTGGTAAAAAGAAATCTAAACTCTCCTCTCTTAACTCAAGATAGAGTCAGGGAAGAAAAATATTAGGATACAGATACCTAAACAGCATAATCAATAAGGTAGATCTTATAGATCTAAATTGAACTATGAATTCTGATGAAAGAGGATACATGTTCTTCAAAATGGAATGGAAAAGTCACAAAAATTGACCACATTGTTGGCCACAAAGAAAACCTTAATTATACAAATAATTGTACAAATTTTGAAGATTGGAATCATTCAGACCATAGTGGAATCAAGTTAAAAATCAAAAACAAAAGATAGCTTAAAAATTCACAACTGCTTGAAACTAGGCAATCACTTCTGAATAACCCATCAGTCAAAGACATCATAAAGGAAATCAAAAAATACTTTTGAACTGTACTATAATGAAAATAAGATAACTACAATGAAAGATACAACTAAAGTTGTATTTAAGAATAAGACATAGCTTTAAATGTGTTTGTTAGGAAAGAAGAAAGTTTGGAAATCAATAGCCTAAGCTTTTACCTCTAAAAGCTGGGGGAAAAAGGACGGCAAATTTCAGAAAGTAAAAGAAAGGAAATTTTAAAAAACTAGAAGAAAATAATGAAATAGTTAAAAATTGGTACTAAAAATTAACAAAGGCAAAAGTTAGTGCTTTGAGTAGATTAATAAAATTAATAAATCCCTAGCAAGACTAGGCAAGGACAAAAAGAGGAAAAATTACCAATACCTATAATAAAAGGGGACATCTCTAAAGATCTTACAGACAATATCATGATAATAAGTATATAGTATATAAAATTCTATGCCTGGTAAATTTGACAATTAGATAAAGTGGACAAATTCTTTTTTAAAATGTTACTTAAATAGACACAAATAATAGGAAAATCTTAATAGTCCTGTCTATTATGGAAATTGGATCTGTTATTTTAAAAACTTTTCCAGAAAAGAGCTCCAGGCCCAGATGGCTTAACAGGTGAATTCTTCTAAACATCTAAGGAAAAAAACACACCAATATTACATAAATTCTTCAAAATAAGGAGCAAATATAAAACATTTCCCGCCTCATTTTATGAGACCAGGATAACCTTGATACAAAAATCTGACAAAGATTTTACAGAAAAGGAACACAATAGATCAATCTGACTGAACATAGGTAAAAAAATCCTATATAAAACATTGATGAATCAAATCTAGCAATATATCAAAGAAATATTACAGAACAAACAAAGAATAAGAAGAAACAACAATATATAAAATAAAATGAATTTGAAAACAACCACTGAAGTGAATGAAATTAAAACAAAAATGAAACTATTGAAAATGTCTATGATTTATTAGAATAAAATGTATTTGAAAACCTAGAAGAGAGAGATGAAATTTGAAAGAAAATGTAATTTTAAAAGTTGACATTAGTAGAGATTAAAAAAGCTTAAATAAACCAATTTCCATAGAAGAAATGGACAAAAATATCAAAGAATCATCTCATAAAAAGTCACCAGGTCTAGGGGCTTCCCTGGTGGTGCAATGGTTAAGAACCCACCTGCCAATGCAGGGGATACGGGTTCAATCCCTGGTCTGGGAAGATCCCACATGACACGGAGCTACTAAGCTCATGCACCACAACTACTGAGCCTGCACTCTAGAGCCCACGAGCTACAACTACTGAGCCCACGTGCTGCAACTACTGAAGCCCGCGTGCCTAGAGCCCATGCTTCTCAACAAGAGAAGCCACCGCAGTGAGAAGCCTGCACGCTGCAATGAAAAGTAGGCCCCAATTGCTGCAACTAGAGAAGGCCCACACACAGCAACAGACCCAACACAGCCAAAAATAATAAATAAATAAAATAAATAAATTTATTTTTTTAAAAAGTCACCGGGTCCAGATGGTTTTGCATGGATCTTCTATCAAATTTTCAAAGAAGTTGGTAATTACGATACTTCATAACTTATTTCAGAGGCTAAGGGGAGAAAAAGAGAAGACCAATGTTCTAATTCTTTTTATAAAGTGAGTGTAACATTGATACTTAAGTTTGATAAAGATAGAAGAAAAAAACCCAGAAAATTGTGAGCTAATTTCATTTATGAAGTTGATTTTAAAATCCCAAAAATCGGGCTTCCCTGGTGATTGAGAGTCCACCTGCTGATGCAGGGGACACGGGCTCGTGTCCTGGTCCGGGAAGATCCCACATGCCACGGAGCAGCTGGGCCCGTGAGCCAGGGCCGCTGAGCCTGCGCGTCCAGAGCCTGTGCTCCGCAACGGGAGAGGCCACGGCAGTGAGAGGCCCGCATACCACACACACACACACAAAAATCCTAAAAATCCCAGCAAATAGATTTCAACAGCATATTAAAAATATTAATACACTATGATTAAATGTAATTTATTCCAAAATTATCAAGGGGGTCCCATATTAGAAAATCTGTCAATATAATGTACCATATTAAGAGATCTAAAAAGAAAAAAATTATCATTATCTCCACACATGCTGCATATAAAATGTAATTAATGCATTACACATTTATATCAAATTTGTAAAAGCCAACAACCAAAATGGTGGCAGAGATATGGCACTGGAAGTCTCATATATTCTGGATGATAGTATAAAATGAGATGAGCACACAGGAAAACTGTTTGGCAATTTGTTATAAAGTTAATCATATATGTACCCTATATATATTACCAAAAGAAACATTATTATAAACAACTTAAATACTCATACATCTATCCATAGGATACTGGTTGAAGGAATCAAGTTACTTCGACAAAATGGACAAACTGCATAGCCATTAAAAAAATGTGTATTTGTATGTATATGATTTGAACAAAGATGTTCTAGTAGCTTTCCTAATAGCCGAAATATTGGAAACCCAAATGTCCATCAACAGAAGAATGGACAGAAAAACTGGTATATTCATACAATGAAATATTACACAGCAATAAAAAGGACAAATTATTATGATGATACACGCAACAAGACAATTAATCTCACAAATAATATGTTACACAAAAGTAGCCAAAGACAAAATAGAACATACTACTTGATTCTATTATAAGAAGCTTAAGAGCAGCACAGACTAAGCAATGGTGGTAGAATAGCTTAATGGCTGCCTCTGGGGAGGGAGGTGTGGCGTTCTGAGTAGAATGGACACCAGAGAGCTTCCTAGAAAATGAAAATGACGGAAATGTTCTATTTCTTGATTAAGATGTGGGTTACATGGAAATGCACATTTATCAGACGTTGGCAAAATGTGCACTTAAGATCTATGCAGTTCACTGTGTATAAATTGTGCCTTAATAAATAAATTTAAATATGCAAAATCTATATGAATAAAACTATATTAAGATATTAGTTCTAACTCAAAAGCTCGGCAATACACTCTGTTGACAAGGATGTGGGTACACAGAACCTTTCAAACGCTGCAGACGAGCATACAAAATGTCATTACCCCTTCTGGAGGAGTATTTGACAATATACCAGAACTACTTAGACGTTTGCCCTTTTCCTCAACAGCCCCAGTTCTAGAAATTTACCCTAAAGATACACACTAAAAAATAAAAATCTAGGGCTTCCCTGGTGGCACAGTGGTTAAGAACCTGCCTGCCAATGCAAGGGACACAGGTTTGTGCCCTGGCTAGGGAAGATCCCACATGCCATGGAGCAACTAAGCCCATGTGCCACAACTACTGAGCCCACTTGCCACAACTACTGAAACCTGCACAGCTAGAGCTCGTGCTCCGCAATAAGAGAATCCACAACAATGAGAAGCCCGCGCACCGCAACAAAGAGTAGTCCCTGCTCATGGCAGCTAGAGAAAGCCCGTGCACAGCAACAAAGACCCAACACAGCCAAAAATAAATAAATAAATTTATTTTAAAAAAATAAATAAAATTTAAAAAAATCTACTTACGTACAAAGTTACTCTTTGTGGATATTGATTATTCATTGTAAAAAATTAGAAATAACCTGAATACCCATATGATACTAGTTGAATGAATCAAGATACATCCATGAAATAGGGAACTGTATACCCATTAAAAAAGAAGAATGAGTTTCAGTTCATAAAGATAGATTTGTTTCCAGTAGTATTAGCGTAATTGTTGGGGAAGAAAAAGATTTTCCTTTGCTCTTCTAGTTTCTTCTGGCTGGTCTAAACTTAAATTAACATTAGATTAACAGGAGAAAATCAAATTTCATTTCATACATGCAGGAACCCCACATACATGAGAGATTCTTGGTAATAACTCTTTTACTGGGGAAAATCTCCAATCTAAATTCTTCTAGGTAGTTAAGGGAGGGACAGTAGTTTTTCTTGAGCCTATAGGGTCTCCACTGCCTTTAGCTCAAAATAATCCACATGCCAAAGTAGCACATCTTGGGGAGGCCTGTTCTGAACCCTTATGTAATAATTCTGAAACTTCTAGGAGAGAGACTCTTAAGGACATGCATTTTTACTGACTCCTGGACTGCCGTCAGGGGGTTCACAGCCTGGCCTTGACACTGGCAAAAGGGTAATTTCATGATTCAAGGAAAGCCTCTCTGGGATGCCTCCATCTGGAGATAGCCAGCTCACACATGTCAATTGTGGTCACTTATGTATCTCTGCACATGCACACACACACACACACACACATACACAAACACCAAAAGCACATTATAATAGCATTGCAGACTCTTTATCCAAGTTACACACCTGTTCCAAGGCCCCACATGAGCCACAGCCCAGAGTACCAGACATAGCCCTGGAAACAACTATTCCTCCAGAGATGCCATACCCACTAGCAGAATGGGACCACATCACATCAGGACATCAGGTAGTGACTGACTGGGAAAATAGGCACAGCATCTTCCTCACCCTGGTTCTAGACAAAATGGTGGCAGATAATTGCCCCCTTTGCTCCCAAACAAAACTCTGGGAGGCTCCCAGGTGGGGGCGTGTTCCCTGGGGCGATAGACCTTACTGCTATGGCAAATGATTTTTATTTGACGGCCACCGCCCTCTCCTGGAGTTAGTAGGTATGAAACCACCATTGTGGATACAGTAGGTCCCCTACATATGAATGAGTTCCGTTCCGAGAGTGTGTTCGTAACTCCAATTTGTTCGTAGTCCAACAAAGCTAGCCTAGGTACCCAACTAACACAATCGGCTATATAGTACTGTACTGTAATAGGTTTATAATACTTTTCACCCAAATAATACATAAAAAATAAACAAACAAAAAATAAAGAAAACATATTAAATCTTACAGTACAGTACAGCAGCTGGCATAGAGGGGCTGGCATCGAGTGAACAGGCAAGAAGAGTTACTGACTGGAGGAGGGAGAGGAGGTGGGAGATGGTAGAGCTGAAGGATCGTCAGCAATAGGAGACGGAGGGCAAGCTGCAATTTCACTCAGGCCTGAACATTGATGGCACAGGTTCTGGTTCCTTGCTGGATTCAATCCTATCTGCCTTCCTGAGAAAATGATCCAGTGATGTCTGGGTTGTAGCTCTTTTTTTCTCATCATAGATGACACGGTAGTACTGGATTGCATTCTGAACGGCTACTGCAACCTTCATGTACTGTTCTACATTTGGGTCCTGTGCCTCAAGAACTAACAGTGCCTCATCAAATAAACAAAATCCCCTCGCCATTTCCTGCATTGTGAATCTCTTCAGTTCTTCAATTACTTCTTCTTCCTCTTGTCTCTCTTCGTCCTTTCTCTGGGCCTCCAATTCCATCAGGTCTTCATTAGTAAGCTCCTCGTCTTGCACAGCAAGGATTTCAGTGAAGTCGTCCTCTTGCAGATCTAGCTCCAGCCTCTTGCTGAGGGTCACTAAGTTGCTGAAGACCTCTTTGGACTCATCATCCACCTTCCTATATCTACGAAAATCGTGAACAAGCTGCGGGCAAAGGTTCTTCCAAACCCCATTCATGGTGACGGCCGTAACCTCACTCCAAGCAAAGTCAAGGTTTTTTATGGCCTTGTAGATGTTATAGTCCTTCCAAAATTGTCACAAGGTTGTTCTTGATTCATCACTCGCCTTTACTGCCTGAGGAAAGTGTGACATAAATAATATTTCTCGAAAGTCGCTGTAACTCCCTGGTCCATATGTTGAACAAGCAACGTAGTATTAGGGGACACTATTAGGGGACAGACTCCTAATGGCTGTTTCCTCCTGAAATGCTGCTTCCCATTGTGTAATCTCCTTCTTAAGCAGGTACTCATTCACTTTGGCCCACCAGACATTGTCGAGTCAGATCAAGGTACCATTTCACTTTCCCAAGCTGTTCAGTCATGCCCTACATCTAGCTAAGATCCATCCAGAACATGGAATCTTATGGAATTTCCACCTAGCTTACTGACCCCAAGTGACCAGACTTATAGAGAAGGACAATGGCCTACTCAAAGACATGTTCCTCAAGCTTTTAAACAATAAATGACCACCCAAATAAACAAAATTTTTACCCCCAAGTTCTCATACTCCTTAACTCCTGGACTCCAAGTCTCCAAACCCCTCACATCACCGACAGTCTTCTCCAAAGACTTCCCTACTGGTACTTACAGGGAACTCTCACTCCCTCCATAGCAGAGAGGAGGTCATTCAAGTCTGCTTACAGATAAATGCTTCCCTTGTCATTTTGACTTTTCAATAATCTCACCATCTTTCACATACTGGCAACCCAACTGAGGGTGGATTGTGCAATATGACCCTCTTATAACAGAGAAACCAAGGGAACAAAATTGTTTAGAAATCATGATTATACAGATATCATTGGCCCAGATGATGGCCCAGTACTAGACATGAGGTTCAGGCCACTGGCTCTGCCTCACTATTCAGGTAATAAAAGTTGGTTAATTAAACCAAATTCATCAAAAAGTTTACAAGAGATGGAAATTATAGCTCCAGAAGCCACTAGTGAATAACTGTGTGGGTCTCAGAGAGAAGAACACAGGCCCTCTGCCTAATGGATGCCAGTCACATTAGGAAGTGAAATCCATAAAGGAACCCTGGAATCCAGGTCACTACAGCACCTTGGGGGAGGAGGAAACAACCTACTGATCCAAAACAACTCTACCTTTGATCAGAATCCAGATTACTTGCTCTGAAGGAGGCCCCAGCAAGCTAGTCCAATGCAAATACTCTCCTTTATTATGGTTATTGCTCTTAATTGTGTACAGCCTGGATGATAGAGTTGCTAGTGGACCCCCAGGCCTACTCCTGTCCCAGGATATGTGTGGGAATACCAGCCAGGTGAACAACTGCACAGGAGGATGGCTGAGTGACAGGGCCTGTTGGAAGGGCTTCGGCCAGCGTGCCACCAGGAGTGGATTCTGACTCAGAGCTCACTTCCTTCTATATTAAATGTCTCCAATGGAAGCCATACTTAAATGAGCTGCTCCCACCTTATACCATGCTTCAAATTATATCCCAGGCAGAATGGCCTCCCAGTGTAATCAAATCAGACCCATCTGGCTGGCAGGTTTGTGCCCTAATGGTTCTACTATATAGTCTTAACAGGGCGATCTCTGGATTTTAAAGCTGCCATCCACAAAACGTTCCTACAATTAGCCCATCAATATGCCCAGAAGCTATGTGCATCATAGATGGAGTCCGCACAAAGCTCTGTCATAGACATCACACACTCCTTTGCAAGGAGCCCCTGAGGATCCTACAGAGCTCACTGAGATCTGCTCAACTAGTGGTCGATCCTGTACTTGTAATTTCATCCTGAGATAGGCCTCTAGCATATATACTTAGAACTTGACAGCAGCCAGCCACTCCTTCATGTGTCCCACCCAGAAAAGTCACCTTCCCCCAAGTTGGCCTTCACCACCCCCAAGACACCAGCGCTTCAGAGGATGTCACCCCAGCCCAAGAGGTCACCATTGGAGATGACAGCACCTCAGTCAACACACCTCAACCTCACTAGACATTAGGATTCCAGTTGGTCAGCTTAGAGGAGCCTGTAGAATACTATTTTTCTGAAATAACTAACTGCTTGCCCTGAGAACCACGCGTCTATCAAAACACTTGCAAAACTGTAAGTCTCCTGCCAACTGCCTGGCAGCACTAAACATCATTCACCTCAATGTCAAGCCAAACAGTGTATTCGAAACCATACTAGCCATAATAAGGTGCTTCCTCAAAACACCCCTAGCTTGACCTGCTTAGATCCCAAGGTCAGGGACTTCTGTGTTCCCTGCTCAGTGTCCTAGATTACAGCCTTTCTTCCCTCCTGATGCATCCATGAGAGACCCTGTTCCCCTGTTATTCCTTCCACCCTCACTGGCATCTCCTTCACACCCAAAATTGCCACCTCTGAGATGAACAGTAACATGTTGGTAAATGTTTAATGGCCCATTCTTAGGGGGTGGGAGGGGAATGAGGAGGAAACACTTGATTTGTAGTTACTGCCAGTGTTCATGGTGTGAGTACCCCCACTATGGCCAATCTCACACTGAACATGGATTTGGGAAGAAATGTGTGCTATTGTTACTCCCCAGTGTACGAGCCCACAGCATCATTCCACAAGATGAGAAAAAGTGATGAATTAAGGATTACTTCTCAATTTTTAACTTCAGCAATTGGGTGGTGTGGCTGAGATGCTACATCAGGTGAGTGAGAGCCATTGTAATTTGGACATTAAAAGTGAATACATGTGGGAATGCAAGAATACTAATTTTAGAAGAGTGGGTTACCTCTGGTTAAGAGTCAAGGGAAAGAAGCAGAGATTGAGCCATAGTACTTCAATTGTTATGGAATTTGGAAGTTTATATTTTAGGGTTGGTGGTGCGTATATTGGTGTTCATTAGCCTTCCTATTTTCTTAAATGTCTTAAAAGTGTCACAGTAAATTATAGAGGAAATGATGATAAGGAAAGAGAATGAGAAGGAAAGGCTATTGTGTTCCAACTTCTCAATAAAATACCCATAAAGACAAAATAATGATAAAAATAAATAATAATACCAATAATCTATTATTTTGTAGCCATGGCTGGTGATTCTGATTGCACGTCTATAAACTGAGCTCCTCTCATCACCTTAACAGCTCTCACTGCATAATATATGCATACATAGACTATATTTCATCTACTCATGCCCAATTAGACATAATATTCCAGGACACAGGCGTGTTTAAGAGCACACTGGCTCACACATATTTTAGAGCAGTCACTGTGACCCTCACATTTTAGCCCCCACCTTCTGTCTAATTTCAATTTCTTTCCTTATTTTCTTCCTTTGGCCATCTTATTGCTCTGGATGTCTTTGGCTTTTGACCCAGATATCTATGTTTCCTACACATTAGCAGTGCCCTCTGTTTTCTTCTTTTATCAGGAATGAACTGGAATATCATAAAACAACTTTAAAGATTAGAGGGAAGCAGCAGGTTGAAGAGAATTTCAGTAATTCAGTTGAAAAATGATGAAGACTTGTGAAGAACTGATAGTGAATAGAAAGGAAGATGTAGGCAAAATCTTAAGGACGTGGCATGAATATAAGAAGACAGAATAGAGTCGCATTCTAGATTTCTGGTTTGGCATCTAGGTAGCGTCCTTCACTAAAGAGTACATACTGGCTGAGGAGCAGGTTTTAGAAACTGGAGAGAAAACAGTGGGTTTAGTTGGAACATATAAAAGATATCCAGCTGAATTCTACACCCACTCCTACCCCGTGAGAACCCACTGAAACTTGTCCCACCAAAGAGTAATGGAGCAACAGAATTATAGTGGATTAAGAAGAGACAAGAAAATGAGGGGTGCAGCCAAGTAGAAACCACTGTGGTCTTTCAAGTTTTGCCCGAAAGGAAAAGGGTAGGAACAGCTGTAATGTTTATACATAAGAAGGACATAGGAACAGTATGGTTGGAAGACGGGTGGGATTTGATGCTATCTTTGCATAATGTTTTATATAGAATGGAGAAAACTTACCAGTTGTTCAGATGGAAAAAGGAGGAGAGAGAGGGCTGGTTAGTAGAACTAAGGAGTGGTTGTTGGTTGATTGAATATTTGTTGGTTGGTTTGTTAAGATGAGATGACTTGAGAAGAAATTTGTATCTCCTCCCTCCCAGCCTGCGCAGACCACATGGAAAGCAGAACTGGGGAAGGTTGCTATTCAAATGAAATTGCACTCTCTTCTCTTTCAAACAGAGAGAAGTAAGAGAAGGAACAGGGCACAGAGATAAAATACCACCCTTCATAGCTTAACATGTCAAATTATGTAGGTAACCAAAAACAACGACTGAAGGACAACACGAGTTCAGAGACTTTCATAGGGCAGAATATGAGTTTAAACAATAACTTTGCTTGAAACTAGTTCTGAAGTTTTTCTCTTTACAAATGCTATTTCCCCAGGGAAATCACATGTCCCTGCCAAGACAGAGAGAGTTCTTGCCTTCCCCCCTAATGTTTTTGAGGGATCCCTCCCACTTTTCCAATAATTATCATTTCATTTGATGTTTGAAATCATTTCTATCTGACGTCTGGAACAAACGCATGGCATTTCTAGGGAACCAGCTTTCTCTTTTTTTTTTTTTTCAAGAAAGTTACATTTAGAGTAACACATCTTCCTTGAAACTTCATGGCGCTTCACATTCTTAACAATTTTATACCCCAGCTAGAGAAATGGAGCAGAAGGCAGTGGCAGGTCAACTTGGTGGAGTTGAGAGAAGATGGGCTTTAAAATGAGGCATACTGAGGCTTGGATGTCAGTTCTATCGGTGAATGAAATGAGGATAATAATCCCTACCTCATTAAGTGAGACAGCACATTCCAAGCTCACGCTGTAGTCCCTGGCAAATAGAACCCTTTCAATAAATGGAATCTTCTATTACATAAATTATTTTAAAACGGTTGATAAGAAGTTAAGGTTATCAATAGTCTAGTAAATACCCACTAGTTTTGTTGTGGCTTTGGGTGATGGGAACATAATACTAAATAACCATTATGAATCCAAAAGTGGCCTGTTAAGGAAGTTCAAGACAAGCACAGATATTTTCATGAATAAAGCTGTATTAGTTTCTTATTGCTGCTGTAACAAACTACCTCAAGCTTAGTTGCTCATTGCAACATGAATTTATTATCTTACACTTCTGCAGTTCAGAAGCCCAAAATGGGTTTCAATAGGCTGAAATCAGGGTATTGGCAGGGCCACACTCCTTCCAGGGGCTCTAGGGAAAACTCTGTTCCCTCGCTTCTTCCAACTTCTTAAAGGCTGCCTGCAATTCCTCTGCATTCCTGACTCTTCCTCTGTCTTCAAAGTGTCTCTCTCCAATCTGTGCTCCCGTCATATCTTTTTAGTCGCCTTATCCTCCTATCTCCCTTTTATAAGCACGCTTGTGATTACATTGGGTCCACCTGGATAATCCAGGATAACCTCTGCCTTTCAAGATCTTTAATTTAATAGCATCTGCAAAGTCCCCTTTTCCATGTAAGGTAACATAATCACAGGTTCTGGGGATCAGTATTCGGACATCTTTGCAGGGACATTCGTTAGCCTACCACAAAACCCAAGACAAATTATACAGATATGACATATAAAAAACAGCAGTTTGACAGTAAAAGGCTTGAGATTTATTGTGGACCATAATCTATGCCAGAAACAAAAAGGAAATGCTGTAATTTAAACAGCAAATACGATGCTGGGGTAAGATAAGAAGAAAACTTTGCTGTTTATCTACAGCTGATTTGGATTTGAGAAGAAATGCCATTACCAGTTTTATATAGTGAGGTATAGAATAGACTCTAAGGAGAAAAATCTTAATTACAAAAATCATCGTAGAGGGAAAAAAGTAAGTCTTCTGAAAACTAAACGAATTGCAACTGTGTAGCTTGGGGGGGGTAGCATAAATCTTAATAATTAATTGTGGGTGTATGGAGTGTGAGCCCAAGATACTTAGCAGGAAAGGTTGATCTTGTACTCTCCATATTCACAGAGAGCTGAGAAAAAGAGGAAATGGGCCAAACCGCAGTGAGAAGCTGGGCTTTTAAAAAAGGAAGTTCTTGACCATGAAGATCAGACTACCAAGGGAAGCTGTGTAATCCCCATCCTTAAAGAGCTTTAAAAATAGTATAAACAGCCATCTGCACAAGATGATTTATGCATTGACCTTCAGGAGGCGGGCCCAGATCATCTCATGAAGTCCCTTCCAAGTGTGGGATTCTATGATTTAATCAGTATGTGATTTTTCTCAGCTCCACATTTTGTGAGATAACCAGCAGATGGAAGCCACAAATTCCCCAACATCATACCAAAATCATGGTTCCTCATACTGGTAGGGCCCGGTCAAGCTTGCCAAATTGGCATTGTGTGTAAAAATCATTGAAGGACCCACCTCAAACATTTATTTATCTCCTCGTGGGTGTCTGGACCACCCATGTCCACAAAATTACAGATAATCCTTACATTGATTCACGTGCATTCAGCTTTCATTTAACATAAGAGAAAGTTGCATATGTTAGAAGTATTTGTCTGGTTTTGAAATCTGAAGTGGTAGCTCTTCAAAATGTTATGAAAAATGTACAGAACCTCATCAGAGCAGAAATTAGACCAATTGGACACTGTGCTCTGAAAAGATTCATGGCTCACTTGGACCTCAGTGTTTCGCACTTAAGTAACAGATACAGTTCTCTATGTATGTTCATTTGTTCATCGAACAAATATTTGAGTGCTGACTGTATTCCAGGTTATGTACAAGGCATTAGGATGCAACGGTGAGGCAGACTCTGTCCTTCCCTCATGGAACTTAGAGTCACCTGGGGGAGACAAATAAATAGGCCATTTTGCTGTAAAGGGATAAAAGCTATAATGGGGTTAGGGACATGATGCAAACTTAGGAGGAGTAACCAACCCAGTTTGAGGGGACTTACGAGGGTTTCAGGAGGGAATGATGCCTAAGCTGGGATCTGAAGGATAAATGGGAGCTGCTGGGGGAGAGCGTGGTGGAGAGTATTTCATGGAGAAGGAAGAGCCTGGCCAAGAGGCGGATAGAATGCCATGGTATGGGAAACGAGAGTCTTAGCGTATGGCTGGAGCTTGGAGGGCAGCAGAGGAGGGTGAAAGGTGGATGGGAACAAGGAGAGAACGAGAGAAAGTCAGTGATGAGGCTTGAGGGATCATGAGAGACCTCATAACCATGCTAAAGAATTTGGACTTTTACGCAATGGTAATGAGCCACCCTTGAAAGATATAGATCAGGTGTGTCCTTTCGAAAGCATTATTATGGTACGGTTTTTGTTGTTGCTGTGTTTTTTTTTTTTTTTTGGTTGTGCTGGGTCTTAGTTGTGGCACACCTGTGGGATCTAGTTCCCCGAGCAGGGAGCGAACCCGGGCCCCCTGCATAGGGAGCACGGGGTCTTACCCACAGGAACCACCAGGGATGTCCCATATGGTACAGTTTTAAATCCAAGGGACAGAAAAACATACTGACATTTGTTTTAGCAAAAGGAAGTGTTTCTCTAAAGGATATTAGGAATATAAGGAATCCAAGTAGGAACTGAACGTCCAAGCTGAGCGAAGGGCAGAGATGTTTGTTGGGAGCTACGGAGCCAGGAGTGGGAGCAAAGTGGTGCTTCATTTATCTCCTATTGTTGCTTCTTTGAGCTTCATCCCTTCCACTTGCTTTTTCTGTTCCTCCAGTTTCATTAATGGTCTCCAAAAGCTCCTGAATTTTAAGCTTTCAGACTGGTCCAATGCTTCCATGTCTAAATCCTAAATGCCAATGGAGGGGACTTCCAGGCTCATCTTTAATCTAAGAGCTCATCTCTTGACCAAAGAGCCGTGCCAGGGAGCAGAGGTACATGACAACAGGGCAGCTGTGCTGCAGCCACTTGGATGGGGAAGGAGGGCTTGTTCCCAGAACCTCAAGGGCTGCTTTGCAGATTTTCCCCAAGTTTCCTTACTACAACTTAGATGGATTGATTGCAAACCTGGAGGCAGAGCCAGTATGGACATTGTTGCATATGTGGCGCTTGTATCTGGGGTCAATGAGAGGAAATGAAGCCTCCATTAATTCCAGGAACTATGCAGCCACATGAGGCACCAGCTCAGAGCAAGCTCTGGACCTCCATCAAGTACCACAATCCAGAGAACAGGTTCTGGGAATGTGTTCTTATTCAAAACTATAATTACTGGCAGGTTCAACTCTCATATGTGAATTTCCAAACAGCACACTTTTACTCAAATTGTTCTTTTGTTTCATCGTGCTACTAAAAAAAAGTATGACAGGTTGGCATGCTTGTTTATGTGAATGTCTGCCACTGTAATTTCTTACATGTTAACTTAGGATCACTATATAGGTTATCATTTATAATATTCTCCGAAACAGTAAAATCATCTTATGTTTTGAGAAAACTTTCTTTAAATTTGTGAAGTATGAGGTATAAGCCTTTTTATTAATGAATAATTTACCTCCCTCAAGTCTGCATTTGTTTTAAATTTCTGCCAATAGATGCTATGTTAAGCAATATGTATGCAGTTACCTATTTCACCACTAGATGGCATTCTACATCTTTCCTTCTAATATGATCTCAAAGTAGCTTTTTAGAAATGGGATTTGCTTTTTGTTTTTGTCTATTGTTTTTCAAAGAGTTAATAGTTTTTTGGTACCATTTATTGAATGTTCATTGTGTCATTACTTATTTGTAATACTATTTTTAATCATATACTAAATTTCTATATGTGCTACACATGTTTCCAGGCAATTTTATTATTTTACCTGTCAATTCTTATTACAACACCATGCTGTTTTAACTACTTTAGTTTTACAATACATTTTAATATCTTTTATCACCACCATTACTCCTCAACTGTGTCTTCAATTTCAAAATCTTTTTTTTTTTTTTTTTTTTTTTTTTTTTGTGGTACGCAGTCCTCTCACTGTTGTGGCTTCTCCCGTTGCCGAGCACAGGCTCCAGACGCACAGGCTCAGCAGCCATGGCTCACGGGCCCAGCCGCTCCACGGCATGTGGGATCCTCCCAGACCAGGGCACAAACCCATGTCTCCTGCATCGGCAGGTGGACTCTCAACCACTGCGCCACCAGGGAAGCCCTCAAAATCTTTTTAATCCATTAATTTATCCACATGAAATTTGGAATCATTTCACTGTCTTTAAAAAATTACTGGCACTTTTATTGGAATTAACAATAATTTTGACAGTAAATTTAGAAGTTAATTTTGGAGGAGGTTACATCTTTGCAATATTTATTCCATTAAGTATAACGAATGCTTTTGAACCAGTGATGTAGATAAGAACATATGCAGAGTTCTTGGCCTATGCAAGTGTGTGTGTGTGTGTGTGTGTGTGTGTACAGAATAAATGATTACATAGAGAGGGACATATTCAAATATTCTTTATAGAAGGAGAAAAATAACTCCTCGTGTACAACTGTAGCAGATGGGCTAAATAAATTATTGTATTATCTCAATGGAATATTTTGCTCCACTACATATAGTGATTTCAAATGATTGTCAAGTGAGAAAATGCTCATAATAGAAGGTTAAGTAAATATAGTAGATATGAAATTATACATATAACAATTTAAAAATAGAGACAGAAGTAAATAGAATATATGCTAACTCATTCTAAGAGGTAGAATTGCAACTAATTCATATTTTATTAACACTTTTCAGAATTTTCTGTATTTTCTACAGTGAACGTGTATTGCTTTCATAAGCAGAAAAAAAAAACTTCTAAATCTTTAAAACAAATAGATTTCATGGAGAGTGCAAAGATATATCATTTTCTTTATATCTATACATACAGATTTATTTATTAACCAATTTTTCATAGAAATATTCTTGCAGTATTCAAAGAAGCCTCCTATAGCTCAAAAAGTTACTTTGTGATACTTTTTCTCCATATGTTCCCTGCTATTCCTGTGGAGACATTGTCTCAAGTTGTAGGTCACAGTCTCCAGAAAGCTTCTCCACCTTGACTTCTTTTGCACAGGTCCAACCTTTCAACCTTTCCCTGAGAGCAGGTCTTCATCTTCTAGTAAGTGTTAAAAATTAGTGGGTCTCAAACTTTCCGGTGTCAAGGCCCCTTTACTCTTTTAAAAATGATTGACTATGCCAAAGAGATTTTGTTTATTTAGGTTATATCTATTAATATTCAACATATTCAAAATTAAAACAGAAATTCCTACATATTTATTTTAATTCATTTAAAATAAAAGAATAAGGAAGAGGTCGACCAAGATGATGACATAGGAGGCTCCTGAACTGCCCTCCTCCCATGGACATGCAGAAAGTATAGCTACACGCAGAGAAATTACCTCTGAAAGAACTCCAGAAACCCTACGCATCAAGTGAATGACATGTACCAACATTGAATTGGGTAGGAAAGGCTGAGGCACACTCTCGCCATAAACCTCACCCCTGGTACAGTGTATACAATCCTGAGGGCACTCCCAACTCCCAGATTCTCCCTAAGGAGTGAATGATTTAGACCCCACATCTAGTGCTCCAGTTTTTAAGACTCCCACCTAAGAGATGGGTCCCCAAACACCTAGCTCTGAAAGCCAATGAGGCTTGCATCCTTGAGACCCTCAAGACTACAGCAAACAAAGCAACAGTTCTTAAGGGACAGGCAAGCACTCACTGCAGCTATCTCCCCAGGGCTCAGCACAGAGGGAGCAAGGAAAAATGCCCATTTCCAAGTCTTTCTGTAAAAGGGCTCCACCTGCAGACTTTGAAAGCAGCTGCCTGAGGGTCAGCCTTCTAATTTAATATACATCTAGGAAATGTTTGTGATCATCCCTGGAGGATGCACACTCTCACTACTTTTATTCAACATCATATTGGAAGTCCTAGCCAGAGCAATTATGCAAGAAAAAGAAGTAAAAGTCATTCAAATTGGAAAGAAAGAAGTAAAATTGTCTCTATTTGCAGAAGACATAAGATTATATATAGAAAATCCTAAAGACTCAACCAAAAAACTCTTAGAACTAATAAACAAATTTAGTAAAATTGCAGTATATGAAAATAAATATACAAAATCAGTTGCATTTCTATACACTAACAACAAGCCATAGAAAAAGGAATTAAGAAAACAATCCCATTTACTGTACCATGAAAAAGAATAAAATACTTAAGAATAAATTTAACAAATGAGGTTAAAGATCTATGCACTGAAACTTTAAGTTATTGATGAAAGGAATTGAAGAAAACACAGATAAACTGAAAGATATTCTGTGCTCATAGATTAGAAGAATTAATACTGTTAAAATTTCTATGCTTCTCAAAGTGATCTACAGATGCAATGCAATCCCTATAAAAATGACAATAGCATTTTTCACAGAAATAGAAAAAGCAATCCTAAAATTTGTTTGGAGCCACAAAAGACCTCAAATAGTTAATGCAATCTTGAGAAAGAGGAATAAAACTGGAGGCATCACACGACCTGATTTTAAACTATATTACAAAGCTATAGTAATCAAAACAGTATGGTATTGGCATAAAAACAGACACATAGATCAATGGAACAGACTAGAGAGCCCAGAAATAAACCCATGCATATATGGTCAATTAATTTTTGACAAAGGAACCAAATACATACAATGGAGAAAGGGCAGTCTCTGCAATAAATGGTGTTGAAGAAACTGCATTGTCACATGCAAAAGAGTGAAACTGGACCCCTGTCTTGCACCATACAAAAAAATCAACTCAAAATAGATTGAAGACTAGAATGTAGGACCTGAAACAGTAAAACACTTGGAAAAAAATATAGATGGTAAGCTTCTTGACATTGGTCTTGACCATGATTTTGGGGGGTTGACACTAAAAGCCAAAATAAACAAGTGGAGCTACATCAAACTTAAAAGCTTCTGCTCAGCAAGGGGAGCCATCAGCAAAATAAAAATATTTTAAAACTATATATCCAATAAGAGGTTAATATCCAAAATATATTGGAACTCATACAACTTAATAGCAACAAATCAAATAACCCAATTTAAAAAGGGGCAATAGACCTGGACAGACAGTTTTCCAAAGACACACAAATGGCCAACAGGGTACATGAAGAGATGCTCAACATCCCTAGTCATCAGGGAAAATGCAAATGAAGATCACAGTGATCTATCACCTTAAATATGTTAGGATGGCTTTTATTAAAAAGAAAAGAAATCACAAATGTTGTCAAGGACACAAAGAAAAGAGAACACTTTTACACTGTTGGTGGGAATACAAACTACTATGGAAAACACTATGAAGTTTCCTCAAAAAATTAAAAATAGAACTACCATATGATACGAAAATTGAACTTCTGGTTATACATCCAAAGTACACAAAATCATATCTCAAAGAGATATGTGTACTCCCAAGTTCACTGAAGCATTAGTCACAATAGCCAAGATATGGACACAACTTAAGTGTCTGTCAAGGGATGAATCAATAAAGAAAAAAAAATAGGACTTCCCTGGTGGCACAGTGGTTAAGAATCCACCTGCCAATGCAGGGGACATGGGTTCAAGCCCTGGTCCAGGAAGTTCCCACATGCTATGGGGCAACTAGTCCATGCACCACAACAACCGAGCCTGCGCTCTAGAGCCCGTGAGCCACAACTACTGAGCCCGTGTGCTTAGAGCCTGAGCTCCGTAACAGGAGAAGCCACTGCGGTGAGAAGCTCCCACACCGCAGCAAAGAGTAGCCCCTGGTCTCTGCAACTAGAGAAAGCCCATACACAGCAACAAAGACCCAAGGCAGCCAAAAATAAATAAATTTATAAAAATATATATATATGTGCATATACGTATATGTATATTATTCAGCCTCAATACAGAAGGAATTCCTGTCATTTGTGACATGTATGAACCTGGAGGATGTTATATGAAATAAACAAGACACAGAAAGACAAATACTGCATGTTATCACTTATATGTGTAATTTAAAAAAAAGGACAAAGTCATAGAAACAGAGTAGAGAAATCGTTGCCATGGGCTGGAGTGTGAGCAGAATAAGGAGAGGTTGGTAAAATGGTACAAAGTTTCAGTTATAAGATGAATACGATCTGAGACTCTAATATATAACTTGGTGACTCTAGTTGTTGACACTGTAATTGTATAATTGAAATTTGCTAAGAGAGTAGAACTTAAATATTCTCAGCAAAAAAAGATAAATATGTGAGGTTATGGGTGTGCTAATTAATTTGATGAGGGAATCCTTTTACAATGTTTACATATCTCAAATATCCACATTGTAGACTTATAATTTTATTTGTCAATTATACCTCAAGAAAGCTGAAAAACAAAAGATTCTGTCTGAGACTTCAGCCTCATCTGAGGTTCTGCTGGGGAAGGATATGCTTCCGAACTCACTCAAGTTGTTGGCAGAACACAGTTTCTTGCTGGCTGTGGGTTGAGGGCCACCCTCAGCTCCTTGAGGCGCCTGTAGTTTCTTGCCACATGGGGTTCCCCAGCATGGCCACTTGCTTCCTCAAAGTCAGCAAAGGAGACAGCAAGCACCTCCAGAAAAATGAGCACTGCAGTCTTATGTAAGAGAATCACACAATCATCTATATCCCACACATTTGGCATATTCTATTGGTTAGTGTCTTCAGATATGTTTATGGAGGGGGCTGGCTGTAGGATACTTCAAATAATTTATCTGTTAAAATGAGGAAAATTCTTCCTGAGGAGGGGATATTTTCTCTGAGACCTCAAATGATAAAGAATCAGCTATGAGAAGATGGAGGTGAGGAGCATTCTGGCAAGCAGAAACAGAAAGTGGGAAATGTAGTTATACACACAGAGTTATCATAGTATTATAACTTTGAGCTTTATTTGTTTCTGTGTCTGTTTTCTCTATCAGCCAATGAGCTGTACAAATTATCTCAGGATGTTCAACATGTATTATACAGTAGATAATCAGTAAATCTGTTTAATCAATTGGTGAATTTTTAAATAAATAAAATGAAAAAAAAAGCCCATTACAAGTTAACATAAATAACAATTTTTATGGAGAAAAAATCCTAAATTTTCCAAAACAACAAAAAAAAATAGTCCCCAAACGGTGTTGTCTTACATTTTTTGAAATTTCTTTAATTTCTAGCTTAATAGAAGACAATTGGATTCTCATGTCTGCTTCTGAACTCAATCTATTGTGCTCTCATACATCACATAGCCTCTAGAAAACTCCACTATACATTCATGAGATAAAAAGGGAAAATGGCAAGTGACATCTTAGTATCATTAAGCGAAAAGTTATGACTTGAAAAAGTTCTTGAGGAATTCCAGCCCACACTTTGAAATTCATTAATTAGCTGTATTAAAACAACGGAATTATCATTACTCCACATTCTTCCCTCTCTCTGTTATAATACTCATGTACTCAGCTGAAACGGAAAAATGATGATGAGAGTAAGAATACTAGCATAAAACATGGTCCCTCATTGTCCACTTGACTACATGGAACAACTAGGAGAACATTTTAAGCTAGACCTGTGTGTCATTCTAGAGTTGACTGGGTTCTTTGAAGTCATCTACCCAAGCCCTACCCCACCACTGCCCCACACCATTACTTGGTTACCCCTTGTTATTCTTTGAAGATAGTTTAAGATTCACTCTTTCTAATTTTACTCCTCTCATACTTCTCAATGAGTTCAATATCCAATAGGTGATGCTTTCCATGTCTGTCCTCTCAATTCCTTGCCCTCCCTTCTTTCAATGATCTTGTCCTCCTCTTCACCCTGGCCACTCATTCCCAGGGATGTAGCCTTGAACTTATATCAATAACTGCAAACCCTCCACAATCTCAGTTCTAAACAGCTTACTTTCTGGCCAATAACTACCCTTTTTTCCTCCAGTTCACTTCCTATACCCCAATTCCAACAATCTCTCAACTCCACAAACACCTCCAATCCACTGATCCTACAACTTTTACTGGTTCTCCTTGTATCCTCACTCACTTTCCCTTCCATGGTCACTTATTATAATCACCCTGTAAATCTGTCCCCAACATCTTTGCCTTGCTCTTGCTTCATCACACTCTCTAGGATAAAGCCCCATCCTGGTTAAATTCAACATTCTGACTCCTCTGTGCCTACACACACACACACAGATGAACAGGTCTAGAGAAAAATCCACTGATGACATCAATCTAGATTCATGATCACCAATATTATGTGGGTGATTAAACCATCCAGCAATTATATTGCATTTCCCTGGATCACTTACTCTTCTACTCTCCTAAGTGACTGTGTTAACCTTCTCTCTCCTCAAACTCCAATACCTCCTCCACCCTCATTCTCAGATGGTGACTTTGCCTCCTATGTAACTAAGAAAACTATAGCAAGCAGAAGAGCCCCTTCACATCTACCCACACAACTGAATGGGTGCTTGTGCTTCACTTTGTTTCTTGCAGTACAATTGAGCCTTCCATGTTCCTAAAGACCAACCCCTCCAATGATGTGCTAGAACCCATCCCCTCTAACCTACTTACTCAAGCCATTGCTCCAGCAATTCTTCCTCTCTCTCCTGTCTCATCCATTTCTTCCTCTCTACTGGAATCATCCTACAAACTTTTATTTCTATATTCACTGATTAAAAACTCTCTTCATCCTATTTCTCTGTCTAGCTATTTCCCATTCTTCTCCTTCCCTTAACAACAACAACAACAAAAGTCCTTGAAAGAGCTGTCTATACTTGCTGCCTCCAATTGAGCTCCTTCTGTTCTCTGTTGAACCTACTCTAATTGAGATTTTGTAAACATTACTCCCCCAAATTTGTTCTTATCAAGCTCACAAGTAACTTACATGTTACTAAATCCAATGATTCATTCTCAGTCTTCATCTTCCTTGATTATCTGCATTTGATAGGATTGTTCACTCTTTTCTTCCTACAGATTTTTTCACCTGGCTTCTAGAATACTTTGTTCTCCTGGTTTTCCTCTGTAGAACTGCTGTAAGTGCAGAAGGGAGAAGAGTTTTAGTTGAAATGGAATTGCACTGGTATCTGTAGTCATTAGGAGATTGGGTTAGGGTGAACAGTCAAACAGAGAATTGACAAATTATTTCTTTGACATTCAATTCGTCATGTAATTTCAAGTGTAACAGATATTGAACAAACATGATCCATGATGAAATCACAGCACCTCTGTTTTTATGATCCACTCCCACTACACATGTGTTGAGTGGAGTTGACCTTCCCTTGTCCCTGAAAGGGAAGTGCCTGTCATACTCAGGCACACCCCAGGACTTTCCTAGACATTCTCAGGCATCTATATCAGGACAAGAACATCCTGCAGTCACTTCAGTAACAAATAGAGTTAAATTCAGTAATGTGAATATCTTACATAATCAGAAACTGGAACTGATTTAGCACTAAACCTTTTCCTGCTCCCTTGCTTGGGCTGCTTCTCTGTGGGTGGCTTATTCTCCATGTCTCCACCTTGTGCTTTCTTTCCTCCCTCCTGGTGCTCTCTCCACAGCTTGCCAGCCAGTTTCTGGTTTACAGCAACAGCCAGAAGAGAGAGAAATGATAAAGGACTAGGAAATGTCCTTCATGAACTGGCTTTGTTTAAATATTTAAAATGTTTATAAGTGAGTCTTTCTTTCATGCACACCTTCATAGGTCTCCTGTAGGGTCTCTCCTTGGATGCATCCCCTGGGATTCCTTTGTCTCGGTTGAGCAGATACATCTTATTATGGGTTGTCAAGGGTAGGGTGACCAACCATTCCAATTTGTTAGGTAGTGTCCTTGTTTCAACACTGAAAGGCCCGTGTCCTGGGAAACCCCTCAGTTCTGGAACAAAACAAGGATGGTGGATCACCCTAGTCGTGGGTGCTCTGTAGCCCTTCATTAATCTGGTATCAACTCCAACACCTGGCTTCTGGTCCTTCACTCCTTTAGGACCTTATTAGACAGAGCCAGTGATAAACTCACATTGACTCACCCACCCAAGTGACTCACTTCTCTGGTCCACAGAAAATATTCTTTGGCTCCTTTGAAATGAGGAGACATAAGCCCTCCATCCTGCCTGAATCCTGATTCCCATGGCCTCTGAGAGGGTTTGGTGATGGCCAAGGGGCTTCAAGTGGTGTCCAGTTTGGGCTTCTCGAGAAGATACATGTTCCTCACACATGTGGTTGAGTCTGCACGTAAACTTTATGAAGTGTAGGGTGAGCCCATAAATAATCCTGTTGTGGGACATCTACTTGTTTACTCCGTGGTGGAATCAAAAAAAGAAAACCTGATCGAGAAGATGCAAGAAATGTTTAACAAAGACCGAGAAGAATTAAAGAACAAACAGAGGTAAACAATACGATAACTGAAATGAAAAATACACTAGAAGGAATCAGTAGCAGAATAACTGAGGCAGAAGAATGGATAAGTGACCTGGAAGACAGAATGGTGGAATTCTCTGCTGCAGAACAGAATAAAGAAAAAAGAATGAAAAGAAATGAAGACAACCTAAGAGAACTCTGGGACAACATTAAACACAACAACATTCGCATTATATGGGTCCCAGAAGGAGAAGAGGGAGAGAAAACAACCCAGAAAATATTGAAGAGATTATAGTCGAAAACTCCCCTAACATGGGAAAGGAAATAGCCACCGAAGTCCAGGAAGCGCAGAGAGTCTCATACAGGATAAACCCAGGGAGAAACATGCCGAGACACATAATAATCAAATTGGCAAAAATTAAAGACAAAGAAAAAGTATTGAAAGCAGCAAGGGAAAAATGACAAATAACATACAAGGGAAGTCCCAAAAGGTTCACAGCTGATTTCTCAGCAGAAACTCTACAAGCCAGAAGGGAGTGGCATGACACATTTAAAGTGATGAAAGGGAAGAACCTACAACCAAGATTACTCTACCCAGCAAGTATCTCAATCAGATTTGATGGAGAAAACAAAAGCTTTACAGACAAGCAAAAGCTAAGAGAATTCAACACCAACAAACCAGCTCTACAACATATGCTAAAGGAACTTCTCTAAGTGGGAAACACAAGAGAAGAAAAGGACCTACAAAAACAAACCCAAAACAATTAAGAAAATGGTAATGGAAACATACATATTGATAATTACCTTAAACGTGAATGGATGAAATGCTCCAACCAAAGGACACAGGCTTGCTGAATGGATACAAAAACAAGACCCATAGGCTGTCTACAAGAGACCCACTTCAGATCGAGGGACACATACAAACTGAAAGTGAGGGGATGGAAAAAGATATTCCATGCAAATGGCAATCAAAAGAAAGCTGGCATGTCAATACTCATATCAGATAAAATAGACTTTAAAATAAAGAATGTTGCAAGAGACAAGGAAGGACACTACATAATGATCAAGAGATCAATCCAAGAAGAAGATACAACAATTATAAATATGTATGCACCCAACATAGGAGCACCTCAATACATAAGGCAACTGCTAACAGCTATAGCAGAGGAAACCGACAGTAACACAATAATAGTGGGGGACTTTAACACCTCACTTACACCAATGGACAGATCATCCAAACAGAACATGAATAAGGAAACACAAGCTTTCAATGACACAATAGACCAGATAGATTTAAACAATATTTATAGGACATTCCATCCAAAAACATCAGATTACACATTCTTCTCAAGTGTGCATGGAACATTCTCCAAGATAAATCACATCTTGGGTCATAAATCAAGCCTCAGTAAATTTAAGAAAATTGAAAGCATATCAAGCATCTTTTCTGACCACAACATTATGAGATTAGAAATCAATTACAGAGAAAAAAACATAAAAAACACAAACACATGGAGGCTAAACAATATGTTACTAACTAATCTAGAGACCACTGAAGGAATCAAAGAGGAACTCAAAAAAACCTAGACAAATAACAATGAAAACATGACGATCCAAAACCTATGGGGTGCAGCAAAAGCAGTTCTAAGAGGGAAGTTTATAGCAATACAATTCTACCTCAAGAAACAACAAACATCTCAAAAAAACAATCTAACCTTATACCTAAAAGAACCAGAGAAAGAAGGACAAACAACACCCAAAGTTAGTAGAAGGAAAGAAATCATAAAGATCAGAGCAGAAATAAATGACATAAAAACAAAGAAAACAATAGCAAAGACCAATAAAACTAAAAGCTGGTTCTTTGAGATAATAAAGAAAATTGATAAACCTTTAGCCAGACTCATCAACTCAATAAAATTAGAATGAAAAAGGAGAAGTTACAACAGACACTGCAGAAATACAAAGCATCCTAAGAGACTACTACAAGCAACTCTATGCCAACAAAATGGACAACCTAGAAGAAATGGACAAATTCTTAGAAAGGTATAACCTTCTAAGACTGAACCAGGAAGAAATAGAAAATATGCACAGACCAATCACAAGTAATGAAATTGATGAAATTGAAACTGTGATTAAAAATCTTTCAACAGGGCTTCCCTGGTGGCACAGTGGTTGAGAGTCCGCCTGCTGATGCAGGGGACACGGGTTCGTGCCCCAGTCTGGGAAGATCCCACATGCTGCGGAGTGGCTGGGCCTGTGAGCCATGGCCACTGAGCCTGCACGTCCAGAGCCTGTGCTCTGCAACGGGAGAGGCCACAACAGTGAGAGGCCCACATACCGCAAAAAAAAAAAAAAAAAAAAAAAATCTTCCAACAAGCAAAAGTCCAGGACCAGATGGCTTCACAGGTGAATTCTATCAAACATTTAGAGAAGAGCTAACACCCATCCTTCTCAAACTCTTCCAAAAAATTGTAGAGGAAGGAACACTCCCAAACTCATGCTATGAGGCCACCATCACCCTGATACCAAAAACAGACAGAGATACTACAAAAAAAGAAAATTACAGACCAATATCACTCATGAATATAGATACAAAAATCCTCAAAAAAATACTAGGAAACATAATCCAACAACACATTAAAGGTATCATACACCATGATCAAGTGGGATTTATCCCAAGGATGCATCCATTCTTCAATATATGCAAATCAATCAATGCAATACACCATATCAACAAATTGAAGAAGAAAAACCATATGATCATCTCAGGAGATGCAGAAAAAGCTTTTGACAAAATTCAACACCCATTTATGATAAAAACTCTCCAGAAAGTGGGCATAGAAGGAACCTGCCTTAACACCATAAAGGGCATATACAACAAACCCACAGAAAACATCATTCTCAATGGTGAAAAATGGAAAGCATTTCCTCTAAGATCAGGAACAAGACAAGGATGTCCACTCTTACCACTATTATTCAACATAGTTTTGGAAGTCCTAGCCACGGCAATCAGAGAATAAAAAGAAATTAAAGGAATACAAATTGGAAAAGAAGCAGTAAAACTGTCACTATTTGCAGATGACATGATACAATACATAGAGAATCCTAAAGATGCCACTAGAAAACTACTAGAGATAATCAATGAATTTGGCAAAGTTGCAGGATACAAAATTAATGCACAGAAATCTCTTGCATCTCTATACACTAATAATGAAAAATCTGAAAGAGAAATTAAGGAAACACCCCATCTACCATTGCAACCAAAAGAATAAAATACCTAGGAATAAACCTACCTAGGGAGACAAAAGACCTGTATGCAGAAAACTATGACACTGATGAAAGAAATTAAAGATAAGAAAAACAGATGGAGAGATGTACCATGTTCTTGGATTGGAAGAATCAATATTGTGAAAATGACTATACTACCGAAAGCAATCTACAGATACAATGCAATCCCTATCAAATTACCAATGGCATTATTTACAGAACTAGAACAAAAAATATTAAAATTTGTTTGGAGGCACAAAAGACCCAAATAGCCAAAGCAGTCTTGAGGGAAAAAAAACGGAGCTGGAGGAATCAGACTCCCTGACTTCAGACTATACTACTAAGCAACAGTAATCAAGACAGTATGGTACTGGCACAAAAACAGAAATATACATCAATGCAACAGGATAGAAAGGCCAGAGACAAACCCATGCACCTATGGTCAACTAATCTATGACAAAGGAGGCAAGGATATATAATGGAGAAAAGACAGTCTCTTCAATAAGTGGTGCTGGGAAAACTAGACAGCTACATGTAAAAGAATGAAATTAGAGCACTCCCTAACACCATACACAAGAATAAACTCAAAATGGATTAGAGGCCTAAATGTAAGACCAGACTCTATAAAATTCTTAGAGGAAAACATAGGAAGAACACTCCTTGACAAAAATCACAGCGAGATCTTTTTTGATCCACCTCCTAGAGTAATGGAAATAAAACCAAAAATAAACAAATGGGACCTAATGAAATGGAACCTAATGCACAGCAAAGGAAACTACAAACAAGATGAAAAAACAACCCTTAGAATGGGAGAAAATATTTACAAACAAATCAACAGACAAAGGATTAATCTCCAAAATATATGAACAGCTCGTGCAGCTCAATATTAAAAAAACAAAAAATCTAATCCAAAAATGGGCAGAAGACCTAAACAGACATTTCTCCAGAGAAGACATACAGATGGCCAGAAGCGCATGAAAAGCTGCTCAACATCACTAATTATTAGAGAAATGCAAATCAAAACTACAGTGAGGTATCACCTCACACCAGTTACAATGGGCATCATCAGAAAATCTACAAACAACAAATGCTGGAGAGGGTGTGGAGAAAAGGGAACCTCTTGCACTGTTGGTGGGAATGTAAATTGCTACAGCCACTCTGGAGAACAGTATGGAGGTTCCTTTAAAAACTAAAAATAGAATTACCATATGACCTAGCAATCCCACTACTGGGCATATATCCAGAGAAAACCATAATTCAAAAAGACACATGCACTTATGTTCATTGCAGCACTATTCACAATAGCCAGGTCATGGAAGCAACCTAAATGCCCAACGACAGATGAATGGATAATGAAGATGTGGTACATATATACAATGGAATATTACTCAACCATAAAAAGGAGCGAAATTGGGTCATTTGTAGAGACGTGGATGGATCTAGAGACCTTCATACAGTGTGAAGTAAGTCAGAAAGAGAAAAACAAATATCGTATATTAACACATATATGTGGAATCTAGAAAAATGGTAGAGGTGAACCAGTTTGCAGGGTAGAAATTGAGACACAGATGCAGACAAGAAATGTATGGACACCAAGGGGGGAAAGTGGTGTGGGGGGGTGATGGTGTGATGAATTGGGAGATTGGGATTGACATGTATACGCTAATATGTATAAAATAGATAACTAATAAGAACCTGCTGTATGAAAAAATAAATAAAATTCAAAATAATAATAATAGTAATTTTAGTAAAATAATAAAATAAAACTTATTTTAAGCAAAATAATAGCCTGGGCTTTCTCTCCACCTGGTGGCCCAGGCTACACAGAGAAGTCACTTGTAGCTCTTCCAGCTGACAGCCCTAGAAAGAGCCTCAGCCAATAACCAAGTCAACCACCAGACATGTGAGTGAAAGAGCATTCGGACGATTCCAGCCCCCAGTCTTCCAGTCTTCTGGATGAGACCCCAGACCTCACAGAAACAAGCTGCCTTCACTGTGCCTTGTCCAAAGAATCCATTAACATTACTAAAGTTTTTTTAATGCAACTACCACTATGCTTGGAGGTTGTTACACAGCCATGGTAACTACAACATCATGATTTGTAGACACCATTTATAAAAGACACGCAGCCCAGTCACACCTGCCCTCTCTATGCTCTTGAAGCATCTGCCCACGAGCTGTCTCCTCAGACGCCAGAGTCCTCCCATGTGTTGCTGAAAAAGCTTCAACCACCACGACAGTGTGGCGATACACCCCAAGCCTCCCCTTTTTCCTGAAACCATCCCTGTCTTTGGGACCTTTGCCAGCATCAAAGCTTAATTATCCTCCACATTAAGGTCTGTAGCTCCCTTTGCAGGGCTTCAGCCTCAGGACAGGGGGACCACTGACACCACCCAGCACTGATTCCACAGGCAGCCCTTCAGGTACACTCACCAATGAGACAAACTCCCCAACAGCAGATTTGGGGTTACCCTTCCAGCAACCATGTACATTAAACTGGCCCAATGGAGTGGCTTCAGAACTTATACCAGGGGCTTTTATTTATATTTATATCAGAGTTTCTATGAAAATGAGGGTCTGAGACCTAAACCTCAAAGTTTTTTGTTTTTTTATTTTTTGGCTGCGTTGGGTCTTCATTGCTGCTCGCGGGCTTTCTCTAGTTGCGGGAAGCGGGGGCTTCTCTTGTTGCAGAGCATGGGCTCTAGGCGTGCAAGCTTCAGTAGTTGCAGCACAGAGGCTCAGTAGTTGTGGCACGTGGGCTCTAGAACTCAGGCTCAGTAGTTGTTGTGCATGGGCTTAGTTGCTCTGCGGTATGTGGGATCTTCCCGGACCAGGGCTCAAACCTGTGTCCCTTGCATTGGCAGGCAGATTCTTAACCACTGTGCCACCAGGGAAGTCCCAACCTCAAAGTTTTTGAAACCTAACTTTTCCGTTAGTTAAAAACCACAATCCAGTCTGTAATCACGTACAATCCATTATTTGACTTGACTTAAATAGCTGTTGGAGGACTATGTCTCTGTCATTCTGCCTGTTTATCTGCGTGCCTTTGGGAGCCATATCTCTTGGAATTTAAAACACTCAACCCAAAGCAATTTAATGTTATTGCACTCTAGAAAAGAACTACAAAAACAAAGATTCCAACTAGAAGGTTAAATATTTTTTAGGTTTTACAAATTATGGAACCATGACCACAGAAAAAAACCTCATCCATTGTACAAAATGATGTCATGACTTATTTTGAAAAATATAGGAATGTTCTCAAAGTAGATGGGGTTTTTACTATAGTAAGTTTATTCCATGCAACAACTTAGTGAATTATCTATCTGCTCTACTCTTGATAATCCCCAAATTTAGCCATTCCTTAGTGAAGATGCCTTTTATCCCCTGACTTTTCCTGTTAGTCATATATTAGGCATGTACCATTTCAAAGCCATGTAAACATCAACTTACATAACACATACTTTAAAAAAATCTAAATAGTCTCCAATCTTGAAAAGATTTCTTACATTTCTCTTTGGTATCCAGTTGCCAAGCAAACATAAATTCAGATTTTTATCAAACTTGTTTTCCACACCCAAAGTACACTCCGATTATGTGGAACACACCAAGCATAATAAAAATAAGAATTAAAATTAAATGGCATTGTATCCTTAAGGGATTATATTTCACTATTAAAAAACAAATCTGTGAAGTTTTTTTTTTTTCTGTTTTCTTTTTCCTGGACCATGTCCAAATTAAACCAAGCAGGATCATAAAGTTGAGTATCAAAATGCTTACAATTCAGATTCCCTAAGGGACCATCCATATCGCTATAGCACTACAAAGTAGAAGTAGCAGTAAACTATGAGGAAATGTGAAGTCCTTGCTGGAAAATCCAAAAACAGGATTTCTGAGAACAGTGAAAACCTGCCCTGCCTAGTGGTGTATGTACAGTTAGAGCCAGTGGCCAACCAAATTCTGTTATGATATAAATGGAAACAATATCATTTTCTTAAGGACTTGGAATGTTTTCCCAGTGTTTAGCTCCAAGTGGAACTCAGTTATAAGCTTGTTAAATAAAATCATATTGCTTATCTCACTTTTTGTGTCCTCTACAACCATGCGAGATGGATGATACTATCACCGTTACTGGAGGAAAGTCCTGTGTTCTACAGCTACTCGTTGTGTACAACACTATTCCAATATGACAGCCATTGGACACTGCACTCATCCATCCATTTACTCATTCATTAACTCCTCAAAGCCAAACTTGTGGTTAATACATATGAAGAGCACACAGTCCCGTGGGGAGCAGACAGGAAACTTGAATAATGCATTCCAGAGTGAGTGGTACAATAGAGGCAAACTGTTGTGGAGTCAGGCAGGGCTCCCTGGAGGAGGTGATACATGTCTGAATCCTGAAGTAGAGATAATCTAGTGAAACCGTTTCAATCCACATTGTCTAATTCAGCACTTCTCAAGCTATGCTTGAAGGAACACTAATATTTGGCTTAATATCAATAAATATCCTGTGAATGATGGAATACCCCAATTAGCAGTGGCTGCCCTGTGGTTTGACCTAGCACTTCATTCATTGTAAATAATTTGTTTAAGTTGGTTCACTGTTCCACCCATGAGCCTGCTGAGTTTGATCTTTCAGAATTAGCTGGACATGATCTGGCTCATTTATGCAATAAGACTCCACAGGTTGCCTCATAGCTGACTATTCTGACCTTGTGGGACTAAGGTACAAGTCCCCTGAACAGGTGTGGTATCATTGCATCTGACCACAATTCTCAGCCTTCCTGGAGCTAATACTCTGGGTAGCTTTTCTAATTTGCTTAAGGAGAAATTGGACATTCTTTGGATGAATTTAGTGGGTGTGATAAAAAAATATTTATTTAAAAACAAACTAGAAGTGATAATAAGCTGGATGGTTCACTATTTAAGTAAGAAACTGAAATCACCTTATCAAAGAAGCTTTTTGGAGGTGCAGAAGGCAAAATCGTCTCTGCTCCCGGGTGAGACTCAGTAGCACATACCACAGAAAGCCACTCAGCACCCACATTTCCCTGGAGAACAGAGAAGAGAGTTGTCTGTTTAAAGTAGATAATCTGAGCAGAGTAGATAATCTGATCAAAGCAAACGTCAGAATGAGGTTAGTTAGAAAACATTTAAAGTGAGAAGAAACCTCTCGAGGTATCTCCAATTGTACACAGCAAGCAGCCAGGCCTCCACGAGAATCTTGAGAAAAGCACACCCCTTTGTGAATTAGAAATTTGGCAGCAACCTCAGTACGTTCACTTTTTCAGTGTGTTTCATGTCGAAACACATACAGAAGTCTCAAGGGGGTGCTGGTAATTTCCACTAAGATTTTCCTTCAGATAAAATTTGCAGTCCTGGGAATACGTTGTAGGAGTTCTAAGGTTGGTTTATTCTTGGCATGTTTTTAAGTGGAGCAAGATAGCACAAATTCAAGGTGGAAGGGATGCCCTCTACAACATGACAGGGCCCATTCAAACATCCAGAGGGCCTTTGATATCCGATAACATAGGATGCTCCTTATTTTCAATACTTCATACTTGCAGATCACCTCCTTGGACATTGTGGGGTTTGACTACTTGCATGCCAAGGCTCTTGGGTGCCACACTCTGAACGCTAACAAGAGGGAAAAAAGATTTGTTGAGTATTTGCTCTGTGCTTGCCTCTTCACATTTCAGAAATACCAAAACCCTGATTGCCACACCTGCAAATTTGTCCCCATGACACCTGGCTCAGGACACAGCAGAAACACACTCCTGTCCCTCATCCAGAGTCCTGGTTCTTTTCTACAACTCGTGGGAAGGCTAATGTCCTGCCTTATTCTGCCAATCCTCACGAGGAGTGGATCCTGTACTTTGGTGATGGGGGAGGGGAGGAGTGCGAGAAAAGAGGAACCAGTGCTCGGCTTTTCGTGTGATGCCTGCAATGGTTTCTTCCTTGGAGCAGCTACAAGCTGCAAGAGAGAGTCCTGTTCTCATCTCTCTACATCTCTCCTCCTCCACCCTTATTTTCTTGGCTCTTTTTCTAAAACCCATCTTTGGCCACAGGAGGGTAAAGAGTAGGGCTGGGCAAAGAATATTTAAAAACAATTCTAGTTCTTTCCTTCTTCCTTCAAGTTCCAGAAACCACCCAAAACCACACCTTTTCTTGTGTTCAATGTCCCTGTCTAAGCACCTGCCATAGTTGCACAGGCTTCATGAGACCTCTGCTGTCCCACCTCACCCGTCCTCCCTGAGCTGTGATGGAAACACAAGCAAAGACACGACGCTGTCTCCACACCATGTGGATGCTCAATTCTTTTTAATTTTGGAGTTTCAAAGCAAAACCAAATTGTACTTATTAAAAAACAAGTTTCTCCAACCACATAAATAAGTGATTCTGAAAGGAAATTTTCAATCAGCCATTTATGACATTTGCCCTTACTCTGTTTTACAAATAGCAAATCAATCTTCACTGAGTCAGTCCAGTGAGAAATGAGGCTGAGAAAATAAAATAAAAAGGGACTCATTTTTTTAGCATTCTAATTATAAGGAAATCTCGCAATTATGCACACACAAACGTGTATGTGTGAATTTGTGTGCAAGTAATCTTGTAAGTTTATTTACTTATTTAGCAAGTATTTTCCAATTACCTAGAGTATACCAAGTATGCCAGCTCATGCTAGGGGCTGAAGATATAGTAGCTAATATAACAGCGTTTTGATTATCTATTGCTGTATAACAAACCACCCCCAAACTTAACACCTTAATACTATAATTCATTACGATGTCTCATAGTTCAGTGGGTTGACTGGGCTCAGCTGGGCAGTTGTCAGGCCGGTCTTTCACGTAGTTCCAATCAGATGGTGGTTGGAGCTGAAGTCACATGAAGGCTTGACTGGTCTGGACATACCAGACCAGTACAAGGTATTTGTTCGCTCGCACCTCGGATGGCTGGAACAGCTGGAACTGGCCAAGACTGTCTGTCTGTCTACCTGTATGTCTGTCTGTTTCTCTCTCAAAATCTCTGTCTTTCTCACCATGTGGCCTATGCATATAGCCAAGTTGGGCTTCCTTACAGCCAGGCAGCCCCATGTAGTCAGACATAAATTTCCTCCAGAGCACAAAAAGACCAAGGTAGGCACTGCAAGGCTTCTTGTGACCTAGCCTCAGAAGTTATACAGAGTCACTTTCACTGAATTTTATTGGCTACACAGGACAAGCTTGGATTCACTACCAAGATGCTGAATGCAGGAAGGTATGGTTTGTTGGGTGCCCTCTTTAGAGACCAGCTAAGGTAAACAAGCATGGTCCCTAACCTCCAGAAGCTTATAGTCATTAAATACACTCTGAGGACTTCTCTGGTGGCGCAGTGGTTAAGAATCCACCTGCCAATGCAGGGACACAAGTTCGAGCCCTGGTCCAGGAAGATCCCACATGCCTCAGAACAACTAAGCCTGTGCGCCACAACTACTGAGCCTGTGCTCTAGAGCCCACAAGCCACAACTACTGAAGCCTATGTGCCTAGAGCCTGTGCTCCACAACAAGAGAAGCCACTGCAATGAGAGGCCCGTGCACCACAATGAAGAGTAGCCCCTGCTCTCCGCAACTAGAGAAAGCCTGCAAACAGCAACGAAGACCTAACACAGCCAAAAATAAATGAAAAATAAATAAATTTAAAAATAAATAAATAAATAAACTTCAAAAAATATTAAAAATAAATAAATACACTCTGAAATAAGAGTTGTAGTTCTGACTACTAATTTTGGCTTTGCCATGTTAGTGTCAAAGCCATTTCACCTTTAAAAACTAAACAACAAAAAACTCCACTGAAATCCCTACTGAAGTGAATTTTTCATGGTATATACAACTAAGTTCTATGCAGTGATTAAAAACCATACCTTCAAAGAATATTTATGGATGGAAAGTGCTCAAGTTCACTGGAAAACAGAACACATAAGCAACGTAAGTTTGTAGAAAATTTTCAATTTTGCTTAAAACACACATGTACACACACACACACACACACACACACATGTACACATATAAACTCATAGAAACAGGAAGAGTCCAGTGAACATGGTTAAGGTGGTTAGATTATGAGTGGGGTTTTTTTCCCTTCTTTATACTTTTACAAATTTTCTACAATGAGCATGTATTGCTTTAATAATAAAAATTATAATACGTTTATAATTGACATGCTGAGAGAAAAGGAAAGTGAACAGTTAATCTGTATACTTATTCTGGGATTTGGGCTTTCCAAAACTACCATAGAGGATGGCAAATTAGCATAAAATCCTAATGCAGTACTTGGCAAAAAATGAAAATGAAGACTACAAGGTGGCCAGGGGTGTAGTTCCCAGGACTTCAGTGTTAACAGTCTTATGTAAGAGCAGTAAAGCCACAGAATATTTCCCAAATTCTCTTAGAGGCAGAAACCACATCTTGACAAAGGAAAGAGTCCAAGGTCCCTGGCTTTGTCCTGGAACTCTGAAGTCCTTAGGAGAGAAATGTTTTGACCATGATACTTGTGTGATACTGTTTGAACTAGTTCCAAGAGAGTTTGTCCCAAGTTTCCAAAAAGGAGTGTAAGAATAAAAGAAAGTGAAAGAGTAAATATGATATATACATATGACTCCACAGTGTATAAAAACAAGAGAGCAAGACCGTCCATTGGGGATTCCAATAAATTGGAATGATGATGGTGTAAAAGTCCTCTCCTGTCTCAGATGGTTATATAGATGGGAACAAGAAGGCATTTCAGTGGGAGGAGCCCATTCATGGTAACCGGAATCACAAACTTAGTGGTGACTATAGTGACCAGGTGAGCACTGAACCATAGCTCATGTGGTTCAACCTCAAATCTAGGTCGCAGACAATGACATACAGTACAGAAACTAAGACTTTATTTCAAAATAACTCATATTCTTCACTTCATATCTCAAGGACTGTTAAAAATACTGAAATACACAATCCGCAACACCACCTTAAAATTCTCTTTCCTTTCTCTATGGGATGTCTGCTACTCTTCCCTCCCACTATGCATTTTCCTTTTCTTCATTAGAAGTGGAACTCCTGATTGGGTTGGACACCTAGAATAAAATCAAATGTTTCCCAGGTATGGCCATGTGACTAAGTACAAATGTTGGGTATAACTCCTGGGAAATTTCCTTGAACAATGTCAGCAGGCCTTTTGTGTTCCCTCCTCCTTTATGCGGGCAATCATACGGATGATTTGGCTGGAAATGAAACACCTATTTTAGACCATGGGAGAGCGCACTAAGGCTGATGGCACAGGAAAAGGATCCCAAGTCCTTGAACTTCCATGAAGGTGAAGAACTACCTACATTTGGACTTTTTAAAGTGATCGAGGAACAATCTTCTATTTTATGTAAGCTACTGTTATTCAGAGTTTTTTCTTTGCTTGCAGCCAAACATAATCTTAAGTAATTCCGATCCCTTACGTTCCACATCTCTGTATTTTCCTTTCCTAAAATCCCCAGGAAAAACTCCTCCTTACATGCAGTCTCCAGAATCCCAGCCCCCAGAGGCTTTTCTTTCCTTTCCCAAGAGAAAAACATCTTACCTTTCTGATGACAAGGAAGGTTCTCATCATTCCACCCTCTCCTTTCCTCCTGACCCTGAGGCTCTACCTGCCTGTCCTCATTTGAGAAATTGTCTCAAATTCTGCAACCCACATTCCACATGCCTGGTGGGCAACAGGAAGAGAAGACAACAAGCAATCATAGCTGAACCTCTTCTATAGGAGGAAGGGAATAGGGGGGAAAAGATGTAAGAAGACTCATACATTAATTACTAAATCACACAACTGTTTTGAAAGTAAAACAAGGAAAAATGTCAATATTGACAAGACACCTTTTTACATGTGCAGATAACTTTTTTGAAAAATGTATATTTTTACGATTATTTTCTGTAGTGAATAAAAAATTAAAGAGGGAAAAATTGCACAGCATTTTGAGATGATACTATCTGAGAAAGAGCAATCTTGGGGTAGCAGTTATCCTTTTTGCTCTCACACTTACATGGCATTTGAATGCATTACTTCATTTTACCTTCTAAAAAAACCCTGAGGGGTAAATGCTATTGTCATCCCCTATACATGAGACAAAGCTGAGGCTCAGAGAGGTAAAATGCCTTGCTCAAGTTCATGTAATATATCAAGCTGTATTATTGTTCTCCAGTATTGGCTGCCCCACACCATGGTAGGATTAGATCTTGTCACATCTTGGACATCAGCCTTGACGCTGTGACCTGCTTGGGCCAATGAAATGTGAGTAGAGGGCCAGGTGCCAATTCTTTTTTTTTTTTTTTTTAAGATGTTGGGGGTAGGAGTTTATTAATTAATTTATTTATTTTTGGCTGTGTTGGGTCTTCGTTTCTGTGCGAGGGCTATCTCTAGTTGTGGGGAGCGGGGACCACTCTTCATCGCGGTGCGCACGTCTCTCACTATCGTGGCCTCTCTTGTTGCGGAGCACAGGCTCCAGACACGCAGGCTCAGTAGTTGTGGTTCACGGGCCTAGTTACTCCGCGGCATGTGGGATCCTCCCAGACCAGGGCTTGAACCCGTGTCCCCTGCATTAGCAGGCAGATTCTCAACAACTGCACCACCAGGGAAGCCCCCGAGTTGCCAATTCTTAATGCAAACTTTAAAGCAATTCTTCTACCCTCTTTTCACTGCCATAGACCTGCATGTCCCAGGTAGCTGCTGAATCATTGATCAAATGTGTGGAGTTGAGCCACAGCCAAAGCACAATGAACATGTAACCTGAGCAAGAAATAACACCATGTTTATTTGTGGGTCGTTTCTTGCTGTCACATAATTTAGACTAAGGTGACTGATGCACAAAGTAAGTGAGTGAAAATCCCGGGGCTGAAAGATCATCCATCCCATTTAAGGCAGCATTTGTTTAGCGCCCCTGGGCATTCCAGCAGGCCCCAAAAAGCGAAGGAGCTGTAGGCAGCTCTCCACTCCCAATCTCATCCTCCCTCTCCCATAGTTGGAAGTTCCCCAGTCTACAGGCAGACCTTGGAGATACTGCTTGTTTTGTTCCAGGCCATTGCGGTAAAGTGAATATCACAATAAAGTGAGACACGTGCATTTTTTGGATTCCCAGTGCGTATAAGTTATGCTTACCCTATACTGTAGTCTATTAAGTGTGCAATAGCATTATGTATAAAAAAACAATGTAATGCCTTAATTTAAAAAATACATTATTGCTAAAAAATGCTAACCGTCATCTGAGCCTTCAGCAAGTAGTAATCTTTTTGCTGGTGGAGGGTCTTGCCTCGATGTTGATGGCTGCTGACTGATCAGGCTGGTAGTTGATGAGGGGTGGGGTGACTGTGGCCATTTCTAAAGGTAAAACAACAATGAAAATGGCCACATTGATTGACTCTTCCTTTTACGAATGATTTCTCAGTCACATGCAATCCTGTCTGATAGCATTTTACCCACAGTAGAACTTCTTTCAAAATAGGAGTCAATCCTCTTAAACTCTACTGCTGCTTTATCAGCTGAGTTTATGTAATATTCGAAGTCCTTTGTTGTCATGAGCTGTACCAGGACATCAACTGTGGCTGCCATGGCTGCTGAGGAAATCCTGGTTCCCCAGATTTCATGGCAAAGAAAAGAATCAGCTTGGGAGCTGGGAGACAGGAGCTTGAGGGTCTCAGAAATCCCACTGGGTGGGATACAACTTGGTCATCCTCTCCAAGGCTGGTGTGGCCTGAGAACATTACATACAGTTTACATTTTATTCTCTTAATACACTGATTATATTTGCCATAGCAGGTGGTTTCTTGCCAAAAGTAGTTTTCCACCAACAACAAATGCATGGGCTCCTTATTATGACTTTGAGCTGCATGAGTTTTACCTTATTTTATTATCAACAGAAGCACTGTTGCTATAAGAGAATAATGAGGACACTTTTAACATCTATAAGGAAACAAAACTGTATCACTTACAGTTTTATGGAAAATTACTTACCCTTTGGCTTTTCTTTCTTTTTTGTCTTGGAGCCATTATGATTTTAGTAACCCCTTTAAAGTTTATTTTAAAATCTCATTTCCTGTAAGGCTTATTGAAAACCCTAAAGTATCAATCTTTTAAGAGTTAACTGGTTGGAAAAAATATCTTTACCAAGGCAGGTGATGTGGGGAGATGTGGAGGAAAAGCCAAGATACATTTCTGATGTTTTTGTGGTCAAAGGTACCTTCTTCAGAAAGGTCTCTGTAAACTCACTAAGCACCTGTTTATCTAAGCAGTGGGCCCACAATTTAGTTATTTGCCCTAGCCCTGAAGAGGGTGAAGCCTGAAGGAAAAGGAGGAGGAATAGAAATTAGAACAGGAGACAACTCAAAAGAGGAACTTGTAAAGTTTGCCAAACAGGTTTGACGTGCAGTACAGAAGTGATACCAAGGCCAGGACAAATTAACTGTGCTTCGTAACTGGATCCATTTTTATGTTTAAGGGTCCTGTAAAGCCGTGTGTGTGTGTGTGTGTGTGTGTGTGTGTGTGTGTGTGTGTGTTTCTCAAACACTAAGAGGAAAGGGGATTTTTCTCACTGTGGTGAAGCGAGGCAACAGATCTGTTTCTAGATGCTGTAAAATCCCATTGGCAGCAGCTGTTCCAACTGGACAACTGGGGAGAAACTCAAAAGGAAAGATGGAAACAGCCATTATAACTGATACTATGCCCCTCACTCCTCCCCAAAGATTCCTTTTACTAGATGTTAGTCTTCTTTTTCACTTTTTGACATAATGTATGTATTTTAACACTCTTTCCCCAGATCTCCTCTTGGCCTCTTTCTCACCTCCCTCCAGTCTTGTCCAGATGGCCCCTTCCAATGAGCCTTCTCTGGCTTCCCCACTTAAAATTGCAGCCCTTTCCTCTCTAAACCAACATTCCCTATTCCTTCTTTCCACTTATTTTCTCCATAGTCCTATTTTATTCTTTTAAAATGTAATATTTGATGCAAAACAATATACATATATATGTAAATGATAAATCATGTTAATAAAATTTCACCACAACTTTAGAATTGAAACATTTTGAATATCCTGTCCTCTTTCTCATTGTATCCCTGATATGTGTGCCAGGAGAATGTGCATCGTAGCACACATAATTACAACACAGAACTGAAAATAGCACACATACCCATCAAACAAAGAGCATCCTCAACAACCAACAACAGCAACAACAGCATCCTCAAATAGGACCCAGTCATCCCTTTCCATAACTCCTATTCCCCTACTCACCCATGCTTCCCAGAGAACAAGAGATAATCAGGGAAAGGTGAGGACCAAAGGTCATCTTGTGCCCTACAGGTTTCAGGTCATGGGTCGAGCAATGGATTAACAACCAGCTCACAAAATTTCTGAAAATTTAACAATTGGCCAGTATGAGCTGACTCCAGCAGACAACTGGATAAAGGGATTGGAATAAGTTGAGTTGGATCAGATGTTTTATTCCCAGAACCAAATGGTAGCTTGAGATCAGCCATGGTGGGAGAACTCACGATATAGAAATTGGCAAAAACTACAAACCAGTTCTGTTTTTTTTATTCTTCTTTTCTTTTGGAGAGCCATTTGTTATACATTTATTAGTATTTACTAGAATGTCCACAGCTTTCATCTCCTCTTCTCAATGGTCTACCACACAGCCTCTTGCCACATAATACCATTTTGGCTCTTTTGTGTGATTTTTTGAAAGTAAAATTTATTGAAGTATAACATACATACGGAAGAGCACACAAATTGTAAGTGCCTGATAGATTTTCATAAAGTGTAACATCCATGCTGCCAGCAGCCAGATAGAAATCCAACATCAGAGCCTGCGCTGTACCTCCTCCTGTCATCCTGACTTCTAACCTCATAGATTAGTTATGCCTGGATAACATCTTTATTGAGATATAATTCACATGCCTTATAATTTAACCGCTTAAATTGTGCAACTCAATGGCTTTTAAAATACTGACGAATTGTGCAACCATAACCATAATCTAACTTGAAGACATTTTCATCAGCCCACAAAGAAACCCCATACTCAGCAGCAGTCACCCCCTATTCTTCCTCATTCCTCCCCAGCCCTGAATAAGATTTTGAAATGATTATCTCTTCACATTCTTGGGATTTGACACCAACAAAAACTTAATTCTCCTAAGTATATAAGAAATTTAAAATCATTTATTTGCAACTAATCAAATATTTCCAACAGCTGAAATTACAAATCATCTAAAAGGCATTTTTTCCCTTAACAAATCTGATATTAATATTTGCTATGAAAATGTGAATGGCGCTCAATATTGGCACTTTGTCCAGGATGGATAGTTTGCAACTGGCTGGTGAAGTAGGCAGGTAGATGTCCAGACAACAGAGTGCCATCTTGGCCGTGCTGAGTATGCAATTTGGTGGCAGAGTAACAAGTGCTATATGTTTCTCCATGGGGACCTCATGGCACTCTGTTTTCCACGAGAAAGGAGAAAACAACGGCTTTTGGCCATTTCCTTAGTCTTAAATGGTGTATCTAATGCCTAACAGTAAGCCCTCCAAAATGAGAGACACTTACCACCCATTTGTCCTCAGATTTGGAACTTAACTGCTAATTTCAGAGCCTAAGGAAAAAAACTTGGTTATTATTCTATGAATAAGCATATCCTGGATTATCCAGATGATCACCGTATATATAACAAAAGATACTTTTTTAGTGTCCCATGTTTGTTTTTGTGTTATTCTCATAGCCTGTGGTAGTTTTCAAATGTGGCTGAAACTTCTTTGACATTCCTCCCATTAAGATACAAAGTCCATGCTTCCTCCCCCTGATTCTGGGTAGACTTGTGACCTCACTGTACAATAGAATACAGTGGAAATGACCTTGTATGACTTCTGAAGCTAGGTCAGAAAATGTGAGACAAGCTCTACTTTGTGACGTGGGACACTTGGGAGCTCTGAGCTGCCGTGTAAGAAAGCTGACTGCCCTGAGGGTTCCGTGCTATGCGGAAGCCAAGGCTGCCTGGAAAGGCATGTGTTGAAACTCCAGTCAACCACTCAGCTGAGGTCCCGCTATGAGTTAGCATCAATTACCCGAGTGAAGATGTCGAGTTTTCTCCAGCCCTTGGGTCTTCTCAGCTGAGCTCCAGATATCCTGGAAAAAAGAGAAGCCATTCCCAGCCCAGTCTGAATTCCTGACTCACAGAATCTATCAGCATAATAAAATGGCTGTTTACACAGCTAAGTTTTGAGGGAAACTTATATCAAATGAAAGTCAAATGACTTCACAGCTTGTGGTATAGATGAAATATGCACAATAGTTTGAGCAACAGAAAGAAGTGGAAGAATCGAATTATCTTGAAACATGAGTTATTACAGGCATGTTGAACACTCTTATGATGAAAGGAATTCATTTTTCCATGAATTAATTTTAGCAAACCATAATCCTTCACATTAAATTAATGATAATTAAATTTTAGAATTCATATGGTTTTGTTTTTATTTCTTATATAAATCAATTTTTGTTCTTTAGTTGTATAAAAATTATAAGCAAAAGGAATTTATATATAGTTAAAGCTGATACACAATAGGGTACATATCATAATAAAAATAGGTAAGTCAATCCTGAAAAAGTCCTCAAAAACTATTTCTATTAAAAGGATGACTGTGATAATCAGATTTGAGAAACACTGCCTTCTACTTAACAACCCACCAAAATAACCTGTTGCCTTTGGGTTAAGTCCAAACGCCTCTATAGGAAACGCGAGGTCCTTCACAATCCATCCCAAAAGTATCTTGATTTCTTTCTTCCCTTTATCCATTTGCCCCACGTTCTAGCCACCTTGAAGTTCTCCCCCATCTCTTCAGGAACTCCTCCTCTTCCTCAAAGACCCATCTTAAATGCCATTTCTTCTGTGAAGTCTATCTGGATTCCCCAAAGAATTCTCTCCTCTGTGTTCCCACAGTGTATCAGTAGGGCCTGGCAGGAAACAGATGGCACAGTAAAAAGAATAATTTGAGGACATTTCCTGAAAGGAGCTGTGACTGGCCCACAGATGCAGGAAACCCCATGTGGAAGGAGCAGCGGGATTCAAAACCTCACCTCATGCTTATCCCTTCCTCTGTTCTGCTGCTGGGGTCCCCACTGGCTGAGCTTAACCAGAAGCCAAAGGGCAAAGAAACCCATTGATATAGTCCATTCAGATCAGCCTCTCCAGGGAAAAATGCAAAGCGGAGAAGGAATATGGGGGTGAGGGAACAGAAGATATCCAGGTTTTTTATTTATACTTGAATGACATTCCATTGTTATGACCTGTTTTCATGAGCGCTTTCCCACTGGACTCTGACCCTGCCATTAATATCTCCATATTCTCTTCGCTTGGCAAAAGATTTGGACCGCAGTAACCTCTTAATAAGTATTTATTGAATTGATGAATTAATAAGGGAATGACATAGATGGGAACACTAAGAGCATTACTGGTGTTCTTGAATAGACCTCAATTTTTATTTAAAACTTTTTTCTCTACAGTGGTTGTTTTATTTCTATCTTTTGGAATCCATTTTTTTTCTCCTAAAATAAGCTCTTGTGATTTTTTTTTTCCTAAGTAAAGCAGCTATGTGTATTGTATTTTTGTTTGTTTGAATCTTGTTAGTGAGATTTTAGTTCTTTAAGCCAGTTAGGATTGTATCTTATAATAAAGCCCATTTTAATCTGCTTTATTTTTGTGTATATGATTGTGGAGCAATTTTAATTTATAAAACAGGACACATTTATGGCACATGGTTTAAAAATTTCCCTTCAGTTTTGTACTGATTTCCTAAGTTCCTTTACACTATTTGTATGGATCTTGTCAATCAAATTTATTCTGTATAAGAGATTAATAGAAGAATGCTACATTACAAGCCTTCCAGTTTCCTTGACTGGTTTTTAGTATTCTGTAACACTTTTTTGTAATTAAGATTTAAATACCCAATCCCTCAAGACTTGCCATACAGAGAGCTGTCAATCAAGGAATTGGCAAGCTCTATGAACCGCATGATGAAGTCTTTATCCCTACTCTCTGATGCCTTCAAGACCAGCTTTTGCGAGTTGATCCTTCATTTCACATGTCTTAGAACTCACTCACACTTCTTATGCTTGGAAATGTAACACACAGAGTGACAACGTAATCCACAGCTAATAAGTTAGCGGCTATAAAAATGAACATCCACGTTAACTTGCCAAGCATGGAGGATGGAGGTGTTATACCGTACTCGTGTATATATGTCTGCCAGGGCAATAGTACATATGCCTTTGAAGATGCTTCTAAGTTATGCAGAGAAGCTGACAATAATTCTTGAACTTTGCTGTCAGGATCCAGTTTCATTTAAGAGCCAAACCAACAGCATCAAAACACTTGGCCATGATTAGCCACAATCCAGCCGGCAAAGAAAACATATAAAACTAGCCCTTGGGTTGTAAATTTTGTGGAAATAAGGTTATCTCAGCATATTCTGTTGTGAACTAGTTTAGGTTATATGCTTTCACTGAAAAAATAATAACAGTGAAGGAGTTCAAAAATCTCTGCATATCTCTTAAATCATTACACAGTCAAGTAAAATGAATAAATACTATTATTTAGAGAAGAATTTTGATCTAAAATTTATGTCACTATTACCAAGTATAAAAATACAATTCTATTGCCTTTTTAAATTTACATTCAAAATTTTAAATTTTAGGAGTTTATTCAGTTACAAACAATATTTAAAATAATGCACTGTAAAATTGAATAGCAGGCTAAAATTTGAGCCTCACACCAAAACTGAGCTCTGCCCATTAAAATCTAATTTTAAATTTACTTATCCTATACAGTAGGATAGGATATCTGACACACAGTGCTTTAAAATGTTTATAAATCCTCGATATATACATATTCTCTTAATGTGCTATACTTATGAATGTTTTGTAATAAATATAAACTCTCTTACCCTCTTCTCAATATGATTTTTTTAATCGTGTGAGCTTGTGCTCACACACATGAGGGAGGAGCATCTTGAGTCCACTGGAAAGGTGAGCAGAGATTTATGTCAAATGGAAGCACAGCTGTGTGTTGGGAGAAAAGGGAAGCCAACATTATCCAGTACCAATTATGGTACATGTTTAATGTCTCTTATTTTATTACTTACAAGAACCCCATGAAGTAGACGTCTTTTATCACTATACTGATTCATGTGTTAAGTCTCAAGAAGGTTGGGTAAGTTATCCAAATTCACAGAGCTGGTAAATTGTAATGCTGGGATATAAATCCAGATCTCATGAAAAGTGTGTTCTTTTTGTTATTCCACATAGTCTTTCAATGTACAGAAATACTACAGACTACAAGCTCTTCAAAGACAGGAGCTCTGCACAAAGCACCATTGTGGATCTGTCAGTCTGTCTGCTTCATTCATTTATTCAATAAGCATACATTCAGTGTCTACTCTAAGCCAGGTACTGTGCTAGGCCCTGGGAATACAATGGTGAACAAGACAGACAAGGGGTCCTGCCCTTAAGGAGCTTGCAGACTATAGAGGGTTCAGAAAAGCAGAAAGGCAATGGTGATATAGCGTGGTCACTGCTACAGGGGGAGGGGAGCAGACATGTGAGGGGGATTCACATTTGGGGGATCTGGGAAGGCAACTTGGAGAAAGCAGCATCTAAGCAGAGACTTCACAAACAAGCAGGGATTACCCAGGTGCAGGAAATGGAAGATGCTGCTGCGGAGAGAGTACCCGGAAATGGGTACTGAAAGACCAAAGGCCTGGAATGAAAAACAGGGCCACACTGAGAAGGTGGCAGGAATGAAGGGGAAGGGAAGTGGTGTTACAAAGGAATTTATAGGCAATGTTCAAAGGATTGGAAGCGAAAGGACCAGTCTTGCATTTGAGGACAATCTCCCTGAGCTGAGTTTAGACAGCTGGTGGAGAGGAGGGGGATGGGGGGCTGCCAGGAGAAGTGGTGGTGGCCTGCACTATGAAGTGGTTCTGGGTACTGGAAAGTGAGAAGGCTGGAGTCTGAGGACTCGTGGGGAGGTAGGGAGAGGACCTCGTGGGCTGTCCATGAAGGTTTGTTAAATTTCTCAGGAATATTGAGAGGAAAGAACTAAAATAATTAATCTGGTCGACTCCCCTCACATGGAACTCCATAGGACACAATTATAAAAGAACACTCCTCATGGATGAAAGTGGAGACTTCTCAGGAGTTCTAAAGTGTAACTCTTCCTTTAAAAACCTTAAACTGCAGCATCCAGAGGGAATATCTCTAATAATGAAAGACACAAGAATTTTAAGGTGTTTATCTTTGAAGGGCCTAGAGGCCTTAATCTAACTTCCTATATTAGGAAAGGAGCAATTCTTCCCTCTCTAGTCAAGATGCAGTCTTTCTATGATTTTGAAACATTTTCTTGCTTTCCATATAAAAAGATTTACTCCACGATTAGTGGGCCTGTTAGTTTTTCCTCCTTCTGTTTACACTGCACCATGCCGTCAGATACTCATTATCTCCTTCGTTAAGACTGTCTATTCGATGCACACAAACAGAAGAGCATTAGCTCTTTTGCATAATTCAGAGTTGTGAATTCTCATTGTACTGGGACCAAAATATAAAGGAGGGGATTTACTTTTGAACATTAGTCAGAACTTTTCAACCCCAAAATGTTTCATCTATTTCTTGAAATTCCCATTATTATAATTCATCAAAATTATCAATCATATTTGATTAATGTTACGTGTTAGCACATTGTATTCAGTACAGAGTAGTTAAAAAGAACTGAAGCATTTTGAAAAAAACACATAGTCTTTAGTGAGATAAAGGAAGATTTCCCAAACGTCCTCAACACCATTCACCTCTGACTCAAAGAACACAACAAAGAGTTGTTTCACGAAATGTTATTGACTTAAGGGTTTATAGTAAACTAATATATTTTTCATAATTTTAAGGCTCATTTTTAATTACTGGGTATAAAATGACATAATTGTATCTTCTTTCATCCGCTACTGGTTTATTATCATATGGAATATGGTATCATGTTCCTATTTTGCAGCTGTATTTAAAACAATTTTTGAACTTTTGAAACTTTTGAATTTTTTTGAAGTGTACTCTATTACTATTAGAATGTCAGTTTTACATTGGACATAGTATAGAATGTATTGTTTTGTGAATAAGCCTTGGACATATTAAGTTATATCATGTAAAATCAGAATAACGTGGGTCAAAAATTGTCAAGGATCAGCAATATCATATGGTTCAAATCTAATCTTTCCATACCTATTTTCTAACCCCTTTTCATTATCGGAGGAATTAGCAATAGTCACCCAATCATTAAGTGAATGCTCAAAGAAAGTCATATCTATACAGCACGTAGCTCATTAACCACTTGCTAAAAGTAGTTCACTCATCCATAAGAGTCAACTACCCACAGGGAAAACTGGGTGGATCAGAGATCCAGAAATCCGATTCTGTGTGTGTTTGAGTTAAGTTTATGATTTTCACTAAAATAATAAAGACTAATTTGTTTTATAGTAAATTCTGTGTTTGACTGAAACTTCAAAGGGCAATTGCTAAACATAAACGATCTCTTACTAGTGATCTCTTACAGCGCCTTTCAAAACAAAAGAGAGGAGAAAGGTACTGGAAGCTGTCCACCAGCAATGCCTTCAATAGAGTAGTGCAGGGAGAAACAGAGGCTCTTCTTGGGAAAACATGGACTTTAATCAGAGAACCTGGTTTTTCCAGGTTGATTTATTTCACTCCCTTCAAAAGTGAGAATGCCTTGGCCACACCTCTCTCAAAGCAGCTATAAGGTCTGAAGAGGATAGCAGGACCTCAGGGGTAGAGCAGCAGGCACACTGCATCCTTGAAACTCTGAGATCCCGGAAGGAGATTCCACCTGCAGGGTAGAGGTCTCTGCAGGGCTGAGGGTTGATATATTTTGCCACCATGCGTGGTATACCAGGTGTTGCACAAAATTATTGGACAGAAAGAAACTCTTGACAATTATATCAAATTCTTGTCAAATATAATTTTATGAATTACATTTATATGAAATTCTACACATGTTTAGCAACACAAGTAACTTGAATTTCTGGATTTGGCTTATCAGTAAGTCCCTTCTTAGTTCCTGAAATCTCTGAGAAAGAAAAAGAAAGGTTATAAATACAAATTAGAAGACATGGTCCCTGCCCATAAAGTGTGTCCATTCTTCTTGGGCAGAAAAGATGAACTGTACTCAAAAGGATTAGAGAATACATCTTCTCATACAATTCCCTTCCTCCCTTAGGGCATTAATTATTACAATACACTTATGGCACCTCCCTTCTCAAGAGCCCAAACACTGGCTGTGGAACAAACTTGAAAAACACACTTCTCACAATCCCCTTTTAGCCAGTGAGCCCACCTGGGAAACCAATTCAGTGTCTTCATTCTAATCATAACCTCCTCTGATCTACCTTACTCAACCTTCCTCATGCTGAGGCAATACCTCAGAAACCTTAGCTGGAAAATTAAGAAAATAATGCTAGTCAACAACAATACTAATGATAAACACACCCCCATTTGTGGAGCCTACCACTTGCCCTTTTGTAAGTGTGTTACTCATTTTCGATACCTCTTTAATCATCCTTACAATACAGCTTGCAAAGTGCTGCTCAAAAGAAGACAAAGAGGGGCTTCCCTGGTGGTCCTGTGGTTAAGACTCTGCGCTCCCAATGTAGGGGGTGCGGGTTCCATCCCTGGTCCGGAAACTAAGATCCCACATGCCACGTGGTAAGGCCAAAACAAAAGAAATTAAAAAAAAAAAAAGACAAAGAGGCATATCCTGAGTAAGCCCTTGCCCATTCTCTCACTATCCCAACTTGTCTCTCATATAATAACTACCAAATGAGCCGGAGATAAGACATGAAAATTGTTGGGGGTTTTTGGTGGCATGACCATGAAAGTCTGACCTGCTCCCCACCCCTATTCCACCCAAAGTTTTCAAAGTTTCATTGCAGAGAAATTCTGCAATGCATGTAAAAAATCAATTGGAATCTTAAAGTGCTCATTTAGGGGGAAAAGTGCAAAATACACCTACTACCCAGGAAATACCATCATTACTTATCACCTCCCTTCCTTCTGGGTGGGGTCACAAAGAACTCTAGGATATTCTTTTATAATGTTTTGCAGAAGCTCAGGCTGCCGTTCGCCTGGCAAAGTTGTTCCTTTCCCCCTGTCTCAGCCTCTCAAGGTCAGTCTAGGCCTGTTGCACAGTCCTCTCCTCCGCAAGGCCTGGGAACATCTGCTCAGCAGCTTTCAAATTGGAGCTCTCAGTCATGCATGGCCCCTCAGGGCACTGGAATGCTGACGCCAGCTTTCTTCTCTCCAAATTTGATTGCAACTATTTTTAGCATTGCAGATCATATTTTTCAACATTTAAATCCTTTTTATGTTTCTGCTTATTCTTTCCTATTTCTCCATGTCGTGTAATATTCCTTTGAGTTATCTTTTTCCAAGGAATTCAAAGAACTCAGTGATTCAGCCCTCCACCCACACACCCACACAAGGTAGGAGGTTCTCCCCGCCTGCTTCCCTTAGATACAAAATTGTTTGGCTCCAGTGTAGCTCTGTTTTTCCAGCTGTCAAGCAGCAGCTGACCAGATTTTTTTCTACACGCTGAAAATTGACATGCAGCAAAGTGTGCTATGGCGTGGCAGGGTGGATGCAAGGTCTCAAAAAGGCACAAAGGAGAAGTGGAATCTTGGAACTCTGAGTGGCAGTGAACCTACGCACAGAGACAAGCTTACTGATTTTCTTGTGTACGAGGTACCAGGCTAGCTGTTGGGAATACACAGTGAAACCCAGTCCCCGGCCCTTCAGAAGGAAGAGACACAAATGAATTAGTATTTACTTATTCAGTGAGTCTGTAAACACTTTGTGAGCAGCTATTACATGCCAGACTTTATTCTTAGCCCTGGAATTACCTCAGTAAACAACATAGACAAAATCCTCAGAGATTATTGGATACAAAAATCCAGAGTGGATAATCATAGGGACTCTGGAGTCAGACCTCTTGGGTTCAAATGCTGGCTGTGTGATACTGAGAGAAATATTTACTTCTCTGTGCTTCCATGTCCTCATCTGCAAAGTGAGGATGATAACTGCACTTACTGCATAGGATTATCATGAGATTAAATGAGCTAATACAAGTAAAGTACTTAAAAGAACATCCAGCACTTAACATAGGGTCCATAAATCTTAGCTATTATTACATTAGATAATTACATTATAGAGTGACAAGGGTTTTGTTAAAAAGAAGTGAGACACAAGCCTCTCTAGGAGCACAGAGGCAAAGCAACTCACTTGGACAGGTGGTAGACAAGGCTTCTTAGAAGAAATGACACTGGAGTCTGGAAGGTTGATTGGAATTTAGCCAGATGAAAAACACGGGGAATGGAATACCAGGCAGAGGGAGTATTGTGTTTGAAGATCTGGAAGCAAAGGAGAGAAGGGCAATGCTTAGAAATGCAAGTCTCTTGGTGTAGGTGGGAGGTTGGGAAGGTGAGGCAAGAAGGAAGGTGAAGCAGAGACCAGCTCACAATAAGGAATTTGTACTTTATCCTGCAGCAGGAGGAACCACTAATTTGAAACAAGAAAGTAATAGAGGCTGCACTGGAGTGAAATTACAAGACAAGAGGCCGTTCAGAGGATGCTGGTAGGGTGGTCTGAACCAGAAGAGAGGAAAGCCTAAAAAAAGGTGGAGTGAGCTTAGAGGGATGTGGACAAATAAAACAGATGCTAAAGAGGTCGCTGTGTGGGATAAGGAGTGAGTAGACATCAAGGAGGACCCCTAGGTTTCTGACTTGGGCAACGTGGTGTCGATACCTCTCACTGAAATGGGGCATGAGGGAAAGGATGGAACTTTGTGGAGGGGGTCAGGGATGAGCTGGGGTAGCGCCAGCAATAATTAATAATTAACTTACTCTTGGCTAATTTACATTTGATAGGCCTCTGAGTCATCCAGGCGATGACTTCCAGGTGGCTCAGAATCCAGCATAGAGATCCCAACTGAAGAGATACACCAGCATGTAGATAAATCTGAAAGCCTCAGGGAGTAGCCAAGATTACTCAGTTATTATCTCATTAAATCTCCACAACTCTGTGAAGTAGCTTTAAAGAAAAAAGACCCAGGGCATATAGTAATTGGATGACAGATCCAGGCTTGTCAGACTTTAAAATATTTGCTCATTTCTCTTCTCCACGCTGCCTTCCAGGTCATATGTTGATTGGCTGGAAGAAGCTGGTGTTTCTGTGTTTATAGCTTTGGTACTTTGCTGAGTTCACCCAAGTCCAACACTGTTGTAGTTTCTGGAAATACAAATATTAATAACACATGTCTGCCACAGTCAAAGCAGCGTAAGAGAGACAGAAAGTCGAGAGATCATTTCAATGTAATATGGTGTCGACGAAAAAACATTAGTTAGTTGATCTAAGAAAGAAATAGAGAATTTTACTCGAGCTAAATTGAGGATTATAAACCAGGAACAGCCTCTCAGAAAGCTCCGAGAACTGTTCCTCCCATTAGAGGTCAAAGCACAGTTGTATTGCTTTTAGAGATAGAGGGCTGTACATTAAATGTCGATAGTTTGCACAATCCAGATATGCAAGTACAAAGTGAGTAGTGGGTCATGGGTCATCATGGTCCCTTACAAGATTAAGAAGGTTATCTCCTAGGGAGTTATCTTACTGATGTTAGAAAATTGTTGCTCTTTATGGTTGAGCAGGTATTTTCTGGGGATGGGGAACTGTGGTTGATGCATATGCAGGTATACAATGCACACTAGAGGGGAGAGAAGTGGCCAAAGGACCGAGAAAACTATTATGCTTAAATTTTCCTTAACTTGCCTTAGAATGTGAATTTTTATTTCATCCATGGTAAGAGGAATGACAGAGGTATGCGCCAGGTGTATTTGGCAAAACTTTTAAGAATCAAGTAAAGGCTTCTGGCCTCAAAAGTCCTGATAAAATGCATATAGCTATCCTGTCAACCTCCGGTCAAACAACCTCCGGTCTGTTTACAGAATAGGTGGAATTTGAGAGAGGAAAAAGAGGTGGGGAGGCGGGGACTTCACCTCTGGGGACTGGTTTGAAAGAGATATTCCTGAAGGGGATACCGTGACACAGAAGAGACAGACAGTGGAAAAGAAGAGACAGCAAGACCTGGGAGGGAAACAGAAAGAAGGGTACTTACAGGAAGGAGCCAAGAGGACTGACTACCAAACTCCAAACATCAGATCCATAGCCCAGCGCATTCACGTGGCCCCTGGGAGGCCTAATCTCCCCCGCCTCCCCACCAGAATGCTTTTTGAGGGCCAGTAAAGCTTAATCATCTCTGACATTTGGGCTTAGTTTTGGTAGCAAGCTTGGATGGATTCGCAATGATCAACTTGTTTGTAAACACTGTGATCCCCCTATTGGACCTGACTGTGATGTTCTCAGTACACTGCCTGGCAAAGTAACATCTCAAGAAGTATGAACCTTGATTGAATTAAAGCTAAATGTAAATAATTACTTACACTCAAAATAATTTAAAAAAAATCTGTAGTAGAATAGTTTAGCATCCAATTAATGAAATAAAATTACAAAAAATAAGTCTAAAAGATCTGAACAAGTTTAGCAAATCTTTGATTTAGTTGACATTTTTAGAACAATATATTTGCTAACTAGAAAATACCCAATTTCTTTGAAGTTCCTATTATATATTCACTAAAATAGACCACATGCTTGGCCATAAAATAAGTCTTAAAAACTGTTTTCTGATCATAACGAAATTAAATTAGAAGTCAACAACAATATGAAAAAACTAAGTAATGAAATAAAAATCTAAAATATATATTGTATTTTACATAATAGAATTGGCATATTGAAATTTTTTGGTCTTCCATTAGTAGAAGCCAGACTCATAAGTTACCCATTGAGGAGACTTTGATAAAGTTTTCTTCTTAATATTCATGGCCATCACCTAGTTTCTATCTAAAAGACTTTGGGTGGTCTTTGCATTGTTATTCAGAACAACATGACCTGATTTCAAATCAATCTTCTAAACAAATTCACAATTCATCTTTCTGTTACTGCTGAAATCTTTTTTAGTTTATCTGGCAACATATGAATGCTAATATACTGATGGATGTGACAGAAAGTCTTAACTCTAAAGAGAAAACATTTGTAATAAAATCTTCAGGAAATAGTCACTTGAACACTGAGTCTTTTTCTGGACTGTATCAAAATCCAAGTTAACATGTAACTATTCAAGAAACTCTAAGACTCCTATTGAGTGACTTATCTAATTCTTTTGGCACCTGCCTGCAGTTCCAGACATCTTTGAATGTTATCACTGCTGTAGCCAAATGGCCAAAAAAAAAACCTTGAATTATTTAAATAGTTTGCTGATAAAGGACAAGATAAAGAATGTTATAACAGCCTTTGGGGTGGTTGAAGAAAACAGAGACCAATGGATGAGCCATTCATGCTACTCAAACACTGGAATGGAGAAGTGGTTATTATCTATGGTGTCTTTTTAAGCATGTAAGGTCTTCCATGGCTGCAATCTTCATTCCATATTATGGAAATAAACAAAGATTATCCAAATGAGAACAAGCAAAGGCTACTTTTTCAGAGCTTAATATAGCAAGGGAGTCAGCCACCATAGCTTGACATTTGGACTCAAAGGCTGGCAGGGGAGTGGAAATGCTTTACAGTGAAAAGAAGTGGGGCTTCCAGTATGCTCAAATTGGAGATTATTGGTATGGGAAAACAGGAGGCAGGCTAACTAGAAGTGGAGCATCTTATAAGATTGAATTAAGGAACATATTCATCTTTTTCTGAGTGGTTCTGTGTTGGAAGAAAGGGCAAAAACAGCAAAGCTGGCAATCATTGACCAAGTCCTGACCACTTTGGGCAGATTGTTGTAGAGGTTGTGAGTGAGAATCCAACTGTCTGGCCATTGTCTCTTTGCATGTCCAGTCTCTCAGCATTAAGATTACAGAGGTTAGCTTTCCCAGAGTGAACTCAGTATTTCTATCCTATGCTGGAACCAGTGCTCTAAAAGAGTAGTTATGGACTACAGGCCCTTTGGTGGGGCTAATGGCAGACTCTGGGAGGGTTCACACCAAGGAGTACTTCCCAGAACTTCTGCTGCCAGTGCCCTTGTCCCTGCAGTGAGCCACAGCTGTCCCCCGCCTCTGCAGGTGACCCTCCATCACTAGCACAAGTTCCATATGCATTAAATTGAAAATACCTTCTTTCAGAAGCAAGAAAAACTACAATCCTGCAGCCTGTGGCAAAAAAACCATGTTCACAGAAAGATAGACAAGATGAAAAGGCAAAGGGCTATGTACCAGATGAAGAAACAAGATAAAACCCCAGAAAAACAACTAAATGAAGTGGAGATAGGCAACCTTCCAGAAAAAGAATTCAGAATAATGATAGTGAAGATGATCCAGGACCTCGGAAAAAGAAGGAGGCAAAGATCGAGAACATGCAAGAAATATTTAACAAAGACTTAAAAGAATTAAAGAACAAACAAACAGAGATGAACAATACAATAACTGAAATGAAAAATACACTAGAAGGAATCAGTAGCAGAATAACTGAGGCAGAAGAATGGATAAGTGGCCTGGAAGACAGACTGGAATTCACTGCTGTGGAACAGAATAAAGAAAAAAGAATGAAAAGAAATGAAGACAGCCTAAGAGACTTATGGGACAACATTAAATGCAACAATATACACATTTTATGGATCCCAGAAGGAGAGGAGGGAGAGAAAACAACCCAGAAAATATTTGAAGAGATTATAGTCGAAAACTCCCCTAACATGGGAAAGGAAATAGCCACCGAAGTCCAGGAAGCACAGAGAGTCACATACAGGATAAACACAAGGAGAAACATGCCAAGACACACAGTAATCAAATTGGCAAAAATTAAAGACAAAGAAAAAGTATTGAAAGCAGCAAGGGAAAAACGACAAATAACATACAAGGGAAATCCCATAAGGTTAACAGCTGATTTTGATTTCTCAGCAGAAACTCTACAAGTCAGAAGGGAGTGGCATGATATACTTAAAGTGATGAAAGGGAAAAACCTACAACCAAGATTACTCTACCCAGCAAGGATCTCATTCAGATTTGATGGAGAAATCAAAAGCTTTACAGACAAGCAAAAGCTAAGAGAATTCAACACCATCAAACCAGCTCTACAACACATGCTGAAGGAACTTCTCTAAATGGGAAACACAAGAGAAGAAAAGGACCTACAAAAACAAACCCAAAACAATTAAGAAAATGGTAATGGGAGCATACATATAGATAATTACCTTAAACGTGAATGGATTAAATGCTCCAACCGAAAGACACAGGCTTACTGAATGGATACAAAAACAAGACCCACATATATGCTGTCTACAAGAGACCAACTTCAGATCTAGGGACACATATATACTGAAAGTGAGGGGTTGGAAAAGGATATTCCATGCAAATGGCAATCAAAAGAAAACTGGAGTGGCAATACTCATATCAGATAAAATAGACTTTAAAATAAAAAATGTTACAAAAGACAAGGAAGGACACTACATAATGATCGAGGGATCAATCCAAGAAGTAGATATAACAATTATAAATATGTATGCACCCAACATAGGAGCACCTCAATACATAAGGCAACTGCTAACAGCTATAAAAGAGGTATCAACAGTAACACAGTAATACTGGGGGACTTTAACACCTCACTTACACCAATGGACAGATCATCCAAACAGAACATTAATAAGGAAACACAAGCTTTCAATGACACAATAGACCAGAGAGATTTAACTGATATTTATAGGACATTCTATCCAAAACAGCAGATTACACTTTATTCTCAAATGAGCACAGAACATTCTCCAGGATAGATCACATCTTGGGTCACAAATCAAGCCTCAGTAAATTTAAGAAAATTGAAATCATATCAAGCATCTTTTCTGACCACAGCATTATGAGATTAGAAGTCAATTGCAGAGAAAAAAACGTAAAAACACAAACACATGGTGGCTAAAAAATACGTTACTAAATAACCAAGATATCACTGAAGAAATCAAAGAGGAAATCAAAAAATACCTAGAGACAAATGACAATGAGAACACGACGATCTAAAACCTATGGGATGCAGCAAAAGCAGTTCTAAGATGGAAGTTTATAGCAATAAAATCCTACCTTAAGAAACAACAAAAATCTCAAATAAACAATCTAACCTTATACCTAAAAGAACCAGAGAAAGAAGAACAAACAAAACCCAAAGTTAGCAGAAGGAAAGAAATCATAAAGATCAGAGCAGAAATAAATGACATAGAAACAAAGAAAACAATAGCAAAGATCAAAAAAACTAAAAGCTGGTTCTTTGAGAAGATAAACAAAATTGATAAACCGTTAGCCAGACTCATCAAGAAAAAGAGGGAGAGGACTCAAATCAATAAAATTAGAAATGAAAAAGGAGAAGTTACAACAGACACCGCAGAAATACAAAGCATCCTAAGAGAATACTACAAGCAAGTCTATGCCAACAAAATGGACAACCTGGAAGAAATGGACAAATTCTTAGAAAGCTATAACCTTCCAAGACTGAACCAGGAAGAAATAGAAAATATGCACAGACCAATCACAAGTAATGAAATTGAAACTGTGATTAAATTTCTTCCAACAACCAAAAGTCCAGGACCAGATGGCTTCACAGGTGAATTCTATCAAACATTTAGAGAAGAGCTAACACCCATCCTTCTCAAACTCTTCCAAAAAATTGTAGAGGAAGGAACACTCCCAAACTCATGCTATGAGACCACCATCATCCTGATACCAAAACCAGACAGAGATACTACAGAAAAAGAAAATTACAGACCAATATCACTCATGAATATAGATGCAAAAATCCTCAACAGGAAACCGAATCCAACAACACATTAAAAGTATCATACACCATCATCAAGTGGGATTTATCCCAGGGAAGCAACCATTCTTCAATATAGGCAAATCAATCAATGCGATACACCATATTAACAAATTGAAGAAGAAAAACCATATGATCATCTCAGGAGATGCAGAAAAATCTTTTGACAAAATTCAACACCAATTTATGATAAAAACTCTCCAGAAAGTGGGCATAGAGGGAACCTAACTTAACATCATAAAGGGCGTATACGAAAAACCCACAGAAAACATCATTCTCAATGGTGAAAAATGGAAAGCATTTCCTCTAAGATCAGGAACAAGACAAGGATGTCCACTCTCACCACTATTATTCAACATAACTTTGGATGTCCTAGCCATGGCATCCAGAGAAGAAAAAGAAATAAAAGGAATACAAATTGGAAAGGAAGCAGTAAAACTGTCACTGTTTGCAGATGACATGATACTATACATAGAGAGTCCTAAAGATGCCACCAGAAAACTACTAGAGATAATCAATGAATTTGGCAAAGTTGCAGGATACAAAATTAATGCACAGAAATCTCTTGCATTCCTATACACTAATGATGAAAAATCTGAAAGAGAAATTAAGGAAACTCTCGTTTACCATTGCAACAAAAAGAATAAAATACCTAGGAATAAACCTAGCTAGGGAGACAAAAGACCTGTATGCAGAAAACTATAAGACACTGATGAAAGAAATTAAAGGTAAAACAGATGGAGAGATATACCATGTTCTTAGATTGGAAGAATCAATGTTGTGAAAATGACTATACTACCGAAAGCAATCCACAGATTCAATGCAATCCCTATCAAATTACCAATGGCATTTTTTACAGAACTAGAACAAACAATATTAAAATTTGTATGGAGACACAAAAGATCCCAAATAGCCAAAGCAGTCTTGAGGGAAAAAAACGGAGCTGGAGGAATCAGACTCCCTGACTTCAGACTATACTGCAAAGCAACAGTAATCAAGACAATACGGTACTGACACAGAAACAGAAATATACATCAATGGAACAGGATAGAAAGCCCAGAGATAAACCCATGCAACTATCGTCAACTAATCTATGACAAAGGAGGCAGAGATATACAATGGAGAAAAGACAGTCTCTTCAATAAGTGGTGCTGGGAGAACTGGACAGCTACATGTAAATGAATGAAAGTAGAACACTCCTTAACACCATATACAAAAATAAACTGAAAATGGATTAGAGACCTAAATGTAAGACCAGACACTATAAAACTTAGAGGAAAAGATAGGAAGAACACTCTTTGACATAAATCACAGCAAGATCTTTTTTGATCCACCTCCTAGAATAATGGGAAAAAAACCAAAAATAAACAAATGGGACCTAATGAAACGTAAAAGATTTTGCACAGCAAAGAAAACCATAAACAAGACCAAAAGACAACCCTCAGAATGGGAGAAAATATTTACAAATGAATCAATGGACAAAGGATTAATCTCCAAAATATATGAACAGCTCATGCAGCTCAATATTAAGAAAACAACAACCTAATCAAAAACTGGGCAGAAGATCTAAAAAGACATTTCTCCAAAGAATATATGCAGATGACCAAGAAGCACATGAAAGCTGCTAAACATCACTAATTATTAGAGAAATGCAAATCAAAACTACAATGAGGTAACACCTCACACCAGTTAGAATGGGCATCATCAGAAAATCTACAAACAACAAATGCTGGAGAAGGTGTGGAGAAAAGGGAACCCTCTTGCACTGTTGGTGGGAATGTAAATTGCTACAGCCACTCTGGAGAACAGTATGGAGGTTCCTTTAAAAACTAAAAATAGAATTACCATATGACCCAGCAATACCACTACTGGGCATATATCCAGAGAAAACCATAATTCAAAAAGACACATACACCAATGTTCACTGCAGCACTATTTACAATAGCCAGAACATGCAAGCAACTTAAATGCCCATCGAGAGACGAATGGATAAGGAAGATGTGGTACCTATATACAGTGGAATATTACTCAGCCATAAAAAGGAATGAAATTGGGTCATTTGTAGAGATGTGGTTGGATCTAGAGACTGTCATACAGAGTGAAGTAAGTCAGAAAGAGAAAAACAAATATCGTATATTAACGTAAATATGTGGAACCTAGAAAAATGGTACAGATGAACTGGTTTGCAGGGCAGAAATTGAGACACAGATGCAGAAAACAAACGTATGGACACCAAGGGGGGAAAGTGGCGGGTGGTGGTGGTGGTGGTGGTGGTCGTGGTGGTGGTGGGATGAATTGGGAGGTTGGGATTGACATGTATACACGGATGCATATAAAATCTATGACTAATAAGAACCTTCTGTATAAAAAAAAATTCAAAAAAATAAAGTAAAAGAAAAGAGTAGTTATATTCTGCTGAGTAATTGCCACCTTCATGTTGGAACCAGTGCAACTATAGAGCCTGCACTCTCAATGAGGACAATATCTCCCCCTAGGGAGTGGTTCTTGGGGGCAAAAAAAATTATTTTTCTGATGTATAAAGCACAGATTTATATAGAACATATAATACATAAACAGACGTACAGTATATCTGTGGTATTCAAGTTGAATGTGGGTGTTGGTTAGGAAAAAAGTATCTAAATAGAAGTGAGGGTGGGGGAACGTAGAGAATAAGGAAATAAAGCATTTGAGAAACAAGCTGTAGAGCCTAGGGAAATGCTTCTACCTAAAACTGTGCTTTTCAGCCAGGGAGTTAAATAGCATTGGACCATCCCTCTTGGACTGCATTTAGCTTGTAATTTCTGCCTTTTCAAAGTTCTCCCTAGTTGGTTTAGTTTCTGTTTGAAATACTACAACTACTGTCCCTTCTCTTAAAGCATGAGGAATATCACCAGAATAAAGGTCTCTGTGTACACCCATAGCAAAGACTCCCATGTAGTATCACTAAAAAGATCCAATTCCCATGTAGCCCTTCTTTTCCATCCTATATCGCCTTTAAGAAGAGAAAATCAAGCCCCAGTAAACAGATGCTAATCCAAACAGTATACTATGAGAGTAGTCAAGTTTTATTCCACCACCTCATCAAGAAAAAGGAGAATCCTACATAAATAATTTTAAGCTGTATGTTTAATCTGCTAAAATTACATTACAAACTTTGGACTATTCTAGATAAAAAAGAAATGACTGTATACTTTAAAATGGTTAAGATGTTAATTTTTTAAAATAAATTTATTTATTTACTTTTGGCTGCATTGGATCTTCGTTGCTGTATGCAGGCTTTCTCTAGTTGTGGCGAGTGGGGGCTATTGCGGTGCGCACGCTTCTCATTTTGGTGGCCTCTCTTGTTGCCGAGTGCAGGCTCTAGGTGCGCGGGCTTCAGTAGTTGTGGCACACGGGCTCAGTAGTTGTGGTTTGCAGGTTCCAGAGCGCAGGCTCAGTAGTTGTCGTGCACGGGCTTAGTTGCTCCGAGACATGTGAGATCTTCCCGGACCAGGGCTCGAACCCGTGTCCCCTGCACTGGCAGGCGTATTCTTAACCACTGCGCCACCAGGGCAGTCCCAAGGTGGTAAATTTTATAGTATGTATATTTTACCACAATTTTAAAAAATGACAGCTTTATTTTTCACTCTAGTCCAATGCCAAGCATGAACCTTTTTTCCCCCTTATTATTGTTCTTAATAAAAGAGCATCCAACGAATCTGAAGGCCCTTCCACATATAACTTTCTGATTCTGTGATCTACCATTCAAAAGAGAATAGGTTGTTCCCCCCCCCATGGCAAATTAGATCTCTCAGTTTAGTTAGAGGTCCCTAGCCTTGTTCTACTGGTCCTTGCTCCTTCTCTCCTTAAATTAGAGTAACCACTGTACAGCCTCTCCACTACTCCACTACTCCAACCTCATACACATACACCACCACCATCACATCACCTCACATTTACAGCTTGGAAAACACTAAAAAGGAGATGTCATCGTAGCCACAGCCATTTTGTGAGAATCTGGCTCCAAGGATCTTAAACACATTTTCTCATAGAGTAGTACAATTATTTCTTAAGTCAGGAGCTAATATATGTAAATCAAGTAAATCATTGAAATTTTTAAAAACCCACAGAATAGCCAAAGGACACTAATCAAAGAAGAGCACAAAAGTCTCCTCTCTCTTTGGCTAATGTCTGTTCTAATAGGTAGCAAGAGAACTTTATTGGGTATTGAGTGTAAGAAGAACCCCTTACTTGGTATTACTGATCACTGGGGCAAGGAAAACACCCCAAACTACAGCTGGAAAACAGTTTTTAGAGATCTGTATGTAAACAAATACAAATCAACATGATTTAAATTCTTTTATGACAAGCTCCACACAGAGAAGCACCTGCCCAATTAATTTTGCAACATAAAGTTTATGATTCTCATCCTATTTCTAGTTCTTCCATTTCTCAGCTATCCAGCCTATGCTATTGCCTGCTTCTTATATCTAAAGTTCAGTCTGATTGTGTTCCTTTCTCTGGAAAAAATTTTAAGTGGCTCCCTAGTACATACTGAATACTGAATTTAAGACTGAAGGATATGTCCAAGACCAACCCTATTTCCTGGTGAAACTAAACTAATAGATTTTCCCTAAAGATCTCCAGCTTTGTCAGACTTCGTGTAGCTATTTCTTTGGTCTGAAATTTCTTCTTTCCATACGTCTAAATCCATAGAATTATCTGTCTATCATCTCTGTATCATGTGGTAGAAATTAATTTTGTTGTAAATAACACAAGCAGAATAATCTTGCAAACACTGGTTGGTAGGGAAAGCAGAAAATGGAATGGAAACAGACGGGGCTGTTTTTGAAGGTAATCTGAAAGAAGTGACTTTTGATCTGGACTCCAAAGGACGTGCTAAAAAAGTCATTTCCACACAGGTGGGCAGATTTCCCTGATTAGGTGGAGAGCAAGGAGGGCATTGAGCAAAAGAATAAATACCTTTGTACTTCCTTTACTTATCCTGCAGAGCTGAGGGCAAAGAGTAAGATCTGTTCAGCTTCGTCCCAACCCCCCAGCCCTACCATTCTCCCTCTCTCCTTTCTTTCCACACGCAGCAAGATCCCATTTTCCCCTCGCCTCCAGTTCCAGCAGACAAGAAGGAAAAGATCTTATGTTACTTTTTCTTCATTTGATTTAATTTTTGCATTTATTCCACCAACACTTATTGACTACTGATGTGTTCCAGGCATTTTACTAGGCACTAGAGAGAGAAGGATGGAAGAGAAAGATAAAAGAATAAATGGGGGCTTCCCTGGTGGCGCAGTGGTTGAGAGTCCGCCTGCCGATACAGGGGACACGGGTTCGTGCCCCGGTCTGGGAAGATCCCACATGCCGCGGAGCGGCTGGGCCCGTGAGCCATGGCTGCTGAGCCTGCGCGTCCGGAGCCTGTGCTCCGCAGCGGGAGAGGCCACAACAGTGAGAGGCCTGCATACCAAAAAAAAAAAAAAAAAAATTGGATAACCAACAAGGACCTACTGTATAGCGCAGGGAACTCTGCTCAATATTCTGTGACAACCTAAATGGGAAAGGAATTTGAAAAAGAATAGATACATGTTGTTAGCCAACTACACTTCAATATAAAATAAAAAGTTAAAAAAAAAAAATCCCACGAGCAGTGAACTTAGACTCCATGGTGCTTCTCCCATTGTTTGGTGTCTCTCCCTCAACACACACCTATAGCTTCATAAGAGTTCGCCACAGCCAGGCAACAGAGGAGGGAAGAGGCAGCCTTATGCAAAGTAAGCTGGCACCAGTCAAAAGTGTTGGCTGCTACCTTACAGCCCCTCTCAGGGATGCTCCAAAATCTAGTAGAAAGAGAAATCATCCTGACAGACAGAACTTGGAGTAGTACATCTGTTTTCCATTTTTCATGAAACAAGAGATGGCCTAATATAAGATTTACACTGACTCATAGGTGGCGGCTAATGTGTTGGCCAGCTGGTACCTTAGGGACTTGAAGAAAACAAGATTGAAAGACTAGTGACAAAGAGGTCGGGGCGGTGGGGGTTGGATTTAGGAAAGGATCTCTTGAAGTTGGCAGTTGTGTTTTGTGGAATACTTTCCAGAGAACAAGATGATCTGCCCCCATGGATGCCAGTCAACTTCCCCCAGCTTCCTGGGGGCTTGCGGAAAGTATAGTGTCAACGGTGTAGGTATGGAGGTCAAGCATGCACTCAACTGTACTGACTTGCCTCCTGCATTTTGCTGAGTTTAGAAACTGGTGAAAGCAGACACCAACACTGAGCCCCCAATATGGCACCATTCCCTGTTGTCCTTGTCGGACGGCCTCTCTTCCCAGCTCACATGCTACAATAACACTATTGACTCACCTCCCCAGCAACTGTAAGAGGGAGGAGGAAATGGATTTGAGAAATACTTGTGAAGGCAGAAGAGAGGAACTGATGGTCACGTGAATGTAGCAGGAGAGTGGAGAAGAGAAACTGAGATGACTCAAGCCTTTAGTTTTTGTAACTGGTGAATGGGGTCACTTTTTTTTTTTTGAGCTGTGTTTTTATTTTTATTCTATTATTTTTTTAACATCTTTATTGGAGTATAATTGCTTTACAATGGTGTGCTAGTTTCTGCTTTATAACAAAGTGAATCAGCTATACATATACATATATCCCCATATAATGAAGACAGAGATGATCAGAGAAGGGGTGAGGCTGATGGAAAGGAGAAAGAGCTCAGTTCCAGCCTCTGGAGCTCGGTGTGAATAAGGGTGTGTGTCATAAGCAACTAGTAGCCAGAGGGGAAAAGATCCCTGAGCTCAGAAGCAACATCTGGGTTGGAGATAAAGGATGGAAACTGGAATTTATTCATAATCATGTGTTAATGCTCCATAGGACTTTGCACTTTTAATCTTTTACCTCTAACTTTGGACAGAGAGGTTTTGCAGCTGAGTGAGCAAGCAGAAGAGGCCTTTTAGGGAGTAGGGGTACTTAATCCACAAGAGAGGAAGTAAGCATAGAGTTAGAACCTAACTGCAAAGGTTCACCTGTGTTTTTCAGACTGAAAGTGCCAAGTGCACAAATATCATCTATCTTGGTCCCCCTTCTCTATCACCAGCATCTAGATGAGACTCTGACACTTTGTATCCACTCAAATATTTGTGGAATGGGTGAAATAAATAGGAGGATGTGGGAATGAGTGAATGAAGAAAAAAAGGAATGAGTGAAGGAACCTACAGGGCATCCTGGAGGAAGGGAGGAAGAAACCACACCTGACCTTTTACCTTTTCCCAAAAATCCTCTTTGCAGGACTGAAAGATGAAAGGCCCTGTGGAGTAGTGGTTAAGAACATGGACTCTGAATTCAGGCTCCACGACTTCCTAGCTGCCTGGACTTGGCCAAGTGACTTAACCTCCTGTGCCTAGGCTTCCTCCCTGTAAAATAAACACATAAATGCTTAGAGCAGCTCCTGGGAAAAAGTTAAGTTCCACATAAGTGTTAGTGTTATTATTTTTGGCATCTTGATGAGAAGGTAAGCCTGCAAGACAAGCCAGAAATCCCCTGCGGAGAATGAATCCAGACACAGCCTCTAAGTGCCATCCACAAGTGATCAGCCACTTTTTCTCTCTCTTGGCCTTCCAGAAGATTTAAACACCCCAGAACTCCCCAACATACCATTCACTGGCAAAGGACTGAGGCCTGGGTTTTAGCTTCAGCTGCCAGCAGTGAGCTGTGTGTTTGCAAAACCCCGTGCCTTCTCTGGGCTAGGTCCCCTTGCCTGCCCACGCGAGGTTGCAGGAACTGAGAGCAGAGGTCCCTTTTAGTTAAGGCCGACCATGGTCTCCCGCCGGGCGGCAGCAGGTCTGCAGCCTCAGGGCTCGGCATCGGATGCCAGGCGCTGGCTAGACGCTGCTCGGGCGGTCACACCCCTCCTGCGCGCCCAGCAGACGCCCCGTGCCCGGCGCGCCCGTAGGGAGGTGCCTCTCGGGCGTCCCCCGGCCGGGACGCCACTGCCGGGGCCCGGCGCGCCTTCGCTCGCAGCCTGCCCGCGGCCCTTTATACCCAACCGGACCGGCGCTCACTAATGTTTAACTCGGGGTTGAAACTTGGGAGCGCCGAGTGACTGCGCGCCCGGAGCTGCGGAGCTGCACGCGCCTCAGGGAGGCTCGCCTGACTTCTGCCTGCACTCCCGCTCCGAAAGCTTAGCTCTGAGGAGACGCTGACCATGAAGGTGAGTGAGTAGCTGGCCTCCCCCCACCCACCCGCCCCAACAGCCCCAGGGGCGAGTTGTAGGTGCCTTTTCACCAAACTCTCCCCAGATTGCCCCCAAAGCTTCCGGGTCGAAACCAGGGGCTCTCATTAGGCGGAAGCTTCAGGGCCACGCTCTGACAGGTGAAGGGACGCCCCAGGGCTCTCGCCTGGCTCTCGGACCCGCGGGCTTTCTGCTAGAACCCAGGCACCGAGCCTTGGAGAACCTGGAGGGCCACCCGCAAATCGCACGCCTGAACCCTCACTTGGCTTCTGAGTTGTAGGCCTAGAGAAGCAAACAATTAAAGTGTTCAGAGGCCAAAAGTTCAAGGGAGACAGCTCTTGCAACCTCCGACTGGCACGCTCCAAACCCTCCCATCCCGCGGTGCCTCTCTCCCAGTGCGCGCCCGTCGGCAAACCCCGCTGCCTCGGGTGCAGCCCAGGCCCCGACCCTCTTACCCAGACTGGGGCCAAGCGGCTGGCTCTAACTGGACGTGATCTGCCCGGCTTGCAGACACCGTGGAAGGTGCTCCTGGGACTGCTGGGGATCGCTGCGCTCGTCACCGTCATCACCGTGCCTGTGGTTCTGCTGAACAAAGGCAGTAAGTTTAAAACATTTGAAAAAGATAAGACAGTTGGAGACCGGGATCAGGTTCTATTTTACCACACCAAGGAGACCTAGGGATTTTGCTGGGGACTGGGTGGGATCGGTGTGCCAGGTCGTCGCTGAGGCTTTGCTGGCGTGGTCGCCGCTAGATTCGCTTCGTTGGTCTCCAGTGTTTAGGCTACGAGAGCCTTGCACCTGCCACGTCTTGTGTATGGCAAATACATACTTCCTGAAAATAAAGGGAAGTTTTAAGATTTCTTTATGTTAAATTTGAATTTAGTACCTTTTGAATGTAAATTAAAAAAAAAAAACAACTTTCGTGGTTGTGATTTTCAAAGGAAAAAAGGCAGTGTTCAAAGATCCCAAACAGCAGTAAGGATGTCATAAGGGGAGGGAAAAAAATAAGAAAGCAAGTCCCCAAATACAGTTTTGAGAAAAGATAGTGCTTGGGGAGCCCAGGGAGTTTTCCTTCAGGGATGATGGAAATCCATCAGTTGGAGAGTTGGGATGCAGGAAAATAACTATTTGACCACTTATAGAAGTAAGTATTTCAGAGTTAAATCATAAAGCTGGTATCCATGGTAATATTCAGAGGAGGTGGGATCAATGATGTTTGGTGGATTCTTTCATTTAAATCCACCTTGGTTCCTTTTAGCTTGCCTCACTGTTCCAGTTTAGTCCTAACTCTTAATATAAAACATTCATATAATAAAATACACACTATTGGATGCAAACAAGTGAGAATAACTAGTTTGGATCTCCACTGGCCCTACTTTCCTTTTAAGAAGTAACTTTCATGTAAGTATTCACATTCTAGTCAACCAACTGAGATGTGTTCTCTGATGGTCTAGTCAACCAGGAAATGTGTAGACAGTGCTTATATACTGAGGGGTCTTATCTAGATTTCAGGTGACCATTCAGAATTAGTTTGTAGAACCATCAAAAATCATGTTTGGCCGGCAATTTCAGGGCCAGGGCAAAGGTGCCAAAAGTTAAATAACTGAGTGTGTTGACCTATTGATAATGATTTTCAGTTACTTAAGACAGCCATGGTTACCACCAGTTTAGACTATTAAATGGCAGGCATCTGTCCACTCTTTTGACTCTTTGTTGTGAATTGTTAAAATATAACTGCTTTCATAAAGTGGTACTTTGTATATTTAAACAACCACACACACAAAGCCTTCCTGTGGGAAAAGGACGGGTCACCCATACAATCAGTAAATATTCACATGACCTACATTATGTTTCAGGAACTGTGCTAGTTGCTGCAAATCCAAAGATTAAATTTTATAAATAAAGAGAGCCCCGACCTCAGGAAGTTTATAATCTAGTGGGAAACAGATACGCAAACAAATCAAAGTAACCTGGATAATCCATTCATCTCTAATATATTGCTGAGGCACCCAGGCATCCTTGGAAGAAAGGGTAAAAGTGTAATTATCAGAACTTCCCTTCGGAAAGTTGAAAGGAACACTAAACTTGGATAAATAAGCCACTTAAGATGGTAATGAAATTGGTTAGGGGCCTGGGTCATCTATCTGCCTTCCATGGGGTTTGGTTAAGTTAACTACAGGGATTTAGTTTGGCTGGGTGGGGCATACAGACTTGGGAGGGGTTATCTTACCATTTCCCTTAAACCATACTTAGTCTCTTCTCCAAATGAAATTTGAACAAAGATTTCAAGGACATTCTCTTGACAGGGACTTCCAGAGAGGTTCACATGTCTAGGTCTAACTATTATTATGATTCAGTGAGAAAATTTAGGGAGGCTTAAGCAAACTTTCTCAGGGGTTAAAAGGATCACTTCTGGGAAAGTGTGGGAAGACTTCTCACAAGAGATTTTTTTGTGTGTGGGGAGGCCTGAAAAGTTAGTATCAGTTCCTGGAGATAAGTTTTTCCAGAAAACGTGAATGAATTGTGAGTCATCATAGAGACACAAGATCACATCCTCTATCTGGGAACATAAGAGGACTCCTAGCAAGAGAGAAGTGTGGGCAGCAGGGCTTTAACCTGTAGATGATGGAGAACTCTAGCATGCCTGAACTGTGGGGCATGACAGTGGGAAGGTGGGCTGACATGGGGCAAGGCTGGAGAGGAAGCAAGGGAAGTATTCCAGGAGACTGATGGCACAGAGCAGAATTTGGAAGCTATAGAGCTACTCAGAAATGTGAATGATTAGACTTCCGTAATTGGAAACACAGGGAGTAAGGGGGTAGGGTGGCTAAGAACGCCTCTTGGAATACTGGGTGGAGATGTGGTTTCACTGTGTGCTTTATTTACTCTTACACAATAAGTTATTTCTCTTCTTGCATTTCTTAATAGGAATGTATGTATATTTGAGGAGAAAAGAGAAATTATCTTGCTTCAACTCCAGCCTTATCATAAGGAAAAAAGATAAAAGCTCAGGAATGCAGTATTTTTGCTAAATCAGCAATACCATTCCTGGGCTGTGCCACAATGAGGGACAGACTTTTTACAAAGGATCCAGAGTCATCACCCAAGAAGTGTCCTTCATATTGTCGATCTAGGTTTTCAAGTCAAACAAAACCAGAAAGGAAGAGAGGAAGGGAGGTGGGAGAGAGGAAATATAAATGGAAAGGAAAGGAAAGGGGGGGGGAAGAAGAGAAAGAAGGAAGGAGGAAAGGAAGAAAGATTTTGATAGAACAACAAAACAAAGTCCTAGATTGTGTGGAAAGCAAAGAAATAAAGAGCTAAGAAAAAAAGAGGAAGAAATGAGCAAACCCAGGTTCATCCCCTGAGAGGTTGGTTTAAAGGTTAAGTGTTTCCATATGAAAAGCTGACTTTAGCAGGACTCTGGACACACTCAGAGCAGAGAGAGAGAGACGGAGACAGAGAGAGATGGAGGTGTAAGCTTAATACTGTTAATGAATTGTTTTAGAATAAAAACTCCTCTAGGTCAGGAATTATGCATTTCACAAAGCAAAATTAAAAGTTCATCTCCTTCTGTATATATGATAAAGGATTGTATTTTGTTTTAAATCCCTCAAGTATCCTAGTAGAGAAGGATATTGCGTATTTGGACATTCAGTTTCTCAGAGAATCAGCAATAAAATGTATAAAAATAATTTACTCACATTGGAATTGTAGAAATCTTCTTGGCCTAGAGGCAATAAAACCTTCTCACTCAGCATTTGTGATCCCTTTAATTCCCTCTTTACATCGTATTATAGGCTGAGTTTTTTGTTTGTTTGTTTGTTTGTGGTTCGCGGGCCTCTCACCGCTGCGGCCTCTCCCGTTGCGGAGCACAGGCTCCGGACGCGCAGGCTCAGCGGCCATGGCTCACGGGCCCAGCCGCTCCGCGGCATGTGGGATTTTCCCGGACCAGGGCACGAACCCGTGTTCCCTGCATTGGCAGGCGGACTCTCAACCACTGCGCCACCAGGGAAGCCCTAGGCTGAGTTTTTAAAATAACTGTCAAATAGTTTCATTATTGAGTTTTGTCATTTGTCAAGAGAGTTTTCTTATTGGGTTTTGTTATGGGACAGAGACATATCTGTTCTTCTTGTGTTCTTTCCACTGCTGTAGCAGTAAATTTCCTCAAACCTTCTTTCAGCACATAGGAAATTTGACTGCTCAGCCATCCACCAGTAATAAAAGAAAACCCAAATGTGAAGGAGACAGGAATAATCAGAGAAAGAAAAGATAACATCTACGAAGTTTGCCTGAGGAAGTTCAGGATCGATTCCAGGTTTAAAAGCACAGAAATGAGCCTGAATGAAAGCTTTGTATATTTCAGAGGCCAGGTTCTAAACAGAGAGCCCTGTAAAAGCTCGAGTTGACTCCAGCTCACTCAGTTATCAAGCTTTGCCGAGTGCTCCTGAGGTCAGTGGGTTGGTCTTTTTCAGGCCAGCTATTTTGGCTTTTGGTGCCCCAGCTATAGCATATCCTTAAATTTCTCTATCTTAGACATCTTGCCTCTCATCTTAAAAGGGATCAGAGAGAAAAAGGGAAGACTCTTTGCCCAACTGATGCTTAGAGAAAAATGACATCAAGAGACTGGCTAGAGCTGGATCAGTGTACTTGAAATTTTAAGACTTAACAAAGTGCTGAGCCTAAGGAAGGTAACTGTAAGTACCTGCAGGACCCCCTTCCTTGTGGAAGAGAAGGCACAAAGATGTAATAATAACCAACACGGATTCACTGTGTGCCAGGTATTGGGCTGAGGGCTTTCAATACACTTCTCATTTGATCCTTATAACAACTCTTTGAGAGAGGTTATTATCTCTGCTTTTACAGAAGATTCACAGAAACCTTGAGAGGGTGCTTTAGTTATTTATTACTGCATAATGAATTGTTCTCAGACTTAAAACAACAAATATGTGTTATCTCACAGTCTCTATGGGTCAGGAATTTGTCAGAGGCTTAGCTGGCTGTTTCTGGCTGAAGGTCCCTCATGCTGCTTCAGTCGAGATATCATCTGAAGGCTTGACTAGGGCTGGGGGATCCCCTTCCAAGCTCTCTCACGTAGCTGTTAGCCAGAGGCCTCAGTTCCCTGTAAAGGATGGGTTTTTCCAGAGGGTGCCAGGGCAGCTGTCTTCCCTTAGAATGAAGGATATGAGAGAGCAACTGAATAGGGAGCCTCAGAGCTTTTTTTGACCTAGCCTCAGAGGTGATGTGCCATCACTTCTGCTGTATTCTATTGGTCACACAAAGCAACCCTGATACAAAGTGAGAGGGCATTACACAAGGGCATGAATATTGGGGTGGAGATCATTGGGGCCAACTTGCAGGCTGGCTACCAAAGTTAAGGAACTTGCTCGAAGTTCCACAGAGTTGGCGTTTCACGCTCAGGCACCGTGCCTCTAGAGCTGGTACTTTGTGATCAGGTATAAAGTTAATGTGGCCATATTAGCATAAATGTTACAACTTCCTATTTATATGACTATATTTAATTTCATGACTGCTAATCCCTGGGTGCCAGTGTTCTGGGGAAAAGTGCCTGCTGCTGCCTCTGTTCCTACACAGAGCTGTAGAGGAGCAACAACTTCCAGCCCAGAACTGACATCCCACTCTTTTGACTGGTCTTATTGTTTTCAGTGGCAGTAGTAGGTCCAGATTGAGCACTTGCACTGGATTACACTTGTTTTGTTTCCAGTGTATACTGTGTCATTTCATCTGATCCTCACAAAACAATCCACGTCAGAGGAGGTATTAATTTCCTGACTTGTTACCCTTAAGAAACTGAGGTATAAAAGTTTAGTGCTTTGTGAGGAAGTACTAGAACTTGGGAATTCAAATCTTGTAACTTCTAGCCTCCCCTGAGTCTGCTGGTTTCCATGAATAACTGTTTTAGAGAAATGCTTTGGTGGAAACTTTTGTAACTTAAAAGATTAATCGGGCTTCCCTGGTGGCGCAGTGGTTGAGAATCTGCCTGCTAATGCAGGGGACACGGGTTTGAGCCCTGGTCTGGAAGGATCCCACATGCCGCGGAGCCACTAGGCCTGTGAGCCACAACTACTGAGCCTGCGTGTCTGGAGCCTGTGCTCCTCAACAAGAGAGGCCGTGATAGTGAGAGGTCCGTGCACCGCGATGAAGAGTGGCCCCCGCTTGCCACAACTAGAGAAAGCCCTCGCACAGAAACGAAGACCCAACACAGCAAAAATAAATTAATTAATTAATAAACTCCTACCCCCAACATCTTATAAAAAAAAAAGGAACCTATTAAAAAAAAAAGATTAATCACTGCTTTATGGCTTGATGCTAACCCTTGCATTATTGTAAATCAATTATCTTGTAAATATTTTCACCTTTAGTCTTCACAGGTCCATTATGACTTCCCCAAAAGGGTGTGTCTCTCAGAGAGCAAACTGAAACCACAAAATTAGCACTTCTGTGTTAGCTGTTTTATTTTTGCAGTTTTGTATGGTACTTCAAAATTATAACTTCCTAGGAGATTTCTTCAAACTTAATGATAAACCATTTGCTTTCGTTAACTGTCCACATTAATGAGCACATTTCTTCATTATTTGGTCCACTGGGGAAGCAAGTAGACCCATGAGCTTAGGTCACGTGTTTCAGCATCTAAGGCCCAGGAAGCCAAGGTAATTTAAGGCAGAGCCAAAGCCAGCAGGGACTTTGTTCCCAGCAACCTGAGGGCCAAGGTGGCTTAGGACGTGCAACAGAGAAAGAAGGGCAAGGGGGGTGAATATTAAGTGGGTAACACCACCCACCCCTTCCCTGACTTAACTGTGGGTCCCGCCAAACTGGCTGGGTGGCCCCTGCATCCTTAACACCATCTCTGTGGGGCTGGGACACCATCTTCTTATTTTCCTCAGTTGTTTTAAAGCCAGACCTGCTCAGGTCCATGAATATCATGGATGGCTCCCATTTCCCTATTATTTTCCTTTATTCCTTTATTCCAGGCAGGAAACTCTTGTTGTATGAGATTTAAAGCCTTTGAAGGGCTAAGGCCAGAGGCGATATTTGTGAACTCTCCTGTGTGTACTGAATGCTTACTGCATGGCAGCTGTTGTTGCAGGTACAAGGGATGAGGCTCTAAACAGTAGAGGCAAAGAGCCTGCTCCCATGGGCCTTTACAGTCATGGGGCGGGCAGATAGTAGGCAAGCTGAGTACTGTCTGAGTACTTTCAGACAGTGATACAGGCTAGGACAAAAATAAAGTGTGGTCAAGAGGATGGAGGGACACAAGAAGGAGTTTCTCTGTTTCAAGCATGAGTGTGGCATGATCTTGTTTCTCTTTCTAAAATGCCTCTGACTCTGGTATAGATAATGGTGGAGGGTGGGAAGTGGATTATCCAGGTGAGAGATGATGCCAGCTTGGACAGGGTGTTAGCACGGGAAGGAGCAGAGATAAGGATGACTCCTTGAACAGTCGGCTGGCTAGCCCAAGTGGAGACCTTTTTCTTGCCCTCATGGCTCTATCCTTCCCAGAAGAGCTAATCTGCAGTGGTCCCTCCAGTTCCCTCATCCTACTGGATACACTTCCTCTTTCCAAGGCAGGTCTTGGGGAGGGCCTTCTACATCATGCACCCAGCATGTCAGCAGAAGGTAATTCTCTAATTCAGCAAATATTTATTGAATATTTTCTACGTTAGGCACTTTGTTGGTCCCTGGAAATATAAAAATAATACACATGGCCCTTGCCCTCAAATAATTCTTAATCTTAAAGGAAACATAAACATGAACTATAATAAAAAGAGCTAAGTGTCCTAGTAAATGATCAAAGTGCTGTGGAAGCTCTAAAGAGAACATGATAAATGCTGCCCAGGGAAGTTCATATATGGAAACCAACCAAGCTTAAAGGGTTAATAATTAATGGGCCTGAATACAACCTTTCCGATCTTGGAGCCATCAGACTGGCTCCCAGGCATGCAGTTCACCTACATGTTTAGCCCTCAACAGTTTACAGCCCCGACCCCCGATTCTGTATGCAGTTTACGTCAGAGAGAATACTTTTGGCTGCACGTAACAGAATACCTGGCCCAAAGTTGTTTAAACTATAGACTCTTATTGTTAGCATCTTCTGTAATTGGAAGTGCAGAGGTAGGGCAGTTCTAGAGCTTGTTAACGCAGTGGTCCCACAGCTTCCTCAAGGGCCCAGAGTCTCTGCGTCTTTCAGCTCTGCTGGTCTCACACTGTTACTTTCGTTCTCAAGCTTGTCCTCTCAGGTCGAGCATGGCTGCTGCTGCAATGTGTCATTTGTCACACAGCCATTTCACAAGGCAGGGAGGATGCTGTTCCTCATTCATAGTCTGTTCTATCAGGGAGGAAAACTACTTCCACAAGTTCCCTGGCCCAAGGCAGACTTTCCCTCGTGTCTCCTTGGCCAGATTTGGGTCATTTGTCTATTCTAAACCCATCCCTGGCAAGGGGAAAGGATTACCAAGCTTGGACTAGATTAACCAAGACTCACCTTTCTGGGACCAGGAGGGAGCTCCTTCCTCAGCCCTTGGAAGGGGAAAGGGAATTACCTAAGTTGAACTGGAGATTCTAAAAGGAAGAAATGGGAGGTCTATGCAAGTGTGTCAGATATTTTATGATTGCTCATTTTTCATTACATTGGAAAAATTTAATTTACTAGCAAAAGAAAATAGATTTCAAGCCAGCTCTGATCTCCAAAGAATCCAATCATATAACTCTCTCTCTCTCCTCACTTTCCTTCCTAACCAAACGAGTTTATTGTAAAGCAGGGTGTTTTGACGCTGCCTTTTTGATCCTGAAGGCATTTTGAGCCCAGCACTTGCTTTCTGTTGTTATCCAAAATGATTGAGAATAGGGAAGAATTGAGTTTGCAACATTTAAGATACAAATCTGAGAAAATGGAGGGGGTCAGAAACATCTGAGGGAAACTACTCTCAATTTTCTCATATAAACTGTTGTATTTTATCCAATTCATAATGGGAAAATGTGGCGGAAACAGTTAACATAAAACAAAACAGTCAACGTAAAGAAGTTTAAAAATACATGGTAAAAGTTAGACCTGTAAAAATTGACCCAGGAAAGTAGCATTTGAAATAATCTACATGGTAATCATTTCATTAAGATGAAAATGGTTTGACTGGACTGAAAAGAAAATCCTGAACTCCAAAAAAATCAAGCAGCCCCTTCGTACTAGCTGGTGATCCCCATGCCCCAACCCCTACCCTGTGCTCCCCCGCTGCTCCCTCGCGTACTCATGTGTCTCCTCTCCCCAGGCCTCCAGCACCTCCCCACGGTCATTCTCAGCTTACAGCCAACCTTGCTTTCTATTTTAAGGAGAAAACTAAGGCTATTAGGAGAGAAGGTCCTCAATTCCCACCAGCCCCCTCTCAGCACCTGCCCAAGGCCAAACCCTTCTTTGTACACTGACCTCATCCTCTTTCACTTACTAAGAGATGTGGCTGCAGCTATTTCCTCTGCCCACTGCGCTGTCATTTCCCCCTCTCTATATAAATAAGCTGTAAATCTCTCACATCCTGAAAGAAAGGGAGGGAGGGAAGGAGGGAGGGAGGGAAGGAGGGAGAGAGGAAGATCCTCTCCGTACCCCACATCTCTGCCCACCTCCCAGTCCCTTGCCCTGCTCCCTTTACCAAAAAACTCCTGGAAGAGTTTTCTATTTTCTTTGTCTGCTGTTCCTCTCCCACTCCCTCTTAAACTCACTGGCATGAGGCTTATCCTCACCTGTCACTAAAATGTTTGGCTCTGCTCGCGTCAAAGTCCCTAACCTCTGTGTTGCTGAGTCCAGGGCTCAGTTCTCCCTCTGAGTCTCCCATTCCCTGTCAGTTGATCATGCTTCTTCTCCCCTCCTCTGTGTTTCCACTCTCTCCTAGATTTTTCCTTCTGCACCTCCACATGCTCCCTCCCATTCTCCGTAGGGGCTCCTCCTCCTGTCTGACTTCTATTTTTAACATCTTTATTGGAGTATAATTGCTTTACAATGGTGTGTTAGTTTCTGCTTTATAACAAAGTGAATCAGCTATACATATACATATATCCCCATATCTCCTCCCTCTTGCGTCTCCCTCCCACCCCTCTAGGGGGTCACAAAGCACTGACCTGATCTCCCTGTGCTATGCAGTTGCTTCCCACTAGCTATCTATTTTACATTTGGTACTGTATATATGTCCATGCCACTCTCTCACTTCGTCCCAGCTTACCCTTCCCCCTCCCCGTGTCATGTCTGACTTCTGACCTCGGACTCCAAGGCTTCATCCTAGAACCTCTTCCTTCTTTCCCCCAGGTGATCTCATCTACTCCCATGGCCTTAAACACCATCTATAACCTGACAACAACACCCAAATTTATATCTCCAGACCAGACCTCTTTCCTGAACTCTACATGCATATATGCAACTATTAAGTGGACATCTCCATTTTGATGCTATTAGAATCTCAAAGTAACATCTCCCAAAACTTTTTAATCCCCTCAAACTTATTCCTCCCTTAATACATCTGGTCTCAGCAAATAGCAATTCATTTGTTTTTCAGTTACTGAGGCCAAAATTCATGCAGTTCTCAACTCCTCTCCCTTGTTCGCACTCAACATCCAATCGGTCAGCAAATCCTATCACTTCTACCTTCATGTTCTTTCAGAATTTGGCCGTATCTCAGCAACTCCACTATTACCACCCTAGTCCAAGACGCCATCACCTTTCACCTGCAATATTGCAAAAATCTCCCTATTTCTCTTCTTACTCCCTGCATTGTATTCTCAATACAGCTGGCAAGATGACTGTGATAGACAGAATTCTAAACTGATTCCCCAGATTTCCTCCCTGCCCCATGTGCTAATCTCTACCTAATCTCTGAGGTTGTGGATATAATGGATTTTATCCTGGTGGTTAGGTGATGTTATATGGTGGCATAATCAGCTTTAAGAAAGGAAGATGACCTGGGTGAGCCTGATCGAATCACATGAGCCCTTAAAAAGCAGAGTTTCTCTAGCACTTAACCGTGACACTTAACCTCCTAACATAAGGCATTATTTATTTACTGTTTGCTCCTATGTCTCCCCCCATTAGAATGTAAGCTTCATGAGGGCAAGAATTTTTTATGTTTTGTTCACTCATATCTCTAGTGCTCAGAACATTGAAGAACAGAGTGGGTGCTTTCCTAGAGGTGTCATAACAAATACCATACACTGAGTGGCTTAAAACAACAAAAATTTATTCTTCCACAGTTATGAAGCCCAGAAGTCCAAAATGAAGGTGTCATCAGGGCCACGCTCCCTCTGAAGGCTCCAGGGAAGAATCCTTCTTTGCTTCCTCCAGCTTCTGGTGGTTACTGGCAATCACCTTGACTTGTAGCTTTATGACTCCAATTTCTCCTTTCATTGTCACACAGCCTTCTTCCCCTTCTGTCTCCACATGGTCCTCTTCATTTTCCAAGTCAGCAAAAGCATGTCTTTGCATGACCTTCTTATAAGGACATTCCCTAATCCCGTACGACCTCATCTTAACTAATTACATCTACAAAACCCCTATTTCCAAATAAGGTCACTTTCTGAGGTTCCCAGTGGACTTGAATTTTGGGGGGTGGGGAAACTATTCAACCCAGTACAGCTTGACAAACATTTGGTGAATTAAAGAAATTATCTTAGAGCTCATGTAAAAGCATATTTTTGATGAACATTTTTTAATGTTATTTTAATTCTGATTAAAATTCTTATATTCCTTATATTCCTAACTATTCCTAACTATTCCTAACTATGGGGTCAAGTGATCCACTACTAGATCACACATACCTATTCGTATAGTGCCAGCAGCTGTTTGATAAAATAAATTCATCCTTTCAGCTTACTTGAAGACATGACTATTCAGATTAAATATTTAACTAATGATAGAAGATTACTTGATTAATTGGCAAACTATATGGTATAGAAAATAAGCGTTGAAGAAGATGTTGTTGTAGCAAAATGTAGTGTACGGAGTGAGGGGTAGTTCCAGAGGCATGAGGAGGGACCATGAAAAACTGAAGGCCACAGATGCGGATTGTTTATTTGAGAAGTAGGCTGATAAATACAAGAAGAGAAATGGGAAGATGGCTGCCAGAGCCCACAGGGTCAGTAAGTATTTATTTGATATGGGTACACCCTGTGCATGCTTATGGACGAAATGAAGATACTGAGAAGAGATGGAGATGGAGGGAGAAGAGATGAAACAGAGCCCCTGAGAAATCAAGAGGACCAGGATCTGAGGCCCGGGGCAGGTCCGCTTCTGCCTCCGAGTGCTGAGGAAAGGGTTAAAGAGTGGAGGAAGGGACAGACAGAAGTGGAAAGCAGAGTAACAAACAAGCCCCTGTGGTGGCTCTAAAGGAGGAATCGCTGCATCTTTTCATCGGACAAGTTCCCACTCTTTTGAAAATGTGTACTGCAGGGCCTGAGTTATTCAAGATTTTATGTTTAGGATCTAGGAAACATGAAAAGAAAAAGGTGTGGGGGGAGAAAAGAAACCTATTATAAGGCTTGCATGGCTACTTTTTATGAGTGTAGGGAAAAGATGATGAGAGTTACCAGTTGTACCATGGAAGAGAGGAGGAGGGGAGTACAACCTTCTTTCTCAGAAAGAGTCACAGAGTTGCCATCCTTAATAACACTCCAGAGAGAAAATTCTAGGGTTTTCAGAAAGAATTGATGCCCCTCTGACTTCGGAACACTAGAACAAATTATGTTCTAATGTAACCTACCAACTGTCCCAGGTCCAAGTGATACTACCAAGCTGCCTGTTTAGATTATTTGCAAAGATTGAATCCAGACACTTCCAGAAAGTCTAATCCATCTATGCTAACTCACAAAAACTGCCAACAAGCATTTACCATGTACCTCACTCTGCTGCATACTTAGGTTGTTTAGAGCAGTGGTTATAACCACAGGCTTCAGAACCCTATTGCCTAGGGCTTACTAGTCATGAGACTTGAGTCTGGTTACTGTCTGCATCTCAGTTTCCTTACCTGTAAAATTGGGATGAAAATAAGTTAATAAGTGTACAATGCCTAGAATAGCCCAGCACATTGGAAGGTCTCTATAAGTATCTGTAATGACTACTTTTTATATATTTTTAATTAAAAAAAATTTTGTTAACAGTCCCAGAGACAGGCATTATAATAATACTTGTTTCACACTCCTGAAAGTTTTGCTGGGTGAATGCTGGAAAGGGCAATTTCTATGGCAGTTTTGTTTTCCAGTGATCATTTTCCTCACCTCCTGGCAGACAAACAGTTGTCACAGAGAGTAGCCTTGTTGATAATGCTTGTAAATCTTTCTGGAAAGTTCTTCAGTGACTTGGTATCAGAGCGTTCAGCTTCCCCAAATGCTGATGTTCTCTAATCAGTTTTCTTTCCAAACTAATCATTTCTAGCTTGCCCTGTGACCTCCCAGTGATGTCTCACTACAACTACTACTGCTAAAAACCAGCCCTTTGCTAAAATAGTTGCTTGTTTCACGGGCCTGTGGGTCATTTATTTATACAGTTAAGAAGACGTTTCCACCTTTCAGCTGTTTCTCATCCCCTTGCATTACACTGGCTTAATGTCAGTGGACATAGTGGGGTGTAAAAGCCTTGTCAATAGTAATTATGGCCACTGTTATCCAGTCCTGATTATTCCCAGAAGAGTCCTGACAAGGGGTGAGGGAGTAACTATAATCAGAATAAAAAAATAGAGCAGGACTTCCCTGGTGGCGCAGTGGTTGAGAGTCCACCTGCCGATACAGGGGACACGGGTTCGTGCCCCGGTCTGGGAAGATCCCACATGCCGTGGAGTGGCTGGGCCCGTGAGCCATGGCCGCTGAGCCTGTGCGTCCGGAGCCTGTGCTCTGCAACGGGAGAGGCCACAACAGTGAGAGGCCCGCGTACCGGAAAAAAAAAAAAAAAAATAGGGCAGTTTCCATTTCAAAACGGAATAAAGCCATCCTGATGCCCTGTTTAGTGCTGGCTTCCTAAGTGTGCTGAACCTCCTGGCTCTTCACTGGGGTGAGGGCAGGGTGAACTGGATTTAGTTCAGGCAGTCCCTTTGGCCTTGCATTTCTTCACCAGTGGCTGTAGACATCTTCATCTTGACCTGAAGTTTGAGACATGAATATTCTGCCCGCTTTCACTTCTCTGCCGTGTATATTGGAATCTTATGTTGATATTCATATTGTTTCAAGGCAGTTAGAATTTCAGTCTCAGCATCTGTCTTTCAAACTGGTCTTGGGAGCTTTTTTTTTCGTGTTGCTGACCATTCTGAGGAATGTCTAGATAGGGTCGTCAAGCTACAGTCAGGGCTGGCTGCTTAATTTTGTAAATTAAGTTTTATTCGGAATACAGCCTTTTCTATTCATTTAGATGTTGTCTGTGGCTGTTTTCAGGCTACAATGGCCGACTTGAGGAGTTGCAAAGCTAAAATATTTACCATCTGGCCCTATAAGAAAAAGTTTGCCAACCCCAGGTCTAGATATTGTTATCTTACAGCCGAAAGAGACCTTCTTATTTTACAGGTAAGTTGTGTAGATCCTCACAGAGACGTGATGAACACTGAACTCGCACTAGATGTTTCAGCAGAGAAATTTGATATAAAAATTGGTTACACAAATTAAAGAGCAAAAGAAAAAATTATGAGGTAAGTGAGAGACAGGAGCTGTAGGAAATAGCTATCTCTAGGGCTTGGGAAAAAGGAGAAGAGGGACATAGAAGTTCTGGGCTCTAAGCTCCAAGGTGTGTGAGGCATGCAACTGAGAGGCAGGATGCAACAGGTTCAGGTATAAAAAGAAAAGCAGGAGGCTGGGATAGGTGCTCCCTTGGGGCACCTGCTGACAGGACCAGCAAGATAAAGGGAGTCCCTCCTCCTATCCTACTGACTACACTCCTCTGTGTTTCCCTATCGGCAGGACCTAACAGGAAGCCTACAGAGGAAGGGGTCTGGGAAACACAGCTGTAGACCCCCTTCCCAGCACTACTGAGCAAAGGATAGAGGTGTGTGTTTGAGCTGATAGACAACAGGTAAATTACGGTCACAGGCGTAGAGAAGTGAGAATGCCTGGTGACAGCGAGTGGAAGGCTGGAGCCTGAGGCTCCTGTCCTCACTCTATTTAGACCCAGCAGGTCCAGTGCACTGCTTTCCTACTTACCAGTCTCTTGGAGTTCACGACGCTCACATTTAGAGCTGTGTTCCTGTGTTTGTGCTCTCCTGTTTATGTTGTCTGGCTTTTATCTTTTCATTTGATAAATATTTATGAAGCGCCTTCTACAGCCAGGCACCATCTAGGCCGTGCTGAGATAACTAGCAGACAAAACGTAACAAAACACAATCAATGTCCTCCTGGAGCTCACAGACAGTCAAGAGAGGCAGATGATAAACAAATAAAAACTAGAGTACGTTAGATGGCATCACTGCCGAGGAAAAAAAATGCCAAGCCAGGAAGGGCGATACAAAGAGAATTTCTTAACCATGCGGTTGTAAATGTTAGTCCAGGAAAGGAAGGTGACATTTAAATAAAGACCTAAAGGAGGTAGGGAACAAGCTTTGGGCACATCTGAGGGGAAGAATATTCCAGGCAGAGGGTGTAGCAAATTCAAAGTCTCTGAGGCAGAAGTGGGCCCAGTGTGTCTGAGGAAGAGCGGGGAGGCCAGAGCAGATGGAGTGGAGGGAAAAGAGGAGAAGGAGGGCGGAGTCACGACACGGACAACCCCTCGTTGTTTCCTTTTTTCCAAATGTTTGCTATTCCGGAAAATGTGCATGGTACCAGTTGGTTGGCCTTTCAGAGTAGACCTTTGAAAATACAGCGATTACATCCCTAACAAAAGTTTGGTCATCTGACACTCTGATCTTTGAGTAAATGCTTAGAGCACACAGCCCCAGGTTCAAGGGCTCCAGCTCAATGGCAATGCATTTATCAGATGCACTTGATGTCCCTGGGATGTTTCTCTTATTGAGAAGGGAAATCTGGTGATAGTGATTATATTTTAATGTCTCCTGTGTATAGTAATCAGAGAAGTATCACTTTTCACAATTCCTCTAATTCCTCTCAAGTCCAACATGTTCCCACCATGTGAACGCTGTGGATGGTATTAAACTTGTCGAAGGAGGAAGTGATGCTCGTCAGTACTCAGCAAATGATTCAACTGTATTTATCCTAGATGCTTTCTCAACGTGATGCTCTTATGCTTTCTTGTTAGGATCGTTTGGGATTTGAACACAGTGAAAGTTAATTAGCTATTATTTTATTGCAGTGAAATTCCTCATCTCAGCAGCACTGCTAGGTACTCCAAGGGAGAGACTCTTTCATCTTTGTATCCTGATTGCCTAGCACATGCTTGGAACAAAATAATAATAAATAGTTTGACCTATCTGGAGGGCTTCCTAAATTTTAAATCCTGAGCTAAGAACTTTGCATACATTATCTCATTTCATCATGGCAGATCCCTAGGGGCTAGATAGTGCTATTATTATCATTTTATAGGTTACAAAGTTGAGGTTTTGAAAGATTCAGTAACTTTCCTAAGGCTCCCGTGCAAGAATTAGGCCTGGGTTCAAATTCAGTCTCTCTGATTTCAAAGCCACCAGGGACCCAACCCCTTATTGGTATTTGTTGAATCATTGGTGATGGGTGGCAGCCCGCGCGTGCTGCTGGAGAATAAAGGATGTGAGCAACTTTCCAGTCAATTTCTTCTTCTGCCTTCTTGATTTTTCTTCCTCTGTCCCAATGTCAAGGCTGCTATTTTGCTAGAGCAAATTGTAAAGTAACACTCATTTTATTTCCTTAGCATCAATATAAAATGTTAACTGATTAGCATATGGAACACAAAAACTCTATAACCAGATATCTATTCCCCATGTTTAACAACTTTATGAGTTTATGAGCTATAAAGAGCACTTCTCCTTTTAGTTGCATTTCATTAGCCATTTATTTCCCCAAACAGTTTCTCTTTCTGAGGTAGAAATATTTTATATCACAGTTACATACAGACAAAAAAAGGTTATTATTAATGAATATAAAAAAATTCAAAATATCCTGTAATCATAAAATAACCATCGGTTAAAGCAAGACTATTCTGTAGAACTACACCACTCTCTTACTTAGAATTCTGGAATTCCTTTTATTCAGAAAAGAGTTTGATCCTACAACCAGGGCTCATTAAGATACCATACACTTTGATGAGAAATTATTGTTAAGTTGAACCATTTTAAAAGCTGTTATTCTGCCATTTTTGATTGATAAAAATGGCATTTTCGTATGGTTCAACCTAATAGTTGGTCTCAGCAAAACAGTAAAGTATAAAGCTGTTAACCGTTTTTTGATTTTTAAATTCAAGGAGACATGAATCTAGGAGTTTCTGTGGAAACTGATGGGTAACATATGATTAGCTGCTCTGCTTGGCTAGCATAATGCTTTAAACTGATAAGTCAAAAAAACGATATGCCTCAGGCCCACCAGGAAGACCACACTAGCAGCCCAAGACCTTCATCTGTTGTTGCACGGGTGCCCCGTCAGGGAGCAATCAGACAAGGAAAGAGAAATGTGGGCGTGTCCTCTGGTGTTGACAGAATAGGTTGTAACTTGGCAGTAAACTATGAACTTGCTAAAGGTCAAAACCTGGATTTGGCACTCACGTCTCACAGAACTCGCTTATCTAGATGTTTCGAAAGCATCTTCCAGTTTGCGCTGCTTTTCAAATGACAAGGCAAAAAACAAGGAACATTTGTTGCTCTGCTTGTTCCAGTTTTGCAGTGGTGTTTGGGGTCTGGGGAGCCAGGATAGGGAACCCGGCTTGAAGGTCGTTGTAAAGGAGCTGAGAGAGGGTAACACAAGCCAAGGGTGGCCCGGGCCTTGCACCCATGTCCTGGGCCATAGCAAGAACGCGGCCTGGCATCAGTATGGATATCTGAACATCAGCAGATGGATCGAAATCACGCTGAGCCCATTATGAGCAGAAGGGAGTCTGAATCTGGCAGAGATGATGGGTTTAGAAAGGCTGAGGCCTGATGAGAGGATGAGCCCAGTGACATCTGAGGCGAAGAGGCAGGAGAGGTAAGTGCCCAGCAAGGAAGAGCGGCATGCAGGGCAGCAGGTGACCTCACAGGGGATTTTTGTCTCAGTTATTTTATTATGCCAGATTGAAGTGTGTTGTCCTTTAAAACCTGGGCAAATACCCTCATGTGAGATAACACTGTATCTGATCTATATTGTAGGTATGCAGTTCATTCTCACAAAATCAAGAGTCAGTGATAGACACTTTATGTTGATATGTCTGTCTTGTTATAGATATGTATGTCTTAGTATGTGTGGACTGCTGTTATAAAGATAGCAGAGATTGGGTGACTTAAACAACAAACATTTATTTCTCACACTTCTGGAAGCTAGAAGTCCAAGATCAAGATGCCAGCAGATTCGGTGTTTAGTGTCTGGTGAGGACCCGTTTCCTGTGTCCTCACATAGCAGAAGGGGTGAGAGAGCTTTCTGGAGTCACTTTCTAAAGGGAACTAATCCCACTCATGAGGATTAGTACTCATGATCGAATTACCTACCAAGGGCTCCCCCTCCTAATACCATCATATGGCTGTTACGATTTCAACATGTGAATTTTGAGGGGACACAGACATTCAGTTGGTTGTAATATATGCGTGTGTGTATAAATTGATCTATTTCTATTTACAGATCTATCTAAACATCTACATCAGCAGATAATATTAGGATTGTGAATGTCTCTTACCACTGATACCTTGATTTGTACTAATTTGGTGATGTGTTTTATATTCATTTTAGACTAATAGCTCTTGATAGCAGGGTATTTATCCTCAACAATGATACTTTATAACTATTTTTATATAATAGGATGATTGGATGAATACAAACAACTGAGGGTGTTTAATGAACAAATCCAGATTTGTAATTTTGTAGTCCAACATGAGTTTCAAATATTATTTTCTGTAGCACAAGGCTTTACTTCTTATTTAAAGGTTAAACTCAAGGACTGGCATTACTCACTTGCTGTATTTTTGCTAACAAACACAAATATCTTATTAACTTTCAGGGGAGAAATGCAGGATTGAATTGAAAAACAAAAGTTTTTAAAAGAATATTTTACTTAACAAACTAGGCTTAAACAAAATCAATAAAATAATAAAATAAAGGGTAGCAACTTTATCTATCGAAGCTGAAGTTTTTATAGGCAGAAACAAAACTATGTTATCAGATCAAATCCAAAGAAATAAAACCTTAAGAACACTTTTTTTTTTTTTTTTTTTTTTTGTGGTACACGGGCCTCTCACTGGTGTGGCCTCTCCCGTTGCGGAGCACAGGCTCCGGACGTGCAGGCTCAGCGGCCATGGCTCACGGGCCCAGCCGCTCGACGGCACATGGAATCCTCCCGGACCGGAGCATGAACCCGAGTCCCCTGCATCGGCAGGCGGACTCCCAACCACTGCGCCACCAGGGAAACCCAAGAACACTTTTTGAAAGAGCATTTCCTATACGAGATCTACTTCTCCACAGGCTGTAAAAAATTAACACGAGAAGATACTGCTGGCTTTGAAATCCCTGAAAAGAACTGCAGTTATAGGAATGTTATGGTAGTGGCTGATTTTGTGAGTGTATGTTTACACGTACGTGGAAAATGTAGAGAGTTTGGAAAAAGACTTTAAGGTATTTGTCATCAGTGGAGGCTCTGGGATTGAGGAAGAGGAATCACACTGGCTTGACTGTGCTTGTAGGATGATGCCCTACTCCAATCAACAAAAACTTTTTGTGTGTGTGTCTTTTATGCCATACAACTGTGCTAGATGCTAAGGTTGATGAAAAACAAAAACAAAAAACCCAAACCAATGAACAAAAACCCAAAGCCCTGTCTTCAAAAGAATACATGGCCCAGCTGAGTAGATTACACAGGCAGGCATGGAAAAATAGTTATCAACACAAGTTAGTAAGTGACAGGAGCCCAATGAGTAGCATGGGGGCAAAAGTCAGAGGCCGAATTGAGGTCTTCGTGACAGAGGTGGGAAATGGAGGAGGGAGGCTTGTGACAGATGGGGAAGCAGTTGAGGACATGCCAGGAAGTGGCTTAGGACAAGGAGTAGAGGCAGACAAGCCTAAGAAGATCTGCTGGGTTCAGTAGGCAGATCAGTGTGACTAGGTTAGAAGGTTCTTGCAGGGAGAGAGTGAAAATAAGCCTGGAAAGGTCTCACATCAGACTGTGGGGCTGCAACTGCCAGGCTAAGCAGTCTGAATCTCCCTGTAGACAGTGGGGACTCGTTGGAAGCTTTTGAGGAAGAGATCACCAGAATGAAAGTGGCATTTTAGAAAGATCATTCCGGTGACGGCGCAGGGCAGGAATTGGATCGGGAGAACCTGATGGCAGGGATATCTGGAGAAGAGGTTTCGTAGGAAGAGTCAATAGGGTTGATTGGTTGTAGGGGATGGTAAAAAAGAGGGAGACATCAAAATGATCTTCAGCCTCTGAATTGGCGTCTTCAGTAACAGAATATGAAACCACACAAATTTCCTATGGAAATCTAGTTTTGGAAGGAAGACAATTATTTTAGACAGGGTATGTATAGGGTTAGAGTGGGGCAAGTCAACTAAGAAGGCTGAACACAGCACTGGAAATGTAAGCGTGGGTGCGGTAGGCTAAGGTAGTGAGAGCAGATACTGTCATTCATCTAAATGGTAAGTATGCCTGAAGCCCTGGAACTCACATTCTCTGGAGTTCCCTGGAAGGAAAACTGTAGAGAGAGAGGAGGAGAAAGCTGAAGACTAATATCAAAGCATTTCTGCCTTACAGGTCAGTGGAGAAAAATAGAGTCAAAGTAGGAGATGGAAAAATAATGGTCAGAGAGTTAGGAGAAGGACTGAGGCTGTCACAGAATCCAAGGGAAAGGTTTCATGTAAACTTTAATCAAATTCAAGCAAAAATGATGATAGAAACGAAGGTCTCTGAACTGGGTGATCAGTATATCTTAAAGGTCTTTGCAGGGCAAGAGGGCTTAGAAGTGGACCTCAGGGCCTCACGAAAGGATCATCTAGCCTCGTGCCATCCACTGCATGATTGCATTGACTGGGAAGGTGCCCATTCAAATTGAGATATACTGTAATCATGAATCACATATCAGATTTTAAAGACAGTACGAACAGAAAGAATGTGAAAGGTCTATTAATAACATATAAAAACAACGACACACTGAAGTGATAAAAATATTTGATATACTGGCTAAATAAAATATTAATTTCACCTTAAAAATTTTCAACTATGTCTACTAGAAAGTGTACTCACACTATATTTCCCTTGGACGTTGTTGATCTAGACCTTCGAAATGAAGCTCACTAATGTAGCACCGTGAAAAACACGCTCTCGCAAACACTTGAACAGCTAAATGCATTTTTACCCTTTTTCTCAGTCCGAACTCTTTCAAAATGTGTTTTGCATTTTGTCAGTGTGTTTCTGTATTTTGTGACTAGTGTATATATCCTTTTGTTTTATTTTATTTATTTTTTTTTATGCGAAACAGGTTATCCCGTCTTACTGAACATTTGGCTCTTTTTTCCAACCAGCAGATGATGCTACAGCTGACAGTCGCAGAACCTACACCCTAACCGATTACTTAAAAAATACTTTTAGAGTGAAGTTCTACACCTTGCAATGGATTTCAGGTAAGGATTTTTGGCGGAGAGGGGGCTGATTTTTATGGTTATTTTCATTCTGGTTAGGTTGTGGGGCACTTTTATGGCGCTGAGAAAATATTCTTATTTTTTTTTTAACCGTATGGGAAAGTATTTTTTTTTCTACTTAAGGGTGGAAAGGGGGATAAGACAGAAAGAAACTTGAGTATTTCTCTGATACATACTGTAAAAAGTTAAATGTGAATTGAACCCTTTACAATAATGATGGAAAAAGGAAGGCATACTAGTGTGATATTCATCAGTTCATGTTTTTCCAACTTAGAAATGCCTTTTTAGTACTTGTGTGAATTTGTCTTAAATTTTTATTGCATGGTTTTTTAGCTTATGAAGATGTTTAAAAGCAGCTTGAAATACTGATCTGGCCGTTTTCTCTCTTTAGATCATGAATATCTCTACAAACAAGAAAATAATATCTTGCTATTCAATGCCGAATATGGAAACCGCTCCATGTTCTTGGAGAACAGTACACTTGTATGTTTAATCACATAATTAATTCATGCTTTAAGGGAATTCTGGGGATTTTCTTTTTCATAACCTTTCAAATCATGAGTACTATCATTTCTCATCCTGTTGGACTCTCTCTGCAGCATATGGCACAGTGGATCTTTCTCTTCTTCTTGGAATGCTCCCTGCCTTGGCTACTTTTTAGTCTCCTTTGACGATTCCTCCTCCTCTGCTCATACTCTTACGTGTAAGTGCTCTGCAGGGCCGTGTCTTCACTGCTACCCTCCCTCCTCACTTTGCATGCTCTCCTTCAGCGAATTCCATGCACTTCCACAGCACAGGTGCTTCTCAAATACATGCCTGTAACACTAACCTCCTCCCAAGATCTAGACCTCTGTTTCCAACAGCTTGCCGGTTCTGGCACATGGATGGCCTGCAGTCATTTTAAACTCAGTGTCCCAAGCTAAACTAGTTATTTCCCCTTCCCTCTCCTAGCAAACGGAAGGCATACTAGTCCTCTTCCTGAGTTCCCAATCTTGGTAAAAAGCGCCCTCTTCAAAGTCACTTAAGCTAGAAACCTCAGAATCCTTGATTCCTCTGGCATTCCCCTTATTTAGCTACTCAACAAAACCTATCAGTCCTCCCTTGCAACGTCAAGTGTCTCTCGGATTTCCATTTCCACGGTATAGTCCTGGTTCGAAGCCTTGATTAATCCTGTGACAGTATTCTAACGAGTGTCCCTCTCTCCATTCTGTAAATCAGACCACGGCATTGCCCAAGTCCAGGGCTACTGTAACCCCTCCCCTCTCGTCTCATCTCAGCCACTGGGTCACCAGAGCATCTTTGTAAAAGCCAGATAGGATTCTATCACATCTATGTGCAAAAAGTAGTTCAGGGCTTCCCTGGTGGCGCAGTGGTTGAGAGTCTGCCTGCCGATGCAGGGGACATGGGTTTGTCCCCCGGTCCGGGAGGATCCCACATGCCGCGGAGCGGCTGGGCCTGTGAGCCATGGTCGCTGAGCCTGCACGTCCGGAGCCTGCGCTTCGCAACGGGAGACGCCACAATAGTGAGAGGCCCGCGTACCGCAAAAAAAAAAAAAAAAAAAAAAAAAAAAAGTAGTTCATAGGTCTATTTCTTATATCTAGGCCTTGGCTATTTTTCTAATTTTATGTCTTCTCTTTGTCTGACGCACCCTATACTGTATTCAGGTTACAACTAACCTTTAGGCAGTCTCTAAATATGCATGCCCTTTCTGCATCTGGGTTTTTACTCCTACTGTTTCCCCTCCTGAGGAAGTTCTCTCTCTGCTCCTGATCCCCACCCACATAGCCATCTTTCCTTCATTAAAATAAATCCTTCCCTCCCTGATTCTCTAACCCTGATCACCACCCACCTTGCCTCATGGTCATTTGTGTGAGGGAGTGTGCCCCCTCTTCTAGACCGGAACCTCTCAAGCTACCAGACACAAGTCTAGAACCGTACCCTCTACACAGTAAGTACTCAATAATGGCAGTTAAATGGAATCGTTCAATTGTTCTTTTTTCTACTTGATTGACAGGATGAATTTGGATATTCTATAAATGATTATTCAGTATCTCCTGATAGACAATATATTCTCTTCGAATACAACTATGTGAAGGTAAAAGAAATGCTTTTTTACTGTGACATTTAAAGAATCCTATGAGTACGTTATTTTATAACTGATTTCAAGTCTGTGACTATTTAGGATTGACACCTAAGTAAAACCGTAGGCGCTAAAAACTCATTAATTCAGTATCAGAAGGAGAAATGGTCATTCTCATTCATAAAAGATAAGTCTAATGAATGTTTTTTAAAAAATTCATTTTCAGGGTTTTCAAATACTAAAAAGCTAAAGTAATATTATACATAGATACTAAAAACATAAGTTAATAAAATAGAACTTATAATTTAAAAGTATGTGTACATGTCTGACTTGTACATCCAGTAATAGAACCCTTTATTTCCTTTGTCTCAGTTCGACATATATTAAAACTCTCAAGTATTTGCTTTAAAAACAGTTAAACTTCTCATCCTCTAGAAGAGACTCTGCACGGTGACTCAGACCACCTCCCAGCCCCCAGGTCCCACCATATACAAACCGTTCCAAAGGGGCAGCCTCAGCACAGGTCATCAGTGCCCTGCAGGGAGTGCTCAGCTTCCTCCAGTTGCCCAGCCCAACATCAAATTCTCACACATTGAGGAAAGGTTACAGCCTAATCACACATCCTTCTCATGTTTAGGGTGGCTGCCAATTGCCAGTGACTTTCACTGCAGCTTTTTGATTATTCATGGATTTGACAACGGTTGTTGAGTATAGGAAGTTTGAGACATACCGGAAAGATTAAAAACCTGTAGAGAGATTCTGCTTGAAAACAAAATACAAAGCTGGGGATCCCTACCTCTGCCTTTTTTCTCTGGAATAAATAGTAAATACTGAGTGACCTTATCCCACACACCAGCGCTCCTGTATTCAGGCCATGCCGACCATCCCGTACTCCGTTTCCCATTTTGGGATGGTAACTCCCGCTTGTAATATTTGCCCTGATTCATTGTGCTGGGCTCCATTTCCTGGACATGAAGCCTTGCTGACTATGTTCTGCTAAACCAATCCACCAGGAAGGAATCAGAAGCCTAAGCCAACTTTAACACATCTGTTCCCAGTTAATGAATTAGTGTTTGTTTAATTCGGTGGTTCTCATTGCTGTCTACGGATTAAAATCACTTAAGGAGCTTTTAAAAATTCCTAGTGTCCAGGTCCAATCCCCAGATCAATAAATTGAAGTCTCTGGGGTGAAGCTGTCATCAGTTTTCTTTCTTTTTTTTTTTTTTTTAACACGTAGAGTATTTTAATGAGCAGCCAGGGTTGAGAACCACAGATTAACAATTTCCCAAGTTAAAGACAAACATATAAAGACTATGAGGTTAAGGTAGAAACAGCAAGGTAAATACCAGCTCAATTTACTATTTAGCCAAGTTCAACAAGTGCCATATGGTGTGTACTAATGGATGTATTTCACTGGTAGACCTTAGCTGGACAACCATCATTGGTAATTTGTATCTGTTCTATCACTGGAGTTTTCATGTGCGTTTAACTGCTTCTGCTGTTTTCATTCTGTCCCGTTCATCCTGCCACTCTGCCTTTCTGAACCCACCTCACACCTCCTTCTCTGCACTCACCAAGCTTGGCCAGTGCTTCCCACCCCTGCCTGCTCCTTAGGATCAATCACCTGGGGAAGTTTATTTTAAAATACAGATGCCTAGGGACTTCCCTGGTGGTGCAGCGGTTGAGAGTCCGCCTGCCGATGCAGGGGACACAGGTTCGTGCCCCGGTCCGGGAAGATCCCACATGCCGCGGAGCGGCTGGGCCCGTGAGCCATGGCCACTGAGCCTGCGCGTCCGGAGCCTGTGCTCTGCAACGGGAGAGGCCGCAACAGTGACAGGCCCGCGTACCGCAAAAAAATATATAAATAAATAAATAAATAATAAAATACAGATGCCTACAGCCTACTGCACACCAACTAACTCAGCATAGCTATGGATGGGGTCCAGGCGTGGGTAGTTTTAAGGACTCCCAAGTGATTCAGTGATCCAAAGTTAAGAACCTTTAAGTGCAAAGCTCTTCATTTTTCTCAAGCATCACTTTCATTCCCATCTAAGGGCCAAAGCATTTGCTATTGCTTCATCCTGGCACCTTCTTCCCCTGCTCATCATACGCTCTCCCTTTTTAGTAACTCAGGTCCAGGCTTTGTTGATGCTACTCTGTCCCCCCAGCATTCACTCTCTATCACATTAGCTTACTTTCTTCATACATTTTATTGCCGAGCATTAAATCAAAAGATTACTGAAATAGAGAACTCTATATTCTATTTTACTTCCCGGAGTATCCAGCAGAATTTTCTATACAGCGTAAATGTGTTGACTAATCAACTCTGAAGACACACATCAAGAACAAAGAAAAGTCTACTTTTATTCCATTTCCCTGGAGGTCTACTTCCAGTGCTCTTTAGATCCTACTGCATGGTTTCTCCATGACTGAGCTAGTGCATTCAGAAAGATCAATTCTTAATTTTAAGGTGTAGCTACAAAAAAAGGTAAGTGAGTCAGTGAACAAAAACAAATAATTTTTAAAAAATTAATTAATTAAAAAAAGGAAAACATAAATAAGTAAGTACCATACAGCCTAGTATGGATGTTCTCATAGCATCTCGCCTCATCCCTTAATGCTATACCGATAATAATACTTGCATCGTCTGTGACTTGTTGACAATGTCCAGGAGTCCTGCTAAATACTTCACGTTCATTCTCATGCTCCTGAGATTGTTTCTGTCACTATCCTCATCTTCCTAAAGAGAAAATTGAAGTCTAGAAAGAAGCTTGCCTGATATTACATATTGGAAACTTGCCTTCGTCCATTTGGGTTGCTATAAACATCACAGGCTGGGTGGCTTAACAACAGAAATTTATTTCTCAGAGTTCTGGAGGCTGAGAAGTCCAAGATCAAGGTGCCAGCAGATTCAGTATCTGTCGAGGTCTCACTTCCTGGATCATAGTTGGCCATCTTCTCCGTGTGTCCTCACATGGTAGAAGGGTCAAGGGATTTCTCTGGAGTCTCTTTTATAAGGAAACTAATCCCATTCATGAGAGCTTTCCCCCTCGTGACTTAGTCACTCCCCAGGGATCCCATCTCCAGAATACCATCACGTTGGGGGCTAGGATTTCAACATATGAATTGAGGGTAAGGGGGGAATACAAATATTCAGTCTATAGCAAGACTTGAATCCAGGTTAGAAGACTCCAAAGTTTGTGCTCTTAAACATGATCTTTCCTATCTTCGTGCTTAAACCTCTTTCTGCTATGACGCTTTTTTGCCCTTCTCTGTGTGGCAGTCCTCTGCCACTGAGACTCAGTCCAAGAATCACTTTTTCCATAAGCCTCTCTCCTTCCCCAATTCCTAATTTATGATTCCTGCCTTTCCCCACCCACCTCCATTGCATGCTCTGTGATTCTTTTCTTGTAGTTTATGTCTCCATATCCCCCATTCAGCTATGAGCTCCTCAAAAAGAGGGAGCCTGTCTTATACAGTAATGCCTAATCAAGAGGATAGGTGCCAATGTTTATAGCCTAAATAGACTGATAAGTCTGTTTCAGAAGATTAAGTGAATATACAAACATCTTGGATTTCCCTTTACAACCCATGATAGATCTGTCACCCTGAAATGATCTCAAAACTTCATAAATCTCTTAATATTTTTAGCCTGTACCACAACTTTTGGTTCTAGCGAGTATTATACTCAGAAGTTTTCCAGAAATAAGCATGGAGTGTGTCAGAATAATTCAGGATTCAAAAAAGAATGTATGACTTGCAAAGAAGAGGAGACAATAAATATTTTTTGACATGAGAGGACAGGAGGGTGATAAATGATAAGTGGGAAATATTTTTCAAGATTAGGGACCTGACGTGTCTCAGCTCTGCTGATACAGCTGGGGGTCTTGGGCTACCTATTTCATCTATTTCAGCCTCATAGGTAAACTTTGATTATTTTAGTTTGGTCTGTTTCTTGAATACATACTATGTGACTTGTGCTAGACCAGACTCCGGGTATTTAAAGATGAATAAGAAACAATTTCTTACCTCTAGGAGTATGGTAGGGAAGACAGACATACAGACAAGTAATTTTGAAAAAAAATCTTTAATTTATATATTTATCCACATATAACCATAATATTTCATAAATGCAAATCTGTGATCATATATTTAAAAAATCTTCAGTCTTATTTTTTTACCATTTTTTCTTGACTCCCTACTCCTCACCCCTCTGCCTTTTCCCCAGGTATCCCATGTTGAGAATCTATTGTATACCCCTCCATATTTTATATTTGTTTCTTTATTCATATAATTCTAGGAAGATAGAGATTCTTTTTAGTTATTGTTTATTTTATAAAAATAGAATCCTATTTTCCATACTTTTCTGTAAATTGCATTTCTCACTCAGTGGTACCATGTGGAACTTCTTCCAAGTCATCTGCTACGGCTCTATCTCATTTATTTTTGAATTAATAGACTTTATTTTTTAGAGCAGCTTTAGGTTTACAGAAAATGAGTGGAAAGTACAGGGGGTTCCCATATACTTCCTCACCACCCCCCACCTCACCTCCACCCCTGTTATTTTCCCTATTATTAACATTTTGCATTAGTGTAGTACATTTGTTACAATTGATGAGCCAATATTGACGCATTATTATTAACTAAAGTTCATAGTTTACATTAGGGTTCACTCTCTGTGTTGTACATTTTATGGGTTTTGACAAATGTAGAGTGTATAATGACTTTTATCTGTCATTATAGTATCATGCAGAATATTTTCACTTTTCCTAAAAATCCCCTGTGCTCCACCTGTTCGTCCTTCCTTTCACCCGAACCCCTAGCAACCACTGATCTTTACTGTGTCTGTAATTTTGTCTTTTCCAGAATGTCATGTGGTTGGAATCATACAGTATGTTGCCTTTTCAGATTGGCTTCTCTCACTTGGCAATATGCATTTAAGTTTCCTCTATTTCTTTTCATGGCTTGGTAGGTCATTTCTTTTTATCGTTGAATAATATTCCATAGTCTGCCTGGACCATGGTTTGTTTATACATTCACCTGTTGAAGGACATCTTGGTTATGTCCAAGTTTTGGCAAACATGAATAAAGCTGCTGTAAACATTCGTGTGTAGGTTTTTCGTGTGGGTATAAGTTTTCAGCTCATTTGGATAAATGACAAAGAGTTTGCTGGTAAAATTATTTGAGCTGGGAGTTTTCTTTGTACAGAGGTTATTTATGGATTCAGTTGTTTATTAGATGTAAAACTATTCAGAATTCACTCTTTCGTCTCACTTTTGATAACTTGCTTTTAAAGGAATTTGTCCTTTTTTCTAACTTTTAAAATTTATAGGTAAAAAACATTTAAAATAAGGTCTTATAATCTTTTAATGTCTGTAGAGCCCATTGTGGTATCCCATTTTTCATTTCTGATATTATTCATTCATATTCTTTTTCTTACTCTATGTTAGTAATTTTATTAGTCTTTTCAAAGAACCAGTTTTTAGCTTTGTTGGATTTTTCTCTGTTGTATTTTTTCTATTTGATTACTGCTTTTACCTTTATTACTTCTTTTCTTCTAATTTCTTTGTATTTGGTTTGCTTTTCATTTTTTAGATTCTTGAGATGGTTATTTAAAATATTGATGGTATATGTATTTCAATTTTAAAACATATTGCCAGGTGGCTTTCAAAAACTCTGTAACACTTTATATTTTCATGATCAGTGTAGGAAAGTAAACATCTCTCCCCATCACTACCAGCAATAGAATTAGAGTTCTTTAAGATATTTTGCCAATAAGATGGTTGAAAAGGGAAAATTTGCATTTTCTTAAACAGGTGAAGTTAACATTACTGTGGTAAGTGCTGAGAATAATGTTTGCCACAGGAAATGGCACCTCAGCCCACTGTGGTCCTGGGAAGTCTCCTTTGCAGAGGTGAGGCCAGAGAAAAGTTATAGGTGAAATCCAGAGGAGTTTGTACTAGATGATTTCTGAGATATTTTCTAATTCCAAAATTTTAAGAATCTAGATAGGGAATTATAAGATATAAAATTTGAGAATTATACAATGTTATACGGCTTTATCTCTCAGCTGGGCTCCTATAGCAAGTGGTCAAACTACCAAGAATCACAGAAGCCTGAAATGTTTGTTTTCTTTTGCAGCAATGGAGGCATTCCTACACAGCTTCGTATGACATTTATGACTTAAATAAAAGGTCAGCGACTTCCTCCCAAAATCTGTTATGCTTTTCTAGTATAATAATAATTTAACAAGAAAAGAAATTCCACTGTGATTTATTCACTTGGAAATGTTTCTCTTTATCTTTTTCCAGGCAGCTAATTACAGAAGAGAGAATCCCAAACAACACACAGTGGGTCACATGGTCACCAGTGGGTCATAAATTGGTTAGTGAGTCTCTCCCCTTGTCGGAAAAATAATGGCTCGAATCTCTCATATGCAGAAGCTGCTAACCATGATACAGAGCAGACACTTAGGAAGCCAGTAGATCACTACCAAACAGAGTTTTATTGCCTAAAATAATATTTTATTAGTCTAACAGAGTAAATACAATTCCTGAAAGTTTCTGAACTACTGTCAGGGAATTGTTTATTTCCTGGGAAAATGTTCATTAAACTCTTGAATTCTAATTCTGTTGCACTTTGGGTTTTGTTTTGTTTTGTTGAGACATTCCTGCTTTCTGATAGTTCTGTGACTTTCTCTATGTTGTCACTATAGATATACCTTCATGTGCTATAGTCTTAGGAGAATGTCAGAAGTCCAGAAGAATCTAAACAGGAAGACAGACTGTTTGTCTGTAGTTGACTTCACCCTCTGGGCATGCAGCTGCCCTACATCTACTCACCTTCCCTGGAGAGAAATGCATAGCACACATCATGCTATAGAAGTGGTCAGTCTTCCCAGGCTTTGCATACACTTCAGTATCCAAATAGCGTGGTTGTGAGCTGCTTCTTGGGCTTCTGTATCTATACTTATAGTTTAAGAATGTGAGAGGAGGGAGTAAACGACTCTTCCTCCTGATCAATGGAATAAGCTTAGGTAATCATTACACTTGCATACCAATATTTTTTGAGGATAAAATAATTGGTAAGTTTTTTAAAATCCAGAATAAAATATATTATGTATCAATATTTTTTTCCAATCTTTCTAGGCGTACGTTTGGAAAAATGATATTTATGTCAAAAATGAACCAAATTTGCCAAGTCAGAGGGTCACATGGACTGGGAAAGAAGATGTAATCTATAATGGAATAACTGACTGGGTTTATGAAGGTAGAGACATTAAAGCTTTTTCAAATCAGAAAATCTGTACGTTTTCAAAAACAGTTAAAATGGGGGGAAATTCAATGGCATTCAAAATAAGTTGCATTTTAAAAATGTCATCAAATCTCCTTTAGCACTCATAACACTAGGTATCTCATAGACCAAGAATCTCTTCACAGTGGCTACTGATGCTACATCCTCACTGTCTCTTCAATGCTCCTATTGTCTTTGCTCTACTGCTACAAAAGGGCCTTTCTGTGTAGGTAGCTTTTCTGCTTTACTGGGGCATAAAAGCCTCCAGATTGATATCAGATGTTTCTTGAACCGGGCCTACCTAACCCAGAAGTTACTAAAGAAAACGAAATACTCCCAGAACATTCCAAAAGATGACAAACTATTGTCTGGAGATTGGGGAGCCAAGGGTAAGAAAATGCCTTTTTTTTATAGAGGATTTGTGTTCATTGGAACTTGAACAAATTATCATTTCCTGTTTCTAAAGAAGAAAAAAATAATTAGAAAGACTTAGGAAAAAATGGGTTCAAAAAACAGAACTGAAAAATTTAAAAAGAATGATTCTCTCTTTAAGGATAAAGAGTTTTAGAAAATATTAGGAAAACATTATTCATGTCTATAGTTGCCAAGGTAAAAAGCATTTTGAGGCTATTCCAAACCCTTCATAAGATTGTCTCATGCTTATTAAAGACTCATCCTTATTTTATCCTGTTATTTCTTCTTCATACTTATAAAAAAAAGGTTTTTCTTCATGACAATTTCGGTTCTTACTAGTTCAAATCGAGTTCAGTTAAGTGGATAACATTATAAGAACAGGGAACACTTTAAAAGAAAGATAAATTCCCATGGCCCAGAAACAAGTGTTTGATGAAAACTTACAATGCAATTTACTATCACTTGTCACTTAGATATTGAAAAACATCTTTAACACTTGTTGGACAGCACAACACAACCTCCAGGATCCCCAACGTGAGCTAGATAAAGCCTCTTCCCAAAGCTGTGACTGACCCTTCCTTGGAACAGCTGGGCAGCTCTAAGATAAAAACACTCCGACACTAAGGTTCTTTCTAAGGTAGATAATAGCTGGAGGGATCTCATTTTGCCTGTTCATGACTAAGCCATTCACAAGCAGAAGAATGGCTTCACAGTTCCAATGTGGGCCTGTCTCTAAAAACAGGACTTTAGTCCCTACAGGGAAATTCCTACAATTGGTTTTGTACATTTACAAATGCTCCATACTTAGAAAAGGGCACACCTGCTTCTCCATGTATCGGGTCACCTTCCTATTGGAGCCACCCTCTCCACTGTAGCCATGAAGACCTGTTGGGATCAAAAGAGAGTACATTTTGAGAATCTGTAGGTTCATAAGTAAATGGACAAACAAAGCTGCAAGGTCTAAACAGGGCCACGTGCCACACTGAGGAGGGACACTCACAGAGGAGCCTATATTCTGGGACTTGGGCCGCCATCCCACCCTGGGTCCCCAAATAGCTTTCTCTCTCAAGTTTTCTGTTTTCACTTTATTTTATGATTTTCTAATTGATTATTATTTTACTTTGGTTAATAAGTGTTTTCTTTTTCCAAAAAAAAAGGATAATACTTTATCTCCTAGGATGAAGTTAATTACGTTACAGTCACTTTTGAGTATGAATGTAGTTTACCTAACCCAGAGCTGAAAATGCGAATTTTGGTGAGATGAGAGGGGATAGAGAAGGAAATAATTTAGGGAGATGGAGCATTCCTTACCCCCCTGAGGCAGTAGTGTTGACAGTGGCGGGGGTGGGGGTGGGGGTTGTGATTAATTCAGTGCAATTCACATTGAGTGCCAACCACCTACAAGGTGCTGTGCCAGGTGCTGGGGACACAGAGACAAATGCTACCCAACTGTTGCTCTCAGGGAATTCAGCCCAGAGAGAGACAAAGAAGCCAACAAAAACTGTCATGGAGTGAATTAAGTATCCTATTACAGGGAGGAAACTAGGTCCCAGGGGTACCTAAGGAATTTCAGAGTGAGTGGCAGGATGGGAGTTATCACAGGATGGTGGTGGGAGTGCCATAGACACCCATGGTGTTCATAGCCAACTTCAGGAAGGGCTGGATATCTTTTCCTTCTTTCTTTGTTCTTCTTTCTCCTTACCCATGATCCCTTCATTCTTAGGACTTTGAGTTTGACTAGTGTAGTTTTATAATAATGGTTTTGACACATCATTGATATGGAAAAATGTGGTCAGTATTCCAATAAGGCAGAAAGAGAAAGACAAATACCATATGCTATCACTTATATGTGAAATCTAAAATATGACACAAATGAACTTAGCTATGAAACATAAACAGACTCACAGACATAGAGAACAGACTTGTGGTCACCAAGGTTGGGGGGTGGGGGAGGGATGGATTGGGAGTTTGGGGTTAGCAGATACAAACTATTATAAATAGAATGGATAAACAACAAGGTCTTACTGTATAGCACAGGGAATTATATTCAATCTCCTGTGATAAACCATAATGGAAAAGAAAAATAAATAAGTAAATAGATAGATAGATAAAGTGTTCAGTATTCTAAATAACTACTAATCCAAAACATAGACTCCTACCTGCCACCTGTACTTAAAAGTGATTTTACAAAGCATTACCTTGCTGTCATTGTATTCATTTTATGTAATTGCATCTTGATCTTAGATTAGAACCAATGGGTAGAAGCTATAAGGAATGAGACATGAACTCAGTATATGAAGAAGTTCTTAGTAAGAAGCCCCCTTGGCTTAGAATCACAAGGCCTGCCTTATTGTCTCTGTTAATTCACTCTATCTCTCTAAACCTTAGTTGTCCTCTCTGTAAAATAGCCTATGAATAGACTCACCCAGGGTTCAATTAGATAAGTGTTTTGTAAATTCTAAATTGCTGCATAAATGTAACTCAGTGATATACGTATAAAGCAGTCAAAGGGGGAGCAGGCTGCCTGATCAAGTAGAAGGTTTTCTGTTACTAGAAGTGCTGAAATAGGCAGGAAGGAACAGTAGAAGATGGACTCCAACCAGACAAATCTGGATTCATTCTTGATTTTAGCAACTATTGGTCATGTGCTCCTGAGTAAATTACTTACTCTCTTTAAGCCTGCCTGCCCCTTTGCTCATCTGCACAAGGAGTTACTGTGAGGATTAACCGAGACAATAGATGTCAGTTACGTAGTAGTGTATGGTCAGCAGGCATTAAATGGCAGCTGCTCATCATTATAACTATTATATTTTATTGTTGTTGTTATTTTTATTACTGTTACTCCTACTACCATTACCATTGTCATAATTGAAAGCAAGCATTTGGAAGAAACTTGTCAAGAAGCCATAAGAATCAGAAAAGTGATTGGGATAAATGATTTCCTAACTCTAATATTCACGTTTTTATGCTTTTGCTTTTACCTTTCCTCTTGCTGCACAACATGAAATGTGTGGATTAACTCTGTGTAAAGGATTAGGAGGCTCCATCAAGTCTACTTGAATCCTCTATTCCCAGTTGGTGATAGAGGTTTTGGCGTTTTAAGAGGCAGAGATTGGAAGTCCCATGAATAGACTCCATAATAAACATAGGAAGGAGCTACCTTTGCCAGAAATTGAGAACAAGTGCAATATTGTTCAAGAAAGAAAAACCTTTCCTTTCATTTTGCTTCCATCTTACTGTCTTCCCTCACCCATCAGCTGATAGACCAGAGGAGGGTGTTAATCCAAGGGAGTCTTCAGTTTCTAGACTAGGCAAAGGAGATGTTTCTTGGTAGGGGTCTCATGGAGCTCCCTTCCATTCGAAATCCATCATTCTCAAGGCTTTTGTGCCAAGAGTAGTAAACTCTGGGCACCATATTGGTTTGATAGCCTGGAGCCACACACCACCCACCAGTACCCTGCGGGCTCAGTACAAACTGAGCCCACTTGGGGAACGTATGCTGGCATGTTGACTGTTTGAAAAATTAGAAAGGAGAATCAGCCCCTTGTGTGAAATTTACTTTTAGTATGTTTTGTGGCATAAATTTAGAGGATTATAAGATAAGGAAAAAAATGTAGAGTTTATATTAAATATTGTGTGCTAAGATATTCAAAAATGGTCCAACGGGTTACTTATTTTTACAATCCAGCTCTATCCTTGAGGATTTTATTTTTATTCGTTTGTATTACTCTGATTTTGGAAGCCCAGCAAATGCAAAGTGGTTCATTAGTTGAACTCTACTGTAATTACTAAAGCTAATGAGAACAATATTTTGAATGCCAAAGCCAATTTATCAGCTACTTCTTGTAACAGAACAATTTCTGTCTTTTTTCAGAGGAAGTCTTCAGTACTTACTCCGCTCTGTGGTGGTCTCCAAACGGCACTTTTTTAGCATATGCCCAATTTAACGACACAGAAGTCCCACTGATTGAATACTCCTTCTACTCTGATGAGTCACTGCAGTACCCAAAGACCATGCATATTCCTTATCCAAAGGTCTGTGCTCCGTTTACATAGTGGTTCCGTGATTTGATGGGAAGAGAATGGTTTCATTTAATCCTTTCCTGCTAATGAAAATATTGTCAGTCTCTCTTCAACAGCTTGTGTGATTACTCTTGCTGAAGTCAACAGCATGTGGCAATTTTAAAGTATTTTTATTATCCCAGGAAAGAGTGTGATTTAAGGTTTTGTAATTTCTCCAAAAACTTTGAAGAATGACAAGCCGAAAAAGATGGGGAAAATGCTTTTGAAAGAAGTAGGGGGAATGAAAATGTTTGAAAGGAGGAAAAGAGAGGCTGTGATTGAATCACAGGCTCATCTCATTTGTAGAAGTTGGATTGTGCCCTAGATAAAGTTGAAGAGCGGGGTTATATACCAGGTTGTATTACTAACTGATACATGACGAGTTTTAGTAGTTCTATTATAGATTTGGCACTAATGTAAATTTCACCCGTCCTACATTTGGAATAATAGTGTCATGTCTTGGTTTTCAAGACTGTTTCCCCCTCCGGGATGCATGTTTATGAAAACTGAAGAGCCTTATTAAGCAGTATAAGCCAAGGAAGAGGGAGGTTTAGGAAGGAACCAGGATTCTTCACTTCACTAGTGTCATAATAACAATGGCCACAGTATCATCTATAGGAAAATCTAATAGCAAAGTGTTTTTGCTGTAAGCAATTTGGGAGAAGGGATTTTTATTTTTACCGACTCCCTCAATTTGCTTTATGAAGAGCTGCCATTTTAGGGAGACAGAGGAAGTTAAAAGAAAAAAAATCAGAGACTAAATATGGAGATGTATTTTCAGTGGAATGTTATTTTTTGAAGAGTGCAACTGGCAAAGAAATACCATAGAGTGTTCTCACTAAAAATATCATATTATTTCTAACTAATTTGTCAATTGAAAATCTATGTGTATATGTAAAACGATTTTATAGATTTCTGTCATAATATTGATTGTAAAACTCCAAAGTACTGAACCTGAATTTGGAGTGGAAGTGATGGCTTCCTAATTAGCATTTTGGCTCTCGGCTCAGGTAAACTAATTTTCCTGGGGGATTGTGTCTTTGGCTGAACCCAGGGTATTCTTCCTAGTGGTCAGCCATCAGTCTTCTTGTCTTCGGGAGTCAGGGTATATTTACAAATTAAAAGAATTGATTTTAACAAGTTTATCCTTTTTTGCTCAAAGTGCATAAATTATGAGCATTCATTACTTAAACGGGAGTCATATATATATTTCTGCCTGAACATGAGAAGGTTGCATTTCATGACTCTCCCTTATGTTCATTTTATCTGTATTAAATTGTTTGAAAGTGTCTGATTGTTTATAATTTTATGGCCATAATGCAGACATTTTTGTACAGCTCTAAACTTGTGTGATGTTGTTATGTATATATCTTTTGTCAATACCAATTCTGTGATTGTTTTTTTCCTAGGCAGGAGCTGTGAACCCAACTGTAAATTTCTTTGTTGTAAATACCAACACTCTCAGCCCAGACATCAATGCAACTTCCCAACAAATCATTCCTCCTGCTTCTGTGTTAATAGGGTAAGACTCTTGACCCAAATGCTTGTGTTGTAAACAGTTCCACAGCTCCCAGGGAGAACACTTTCAAAATGAATGGCAGAATCAATGGCAGTATCTCATGGTGTCACCTGGCCCTGCCCGTCATTCATTCTTCCATTCAACCGCTCTGTTGGGCTGCACTTGCCCAGCTTTAAGACCAAAGAAAGAACCCAGAGTCAGCAACAAAGACATCAGTGGTTTAATGGGTGCGGGAGCTTACACATCTGAAGCAAGGTCCTGGAGCGACACTGCACAGCGTGCTTCTGTGGACAGTGGGCAGGACAAGGCAGCAGGCTTCGCTCCCAGGGGGAAGAGGAGATTGCCAGTTACAGGGAGGATTACATCAGGTTGGCTCATTATTTACCAAGGAAATCAGCGGAGAGGCACGCCCCTCACCTCCCCTGTGTTAAGAATAGTCACTGGCTGGAGCCTGGGGCAAGTATGTAGGAAGGTTACTCAGGGGAGCAGGGGATGTACAGAGAGCAAGAGAACAGCCATCTTGGGGGGCCTGACCATACACACTCTTTGCTGAGTTCCAACTTCATGCCTTCATGCCGGGCATGGTTCCAGGGGTGAGGTTGCAGAATGAATAGAGCAGCCAGAGCCTCTGGTGTCATGGAGCCTCCACTCAAGTAGGGGAGGCAGACAACCACCAGGTAAACAAATAAAGTTACGTGAAATGTTGTGAAGACGATCAAAGGAGGGCAGCCGTGATGCTGATGGTTGGGGGGAGGCCAGGGAAGGTCTCTCTAATAAGAGGCCTGTGAGCAGTGATGTGAAGGAAGAGGGGAAGATCTAGCCACATGGAGAGCTGGGGGAGCAGTATCCGGGCAGAGGAAGAGCGGGTGCAAAGCCCCTGCAGAGGGAGCGTGCTTGGTGCAGTGGAGGCCCTGCAAGGAGGCCACAGAGTCTGGAGCATCTGAGTGGAGAAGAGAGTGATGGGAGGAAGGCCAGATCACACAGGGCTTTGCGGGGCCTGGTAAAACCTAGAGTAATTCAGGGAAACCGTGGATTAATTCTAGGCACCCCTGCGACACCGATGTGCCTCCAGACGTCATTTGCTTGCATGATCCTTGGTGGTTTGAAACTCTCAGCCCCTCCTTTATCTTCCTGTAAACACCAAACTACATGAAACTTCTGGCCATCAGGTTGCTCTCTCTTCTTCTCCATTACTTATGTTGGTTTTATCATTGCTTCTAAATAATGACTAGCCTCTATTGAGCACTCTCTGCGTGCCAGACCCAGGGCATCACATGCTTTATCTTATTAGTCTTTAAGTAACTCTTTCCAGCAACTATTATTATATGGCTCTTTTACAGATAAGAAAATGAGGCCTAGAGGTTAAGAAAATGACCCAGTAGGGGGCTGTATTCAAATCTTTCTGACTTGAAAGGAGGAGCTCGTAAGCACTCTTCTTCGAGGTGCCTCTCTCTCCCTCTGTGTGAATTCAGCTGGTGCCCTCAGATGCCTGAAGTTATCATCAGAGCCATATGGAAGCATTTTCCTTCTCAGGGTTGCATTTACTACATCAGGCATGCTGGAGGCTTTGCTCTGTGGTTATTAATTCATTTACTTTCTTAGAAATATCTATATTAACCTGTTTATTCCTAGGGAAAATTAATTATCAGTCAACTAAAAAGTATTTCTTTAGGTTCTAAAATCTGCTCTTTGGTCCCGTCCAGCCATCTCTTCCATCAACATTGATTAAGCACCCGCTACTGACACTCATAGATGTCCTGTAGGGCTGAGTCTCCCTTCTGGCACTTATGATGGGGTGGGGGATATAAAACATGTCAATAAATGACTCCCAAAGCGCCTATGACAGAGGCATAAACAAAAGGCTGGAGGCATTCTGAGGAGGGGGAGATGGGTTTTCCGTGACCCCGGGGATCAAATAAAGCATCCTGGAGAATGAGTGAATTGGACAGGGCTCAGTGTGGGGCAGGGGGGAGGGCTGCAGTGGAAGGATCACCAAGCGTGCACAAGCTCGGGGCTGCCCAGGAAAGAGAAGCAAGCCCTGCGTGCCCTCTTGGTATACGCCCAACATCTGTCCGAAGGGAGGATGAGCCGTGAGCTCCCACGCTGAAAGATTTTAGATCTGGAAGGGGCTTTGGACCTTACAAATGTTTTTAAGGAGCGAGAAACCTTTGTGCGAGTGAGATACAACAGAGGTGGGGTGCCAGCAAGCAAACGGCAGGTGTCTGCTCAGGTTCTAGGCCCAGCCCCTGTGCCTTCTCCTTCCCCCAGGAGTCTCAGAATCGACAGAAACTACCGGGGTTCCAGAACACACTGAGAACACCTCTGTGAGACACAGATGAGAGATCTGAGGCTCAGAGAAGTAGACCCATTTGCTTAAGATCACACAGCAACTTAACATGGGAGCTTGGGAATAGGACAGAGGCCCACACTTGCTGGGCCAGAGTAATAGAATAGTCGAATTAAATTGTATTGGGTGCTTCCTATGTTGGGGACTGTGCCGGGTGCTCTGCTCACGTTGTCTCATTTATTACCCACATGCTGCCTATGGTGTCATTTTCACGGCCATTTCACAGATGAAGAGATGGCATCTTTCCCACTTAGAAATCACTTTCCAAGGCACAGTTGTGAATTTCGGAGCTCAGGAAACTTAAGCAGTTTAAGGACTTATTTTTCACCCTATATGAATGAATCCTTGAGTCTTTGTTCTTTGCAGTTCTTTACGCCACACTCATGGTGAGGGTTGCCTTACTCACTGTGGGTATTTTCTGGGGAACGTATTTCACCAAAGAAGCATTTCTGGAAATGCTACAGGAATGTGCTGTGTAAGAAACTGCAAACCCAGCTCTGGTCTCTGTTAGTACCAGTACAGCTGCAGCTTTGTTAAAACCAGGCCTGAGGGCCCCCCTGGAGAAAAATGTTCTCGTACACGGTGGTGCTTCGTTTTCTAGCCTCATGCAGAGATCAGCAGGGCCAAGTTAACGCGGGCAAGTTATGCCTCTTCAGCTGCCCAGCACCTTCTGCTCTGTCTCGTAGTAATTCACTCGCTCCTGGAGCCAGGCCCTCCTCTGCCCGTGCACCCATCACTAATTTTCTCCTTAGGCCTCATCCTTTCATCACAGAGCATCCAGCAGCTGAAATCCTACAGGAAGATGAGGCTCTCCCCACACATGCACACGTTTTCCAAGGGTTGTTTTAGGAAAGTGGACTCCAAATAGCCTTCTTCTTTTCCCAAGTGGCCTAGTGGAAAGGGGCAGGTGAGGTGGGAAGAAAACCCTTTAACATGATTAGTGGGTCTCCTGGTACTAAATAACTTTATCTACTAAGAGCCAAAAGTGATGCTTTAGGTTCAGCAATCAGCCATATAAAAGTAACTTTTCCCCATTTGAAAACATTGAGCGATGGAATTTGGGAAGTCTGCCAGGAAACTCACATGCATCTGGCATCTTCCCTGCCCATTTCTAGGTCAAAGGTTCATGAACCTGTATCCTCCACTACCTTTGTCACTCTCCACAGCCCAAGGTGTACTCTGTACCCTGTGAGGGCTCCATAAAGGCGGTTCACCAGTGGAGCGGGCTCTAAATTTTGAATTCTTATATAAACACGCTTCTCTTCAATCAGTCTCTCTTTAGGATTTGGAATTGAGGGGAGACAGAATGAGAGTGCATAACCCAGCCTGGGGCTGCGATCACACCAGGCCAGGATGTCAGTGAGTCATGAAAAAGATATAAGGAAACCAAGGGCTTAATGGTAGTTTTTACTGGAAGTTTTAAGCCCCCACTTAAGACCAGAAAAATCCAACAAGCAGGATCATCAAGTATACTTTCCACAACATGCCAATTTTATTCTGTAAAAACAGAGAGGCATATACTGAATAGACTGGTTAGAGTGGTTGGGGGAGGGGTGGAAGAGGAACCAGGGACCGTACGAGGCAGCCTGGCCTTCCCTTGAGCCACTGACTGCCTTTCCCAGGTTAGACACAGTGATTCAACAAGCTCTTCTAACTTCTGGAACAGGATTAGTCCAAGAGGAATACGATTGATTTTAATACTAAAGCAATGAGGTAATTTCTCTACATAAGGAGAGTTCACACCATGTGGAGTCTACTCTGGGCCAGGAACTCATCTAAGTGCTGACATAAAGCTCATGATCACCTTATGCGGGAAGAATGTTAGAGTTCGTGTTTTGCAGACAAGTAAACAGAAGTGTAGAGAGGTTAGGTGACTCGTTCAAGGTCACACACTGGACAGGGTTGGAATCAGGATTCAAAATAAGCAGTTGGCTTCAGATTTCCTTCTCCCCGTCATTCCCTCTGTAGAACCTCCACCCATCCCTCTGGTAAACATTGCTGGTTAGCTTCACCCTCTTAATTCTTTTCAGGATAAAGCTCCTCACTCTATGAAATCTATTTATTCCTCGAGAGTGCATACAGACAGAATAACTGAATTTTATAAAGCAAATCATATTTGAATGCACTGGGAGAGACTTGTGCTTGAGAGTCATATGACACAGGGTATCCCTTTGTAACGTGGCCGCTGTCTTGCAAAGAGTAGGCATGTAATAAAGGCCTGTTGTGTGATATTAATTCCCCTAATTTGTGTAAATGTTTCTTTGGGTATATTAAAGAGACTTAAAATAAGGTACCTATTACTACCTGGAAAGAAAACCACTACTAAGAGCAACTGCATACGGTGGAGTGATTAATTCAATGAACCACCCAGGGAAGAGGGCATCCTGCCGACGCTGGCCGCAGACTCCATGCTACCTTTTTTCCCCCTAGAGACAGGTACATAAAACAATAAGAACTACTGGTATAGAACAGGGCTTAGCACCCCTGGGCCTGCCGGCCAAATCCTGCCCCCACCCATTTTTACATGGTCCCCCAGGTAAGAACGGTTTTGACCTCTGTGAATGGTTGGGAAGAAAAATCATCAGAAGAATAATACTGCATGACAGGTGAAATTTACATGAACTTCAAATGTCAGCATCTCGTTGGCACGCAGTCACACTCATACGTCACGCACTGTCTCTGGCTGCTTTGGTGCTGCCAAGGCAGAGTCGAGTAGCTGCGACAGAGAGCATGTAGCCCGCAAAGCTGGAACTATTTACTGGCTGGCCCTCTTCTGAAAAATCGTTCTGACCCCAGATCTAGAGAGTTCATTTCAAAACCTTTTGTTTTCTATCTTGCGTTTCATTCTTCCATTCCCTTTGCAAGTATTTATCCCCTACCCCCGGGGATGACTGGTTTGCCTTTCCGTTTTCTCACTTAACGCCTCTGCCTTGGGCTCAGTATCGGGCAGTTAGACTAGATGAGGCGCCCTTGCTCCTGGGCCGGTGAAGCAGCATTCACCCTCTCAGACTCCGCAGCCTGGCGGTTCGTGATAAGCACCATGGGACCCGTGATAGCGGTGTAGAAGGAGGGGGTCTTCAAGAAAGCCCCACGGGCGGGGGATATTTGAGTAAATCCTGAAGAAGTTAAAGCATGACAGTCATTTCAGACCGAAGGGCAGGTTGACAAAGGGAGGCATGTGGAAAACCTTATAGGGTGCTCAGGGGACACCAGTTGTGCAGACTGGACAGTGTACAGTTCTTAATAAGCAAGAGAAAGGACTGAAATGGAGAGGAGTCCCTGTTTGTGTGAAGGTGGTGCTTTGCTGCTCGGTGAGGGGTTTTGGTCTTCTTTCAGTGCCTGCCACCTGTAGCGGAGACAGCCTGGAGGCCCGGGTACCCCTGGGCGTATTAACACAGTAACCGTCCTGCCCCGCAAAGAGAGAGAGTGAAGTGGTGAGGGGCTTAAAGTGCTTTATCCAGCACCTGATCCATCCTAAGCGCTCAAAAAATATTTGTTGTTTGATTTAGTGTCTGTGAAGGGAGTGGGGACAGGAAGGGATCTGTGAATTCTGAGGAAGGACAGAGCTGCTTAGGTCCCGAGGATGGGACAGGACTTCCCCTTCTGTTCAGTGCTACATTCCACAGAATTTTCGTGAGCACCTGCTTTGTGCCAGGTAGTCTGCTAGGCCCTGGAGATACCCTGTGAACCAGACAGCTGTGGCCCAGCCTCAGAGAGTTTGCAGTCAAGAAGGAGAGCCTTGACAAGAGGAGGGGTGGGCACAGCCCACGAATGAAAGAGCAAAGGAGCATGTTAGGGTGAACGGATAGGGTCAGATGGGAAGGGGTGGAATGAAAAATTTCCTTTGGAATTCTTCTGACCAAAGGGAGCAAGGTTTTGATCACACACTGGACAGGAATGATTTAAGAAGAGTCATACAAAAATCGCACTAGGGTGTGGGGAGCAAATAAAATAAAATAAATTATCCAGAGCAAATATTTAAGGAGGCTAGCAGAAAGGTAAATTAGGAATTCCATGCATCTCACTTATCTCTCAAAATGTAGTTCCAAACACTGTTAAAGGTTTTTGTTGGAGGAGGCTGTACTGCTCGAGATATCTCTATTTATATAAATTTATGTTAAAATACCAAAAGTTTCCTTAATTTCTTCACACGATTTATATTTTGACACTTGAGAAAAGATTTGTAGGATATAATTATTTGGTTTTCAAACTTTGCAGAGATGTGAGTCCATTTTTTCCCCCTTGAAAATGAAGTTGAGAAAAGGGTCAACTGTAGTTTCTCCCTAGTAGGAAAAATGTTTTAGAGAAACGTATCAAATTACCAGAAAAGAATAAAATCTCAACCAGTGTCCCTGGGTTCCCTGTCATGGTCCCTCCAGACAGCAGAAAAGAGATGGGAACATATCACCCTTGACACCCTGGCACCACCAAAGGCCAGTTGTGGACTTGCAAAGTCCTGAGCCATGGTGTGAGGCATGTATGTTACACCTCTGTGGGATGTTAGCTGTTGTTCTTCCTGTCAGATATATTTGCATTTCCATTCAAAATTAAATTACACTTTAAGCTTTAAGAAAGGGTAAAATACTACGGTGTTAAATGGCTTCAACAACTATTTAAAATTGTATTCCTATTAAGATTGATTTCATTGCGCAGAATGTCTATTTGTACCAAGGTCTGGAAATAGTTATTCTCCTTCTCCCCTCCCTCCCTTCCCTCCTTGCCTCCCCTCCCTCCATCCCTCCATCCTTCCTTCCCTCCCTTCTTTCAGGGATTACTACTTGTGTGATGTGACATGGGTAACCGAAGAAAGGATTTCTTTGCAGTGGATCCGGAGGATTCAGAACTATTCAGTCATGGATATCTGTGACTACGATGAGACCGCTGGAAGATGGATTTCCTCAGTGGTAAAGTTGAATCGGGATGTTCTGCTTCCAAAGCTACATGTGATCTGAGGGCTGTAGGAAAACAGGGAGAGTGTAATCGGGAAATACAGCTTGAATTTCTATTCTTTCTCTGTGTCTGACCCTGAGGCAGTGAGTAAATCTTGAGTGACTTTTAGATAATTTGATATTACCCGGTGGTACGTCTAGTTCATCTGCTCTCACTAGTCATACTGTTTTAGTTATGGAGACTATCACTTGGGAAAAGGGTGGTGGTGATTGGAAAGCCAGAAAATAGAATTTGATGTCAAAATTCACAAAGTCTGAGAAAGCCAGGGGCCGCAAGGTCAAGGAAGCGTGTTTCAGGAAATGGGGAGTGACTCGCCGAGTATACGTGAAGCAAAACAAATATCTAGAGGCCACAAATCTATTACCACACTGTGACTATCTTTCAGCAGTAAACAGCTTTAGAAAGTAAATAGATAACTTCCAGGCTGAGAGGGTGGCAACATTAAGGCAAAAGCAAGTGTTAATCCAACCTTGAAGTGCTGGGGGCGTTTCCAGCCCAGAGACCTCAAGGTATAGGTCGTGGATCAAAATTAAAGCCCCATTGGGACCAACAGCCTCAGGAGGGGTAGAGCCTGGGGGAGGCTTTCTGGCATATGTCAAGGACAGCTCTACAAGCCCTTTTCTGATAGTGGGCTCTGTGGCCACACACCTCTTCTCCCTGCTCCACCCTGGTTGGGCACATGGCAGATTCTTGCCTCAGAAATCCTTCCCTCCACCGCCTGCCCCTGTATCTTGATGCACTCATTCATTACTTATATAGCAATCATCGAATACCTATTTTGTTCCAAGTTCTGTGCATAGCTCTGGAGGGAAAAAAAAAAATTAGGCAGCATGCCTGTCCCTAAAATGTTTATTTTCTAGTAGGGAAGACTGTTATGAAAATCAATAATAATAGTTACCATTTCTTGAACACTCACAGTAGCCAGACACTGTGGAGATAGGCTCAGTAAGGTCAAGGAGCTTGCTTAGCTCACAGTGACAGCCAGAATCCAAAGTAAAACACCAAGCTCTTTGCTTCCTGCCAATTAAATCATCTCAATAGCACCATAATGTGCTCTAAAAGTGTATAAGCAAGGTACAAAGGAAATGTAGGGCAAAAGAAGATAATCAACCTGCCTCGGGGGAGGCAGAAGGGGATGGGAGATGACATGGAGGAGACTAGAGCAGCCTGGGGTAAGTTGTCATATTCGGGGCAGCATGAAGGCAAGTGGACCCTATGAGCAGAGGCTGTGCAAAGGCATCTGGGGTGAAGAGCTTGGAGCCTGCAGGGTCTGGGGGTACACAGGACTAGGGGTTGAGGCGGAGGCACGATGATGAGAACTGAGGTTTGAGATATATGCTAAGGCTCAGGCACCATTCTGAGGAGTTTGACCTTACCTTGTAAGACACTCAGAGCTATTTCAAGGTTTTAAGTAGGAAAGAATTATAATGAGCTAGAACTATCTGTTGCCTGATGAGGTCAGCTGTGGGTTGAGCAGGGTGGAGGGCAGACTGGAAGGAGAGCAGAGCAGCAGCGTCTCCAACCAGGAGGTCAGGGCCATGGACCTGGGAAACCCGACAGGACACAAACTAAGGCAATAATGGTGGAGAAGAACAAGAGAAGTCAAAGGACTAGAAGACAGGGGCTGAGGGGGTTAGTGTGAGAAGAGCAGGGGTCTGGAGTGATTCCCAGGTCTCTGGCTTGGGTGAATGGTGCCACTAACCCAGAGAAGAACGAAGGAGTAAGAACAAGCTGGTGGGGATAAGGGAGAGATACTTCTGTACTTGCTGAATTGAAAATGTGGAGGAGCCTGCAGGACGGCTTACGAGTTACACATCCAGGACAGAGCTCTAGGCAAGAGAGGTAAATGTTCTAATGTAGCTATGTAAAAGGTACTATCATACATACAAATATGTGAATGGAGATAGTTTTCCTTTATTTTATTACAAGTACAATCTTGCTTATATTGCCGCAAATTGCAGCTAAAGAGTAGAATTCATATCTCACTTCTCTCTGTATTTTTCCCTCCCTAGGAACAGCAGCACACTGAAATAAGTACCACTGGCTGGGTTGGAAGAGTAAGTTGTAAGAGTTACAGGATTCTCTGTCGCATGGATCAGATACTCAGAGCTATTTAATATGCAGATATACCAAACGAGGCCTCTATGTTATTTGCTATTAACAGAGACAGCAGTTGACCTTTTTTCACGTAATATTTTAATGTCCCCTGTAGAGATGTCTTTTTGTAGAGAATATACAACATGCTTGGTTGGAAAAAGTAAAAGGACAAGTGAAAATTCAAGTGAAGAGCAGATAAAACAAAAGACATATTCTAGGCAAATTCTAGCTCCTGGAAAGTTAAAAAGCAACGGTTGCTGAAAGGCAGCCAAGATACCAGTTGTCTTCGTTGACCTCACGTTCGAAGTTAGGCGCTTCAGCGGCAGAAAACATGGTTTCCGCCCTCAGCCTCTGCACAAACGCAGGGGACAGGACTTCCCCCAGCAGGGACGCAGTGGCACTCACACCACACCCGCTATGCACCTCTCTCTGGAGGAATCATACACACGTGGGTTCACACTTTACTATACCCTGGATGCAGAACTTTCTCCAAGGAAGCACGTGACCCTCCGTGACTTCCCATGCCTCACGCTACACCTTGTGCAGACTTATACCAGCCACGTTGCTACAAGCCTGTGGAGTGAAGCAAACCGATGAAGGCACTGCAGCCATCATGGCACCTCGTGTGAAAGAGGAAGAATGAATCGCCCCTAATTTGTATGACCACTTCTATTAAGCCCCTTTAAGAGAGAAACAAAATGACATAAAAAACGTAAGCATTTCTCGTCTCCCAGAACACAGAGGTGCAGCCCCCTGGTCCAGAAATGCGACCCCTTCCAGCTGGGCTCGGAGCCCCCTAGCATTCACACGTCCTTTTTGTTCAGGCATTGATTGGGCAGAGGGGAGAGGTTTGCCAACATGAAAAGTGGTTTCCTCCATGGCAAGAGACATGCTACACTTCCTCACGACTCTTTGAAAAAAATATGTTTTTTCCTCTCTGTATTTAACCAGACAGATGCCACTTTTCACACATTTCTACTAGGCACAACTCCATCCAGGGGAAACAGGGAAATGTATTAAAAAGATAAGGCTGTGAACACAGGTCTAGAGAGGGGAATGTGTTTCCGAGCTCTGTAATGAGAACACCAAGTGTACTGCACGCCTCGGCTTGCTCCATAAATGCATTCGTTTTGAATCACTAAATAGAAGAGGGAAGCATTTTTCTTCCCAAAATGGGAGCTGATGAGCGAGGAAACAGCGAGAGTGAAGTGAACCAACAGTTTTAAAAGACCATCTCCTACCTGCTCTCAAATGTAGTAAGGAAATTGAAGTCGTAAAGAGATATATTCCTTTCAGGCTGGGATAGATCCTCTTCTGCTTAAACGGCATTATGTTCTGAGAACTATCTTTTATCGAACTGTAAAAAATGGAAATTTTGTTCTATATTTCCATACAACTATTTTTTTTGGGTAAATTGTTGATCCTATTTAGCAAAATGGAAAGGCTTATAATAGAGATGATAACTATATGAATGTTTCCGTATGAAATATACGACAGACATTCCTTATGGTATCTAGTCCAGAAATGATTAAAGAGTTTCTAAGTCTGACTTTCAAAAAAATTATGTATAAGAAACAGGGGGGAGGGGGAAATCCCTCAAATTACAAACCACCTCCAACTAGAAACAGTCAAAAATAATATTAGTCTGTTTCAAGAAAGCACATTGTGACATCGAGGAAATTGACTTCTTAGAACTGAAAGGCTAATGCTAATTTTCTCACACATATCAAGACACCATAGCATTATCCTCCATAGACAGAAGATGCCTAAGGGTAACAATAACCACTGCTATGTGTTGAGTGTCCTGTATAAGCCTCTTCATGTTTATTCTTTCATTTACTCCCCACCAAAAATTCCCTAGGAGTTAGATCTTTTGTCTGCATTTTCTAGGAGGAGAATTTTCTATTGAGACCCTCTGATTGCAATCGGCAAGTAAATGAAATAGGGGTTTTGAGCATAGGTGTTGGGAGGACTTTCTGAAGCTAAAGTTGTACTGAGATGAGGCTAATGTGCTTTAACATGTTTCGTGTTTCCTATTATTCTCTAGTTTAGGCCTGCAGAACCTCATTTTACCTCTGACGGGAATAGCTTCTACAAGATCATCAGCAACGAAGAGGGCTACAAACACATTTGTCACTTCCAAACAGATAAGAGAGTGAGTATTTTTAAATAATTTATTTCGGGTTGATCTCCTTTTTTTGAAACTAACTTGAAGGGGAAATCATTTGGTAAAGTCGATCACTATGTACCAATAATCAGACTAATTCAAATACCCCAGTGGTATCTGTAGTAAGGTAGGATGGGGAAAAGAACCGAGATTATCCCAGTTCCCGATGTAAATGATTTAATCCTCTCCTTAACTTTGATCAGAGAGAGAGTCTAATAAACCTCTTTTTTTGAAAAATCCCATCAGAATTGCACATTTATTACAAAAGGAGCCTGGGAGGTCATTGGGATAGAAGCTCTTACCAGTGATTACCTGTAAGTATTCTAATAATCAGTAGTATATCAATATATTTGTCATAATCATGCCATTCGTTGCCCAGAAATAAGGAAAAATCTTCTACAAATAAAGAGTAGTCTATTTGGAATGTGTTCAGGACTTTTTTCTTTTTAACATACGGAAGCCTTAATGATTTTCACATATGCTCAGCAGACTTGATACCATGCCACCAAGCAGCTCTACCTCTTGCTCTTACCTGCTTTGCATTAGAAGAGCTGGAGCCTCTTTTTCTTAAACGTCTTGGAACACTGAACTAGTGTTCAGGGGCATTTCGTCAAATTTCAACTGATACTGGATTTTTGGAAGGCTTGGAGAGGCTATTGTATTTGTCCATGTCTCGGCCTTACTCTTTGGCGAATGGAAAGCTTTTCAGAGGCTGTCAGCTACCATGCATGAATTGATGGGATAGGGAGTGTTGTTTTTCATTAGAATCTTAGGCACTTTTTATAATTCTTTATTGGTTTCACCACGGAGGAGTTTTGCCATTGCTCAAAGCAGTTTTTGAAGGTCCTGTTTAGAAGTGGCTCTGCCACTCTTAGGAGGATGGGGCTCCTGCCACCGAGTGGTTTGTGTTATGAAACAGAAAATATGGAAAACAGTGTAAATAAATGGGGTGTCAACTTTAGACTAGTTGTCCAATCATATTATTCTGAAAGAAGACTTTCTTTGAGTTTTTCCTTGTCACTCTAATTAAGGGAGTAATCCCCATATTCAGATATTTTAGTCTGTTAAAAAAAGAATCCCCTATTTAGAGATGATGGGGGACAAATGGTTTCTGAGGATGAGGGGGCAGGGAAGAATGATAAAGGAAGGGCAAGCACTAATGCACATGCACTTGTGTGAACGCTAGTGCTTGGTGTTGAGCTAAATGGAGTGTACTTGACTTTTGCTTAAAAACAGAATTAATATATTTCATTTGTTTTCTTCCCAGATACTACATTAGTAATGAACATAAAGGAATGCCAGGCGGAAGAAATCTTTATAAGTAAGAGTTTTATCGAGTTGTTGACTTGACCTTTTAGCTAATGAACAATTTCTGGCTCTTGTGTTTTTATTTTTTATTTTATTTTTTGCCTATCCTAATATATTAAATTGGAACTACTATCGAATGCTTTTATTCCTCGATAAACCAACCCACATGTCAACAAAAGAGCATGACTTTATTAGATGCTTTGTGATATTTCCAGACAACGGGAGGTTTGAGGTTATTATGAATTAATCCATGCATTTTTTTCACATTTTAAAAGTTTCTGAGTATTGCTTTGGCATTCTGATATCTTTGAAACTAGAATACGGCATTATTCAATTCCTTCTTTCATTTTTCCTTTCATCAAGTACTTAACTTCCACCATTGGTTTTACAGAATCCAACTTAATTACCCCACAAAAGTGACGTGCCTTAGTTGTGAGCTGAATCCAGAAAGGTGTCAATACTACTCTGTATCATTTAGTAAAGAGGCGAAGTACTATCAGCTGAGATGTTCTGGTAAGTATGAACGAAAGACAGGGAGGGAGAGCAGAGGGTACCCCCAAAATCCCTCTTGAGTAGCTCCCTGCATCCCCTACCCTCTCTGGACAACCTTCTTACCACCCTCCTGGCTCAGTGTCTCCATCCCTGAAGGCTTCCCTTCAGTGCCCAGTTTCTGCCCTGCTCAGTTCTCTCCTATTGAATCTGAGTTCTTGATATCATATAAGTCCTATTCCCTTCACTCACGTATAAGTGGTGAGCTAACCATCTCTCCTTCCTCTTCTAACCAAGAGGCTTGCTTTAGACTGAAAGCACATCCCAGAGCTTATGTATGACAGAGGCACTTCATCCTTATACACATACATGTTGTGCATTTTTTAACCCAAATTATAATTTTATGCACTTGCCCCTTGAAATGAGAAAAATGTATGTAGGTGGTGCCTGTGACTCAACCTGCTCACAGCTTCATCTTCTGTTGCTATTGTTATTATTGTTTTCTTTAATATAAGTGAAGAAATCTGGACAAGGAGAGACAATGTGATTTCACAGGTCACGCAGCTAATAAGAGGCCCAATGGGATTCAAACACAGGCCTCTGCTATTAACACTAAGCTAGATTACTTCTCAAAATGAGAGAAAAGGTCTGGATATTCTGAAAAAGAACTGTGAATCGCCAAAAAGAGGTCTTCAAACCATTTATCTGAGCCTTTTTTTTTACTGGCACATTTTCTTTAATATATTTTCTTTGTAGTTCTTTACTATGGCTGTTTCCAGTCACCATTTCTTGGGCACCTGTTTTATATATACTAGGCACTGTGCTCAAGTTTTGTATTCATGATCTTGTTGATCCTTTAAAAAGAAAACTCTATAATGCAGATATTATTATCCTCATTTTACATGTGAGGAGATTAAAGCATAAATATGCTGTCTTACGTCACAAAGCAGGAAAGCCAGGGATTCAAACCCAGGTCCCTATAATGCCTCCACTGTGGTTCTGATCAAATGTAAAAATTGATATCATGATCCAAATGTATCAAAATTAAATAGCTCACGAGATAGCTTTTTCTATACATTACCTTCCACTCTGCAACTACCACAGTTGGGATAAATAGTGAAGATCTGAGTGTGTGCGAAAAAACACTTTTCTCATGCCAGGAAGGAATTGCTTATCCAAGTCAGGCACAGTGCAGATGTGCCGCCTGGTCCAGGACTCCGCAGTGGGGGCAGCAGCGGGGGGGAAATCTGCCCTTTGGGGGCCGGGGAACCTGGCTCTGGAGCTCCACCCTAAGGGGGCGGGGCCTGAGAGAGGTTGTGGTACTCGCTGGACCTCGGTGTTAAGAGTTGGGAAGGATAGCGGCTCTCGTTGGGTCTGGATGGCTTAGTCCACAGATGAGGAAATTGGACTCAGACATAGCAATGTGCACAAGGCGCCCAGCAGGGTCAGAGGTGCATCTTCTGTTTCATTCTCCAGAGCCCTGTGCCTCTCCGGTAATACTTCTTACACTCAAATTGCGTTCATTTTAAGGAAAAGGAAAATCAGCTAACACTTAGTAAGCTTCTTATCCACTGTGATATTCATTCTATCAAAGCTAAGTGGTGTCAAAATTATATCAAAGTTAAATGGTAACAAACGCTATTTTTGAAAAGTATGTTATCTTCTTTAAAAAAAACCAAAACTCTAAAATATATTTTTCCCCAATTATGTTAACAGGCCCTGGTCTGCCCCTCTATACTCTGCATAGCAACAGCAATGATAAAGGTACTTTCTCTTATTTCACCCCCGTTTGCTTTTCAGGAAAGCGTGTGTGAATAGAAGCAACATGTACTTAGCACAATGGGATTTTCTTTGGCTTTAGAGTGTCTTAACAATGACTTGAAAACAAGGCTTATAACCTGAAGTACGTGTAGTCCCATCAGTGAATCGCCCACTTGTTTGTTATTGCTTTGCACAATCCATATTCTTCGTGTTGTAACAAATGACTGCTGTCTCAATTATTTGTTTAGAACTGAGAGTCCTGGAAGACAATTCAGCTTTGGATAAAATGCTGCAGGATGTCCAGATGCCCTCAAAAAAACTGGACTTCATTTATTTGCACAAAACAAGTAAGTTAAATTTCTGTTGGAACATAACTTTTCATGGAAACACCAGTAAAAATATAACTAAATATAAGTTTATCTGACAATATGTATTTTATTTTATATGTAAATCTAATGTAAGGTTATTTTTCCATGAAATGCTCTGTCACAAGAACCACTAGTTTTACTTTTCTTTTAATTAAAAAATACAGTATGATTCTTTGTAACATATATTATTCTAAGAGGAAAATATTTGGAGAAAATGCATTATTGCTAGTTCAGTCTCATCTCATTAGTAACTCTATTCTACTATTAAGTATTAATTGTGTTTTTAACTTAATGATATCCTAATATATTTTACTTTTAACCCAAACAGATTTAAAATAACTTGTATAAAAAAATAGGGTTGGCTATAAAATGTTGAAACTTCAGTCTCAGGACAGAAGTCTTGAATTTTCCCTAACCTCCTCCCCGTGATAGGCCCTGGCCTGGTGGCCTGATCATGGATTATGTTCAGGGACGACTAAGAACAAGGGGTTTCTTTGAGTAGGAAATCTTGTAATTTTGTTGTTGTCGTTTTTATTTGTTTGCTTGTCTTTTCTATTAAGGGCTAACAACTCATAGGGGAGGGGGAATCCATCAAGATTGATTTATTTTAGATTCTTTTTAAAATATAGGATAATAATGGAAGAAACTCAGGTCATCCAATTTTAAATGGCAGGAAAAGCACGGAGAGTAGAGGGTACTTTTGAAGAAGAGCTTAGAGCAGTACTACTGAAACTGCAGGTGCTTATGGATCACCTGGGACCTTATTAACATGCATATTTGGAGCCAGCAAGTCAGGGTAGACCCAGGATTCTAAGTTTGTAATAAGCTCCTATGTGACGCCAATGCTGCTGGACCTTGAATCTGGCTTAGCTGGCAAGGGCTTAGAGTTCTGGAGACAGTCCTGGAGAGCTATCTGGACCGTCTGGTACAGAAGGTGTTGAATATTAAGATGTGACATATTCAATATTAGGATGTGACACCCCCCGCCAAAGGAGAGACGGTGCATCATCCAAAAGATAGGAAGTAAAACACTTCCAATCAACCAGTGCTGATTCAAACAAAGGGGAGATCAAGTGCTGACTTTGGCATATTTACTAAAAACATCATTATCAACTGATAGTTTGACATTCTACTCAAATATAAGCACATTTAATCAGAAGGCATAAAATAACCAGCAAAATACAAATTGAAGAAAAATCTATCTGCATAAAGATTTTACTCTTAAACTTTTAATTTTTCCTCAACTAAAATAATTATAATAAACAAAAAACAAAAGAAAGATAAACATAAGGAAGAACAGCTCTAGAGATAAGGATTTTTTTCCATACAGGTTAAATCTACTGAAGCTGGAAATAATCTTATTAAAATATGAAACAACTCTTTCTCTTTGTCTCTCTCTCGCTCCCTTTAAAAAAAAAAGATTAGTCTAACTAATTAGCCTGAATTTGGGAGCAAAGGTAACCGATTTATTATTTAGGAACAAATTTTATTAAACTGATGTTAAAGTTAAATCAAGCACAGAGAATTAAACAGACCTGCACAAGATCGTACAGAACAGTTTGCCCCACATAAACCTGATTTCATTCTGTGAAACACAGAGCTGAAAATGGGAACTCAGCTTTACGGTCTGGGATGGCAATAAGAATTACAAAAATGTTATTGAATCAGAATTTTAAGATAGAGTTAAGGCCAACTAAAAATCCTAAACATCTTCAAAGAAATTCAAGAAGAGGAAAACATTTTGGAGGGAAACTTAAAACATAAGCCATAAACAAACTAGATGAGTAGATCAGATGCCAAAGAACAGAATCATAAAAACGAAACATCAGCAATTCTAAGATGCCCTTTTATTTTACAAGGCACCAATGTATTTAATAGATCCATTAGAAACAACTTTATTGTTTTAACCTTAAACTAGCATTTTAACCTGAAAGAGAATATTTTTATATCTGAAAAACATGCTGAATCAAATCGGTTCATTTTCTTTTCTAATTTAACAAACTGCTAAACTCTACATGTTATTTATCACTGACAAAGATAAGGAACTGAAATCATGTGCTAATAAGTGTTCTTAATTCACTAATTAACCTTTCTGTTTGTTTAGAATTCTGGTATCAGATGATCTTGCCTCCTCATTTTGATAAATCCAAGAAATATCCTCTGCTAATAGATGTGTAAGTATTCAAGATAAGGGAATAATTTAGAAGTTAACCATTGTACATCTTTTGCCCAGTGTAGCTTACTGAAAAACAGAGCCAAATGCATCCTTTCTTCCTGAATCATTGTAGAGCAATTTTAATATTTCTTCTTCCATTCTGCAATTGCAAATCCAAACCTGTGTTTTCTACCATCTTTCTAATGGAGAAGGTAGACACTCTTCTTCTATCATAATGGCATATGGAGTTTGTTTTGATTTTTTTTTTCCCCCCTGAACTCCAAGGGAATTCCAAAGAGATTCTCAAGTCCCCATGTTCATCCTTACCTCATGGACATTTTAACAAGCAATAGATGGGTATTAACAGTCTTCACAGTTTCCTTATCTCCAAATTTGCCCAAACATCTCCCATTTGTAGCCTTTAATTCATCCCAATGTCAGGTTTCTCTTTCTTTAGTCCCTGAAATATGCCTGGTATTTTCCATTCCCTTTTTTGGTGAAGAGAAGATGTGATACAGGAAAGTATTTATTAAGTATTATTTATATAATCCAAACTTCTCCAAGTCCTAGAGAAAGTTCTGAAATCACAAGTCTTTGAGCAGTAAATAAGAGCTCATGTGAGGTCTAAATATGGCATCTTTGTAAAATATTTTTGATAATTACTAGGAATATATTTTACTTCAATATTTCCAAAATTGCCCTGACCTCACACAGAATACCACAATGCCACTCTTCCTGTCCCAACTTGCCTCATTTCCTTTATTCAAAATGAAACAAACCAATAAAAGTTCTGGGTGCCTGCTGCATGCCAGGTAATTTGCCTTATTTTGTCCACACAGCAAGCCGATGTGGTAAGTTCTGTTGGGCCCATTATACAGAAAGGAAAACTGAAAACTCAGGGATACTTTCCTGTTGCTACTAGCAAAAAAAAAAAAAAAAGAAGGGATACAGATACTAGCATCAGACACGGCCTTGTTCCGCTGTGTTTACAGTTCCATGTAAACCAAACATAAAAGCTCAAAGAGAGAGAAAGAGGTATTTTAAACTTCCAGATATGCTATTTGATTCTCATTACACCTAATTTAGTCAAATATTGACTACAGTAGCACTCACTTGCTTTGGGCCTTAGCCCCAATACTAAACAACAAGGATCCTTTACCTTTAAAAAAGAGTGATATTTTGACACAAGCGTTTGTTAAAAAACAAAAAAGTGATATTTTTATATTCTTGGACTCCCCAGTAAGTAAGGACTAGATCTCCCCTTCATTAGGAAAGTTAAAAAAATATGGTAAATTTGGTGCCCATTCTTTTCAGTGACTTTCCTCTTCATTTTCATATATGTCTAAATCTTTGTTTTCTATTTTTAAAAATGACGTTGTTTAATCTTACAGGGTTAGGTAACTTGATACATAGTTAATATTAAGGGAAGCTATTATTCTACCAAATATAAGACCATTGAAAGGACCAAGGCATTTCACATGTTAAAAAATGTTTACTTGCCCAAGAAATTCATGAATGCCTTCTTCTTTTTAAAGATAGAATGTTGCAAAATCTAGTGTAAAATTAAAGTCATATAATATTTTGTTTAAAACTAAAGTTCTTTTGACTGCCATCCCTAAGGAAAGGGAGGAAAATGTTAGCAAAGCGGTCCAAGCAGGACTTGTCCAGTCCTGTGGAGGGAAGAGTGAGCAGATGAATAGGAGAGACAGTCTGGGGAGGGAAGACTTATTGGAGAAGATCTGGGTCCAGGAGTCCTGTAGATGGTGCAAAGAAGATGTATTTACATGAGATCCAATGAGCTGTAGGGAGTGTCTCTTGATTAACAAATGAAAATGAGACGGCTTGATGGAGATTGTACACACAGCTGTGTATGGATAAGTTATAGCCTATATGAAGAATGCAGCTACGAGGGAGTTAAACTTGTTAATGAATAGAATGCCAAACAGTATACCCATCTTCCAATATAGTCTCTTTGTTTCTCCTCTGAAGTTTTAAGGAATGGTGTTCGTTCATACTTTGGCCCATTCGCAGTGCCTTGTGGAGCCTTAGTGAGCAGCACCGTCCTGGGCACTGAGGCACATGCGGCGCATATCCCACAGCAGCCAAAGTCCTTAAGGAAGTTCCAACCAAGGAAACTTGTAGTCTAGGAATGTTTGTAAGCTCAGTCAGAAAGATATATTCAAAGCTGTATTTATTGTCATCCTCATTGTTTTCTCATAACACAACTCCCCTATCCCAATTATTAGAATATTTACTTCTTTGATCTCCAAGATATATACGACTTAGAAACCGTTGGCCTGTGAAGTCTGTGTTTGATAACAGTTTTCAAAGATAAAACTGATGGGCCTCTTTGGAGGAAACACGTAGCCATTATAGTCATGTTGCCAAGTTTTAGAGGACCCATTATGGACACCTCCGGGGGCTGGCACGATTTCAGGCTCATGAACAGGAAGACGTACACTTCCTGTCCACAGGGGATAGAAATGCAAGCACTCCTCATTTGATTCAGGAAAACCACAAAGGCTAACAGTTTGGGATTTTTCACAGATATGCAGGCCCCTGTAGTCAAAAAGCAGATGCTGTCTTCAGACTCAACTGGGCTACTTACCTTGCAAGCACAGAAAACATTATAGTAGCTAGCTTTGATGGCAGAGGAAGTGGTTACCAAGGAGATAAGATCATGCATGCAGTCAACAGAAGACTGGGAACAGTTGAAGTTGAAGATCAAATTGAAGCAACCAGGTGAGTGACTAGGAGATGAATTCAAACGTCATTTGATTTCTTTCTCCCTCCATTTATATTTTAGAGTTGTGAAGTGTAAAGAATTTAAAGTATCCTGGGATGAATCTTTCATTCTTGGGCTGGATTTTTAGTGAAGATATTATGTTTAGACTTAGAGAGAGAGCTGACCTATGTGCTACCACCTTCTAGGAACTGGGACTCAGAATTCATCAAACACAGGGACAAGCCGAGGGATAAATGTACCCCTGAGCAAACATCTAACTAAACAAGCAAGCCAACCCTGTAGTCAAGGATAAGTAGAGGAGTTTGGTGTACATTTACCTTGGAGGAGGGTGACAGCTATGAAGTCCTAGGAGTGACTCCTACATTCTGCTGAGTGAGGGTTACTCCCTCAATTTGGGAAAATTGTGGAACACGACCATCGTCACTCACAACTATAAGGGCTTTGTTAAGGATGAATGACATCAGTTATGAGACTATAAATAGATGTGATATGGCTTAAGAAAGATTTTAGTCATGAATGATGGTTACCCTGGAATGCACATGCAACATGCAGTGTTTTACCTGCATTCTCATTGAAGCTGCACAGCAACCCTGAGAGGTGGGTGTTCATACCTTACACTTCAGGTAAAGAAATGGAGGCTCTTAGGTTAGGTAATTTGCCAAGACTGGTCAGGATTTGAAACTAGGTCTCCCTCCAACTTACATTCAATTGCATTCAACTGGTAAATGGGAAATGTAGTCTTTGAGTTTCTATAACCAACTGCATAGATGTCTGGAAAGCAAAGTAAGTTAGTGATTTTAAATAATGTTGTGAAACCATAAACTAGGAAATGGAGAAAAATTGTGAATGATTAAATGGACGGAGGAAAATGCCTTTAAAAAGAGGAACAACCAAAGAGGAGAGAAGATGACAATTTATTAAGTATCGCTAAGTCTGTTACATCAAAGTTAATGATTAGCTATTATCCTTGAAAGTAAAAAAAAAAAAAAAAGGTTAGATAAGAGAGAGGATAAATTGGTTCAGGAGTGAGGCTTTGATATTTTACAAACACATTTTTATTTATCCAGATTGGTCCTCTGTGAGAGAGGGCATTATTTCCAGGTCTTCTCAAGTCTAAAATGATAGAATTGTGTTATCCACAATCTACAACTCCATTTAAAAAGTAATGAGTAGCTGCTTTTCAGCAACTAAAAGGAACTATACACAACAACACAGATGAATCTCGCAGACTGTTGAGTGAAAGAAGCCAGGAACAAAAGTGTATATCCTGCACGACCCAATTTATATTGGTACAAATTCAGGTGAAATTTTTATGGACTCCAATAAAAGGAAGACATTTCATTTTTTCTTTTTCCAAAGAGGGAAATGACACAGAGGCTTCTAGGTGATAGTAATGTCCTATATTTTGGTTCAAGGTATGCTCACTCTGTAAAGGTTTACCAGCTTGTACAGGCATGATTTGGTGCACATTTCTGTACATATGTGTTCTAAGTTTAAAAGGTTTGCGTGGAGAGGATAATGAGTTGAAAACTATTTACATTGAAGTTTTTCTAATATTGCTTAACTCAGGGCAGTCTAAGACATATCATCAATTGAAAACAAAGCTTTTTAAAGTCACATATAAGTCAATGCAAGGGTCCCCTTCCTCCCTTGACATTGCAAAGTTAAGGGCCCCATTTGCTAGATTTTTTTTTAAAGTAAACAAATTACCTTTTGATGTAAGGCTAAGATTAAGAAATATACGCAAAGAACCTTTTTCTCCTTTCTTTACCTGGATTCCAATCCTGAACACAATTTAATGACAAAAAGACTTCTTAATCTGTCAAGGAAAAATTGCTTCTTATTTAATAGTGCTGAGCTAACTAATCAACACCCATCATAAGGAGGGATGTATTTAGAGAATGATGTTTAAGTTCTCAGGTAGGGGGCCCAGAGACATTTCTAAGCCCTACCCAGATGTTCTACACACCTCTATACTTCTCCATTGCAGGGACAGCCTCTCTCAAACTGTAAAACATCTGGAGAGATTTAAATTCAATTATGTAAAGAAAAGTGCATCTGGGCTGCAAATTTTTATATAAAGCTGTGAAAAAAACAGCCAGGATTTGTTTTCTGTGAAGCACACACACACACACACACACACACACACACACACATTTTTTATGGACTCCAACACAAGTAAACCTTGTTCATCTGGCTCAAGTTAAAAATGATAGACATTGATCTCAGGTGTTTATTTGATTGCTGGCAGCAATGAATCTTTGTTTCTAATAGAATGAAATAGAGAACAAATGGCAGGGTTTCTCACATTTGTGCAGTTATCTTAGTTTTCTATACACAGTGTGATACTAATTCGTGGACTTGTTCCATGTATTTTAGACAATTTTCAAAAATGGGATTTGTGGATGACAAACGGATTGCAATTTGGGGCTGGGTGAGTAGTTTGGCTGATGAATCTGTACACCTTCCTTAGTGAATATAACCCAGAGCAGGATCATTTACTTTTGTTTGTACATATTTGGAGGTGAAAATCATGTCAATCATTTCAATCTACGAAGGTCCAATGTCTTAGATTTCTGGGCGATGAGTCCCCCCAGGCTTACACTTTTGTTTATTACAATGGGATAGGGAGGTGAGGAAGGGAGAAAAAGAATAAAGGAGAGAAAGAGGGATAAAGGAAAAGAAGGATAGAAGGAGAGAGGGAAGGAGGGAGACTTTTTCTCATGGGTCCAAGTCAGTAAAGATTTAGTGTTTATTGCTTTTTTGGTTTTGGGAGGTTTTATTTTGGTTTTGGTTTTGGTTCGTTTTTTGTCTTCAATTAGTACTACCCAGCAAATTTTCAATACTTTCCCCCTTACACCTACCAAGAAGAGGGACCAGGGCTCTGAAAGTGTAGTCTTTAGATACTACCCAACTAAGGCCAATTTAAACCTTCTCTACCATGCTTTCTATCTCAAAAGAGGCACAGTATATAAAGATATGAGAAATGTGGAAACTGCGACTTGCTTACCATATGTCCTTAATTCCTTTACCTCCATAAAAATAACTGTATCCATTTCTTAGTCATATGGAGGGTATGTAACCTCAATGGTCCTGGGAGCAGGAAGTGGCGTGTTCAAGTGTGGAATAGCCGTGGCGCCCGTGTCAAAGTGGGAGTACTATGGTAAGTGATCACTCACAGGTACAGAGTTACTGAGTGTGAACCTTCACATTCCAATGACAAAACCATTCCTTTTTGAGTTTCAGTGTTTCTACAGTAAATAAACGGATTCATCTTAGAAGTACTTTATGGATACCTGTAATGAAACAGTCTCACTTATTCTGCCATTGTGAAATGTTAGACCGTAGTAAATGCTATCTACACGTTTAGTTACCAACCAATTTTGTTTTCTAAATGTCTTATCAACAAACTCAGTTTTCCACATTTTAAAACATCCCCAATGCTACAATTCTTTAGATAAACGCTTCCTTCTTTTTATTCTAACTTGAGTTTGAAGCTTCACATATTAGAACAAGAAGAGAAGTATGTATCTCTTTCCCTTCAGGTAAAAGTCAAATATAAGTAGGACTTTGGGTGGAAAGAAGAGACTAGGGCAGGGGAATTCCTGGGGGTTTTGTTTGCACTGTCTCTGAGTAGGTGAAAGCCACTCTAGAATATCCTGTTCACTGCTGAGAAAGTATTGCTCTATCATACACATGTAAGGTATAATTCCCAAGTGGGAGCAGGTAAGCAGTGAAACACTAGGTAGGGGGGAAGAGCCAGAGGTGGTGAGAAGGTGAATTACTTTCCTGTATCTTTTCCTACCCCATCTCAAGTCCTTTATTCAGTATAAGGATAGAATCATTCATAATGAATATGCTCATTAAATATTTAATGTCCTAATATATCGCAGTACCAGTCCTGTGGAAAACTCTTCTTTAAAGCCTCTCCAAGTCAAGAGAAGCCAATGTATAAAAGAGACCACACCGTCTTTTAGTTTCAAAAAAAATTGGAGAACATAGTTAGGATTGATCCTCACACAATAGATTTGCTTTCAGGTAATTCTTTCCTGCTTAATATTAATTGTTCTATTGGAAGCCTTGTTTTTGGAGACCTCTGGTGGTCAATAAAATAGAAACAACCTTTGTGAGTTTGGAACTACATAATGGTAAGAAGAGAACGTTATTAAACATATATGGACCAACCTAACACTTGGGAACTTTCTAGAATTCTTATATATGTGCAAATTTGAACAATATTACTCAAAAATCAAATTGAAGGAGGACATAAGTGGTATTGCAAGACGTACTTCTAAAAGTTTACAACCACAACACTAAGCATTTTTTAAATAGTATTTTTAAAATTTGAGACCTTCTTACACATGTAAACCTGGTTAGCATAATAAGAAAGGGGTATTATGTTCTAGGACAAGAAGAATTGTAGCTGTTTGGGGAAATTTTTATTTTGCCCTTAAAAGCTATTCCCCTCCACCCCCCTCCATTAAATGTATAACCTAAGTTATTCATATTTAAATGTTAAAAGATGAGCATTTTAGGAAAATCTTATATTTTAAAAGTGTACTTTAAGATACTATATTTTATATATTAGTGTCCTCTAGATATGTAAAATTGCTTGTAGTCTGTATTCACTTTAATCAAAATGATAAAATATTGCTGTTACTCATTTTGGAGGAAAATATTTTGATTTCCATAGGAAAAGCATGAGCAATACACATGGAACAACTAACATTGTTATCAATGTAGTTTTTAATCTCCAATTCCAGTCATTCACAAAGGGTTAGTTAGGATGTTGTTTAAGCTTGTTATTTTGATGATATATTTTTCTAAATAATTAATTAAATAAATATTGAAATACCGGTACAATTATAGTGAAATTCAAGCCATTAACCTATGTAGCACAATGGAAACATGTTATACTTATTTATTTACTGTAACCTGGTCATGTTTCAAAAACAGTTATTTCAGATTTTTAAAGTTATATTGGAATTCAGCCACAGTAAATTTTCTCACTGATATTTTAGGAAATACATATACACACACACACACACACACATATATATATATATATACACACACACATACATTTGATACATGATTTAATTTTTTTAAATTAGGTCAAAAATATGTTTAAATAACCAAGCCAACAATGCATATGTTTTTCTGCCATATCTATAGATAAAACAGCTTATGTCACTTCAGCACAGATACTAATGTAATCTGTTTCTCAATACTCAATAGTTATAACATCAGAATTGAGGCCTCTCCACAAAATGAGAGAAAACAGATGTTTAACTTGCATTATGATGGAGTAGCTGAGACGTTATAGGGTTTTACAGCAAATAAATGATAACTGATTTCTTTCCTTTTGATCTGTCTCCCCTCCACCAAAAACAATATATGATTTAAGTAAGCAACTAGTAATTGAAAATTATGAGGAGTTTCCAGTAGGGAAGAGAGTATCCTAAAGTAAAGCATATACTGACTGATGTCAGGACCAAGAAATTCAAGACAATTGAGACATTACCTGACTTGCTAATCAAGATCTTTGAGAGGGTCAGAAGATAATGTAGAGTCCTTATCACTTAGCACTTCCCATTTGACTTTTCTGCAGGCAGGTTGTTGATTGGGTTTTAGATCACCTGGTTTGGTCTCCCTCTGCCCTCACAGGAAGGGCTGAAGGGAATGGGCTATAGGGCTGAGTATGGAAAGGCAGGAGTCTGGCTGCTTTAAAAAGCCAAGTAGAGATGATCTGGAGGAGATATTCTGAGGGTAACACTATAGACCTTTGCACAAGTAAAGAATATGAAAGCATATAAAGTAACCCAAAAAAAAGGGAAAAAAGTTTTTATTGTATGAATTAAGTTTTTTTCTTTTCTCCATCACAGACTCAGTGTACACAGAACGTTACATGGGTCTTCCAATTCCAGAAGACAACCTTGACCATTACAGGGTAAGAGATGGTGAACTAGATCCATTTTATAACCTATTTATAAGTGGTATAAGAACATTTTTAAGTGGATCTATTCCAGAAAATATATATTTTTTTAATTTCCAATGAAATTCTTGTTAAAAAGAAATAACACAGGTGGTTTAGAGATACTCCAATAGCTTCCCGTACTATATTCTGCGTAATTACAGCCTTTATCGTATGCTATATAGGTCACAATATGCGTTCATTTGGAAATACAAAGCAACACCAGATAATTACTTTAATTATAAAAGTTTCAGTTCAGAAAACATGTCAAATTCAACGTATTCCTTTAGAGCCCAGAAGACTCTCTAAACCTTTAACTACATATTAAAATTTCTTATGGTATTATCATAATTAAGTTGTATGTACAAGCCTATAATTTTCTTATTCATAGCCAAATATGTACAGTTTTTTTCACACAAGATTTGAGTAAAGCAGGTGAGGTGTATGTACGGGAGGGTAATACTCTGAAAAGCCCTTGAACCCAAGTTACTGAATAGCATCCATGGGCTGGTTGCCTGATGGAAGAGTCAGTGGGCAGGTTGCTGTGCAGATGGGCTATAGCATCTGAAATATGGTCTGGGTGTAGCCATCATTGGCGGCCCCCGTGTGCTAGTGTGGGTGCCACCGCAAAGCCAGGGTCCTCTCTTTGGTGGCAGCCTGCTGCAGCTGGAAGTGTCAGCCAAAGTACTAGGGATCCTTCCAACACATTGCCCCCCAGCCAGAAAAAAAAACAACTTTCCTGATTCTGTCATGTAAATTGAAAACCCTGAAACTTACAGATGACAAGGTCAATCATCCGATGTTTACATTCTCCGGAGGATATTCAGAACTCCTCCCAGGATAAAAAAAAAAACAATAACCCATACAATTTAAGACCACAATTCCTCCTCATCTGGGCCACAGCTCTCAATGCTTGGGCCTCCTATTCATACATCGCTCTGAGCCATATTTGTACATTTTTGTAAGATGTCATCATTATTATGGGTTCTGAAGCCATTTGATCAAAGCACAAGAAAATGCAAATAAAATTTCTAATTTTGCAAGATACGTACAGACAGTTTAGTTTTACCTCTTCCTTTCAGTTTTATTTAGCAAGGCTTGTGGGGGAGGGGCGGGGAGGTGTATGCGTGTGTTTGTGCCTGGGTGTGTGTGTGTTTTCATCTCTGTTTTTCAGTCAAGATAGAAAAGTAACAACCTGTAAAGTGTGATGTACCAATCATCTTCCACTACAAAGCAGTCCCGTAATCCGGTTGCCCTTATTTCTGCTGAGTGTCCCACATGATACTTTGGACTCAGTTTTTCTCATTCTTTCTCCTCCACATCCAATAAGCTGCTTTAGACATCCTTTCCCTGCTCCATAACCACATTGCTGCTGTCACATGACTACCTCCTTCTACAACAGTAACCCCATGGGTCCCCCCTTAGCTTATCTTTCTACACTCCAGCCTGTACCACACAGAGGTGTGAGGTTAAGCCTCACCCGTAACACTTTCATGGACTTTTCCTGTGCACTCAACTAGTCCAGCCCTCATTCTTTAACCAGGTGTTCAACACCTTTCTTAGAATGGCCCAGTTTACCTGGAATGTTCACTGAATATTTCTGGGCCTTTCCCTTTTGTGCCTTTGTCCTCTGTTCCTCGACCTGGAATGTCATTCCCCCTCTGTCTTCATCCACTAGGAAACGTGTCCTGCTCGCCCAGAGGACTAGCATTCTCTCTTGACTCCCATGACATTTTCCTTGTATATCTTTTTTTTTTTTTGCGGTACGCGGGTCTCTCACTGTTGTGGCCTCCCCCATTGCGGAGCACAGGCTCCGGACGCACAGGCTCAGGGGCCATGGCTCACGGCCCCAGCCGCTCCGCGGCATGTGGGATCCTCCCGGACCGGGGCACGAACCCGTGTCCCCTGCATCGGCAGGCGGACTCCCAACCACTGTGCCACCAGGGAAGCCCCTCCTTGTATATCTTTAATCCTCAATTTATCCATTTTGGACCCATTGTTAGTTTGTACTCCTTTTTCCCCTCTGCAGTATTATTAGTCATTCAAGGCTTTGCTCAACATTGTATTCTTTGGATCACCCAGTATGAAATAGAAACCTTAAAACCTTTTTTGAGTTAATTTTAAAACTTTTTGAAGGGAAACATTGTTATAAAAATTATATGTCTCCATCATTTCTCTCATTTTACAGCTGGAATTTTCTTGCTAGTGACCCGACCAGGATCCCTCCTGTGGTGTGCCATATTTGGGACATGGCTAAAGGGTGTTCTCAAATATCCTAAAGTACTAAAAACTCCCAAAAACATCAGAGATGTACTGCCCAGGACCCTCATCCTGACTCTAGAACCTGGTGGATGATGAGTCAAAAGTTCATTTTAAAAATCCCATTTTGAAAGCCTTTGAACCTAGAAGTACAGGGTCAAGTCTAAACCTTGACATCCAAGGAAGTCCGTAGCACCTACCCTACTGCACTTCAAGGACATCAGCCAACAGGGTGTTTCCTCTTCAACCGGCCCTCCCCGTAGAGGATAATTCGTTTTAATCTCCCATGTCAACCTGTACCTTTTTCCAGATTTTCCCATAGGCTTTTCCTTCCCACACCCATCCCCCTCTTCTCCAACTCTACCCACCACTGACGTGGCCATTTTCATCTCTCCCCTTAGATGGTCTCTGCCTGAGGTAGTCATGTAAATAGAAACCTCTTCCTCCTACCGATGGCAATACACGAACGCTGGGAGCACAAAGTCACTGTCTCACTTCACTGCACAGATGGCACCCGAGGACTGTTTAATCCTTCCACGCCAGAAGTCGGGTTTTCTTGGCACAAAATTCATTGCTGGCAATGGACACATTAAAACTGCCAGTACCAGAGAGCTAAAGGTTCCCAATGTGTTACTCAGAGGAATTATTTGGGTGGGTGACAGTTAAGGTGGGTAGGAGAAAGTAAGGCAGATGCGTTCACTGTATTGTTTCTGCCCTGTAAATTGCATCCTCAGAAAGTGGAGAGCTGAATCTAAGCACCTATATTTGGTGCACAGCAGGCTTTAGAAGAAAGCTGCCTTCCTTTGTTTTTTAAATGAGCCTGTGCTTTTGTCTCTGGCAGGAACACATTCAAAGATTCTATTTTCCTCCAAGGCCCCAGCTGCCCCTCTGGACCCCTGTCTTCTTTTACTTCTCTTTCCCAGGTTGTTTTTATTTCCTCCCTTTCTCTCTCCTTCTCTCCCTCCCTCCTTCTGCCCTCTTGGAAAAGACAAAGGAGACAATTCCTTACTGGCTTTCGCTGCTCTGTGCATTTCCGTAGGTCAGGAGGAAATAGTTTGAAAATGAGTCCCAGGTAGTCTAAACTATTGACTTTCTCCAGCACATCCAGGATAGGAATGATCGAAGTGTGTAATAAGCAAGGTCCTGTGATCGTTGTACACCTTTTCAGCTATAGAATCATTATCAGTAGCCAGAATTACAGCCTTTGGAAGAGAACGTAATTTTTAATAAAATTCAAATGAGGAGAGGATTCATTTTTAAGTCATTGATGACCCAGATTTGAAAGAATTTAGACAAGCACACCAAGAGAAGCACATTTTGTGAAATAAAGGTCCTACTTACTATTTAGGAAAGGAAGTTGAAGGAACCATTTATATATGCAAATGGAACAGGCAGGGATGTCATGTATAGTTGTTCAGCTTGTGCACTGCTGGAAGCTAGCCTATGCTTCGTTCTCTAAGGCGTGCACCTCTGGGGCCGCATCCAACCGGAGGGAGTGCCTTTTCTTATTCTCACAAAGCTGCCATATAAATTAGGAGACCCTGGGACTAAGGCTTGGACACAATGCAATGACACAAACAGTGACTCCATACGACCCTTTTTGTAGATAGTCACCTACCCACTGCCGAGTGGCAGGGTAGGAGCATGTTTAAAGGATACCAGGGACTCAAAGAGGAAGGAAGCTGTTCATCTCCCTGAAACTCCGAGAAGCTGGTCCCAGAAGCTCTAAGTAGGCAGGCAGAGTGGTGGGATGACACTGTAGCTAATAAGCAGTATAAGCAGACTCGCTGCCATGAGTCTCAGTCCGAGTCTCAGTCCACAGCCGACAGAAATGGCGACAGATTTGAGCAAAAGAATCAGATAGACAATGAGACAACCCTCACCCCCAATAGCGATAAGCAGATAGCAACTGTGGTCCCACCTCGAGGAGTGGGTTCCTGACTAGCATTGATGAATGGTCTCTCCATGGTCAATCACAGGTCTTTTAGTCAAACCTGTAAAAAAAAATATTAACACCTGGTAGACTTTCATTCACCCATTCAAGGTGCCTGGTGTTTTAGTTATTCAGAAGTTGATTACCTTGTTGGTGAGACAAAACATACAGGCAAAATTTTTGAAGAGAAATAAAAGAGTAGTAATAGGGTTTCCCTGGTGGCGCAGTGGTTGAGAATCTGCCTGCCAATGCAGGGGACATGGGTTCAAGCCCTGCTCTGGGAAGATCCCACATGCCGTGGAGCAACTGGGCCTGTGAGCCACAACTACTGAGCCTGCGCGTCTGGAGCCTGTGCTCCGCAAGAGAGGCCACAACAGTGAGAGGCCCGCACACCGCGATGAAGAGTGGCCCCCACTTGCCGCAACTAGAGAAAGCCCTCGCACAGAAACGAAGACCAAACACAGCCAAAAAATTAATAATAATAAATAAATTTAAAAAAAAACAAAAGAGAGTAGTAATAAAGCATGAACTTGAACATGACAAAGTGCCCGGTATGTATGGAAAAGACTAGTAGTTCCAAATTGTGACTCTGGAGCCCCAGGAATTCTGTGCCTTCTGAGCATGTAGGGAGGGAAGGGAAGTGGCTGAGAAGTTAGGGTTTCACCTCCCCCCACTCCTCTCAACCAGGGGGGGATCTGGTTTCATTTATTTCATTCATTTTTTTAATTCACTTAGTAAGTGGTTGCTTCTATGGCCAGACACTGTTCTAAGCTCTTTCCATGGGTTATTAGGCTCAGTTCTCCCTCAGATTCTCTGAGATAAGTGCTCTAATTATCTCCATTTTATTGACCCAGAAACGGAGGCACAAAAAGTTATATAAGATGTAGCTACTGAGGGGTAGGAAAGGGAGAGGGCACTTATCTGGAGCCAGTTAAGGAAGACTTCTGGGAGATGCAGGGAAATAGCGTAGGTGCTCTCCACAGGCTGCCAGAGGGACCGACAAGGCAGGGGAGCACAGTAGACACACGAGTGGCAGCAAGCAGAGCTGGTTTTCTGGGGATCTGTGAAGCAGGTTGGGTGAACCGAGGGATAACACAGAGCAGGGATGTGGGAGGAGCAGGCCACATGGTGGCTAATAAGGCAGGATGGGAGACCAGGGAGGGAATGGACTTCCAGAGAGCAGCGTCAGATCAAGGGCAAGAGAAACGGGGCCCAAGTCCTGAGCCTCGTTGCCAGGAGAAGAGGGCAGCCTGGAACACACAGAAGGGACTGATTTAACTTGTAGAGGAGATTTATTTTGCATTTTGCTCAGAATTTGATAGGCTTTTGGCAAGTGTATGAAACAGTCATAGATTTGGCAGTCTTCTGCTAGCAGATTTGAAATGTTCAATCCTTAAGAACTGCTGCATCGTTAGGTTATGCAAAACAGGGTGCAATTTTGTAAATATGCCATCTTGTACTGATTTGACATTTGTTCTATTATCCTAGAATATGCCAAAGGGAGAGAGACCTTCAGATTTAAGCCAAACCTTAACTTGTTTGTTGAGTGCTGATAAAATGTTGACTGCTGTGTGATCTTTAAAGAAGCCAGTGTTGCTGGGTGAGGCCTGAGGTAGGGCCCCCTGTAGGCGGATGGGAGCTCTTTCCTTGGCATCTCACCTGTACAGTTGTTTGATGGATACGGACAAGTAAAACATCTGATGTGGTGGGTTGAATTAATTTTTCCTTAAAAATTTTCTGTGGCCTCTGTTGTGGCATTAATGGTGCTTCCCCGAACAGCCTCACTTAATATTATTTACGAGGCTTCGGTCACAAGTGGAAGAATGCACAGAGCGAGTCAGTACACTCGGGGTACTGTCTCACTGAAGTAATAGGGTGTCCATTACACCTGTGGCTGTTTGCTTTCTCTACCAGAGCTTGGAAATGACAGTGCGTTGTTTGGCTGCGAAGTGAAGGGACACTAGAATATGATGTTAAGAGGCACGGACTTTTGAGTTTGACCTGTGCTAAAATTCTGTTTCCACCACCTATTAGCTAGGAGAGGTTACTAAACCTCTCTGAACCTCTGTTTCCTCATCTGAGTAATGGGGAGAATCAGAGCTACCTCATGGGATTATTGAAAGGATTAAACGAGACACCTATGCCTGCCATGAAATAAGCTTACAAAAACATGGAGGCTGCCACCATTATTCTCAGGAAGCAAATTGTCCGTATGGTTCCTGGATGGCGCAAGGGGTAGCTTAGAAATTGTCAGACCTTCTGTTTCTCACAGTACTTCCCCACTCTTATCAGCTCTCTCTTTTATTTCAAAAATACAAAGATTTATTTGCTGGAAGGTAACTGAGGAACCAGCACGATCCAATGAGCAGCTACAGATGGTTCTTCTTGGGGCTTGAAGGAAAAGCTCCTCGCAGAGATGCCGTGGATCAGCGCTGCCACTGGACCCATCCTTCCCACTTCACTTTGCCAGGCTGTTGCTGGCAGCGGGGCTCTCCGGAAGTTTCTAGCCTCGGGAGAGTGCCAACTGCACCACCATTGCATCCTTGCCCATTTATCACTCTGAACTTCCTTTTTAGGAGCTGGTGACAGACTATTCGGCTTCTAACTTAGTCATCCATTTCCTTTTTTATTTCTGTTTCCATCGATAGGCAAATGGGGATTATCCTGTTTTGGTGGGTTGAAATAGCACAATTGAATTATTTCTGGTCATTAATTCTCCCTTAACGTAGTGCATGCATTTCTTTCACTGACTTTGGCTGTCTTTCATGGGTTAAAGTGTGCCGGACTGTCAAGAGTCTCTCTCTATTGAGAAGCCAGGATGCTCAGTCTAGTAGGGAATGATCGGTGGTTCCAGAGGCAAGGTGACACAGCTGCATCTTTCTAGGAGGGCAAAATGTTCTCAGGAGCCTGCGAGCCCTGAAATGGGTGCGTGCCTGAGGCTGCCTGGCTTCCCGTGCACTGCGAGGTCCCTCTTGACGCAACTCCCAGCGAGCAGGGGGACGTGTGCATTGGAAATGACACACTTATCTTGTGGTTGCAGGGGAAGCTTTTGTTTTATTTTTCCCTTGCTGCATTAAAGTATTTGTCTTTCTTTCTTTGTAGTGTAATATTGTTAATGTAAAACAATTTGCATCATGACACTTTTATCACAGTTTTCGTCTTTTTCTCAGTATGTTGCATTTCTCACCATGTCTAGTTCATCACAGCTACAGTGTGTACATCACAACATTTATCTTAGGCTCAGGGTTTTACTTGTTTATAAAAATTGTCTTCTTTCAGCCTGTATTCACTCCATTTAAGAAAAAAAAGGCAGCCAGAAACTGTTTTGGTCCAAACTCCAGTAGTTATCACATTCCTTGCTAACTGTCCTGCGTATTTATATGTCTCCTAACTATTACTCTATGTTTCAGCGACATTTCTCAGTCTCATGGCTCAGGGAGGTCGTGGAGCAGCTTTTGCTGTGCACTCTGCCACGCAAGGAAGGCCCGAGAGGCTTTTGGAGGGGAGGGGAGGTGACACAGCTGGATATTTGGGCCACGTCTAGGTGCTAAAGTTGACTGTCTTTGGCACGCGAAGAGCTGGGTTTCTTGTGGGGAGAAACAAGGTGGAGGAGACAGCCGTGTAGCCGCAGAAAGGATGGTGCAGGAGGACCCGGATGAGGGCGCCGGGTCTGGGCTCAGACTGGCAATGTTCACCGTTGGTGGCTCAGCCCCAGCCTCTGCTGTCGCCAGCTTTGAATCCTACACTGGCCTTTTGGGAGATTGATTTTGACCCTTTCCTCTCTCCAGGGCAGGACATCGCTCAGGGTTCTGTTGCTTCATTAGGCTCTGCATCAACCACACAGTCCAAAACGCCTCACAAGTCTCGAAGGTCTGTGCGAGCCAGATCTCTTCCAATGAATTCACTCTAAGAAGGCATGAGAACGCAGGGGGCAAAGAACACCCAGTGTGTTTGTGTACTGCAAATCCCAGAACAGTTCAGTAACAATTTCTTTCTCCCTGTATCTTTGCTGGAAGACCACATCGTGAGCAGCTTGGAAGTTTAGTGGAGACTCAGTGCAGCATAGGAGGTAAAAGGGGTTCTGCCATCAGACTTTGTGTCCAGCTCCGACTTCTTCCTGATGTAACCTGGTGTACTTTATTGTCTCTGTGTAGAAGTGGGGTTGCTATAGACCTATCTTGCACGAATGTCATGGGGATTAAATAGAACAGTGCTTTCATAAGTCCTTTAAGATGCTTAGCAGGGTGACCGGCACGGAGTACACAATAAGTATCAGCTCTTATTACTAATGGCATGGTGTATGGATTGAAAGTGGGCAAAACATATCTTGGTAAATTTCAGAATGAGAATATTTTATTCCACCTCCCCTAGCTGTTCCCACTTGCCTCTGCAAGACTAGGACCGAATGTAGTGAAGAGTACAATATAAGTGCCTACATTTCTTTGGTTTATTCCTTGAATTGATATTTAGCTCTCTGTTAAATGCTCAGGATAGAGTAATGAACAATATAAATTCCTCTTCTCATGGATCTTATTGTTTAGTTGGGTATATGACAAATCAATATTGATCGACTTGAAAAAATGAATGAATGGATGGAAGAATGGAGTATAATGTTGGGATGGATGGATGGATTCATCTGGGACATCTCACCAGATAACACGTTTCTTAAAGTAAAACAGAAGTGCGACTTTTAATGAGTCCTGGGCGTTTATTCTGAAAGTTCGTGGGTAAATTCTCAATTTGGGTCAGAAATGCCATATGGTCAGGACAAGTGGGACCCAGCCTGCACAGGAGTGGGAGGGCCTTTGCTCTAAGCTTTCCAGGAAAAGATCACCTTGATCACCTCAGTCAACACAGATATGTTGGGTGACTTTGTCCTGAAAGTTGTAGACAGAATGTGTTTTTTCCAGAAACACTGTGTCACACCATCCTCACATCACCATAATTTAACCTTAAAAAAAGCCATGTCTCTTGATTTCTATTTCAGTGAGAGCAAGAAGAGTTAATCTTCCTCCGATTTCAAAGAAAACAGCACTCAGCAGCATGTCTCTAGGTGCACAGCTCTCTGATGTTGAAGCTGGGGCTAGAATACAAACGTTCGGACCTTAGCCCCATCCCCTTCCAGCCAGACCTTCAGGGTTCCCATCAAAATATTAAGCTGATGTTAGCTACAAAGATATCTGTAAAACACAAACCTTGCCTCTCATAAAGTTGACTTTGATTCACCAAGATGCTGCAGGATAAGCTGGCTGATTTTAAACCCATAGGGAGGCTACCGGCCCTTCCTCTGCCCAACAACAGAAGCAGAGTCCCGCTCACCCCTTCCCAAAGTTGCTACAATGTCTATGACAGTCTTACCTTCATCGCAACTCTGCAAACATCTCCAAATTAAGACCAGATGACTAGTTCTATACTTTCAAAGCTTTTCCACCAAAGACTCCACCTTCATTCTAGAAGTCCTACCTGTCCAAGGTCATGAAACAGCCTTCAAAAAGCTGACCTCCCAGTTGTTTCTAATTCCCTGGCTTGATCCAAAAGCAGCACTTTCCCCAATGCAGAATGAGGCAGACAACAACCACCCACTGATTTTCTAAGGCCATACTTGATCTTTTTCACCCCTTTCCCCTCCCATATGTTACATTTGCCTAGGTTTTAAACATCTGTTCCAAAAAAGGTAATACTTGCTTCTCATTCAGAGCCTAGCAATGTGGACCAAAGTTCATATGACATATTGCAGAGTATGTTTAGTTGCAAATGCTATGTACAGGCTCTTTGAAATGTAGCATGTATGGCACCATGTGACACATGGTTGCCATGGCAATACACTTTTTGGCTGAACTACAGCATAAGCCCATGGAACATACATTGCTAATATGAGACTCTGCCCTGTGCTAATGCATAGGACACAGCCAATCTGGGATCTGGGACTCAAGGGGTTTCGCATGCAGCCTGGGGGGGCAGATGCCCTCTTCTGCATGTGCAGGGAAGATGTGGCATCCTCCCTTTCCGGTCCTGTCTCACAGGGACAGGGCATGCTGTACATTCTGCCATGCATGGAGACAGCATTTGCTTGAATATCGGTTTGCTATATTTTGTATCAAAGGGGGCCCCAGCTGAAAACATTTTATTTTGTAAACTGAAGTGAAAAATCAGTTTATGGCAGATCTTTTTTTGAATAATGACATTCTTTTTCCCAATTCCAGAATTCAACAGTCATGAGCAGAGCTGAAAATTTTAAACAAGTTGAGTACCTCCTTATTCATGGAACAGCAGATGGTGAGTTTCAGTTAATTAGACTTTTTAGTATCACAGACAGGTTTGCAATTTCACTACTGACAAAACAAAAGCATGAGGGGCAAGACTGTTACATTTACTTCAATAAAACAGTGTTGCTTTTCCACAACTCACTTGTCTTGGCCTAAATGGGATGCTGAATCCTAGAACTTCAAACAGTCCCTTTCTTCTTGTGCCTTTCCCACCCTTCCTACCAGAAAAGTGGAGCGGGCTTTTAGTTACTTTATGTTTCCTTTCTCTCCCTGCAGATAACGTTCACTTTCAGCAGTCAGCTCAGATCTCCAAAGCCCTGGTGGATGCTGGAGTGGATTTCCAGTCAATGGTATAGCAAAACTTCCTGCAAGGGGAGGGAACTTCCTGGTGGGGTCTGGTTCCCCTCTTGGAACTACTTATCCTCACAGAGGTTCCGGGAGACGGGGCACGGAAGCAAAAGGAGTCATTTTTCCAATGAGGAGTTGAAGAAGTGATATCCTTGAGTCATAAAGAGAGTCATGTTCAATATCATACAGTTGGGGGTTGAGAAGCACAATATTGCATATCCTGAGAGGGTCAAAACCCTAGTCCTGTGATTGTCCCGTCTCTCCCTATTTTGATTAAAAAGTAATTACTTAGCCAGTGATAAGATTATCCACTTATCCACACGGCAGAGTAATTCTAAAGTGAAACCAGCATGATAGTAGCTCAGGTCAAATATGCAAATCCATCTCTAGTATGTGTTACTAGCCCTTCTAACAACAGTGGGGTATCAGTAATCAGTGCGCTTCAGTTTTTGCAACTTCCATGTTATCTTTTGTTGAACACCACAGGTTATAAACAATTAGGCTGGTTTTATTAAGTCGGAAATGGCTAGAGCTGTTGTTGCCTATTCAGAGGATGTTTCTAGGTATTAAGTCAAATTCATTTTATGCACTAGACCTTTTCAGATTAAGAAGAAACAAAGATTATATATGTGTGTGTGTTGCGCTAGATATGTTTGTGTTAAGTCCTTTCTTGTCTGTATTAGCTTAAAAAGCCTGCTTTCCCTCACTCTCTTTTAACATACACATTTTGCTCCGTGCTCAGTTCAAACAGCACCTACTGTGTAAAACTGGGACAGTCATTTGATACCACAAAACCTGGCATATATTTTGGGGGTTAGATTCTTATGAGGTTGGGGTGTATCCTTCCACTGTTCAAAGAAAAGACGTGATACATTAAGCCATTTATCAAAGTTAATTTATGTCTCCATAATATATGTTTGCCTGGCAGTGACTTCCCACTTGTTTCACGTGGTGGGATGAGTTGATAAATTTTTGCCTCAGGTCATCAACTCATCCTACATAAATGTCAGACATGCAGATAAGAGATTCCAGTGAAATTCCAGTGAAAAAGTGTTTGCAAATAATACATTTGACTTTTGACTTCATATGTTATGCTAAAAATATATATGGAATACTGAAATAGATTTTTTCTAGTGCCTTATTGATATATATTAGGAAAAATTGCTTTCTAAAAACTCATTTATTTTAATAGTTTATCTTACTGCAGTGTAGGAGAAATTTAACAGTTGATAACACTTAATTAAAGTGGGCTTTACAGGATAAACATTCCCTCCTATGCATGATGTGTTTCTAAGTGTCCTTTGAGTCAAATTTGAAAATGGACTTGGATATTTTAACTGTGCATATCCTTAAAGCACTATGCAGTGAAGCCAAATTCACAGTGAGTTGTCTCAGCACCTGCAAAGGACGATCAGAGACTCCTGCAGGACAGAACTACATGCCCTGGAAAAGCTCTAGGAGGAAATGAGAAACCTCTTTGATCACATGTCAGTTTATAAACTGATTGAAGGATTAAAACATCCTGTGTTGTTCCATGTATGCTAATGAGAACTCACTTGGGTTTAAAAAAAAAAAAAAAAAAAGACAACTGACTTCCTGATTCTGACCTTTCTTCTTCTCCCTCCAGTGGTATACAGATGAAGACCATGGGATCGCCAGCAGTACAGCCCACCAACACATATACACCCACATGAGCCACTTCCTAAAGCAATGCTTCTCTCTACCTTAGCACCTTGGAACAGCATGCCATTTAAAGCTTCTGAAAAGCCACTTTTGCTCTCATTATCTCAAAACTGCACCATCAAGATGACGATGTTAAAAAAGTACACTCAAATCAAGAAATGTAAAGTTACCTGTGTTCCCAAATTTCATATCTATAACCCGAAGTAGGGACTTCTGTCTTTGCAACCTTACGGAAGTTTGAATTATTCAGTCTGGTTTTGTTTATTATTTAAAATCACTTCCATATCAGTTAGTGAAACAACAAATAATAATTGTTTTTATGGGAGCTTTGCAGAGGTTCCCTGGGCAGCATTTTTTTCTAACTGGACTAGACTTGTTCTCTTCTTGGAAGGAGTGGCAGGATGTGGGCCGTGATATCACTGAGGCAGGGCTAAGAAAAGAGGGGGTAGGGAGAGAAGCTGGCAGGGCGAGGCTGTGAACCCCAGTCCAAGCCTGCTGACCCAACCAGGCTGCTATCAGCTCCTCGAAGAGCTGTTCACAGCCAGACTGGCACAGTTTTCTGAGAAAGACTATTCAAACAGTCTCAGGAAATCATATATGCAAAAGCACTGACTTCTGAATAAAACCACAGCAGTTGAATAGACTCCAAAGAAATGAGAGAGAAACTGCCAACAATGCAGGGCCCCCAGGTGCCAGTTATGGCTATAGGTGCTACAAAAACACAGCAAGGGTGATGGGAAAGCATTGTAAATGTGCTTTAAAAATACTGATGTTTCCTAGTGAGAGAGGCAGCTTGGAACGGAGATGTGAACACATCAGCTTGCCCTGTTAAGAGATGAAAATATTTGTATTGCAAATCCTAACTTGAAGGAGTCTTTGCATCAGTTTTTCTTATTTCATTTCTTTGAGCATCTAATTAAAAGAATATTTTAACTTCCTTGGACTTGTTTTTAAAAATTGAAAATTAGCTACAAATGTGTGTAATATGATTCCCATTCTACATACGGTGGAATTTCTCCTGGTCAGTAATAAATGTGCCTTCATTTTTTCAGAGGTAATGAGTTCTGTGTCTTGAATCAGACCTAAACTGCACTGGCATATGGACACGCTTACTCAGAAAGGCTCTTGTTTATTTTGCTTGTTATCCCAAACTGCCTCGTAAACATGGAGAGGGTTCAGTTTTTGTAAGAAATAGATACATAGAAATGTGTTAAATTAAGCAATTCATAGCGATTTTATCTAATACATATACAATTACTGTTATCATACATATATATAAGCTTTTGAAAAGTCAACTCAAAATAGTTTGGGTTATTTATATAATACATACTATATCATTTTATTCCGGGGAACTACGATGAGGCTCATAATATCAGATAATCTCGACAGTATCATCTTGGTAGCCCAGATGGCTCAGTAGAAGTTAAAAAAAAAAAAAAGTCAACAACTTAAGTGTTTAATTATTTTTGGTTGACATAACTATATTAATGAAACCATGCATTTAAGATGCTGAGATAACTGAGGACACACAATATTTTTGTTCAATTATTTGCAAAATGGCCTTATTTTTAAAAATTGATTTTATGAACTCAAACATAGTTTCAAACATAGCTGGAAAAAGTTGTCCCAGACACAATGCGTTACAGCATAAAAATCTAAAAATGGAAGAATTGGAAAAAAATCTATCAATTCAACATGAGACTGGTGAGTCATGCATAGGAATGAACAGAAGATTGTGAAATTGTTTCAGCTGAATTTTCAGCGCATGGCATTGAGTAATTAAGTCTCAAAATATCATTCATTCATTGGAACATAAGCCTTAATTAAGTCTCAAATATCATTCATTCATTGGAACCATAAGCCAAGCTTCAAACCCTATAGGGCTCTTGTCATAATTCTAATAATAGAGTGCAATCATTGTGAGTAGCTGGACCAATCTTTGCGGAGTTCTATATCCAGAAAGAGTAATCATAGGTCATATGTTCACATCGTGGATTGAATTAGTAATCATAAAGCAAATTAAGTAAAAATTCTCCTTTTATCTTAATTGAAACCAGACACTGTGCAATATCAGGTATTGTTCAGATATTAATAAGACAATTTTACAACAGTAGATGTTGTACAATATCAGATACTATACAGATATTAAGAGGATTATATAATATCTGATACTGTACAACTATTGTACAATGTCAAAACTGTATGAATTTATTGTTTCTTTAGTTTCAAAACATGCCCAATGTTTCCTCTGGAGCCCAGAGGTAATAAAAAAATCCCAGCACGTATTTTTCACATAATGAGGGTTGCAAATGGTGATGATGTGACTGAAGTTAAAGTAAATTTCATCTGACCCTCATAGGACAAGTTTTACTCTCCAGTAAGAGTTTTAAATTAGTTTATTGAGGAAGGAAGTTAAATTGACAAATTCGAGATAGACTTAGTCTGAGGGTAGGTTTGAAACACACAGGAACTAGTCATACCAGTAAGATGTGCAGACTTGCCTGCCTTTGACTGTCACAGCCTCACCAGGCACCTGGATGCTAAGATCCTTTCGTAAACAACCTGTTAGAGTGCACTGGTGCCCAGGAACACACGCGCCAAAGGAAGGGAGAAATTGTCACATCCCTTCTATGGATACAGTGTTTCTTTTTAAAGTTTTGATTAAGATTTTTAGAAAATCACTTTATAAATTATTTTCGAACTTTTTAAAATTGGAAATCTTGCCAGAAATGATTACATATCTCCATGCTTTCTTAAATAACCGGCATAGACCATAATTCAATGCATCGTGATGACTCAAGGCCACCACCACGAAGATCAATGATCACATCAGGCTGTATGTCATTCTGAGTGTTTTATATTCACAGGTGGTCACTGAGGCTAGTAGTTTCACCACTTGGCATTTGTTGCTTTTGCTCTAAGTTGATGTGAGAATTCCAATTTATAAAACTATTAGATTTGTACAATATTTAAGATTCAATAAGCTCTAAATGAAAAACAACACCAAAACAGAAGAAGGTTTTTTTCAGAGTAAAGTAAGAGAATTTTGTTCTTCCAACTTTGTGACAGCAGTGTCCGAGAACAGTATTACATACATCCTGAAAGATCTGGAGTGTGTATTCAGGACGTCTGAGGGACACGGATGGTTGAGAATGAGAGATGAATGTGGGTAATAAAGCATAACGTCACTATCGTTAAGAAAAGCTCAGAGCATGGGATTAATAAGACCAATGTCATGCTCAGTAGAAATGTATCATCTCTCTGAATGTCACCTTTCTGTGACAATATTAACATTTAAACTCAAGGCTTTGAATTAATAAAAAGAAAGATAATTTTCTTACTGCCAAATTGAGAAGGGTGTCTTTTCTGGAATTGAACTCCAGCAAACTCAGTCAAAATTCTTATTCTAAATAATCTTTCATCTGAGCAGTCACCCCAAGTTTGTCAGATTATTTAAAACACATGTATGGTGAAAAGTGTGACCCATCAAACAACAAAAACTCTAATTGTTCCAATTAGTTTCTCCTATCCAAAGTCATGATATTTGTGACTTGCGAGCAAAAATACTATTTCATTGAGTAGGTTTGGTTTCTAGTGTTAATCACAGAAAGATGAGTGACAAAGAAAATGTAGCATACTGAGAAGAAATATTACTCAACCCAATTCTGGTTGCATGAGCCAGAATGACTGCCTGGTCAAGGAGGAAGGTGGCCACATCTTGCCTCCTGCTGGACAGCCAGTGCACTCCAGCCGAGGCTAGGCGGACGTGGGTTAGAATCTCAGCATCGACACTCACAGTGCGAAACGTTTTAAAGAACATTACTTAGCCTCTTTGAACCTCAGTTACTTAATTTGAAAGAGATACCAAAATACCTACCTCCCATACCTGTTGCATTGCTGTGGAGGTTTATACACCATGCCTGGTTTGATGATTCCATGGGTTACACCAGTTCTCCCCTTGGGCGTCTTGTGTCCGCAGGTTTTGGGCATATGAAGGTGCTCAGTAAACTTTTGCTTTTGTTCCGATGCTGCCATGTCAGTGAGAATCCTTTCTGGATCCTTAATGATTCTTAATAAACTGAGAGGCCACATCTTCGATATATTTTACTTATGATTCTGTCTATAGCCTTTGCTGGCTGAATAAACAGCAAAGCACAGAAAGAACTTGGCTCCGGAGAGTTACAAAGAAGGGATAAAACACTATCCTTACCTTTAAGGAGCTTATAAACAAATGGAAGAAATCTATGACTCTACACACACTTGAAGGTAAAAGTACCTAGATCTAAAGCTAAGTCTATGGATGGATGAGATAAGTGGGATGAAAAGGTGAGCAGGGGGAGGGTGGTTTCTGGACTCATATGAGCCAGCCATTGGCTGAATTTTGTACTACACTTAGATTTCTTTAATCATCTCAGGATTACTGCTGATACCATGTTTTTCTGAACATTTTTGAAAAATACAAACCAAAACATTATATAAAGGAATGCTCTATGTGAAAGGATTTATCATAAAGTTCTTGTGCCTATAGTTACTTATTAAGTACCTACAGAATACGCTTGAGCCTGTTTTGTTTCAATCATAATAAAAGTTTATAGACCACTCAATGAGAGCTTGGTTTGAGTCTCTGAGAGTCATCCTGAGTACAGGATCCCTAAGGAAATAATTTCACTTTCCCCCCACTATGTTTTCTACCGTGCTGCCAGACTAATGTTTCCCAAAATGCATGCCTCTCCATTACTCAAAACTCTTAATGGATAAAGTTGAAATACCCTAACATAAAATTTAACATCATTTATAATGTCTCCAACTTGTATTCCTACCTTTTCATACAGGTCCCGACCACACTCCTAACACTCCACCATATTGGGCTCTCTGCTGGATTTAAAATATGTCATACATCACATATGTCAGGCTCCTGTTATACCACATATATTTACTTTCTATTTTATTTTTTCAATACTGACATGTTTGAGATCTTTGCAGTTCTTGGAGTAGGTTTCCTTCCCCATATCCATCCTAATTCATTCGCTACCTCTTATATAACATTTTCTTCAAACTTAGCCCTGCTCAAAATTCCATCCTTGAGTTACTCACTTTCATCATACAACCAACTCAGTACACATCACATTATGTTACAGGTATGTGTCTACCCTGCCCTTAGAAGCGAGGCTCACAGTCCTATTTTCAAAGTTCCAGCACAAAAAGTAGTGGCCATTACACCAATAGAAACTGTAATGAAGTGACAGCTGTGTCCATGAGCTACAGTTTTCTAAGGAAAACACCGAAAGAGCTCTCTAAAAGTATTACGAGTAAGCCTTGAATATTGGGCTTCTCCAAGGGGACTGACTACAAGCAGACTTTCAAAGTAGATAGTTAGAGAATCATCATATTACCCAAATTACTCTCATAAAATGTTCAACTGGTTGTAATCTCATTTCATTGTATGAATATACAAGAGAGATATATTGGAAAATTTGGAGAGCAATATTGCAATTGTAGTAAAATAGTCCCACACCTAGAAGCAAAGAGGCTAAATTTCAATAGAAACAGAGGTAGATCAGTGTAGGTTAAAAAAATAATGAGCCACACTTTTAAAAGCCAAGAAAAATCCTAAAAGATTTAGGGATTGTATTGAAATACAAGTTGCTAGTGAATCATCAGTGGAGACTTTCTACAAGGCTAAACTACACCAAGGAGATACTCAAATTATATTTAGGAGAAACTTCCCAATACTGAAGGCTGTTAAGTGATAGCAATTACAAAGTAAGCTCATGAGTCAAGAGGAGAATACTAACCAGTACATTACAGTTCTGAATGCAGTTACCTCCATAACATATTGCTAGATGGCTACAAAAGAATACTGGTCCCGTCTGATCTACTGTAACAAACAGGGAGGAGACAAATTTTAGAAAATGCTTTTCCCATGAGGGGTAAAAACCGAAGCCTAAGGAGTTCTAATAATGGGAAATCCTACTAAGGATCTTAGAAGCTTTTACTAGTCATGGGTACAATGTCATCTGTATCTAAGTCACTGCTCTCCGGGAAACTGAAGAGGTACATCCTAATATAGCTCTCATCATAGTTTGTTCATACAGTTCAAATTGTTTGAATACTCTTGAAACGTCTACATCACCAAGTTTGCTTAACATCAGGGGTGTGTCTAAATTTAAATATTACGTTCAATCAAAATGTTCTACATTGATAAGGAAAAAAAGACAAAACACTTTGCATCACAATTTAAAATTTGCAAGGAAATTAGTTAGGATAAATATTTATTTCCACATAACATTTCTTAGTTGTGAAAAACACAATATCCTAGTCACATTTACACATTACTTAAACTTTGCAATAAATTACATTCAAGATATTCAGTAATTTTGACCAGGAATCTGAAATTAGGAGGAAATATATAACACTACATTTTTCTTATATTTTATATGATTTCAAAATATTAAGATTAACATAGGGATAGCATTAAAATTCACACAAGAACAAAATGACTATAAAAATACACAGAAATACAGAATTTCATTGGATATGAGTGCTTATTCAAATAGGTGATCATGTGAAGGTTTTAATTCACTATGATCATTTTAAACAGAACAATTATTAATATATTAAAACACTAGGAGGCTGCTTTTGGGACTGACTGGCATGTACAGCTAGTCTAAGTCATAAAACAATGGGAATGGTTACATGTAGTATCTGTATTATAAAATACACAAAGGCAATGCATTTGGCATGTAAAGTTTCTGTATTTTTCCTTGGCGTTTATAAACACAGACTTCATTAACTACAAACTCTTCTTATATTTTTTAGTGTTATGTTCCATAAATGGAATGGCTCCTTGAAAGATTGTGAGGGGAATTTTACAGAAGGCATCAAAATGTTGAACCCAGTGGAGGCTTTGTTGTTTATTTCCTTCATAAGCGTAATCACAAGAGGATTTGTTTTGGGTTTTTTTTTTTCACTTTTCATGTACACTTATACTCAGAATATTTATTCATAGTTTGGAAAAGCCACAGGGCTCTGAATTATTGTAAAACCGGACACAGACGATTATAAGGCTGCTGATCATTGGTAATTCTTAGGAAACAAGAGCACTATGAGATTTCATCTTTATTAATTCACATTCACTTGAAGTGAAATAAAATACTGTATTTTTAGTAACGCTCAAAAATTCTTAACTTTCCTTCCTCTTGTATAAACTTAGTAAAGATGGATTATTTCATATAGACTGAAATATCTACAGAAGCTTCTCAAACAGAATCTGAAATTTTCATTTAAAAGATTATTTTTCTACAGCATGCATTTAATTAAAATGTGGAAAAGAGCTCTGCAGAAGAAAAAATGACAATTGGAGACCTATCAGTCTAACATTAGAACATGATTCAGAGCCGCATTAAGCAGTTCATGACCTTTAGCAGTGGAATAACTGTACAGGAGTGGAATTTCATGTACAATAACTCACCATGTGGCATTCCACAAGTATGTATATAATAGGTTTATTTGGAAAACACTTGTGGTCAATGGGAGGTAAATTTAACAGCATATTTCTGATAAAGGTTTATATTGAAAATCTCACAAAACCTACAAAGTTTTTCTAAAGCATTTCATACAAGCCTAGTATTTGATCATGTAATCACAGCCTGAATATTAAGCAAATACTACTTGACTCTTTGCATTAGTATCTGATTCGTTTAAACAAGTTGTGAATAGGTTTCCACATATATTTTTCAAAATGACTTTAAGTTTTAGTTACATACAAATTCTTAAGTATTAAATGTATCATATTAAATCAAGGAAATGCATAAATACAATTATTAAAAATGCTTTCAAACTAACTTTTCGATTTGGGTCTTTTGAAATAAGTCACTAATGCTAAGCTATAAAAAATAAAAAGAAGTAAGACTACCTTTCAAAATTCTTCTAAATGAAATTATCAGGTATCTTCAGGTCTCTAAGTAGGAAAATACAAACTAGGTAATATGACTTATCTCTTTAAGAAAGCTATTGCTCTCGTAAAACTGACAACGAGAATCTAGTGTTTACAAATGTCTAAAATACAGCAAGGAACAGAGATTCTTGCATTAGCTATTGTATATGCTCACAAGGGTGTCTCACCGTTCAGAAGTTTAAACACAGAAATGAAACGAATATTGCACTACTTACAGTATGAAGGTGGGTTTGGGATGAAAGACAGAATTTATAATACATGATCAAAGCAGTTTTATGAATAATTGTGGCACTCCTCTCATATATATGTAAAAAATAAATTGAAGATCAAGTCATAGACAAGTCTCCCTGTCAACACCTTTCCCTGAGTCAGCTTTCTTCTCTTTTCGGCTTTCAATGCTACAGAGGAAAAAGGAGAAATGTATTATTTCAATCCAGCATGGCTACTGGGAGGTCTGCTGGTTCAGACACAAAACCCATCAACCCCAAAGCACCACAAGGGCCCTTAGGCATTGCTCTTTCATGCTGCAAAGCATAGATAGATAGCAGCAATTAAAATCCTCTGCACTCAGTGAGACAGAAACCAAGAACTGCAGAAAAAGGGAAATTCAAGAAACAAAAACTAAAAAACAAAAACCAGACATTTTTAAGAACAGTACCCAAAGCATGCAAGATTAATACCATGGTCCTCATTTGTGCAAATGAATCACTGATGATTGTTGAAAATGCCATTCATGCCCCTGTCTTAAGATAGCACTGACACTATGAATGACATAAACAAGATGGATGTCGCAGTAGGTATTTCTGGGCCCGGCTGCAAGTGGCGCATCCTTTGTGCACAGACTGGATTCTGATCTTTGGTGAGAACTGCGTTATCGTCCAGAGGACAGACACGCTTCTGCTGGTCGGGAGGACCCGGTCACCCCGCACACTGCCCTCCAAACACCTGTGCCCTCTCTTCACAGACAAACCCTCCTCCTGTCCATCAGAGGAAGCATGTTTCACCCCACTCCTTCCAGAATAAACTCATTCCCAAGTGGCTTCTGTTTTAACTGTTCTCCAATTAATTAATCAATGGGCAAACTGGTAATGTGACTCTATCATTTTTTTTAAAATATTTTTCCGATGTTCACTTTTCCTACTCTCATTGACAATTTTCACGCGAAATTCAAATAATGCGCTGACACGCATGAAGCTCACACCAAGAGTACATGCATGAAGCTCACACCAAGAGTACAGGCATGCTCCCGCGGGGCAGCTCTGCTCCCTCCCGGCCACGTCTGGCGCGGGCCAAGACGAACGCTGAAGCCCCTCCCGGGCCCCTGCTGCTGCCGACTCGAGGGCAACCCACACCCGGCCGCTGGCGCCCTGAACTGCAAGAACCCACACATTTTTACTGTTAGCTTTGGCTCTTAATATAACTATGAAATAGTTGATGGTGGGGAAACCCTTGGTTTTATATAACTCTTCTCCAAATAGGAAAGGGACAGTTAAAGCCCCCTTTTTCCTACAGGACCTCCTGTGCAGCTTTCGTAGTGGTCAATAACTTAGACACATTCTAAGAGTGTGTTTTTTAAATTGTTTTTCCTCCAATTCAAGCTAGAAACAGCCCTTCTCAGTTGTCACCACCACCCGGCGCCATCAGGTAAGAAGTGCCGGAGCTTCTGCCATCTCTGGCGCGCCGCCAGCACTGAGAGCTGGTGTGAGCGGGTGTCGACGGCACCCGGGTTTGTGCCTGCCACACTTCTCAGCACACAGTACTTACAGGTCAGAGCAAAGCGACTTTTCCTCTTTTCTGTTCTCCTTCCATGAGAAGACATAACAGTGTGCACATGATGTGTTGAGAGGCTTAACTGTATTTTTAACTCCTCTATCTGCATGACTCACTTTCTTCTACTTTAAGTTCCTTTCAGATGACAAGTGTCTGCTACGGTACTTTCCAAATTTTTTCCCTGGGTGCTACCTGGCTCCCAGTGTCTTCTGCCAAACAAAGCCAATGAGAAAAGGCAGCGGCGGCAGGTGGAGGAAGCCCTGGTCTTGGAGTCGGAAGATGACATTCAGCTTCAGGAAGCTAAGAATGAGCTGTGTGACCCTGGACTAGTTGTTTAATTTCTCTGGGGCTTGGTTTCCTCATCTGTACATTAGTTTTGGACTAAATGGCCTCTAAGTTTTCTTGTAGCTTGAATGTCAGATTTCTGAGGCTGGTAGTCTCAATTCCAATGAGCTCTAACTTTTGAAAGATAGAAAAGCACATTCTATCTGTAGGAGACTGTGGGGACGGAGACATACTGGTCTCTACACATGCACAGTTCCTGTGTGCACAATGCTCCATAACCTTTCCATGAGTGAGCAAATTCCCAGTGACACTATTAGCCACCAGGCAGTGAAAAAAAAAAAGCGATTCAGAAAGTCAGTATCATTCACAGACATGCTTCCTCCTGATGTTCTACTTTGGTCATACTGGTTGTTTAGTTCCAAAACAATAACCAATTAAATAATGGGGCTTTTTTTCCCCCCTCTTTAAAACCAGTGGTTCTGGTATCAGATCAGGTTGCAGCAGTGAAGCAGAAATTTTATAACCAGCTCAAGACGTCTATGAAAAAATATTACTGACTTGAATCTTCTCAGTGTATGGCTATTACTCTCTTTATTCCCTGTTACATTCATTTTCAGGATGCCAATCAATTCTAAACTTCCATTGTAATCAATATATTATATCAATATATATTTCTTAAATGTATATCATATCTATTACTTGCTACTACAATAAACAAATATTGCATATCTATTATACACCAGGTACTTTGTAAGGACCAAGGGACACAAGATGGATGAGACAAAACATAAAGAAGTAATATTTCAAGAGAGGGCAAAATGTGACCCACTACCTTCATGCTGCCAGGCACTCTATGAAACTGTTATTTGTCAATGACACCATAGTAGTTGATATACACAACATTTACCCAGCAGTCATGAGAGGGCTGAGGCCTAGGAAATTAGAGCAAAGAAGCATCCAGCATGGAAGGGGGCGGGGGTGTGGGGACAGGAGAGCAGGGGCAGAGTCCCTTGACCCTAGCCTCTGCCACCAAGGCAAAGCCAAGTGCTGCCAAATACCTGCCCAAGAAATGCTGGTCTTGGGTGTCAGCGTATCACAGCAGTTGCTCACCTACTCTGATGCGATGTGGTTTTTAATGTGACCTATTTCTGTCAATTCATTTAAATAAGCTGTGGAGGAGCTTGTCCCATGCATGTATAGTGCTGTTGAACTAGGATCAAATTAGACATCCTGCAGATGTGGTAAAGCCTGCAGTCAGTTCTTAGATCCTTCTTTCAGTTAAGCTGGGTAAATTTTTTATTTTTTATTTTTTCCTTTGCGGTACGCGGGCCTCTCACTGCTGTGGCCTCTCCCGTTGCGGAGCACAGGCTCCGGACGCGCAGGCTCAGCAGCCATGGCTCACGGGTCCAGCCGCTCCGCGGCATGTGGGATCTTCCCGGACCGGGGCACGAACCCGTGTCCCCTGCATCGGCAGGCGGACCCCCAACCACTGCGCCACCAGGGAAGCCCTAAGCTGGGTAAATTTATTTGGACAACATAAAGCGAATGAAATAATGGAGAAAATATAACTGCTATTCCAAATTCCACTCAGAAAAGGTATCTAGGCTTCTCTGATAGGCATTAGGGCCTATAGCGGGGGATAAGATGAAAACACCTAGGGGTGGGGTGTCAGAGACTGCTGGGAAGCCATCTGAGGTCTTGAGAGAGAGACCCTGAGAACCTGGTCTTTAGGGCATTTTTTGCCAACGGACACGCTAGCAGGTATAGCATTTTTACAGTTCCTGGTCATCACACTTCAATGCCTTCAACAGATACCAAGAGAAAGCAGTGGCTTGGGGAGAGTATTGCTCTTGTTAGTATTGGTGGTTTTAGGATTTCTGGAAGCCACATTCTTTCTGCCAGTTTCCTCTGTTATGAAGAAGAAAGACTAACCGAGAGATATTTTTCCCGTGGAAAGCTACAGATTTTATCACACTTAAAAGTAAAGAAAACTGGGTAAACTTTCATTCCACAATAGTTTTGAATCTCATGTTAGTGGGAACATAGGTTCAAAGAATAAGAAAAAAGTGGTTATATGAAAATATAAAGGGTGATCTATTTAAAATTGCATCTGCTTTTAGGCACACTACATTGTTCACTAGAATTAGTCTACTGTGAGAAGTAATCTGACACATATTTTAAACAATTGAGTTTTTCTGGTGAAAAGCATCACTTGACTTATTTACTTTAAGGAGTACCTAAAATATCATGACATAAAACTGTTGCTTGAACCAAAGAAAAATAGAGAAAGAGTTTTCACTATGGATCTGTAGAGTACAGGAAGAAAAGCAATCTCTAAGTCTGATTGTCTCAAATTCTACACATATTCCCATGGCTGGCATTTTATTTTGAGCTCGTAAACCTAGAGTTCACTTTTTTAAAAATCAGAGAAATGCCATATTTTTAATGAGAAAGGGTCCACAAGCATATATTTCAATAGGTTTGAGAAACTGCCCTTCTCATGACTGATTTTCTTCCAAGACGTCTAGCAAATCAGAGCTACTGTGAGGATGACTCTATCAGACTGTGGCAGGGATCTTTGGGAAAAGAAGATAAAGCACGTTTTAGAATAAAATATTACTTCTGCTTGAGCCAAGCAAAGAAATACATGAAGATTTTAAAGCCTTGTTAAAAGACAGAAAATATCAACCAAAAGTCTTTGAGAGAGCCTGTTGAGTAACTTACATTAACCTCCTTTTGGAGCAAGCGGTGGAGGTATTCGAAGGAGAGAAAGAGAGGGAGAGGGGGAGAAGAGGGAGAAGGAGGGAAAGAGAGAGAGAACATGAAGTAATCCCCCAGCTTTATGGGGTGAAGACTCCTAGACTCTCTGCACATCTACTGCTGGTGTTGTTTATGCTGTTTAAGATAGATATGACACTGAAGCAGCATGCCATTTTGGGGTGACAAAAACCATCCATAAGAGATATCCTCTAAGTCTAATATTGCCTCTTTTTCTAACCCATGTTTCCAGATAGTTCTCATGAAGATAAAGCTTGCAGTTTTGGAAGCATGGTGGTGCATAAATGGAAGTTCCCAGCTTCGCAATTTCTTAATTCAAGGGATAAATTTTCTTTTTCAAATATAGAAATTTGATGTTATTATTAAATACAGTTCTAAGAGGTTTGTTGATTTATATATGATGCATTTGTATAAGTCACGTGGGGAAAAATGTTTACTCAAGTTTCAAACCCTCTTAAAGAGCTGAGTGGTTATAGGAACACTGTAAACACTCAATGTTACACTGGATCTAAACCCAAGACTCTCCACGCCTTTTGCCTCCCCAAAACTCGCACAAAGAACATAGGCTGACCAGGTTTCTAGAAGACACCATTTAACAAAAGGAAATGCAACCAAGGAATAGGTTTGAGGGAAAGGGTCTTACCTTTGGGGAATCAGCTTCTAGAGTGATTAGGAAGGGGAGCTTATGACAAAAATGTAATATAAAAATTAAGTAGAAAAAGTTAATTTAAGGTCATGAAAATAAAGGAAATTAATAATTAAACACCGTCCCAAATCCCTCAATCACTCTTTAATAAGAAGAAATATCGGCATAATACAGAGATTTTCTTCAGATCAACATCTAAGAAGACTGGATGGTTTGAACTCTTATTTATAAATTCTGGAAAATGCAGTTGGAAATCCTGCGATGACTCTTGATATTTAAGGACACACTCTTCCCACCTCATGCATTTAAAACTATCATCCACAACTGCAGGAGTTGTTTGTAATGTTTGCATACAGAGAAGAAAAAGTGGATAAAACTTTCTGGAACTGAAAGTTTTGGGGTAAAAAGGTTAGGGAAGGTTTTTCAGGGGGTTGGAATAAGGGACTGGAAATAATCTAAGTACAAAATTACCATTGCATGTGCCATATGGGTTTTACAAAGGACAACAGGAGAATGAAAAACGTGGTCAGACATCTAAGGGGGTCCTGAGAAGTGGGTGATGAGGGAATACACTAAAATCCTACTGCAAAAGAGTGTGCTAAAATGAATGTCCAAAAATGTTCTGCATTGGGACTCATTTATAGCACCATTTCTCCCCACTGTCATAGTTTTGGAGCGAGCTTTAATTTTGAAAGGGAGATGTTGAAAACATACCAACAAATGTGATAATTGCGATTTCTATCCACTTTTTAAAAGAATTTTCTGAAAGGTTTTAGATCTAAGTTCAATGGAGACCAATGCTATTCTTTTAACGGATTCATGTCATTCAATGACTGGGATCATTATAAATCCACATTATTTTAGAATTCAAACCTTTTAGAAGGAAAGCTTGACTCCTTATCTTTTGAGTTATCGCCAGTAATCAGAAGGTTCCTCCACAAGGCAGTCTTTGACATTTCATCAGAAATATTGATCACAGATGGATCATCTCTAGATAGGAGTTTACCCAAAATGAAACAATAAACATTAAATAAGAAACTGCAGTTATCTAGCGATAGACGCTAAGTATAGGACAGTCTTATGCCTCTGTACAGTATTTTTGATAATTAAAAGTTAAGTATTAAATAGTTCTCTCCCAAAAAACTATGAAGAATAAAAATCTAAATGAAAGATTCTAGTTATATAGAAACTGGTTTGGGGTGCAGTTTTCCTAATCCATTTCAAATGACAGAGTTTAGGTTCTGCATGTTCATTGCTGGGCCTCTTGCCTCTACATTCATAGCCCAGCAGAGCTCTTCACCCCTCTGCTCAGACTTGACAGTGGCTCCCACCCACTCAAAGTAAAAGCCCAGTGGATGGGCTGTAAGGCCCTGTCCCTACCCTTACCCTCTAACTTCACCTTCTGCTATTACACCCCTGGCTCCTTCCTCTCCAGCCACAATGCAATGGCCTCCTGACTGTCCTGGGACACTACAGGCTTTCTGCTCCCTCAGGGCCTTGTACTTGCTCTTCCCTCTGCCTATAACGTTCCTTTACGTGGTATAACCCTTTCCTTCCTTAGTTCAAATGTCACCTGCTCAGATAGGTCTTTGCTGACTGCTCCATTTAAAATTTCTGTTTCCATCGTCTCAGAGCAACCTCATCCCTCTTTTTTGCTTTAAGATTTTGTTGCACTTTTCACCATTTGAAATACTGTATTACATGACTTGTTCATTTGTTTATTTCCTGTCTCCCCCCACCTCTACTCTACCTGAATATAAGCTTCACGAGAACAAGGATTCTTGCCCATTGGTCCACTGCTGTTCCCCCACGACCTAGACAGAGCCTGGCACTTGGTATCCACTCAATAAATATTCATTGAATAAATGAAGGCAGCCTGTGTATTTGACAGAGGTTTGTCCAAATGACTGGGGGAGCCTGTAATATCAGGGCCTGCACTGTGCTGCATGCAGTTTTTACATTTTAAAACTGCACCAATTATAGGTGCCATTCAGAACTCTCTAAAACATTCCCAGGGCTAGAAAGGCAACCAAATATCAACAGAGATAAAACACAGGCCAAGTCAAAGAAAGTTTCACTGGGTGAGAAATCAGCGCTCTTCTTACCACACGTAAGAAAAGATTCTCTGCTGTGGAAGAAGTCATGTTCTACAGAAATTCTAAGCTGACCTCACATGCCGCTCATTGTGGACATTCACAAGAGGGCAACAAATTCAATTTTTAAGAGGAACACTGAGAGTCTGAAGCAAAACAGGTCTCACAGGCTCCTTCCTTGCCCAATCTGGACATGTGTTCTTTAATACCTCTAATTCATCCAGCCCTTGGTAACTCAAAGCATGAAATCAACTAGTTTCCAAAAGAGCATCATGTAGAATATAAGTTTTTCGTGATATTATGTGAAAAAGACTCTTGTGAGCAAAAGAGTTTAGAAAATGCTGGATACAACAAAGTTAAACTTTTTTTTTTTTAATGCCAGTACTAGAGCCTTTAATGTGCCAACGTGCATTGTGAATCTCTAAATTAAAATGTGGTATGGAACATTTTTCAGACTAATTAAACCACAAAATCCTTTTAAGAGGGGTACCACAAGAGGCTAGGTAGATTTCTATAGAATAAAGTTGGGAATATGCTGATTCAACTAAACAATCAACAGGATTTTAAATTTTAAATATTGTAAAAAAAAAAAACAAACAAGAAAGAGAGAGAAAGAAAGGAAAAATGCCTTCTAGACTTGTGCTCACTCTTAAGTGGTAGATGATAATTATATTTTTTAAATCTAGGGAATATGGTCTTACAGTCAGGCCCTGAAGATCCACTCCTATTTTTTAACACTATGAAAAATCTCCTCCTCAGACAAACGTCTTCTATGCTTTTTTACTGGTATGGCCCTACATTATCCTTAAGCACTTTGAGATCATATACATAATTTTTTGCCAAATACTTTCAAAAGTTTTATTATAACTCAGAGGAGTCTGCTTTTTTCTCTTTTTGCTCTGTCTTTGTGCATAAAGAAGATTAGCACAATCTTCTTTATGGAGAGTGACATAAGTATTTCCTAAAACGACTGGTATCACTGAATCCTTCAATTCAGGAAATGGCTTATCTCTTTGGAAGTGTCTTTTTGAAGGGGTAAACGCTGTTTTTCCCCGAGTTAATTTACATGTGATGAATTCAATAAATACCTAGCTCACTTATCCCAGAATTGAATCTTGACCTGTCTTCAGGTACTACTTTCACAGAATATGAAAGAGAGCTTTCGTATTCACTATAAAATAGGAGAAGACTTCAGACAACAGCTCCCTGCCTCGCTTCATTTTAAGCAACTTGGCTATAGTCAGCGTCTAGCGGCAGAACTTAGTACTGGGACAGGGTAATCTAACACCTAGTTTCAGTTCTTTCTACTCTAACATAACGTCAACAAGCCTCTATAGTAATCCACACATACGAAATTCTTCAGTAGAGTGTATAACAACACATTCCAGTACACATATTGGTGTGTTCTTACATTTATATCTTACCTATAGTGCCCCTCCAATGGGAGTTGTACTGTGCCCTCATCTTCCATAGCCAGCATACTTTGTTCTTCCTGGCAGGATAAATGTAAAATATACAAAGTGAACCTGATGAGTCTCCACTTTACATTAAAGAAGAAACAGAGATTAATGGTTCACTATCTCATTAACCTCAGAACCTTCCACTTTGTTTGCATTTATTAATGCTAGCACAGGTCTTTTCAATAAAGCATCAGCTACCGAGAACATAAGTAATTAATGAGTCTTATACCACAAAGTAATTTAAATGCTAACAATAACCTCCCTCATGTCACTCAATGTAAAACATGGTTATTTTCCAAGAAGATTTTTTTTTAAATAATCTAAATCTTACAAGGACAAACATATGGGTAATGTAATCGTTTTCATTGTTGAAATTACATTCCCAGAATGCTCTGTTAGAAAGGAATGAGAGATGTATTTAGGGCAGTGGTTTTCAAACTTTAGTTTATATCAGAATCACCTGGAGGGGTTATTAAAAATACAGATTACTGGGCCGCACCTCCAGAGTCTGATTCTGTCGGTTTGGAGCAGGGCCCAAGTAACACATCTAACAAGTTTCCAGGTGATGCTGATTTTGCTGGTCCGAAGACAGTACTTTGAGACTTGGAAATAGACAGTAGAAGATATCTTTCTCTATGGACCAAAACACAGGAGTGCTTTTTGTTTTAGGCCTCAGATTTCTTCTTACAATGACAATATTCCACCCTCCCCCAAAGGATGGTAACGCTTCATACATTCATTTCTTCATATATAATGTTTTAAGAGTATATCTTTGGGATGAAGATAATCTTATGTAGCACTGAAATGTCCTGGTTTAGTTTTCAATAATGTTATAGTTAACCTTTTTCCATGTACCAAAAAATAAACATAGTTATCTCCAGATTATAGCTCCTGTTTAATGCATTTATTTTCAAGTGGGTTAATTAGGAATATTCAAGTTTAGAGGACTATTTGGGGCCATTTAAAAATGTTAGAATTATTGGCTCTAATTCCAGAACTGGAATTTTAAGTTGTGTAGAGATGAAGGGCTAGGTGACTTTCCTGACCAAATGGGAACTGAAGACAGAAAACAGGGAAGGCCCTGGAGCCTCATTGCTTTCTCTCTTTCAATAACTTAGCAGTAGCTTGGCTGGTCTAAATCAGGCTCCAGAAACACATGACCTTTGGCTGATGTCATTATTCCTGGCATGCAAGACTGTTCCTAGGGTCCTCAACTTGCATGCTGCCTAGTCTAAAGAACCATTGCCATATTTCTTGTTACTGAAAGAAACAGTGTTTTCTACAGTCTCTTCAGCTAACCTAAGAATATATAACGTAATGTGTGGGCAGGTCTCGTTTTTACTCTTGAAGGGCTCTCCCTACACATCCGACCTGTGACTAAGGCAGGCGCCCCTCTGCTGGGACCTTAGCCATGCTGCATACAGAACATCTATGCTCAGCCTATGCTGTGAATAATGGAGAGGCCAGGGGACTGTATGAGATCTGCTACTTCTCTGCTTATAAACTACACGCCCCGCCCAAACACAGTGTTATATTTATACTCTGCAGTGCTATGGGCATGTGTCTGTTACCCCTTTGCATTACAGGAATTCATTCTATTCTCTTTCCCTGTTACTTTTCAAGGAAAATTTTTCTTTTAAGACCTCTCAGATGTACATTATTTCTTATGTATTATGCCTATTCCCCATGTTATTTGGAGATACCATTAGTACTAATTCATGGTGAGTAGACAGTATCATTGGTTTGAAATTAAGCATTTGAGCAGAACTAATCTGTAGTCTAAAATGATGCATGCCTTGCAAATGGGTTAGTCTCTATATATGGAAATAATACATGTGCCATATTAATTTATATGCACATCATTGAGGCCATGGGCAGAACATATGTATCCTTTCAGGAAGAAAAGGTTATCTTAATGCACATGGAAGAACATAAAGAGAAAATACTCAGCAACCCCAAACGTTATTTAAGTAAAACCAAATACAAACAAAATGTAATTCTTTCCTTGGTTGTCCACTGAAAGGTAAGCTTGGTATGTAGTATCTTTTCTGACCAACTTGGAATAAAATGTCAAGAAGTCAGGTAGAAAAGGTTTAATAAAGAGTAAAATTCAAAAAAAGCTGAAGAGAAGAATGGTGCCATCAGTGCTTAGGTTACCTGGCAGCAGAAAACTAAGGCTCGAGATTCAATCTAACAGCAAAAAATTGGACCAAAGCTTTGGGAACAATTTTGGTTTTTTCCTCAGATGATTTTCCACTTTTCTCTCAAATTGCTTTCAATAATTATTTTGCACTCTGTGGCTTGTTAGCATGTGTGGGCTTTATACTAGTCATAATTCTATCCAAACAAAAACTCATCACCTCTAAAGATAGCATTTCCAAGCCATGCTTATCTGAAGAGAAGGGTGGCAGAGCAGCCGCTGCCTTCAGTGCCAGAAGGAAGCTGGGTGGGCCCCAGAGCTCGGGGATAGAGGGCCGGCTGCATCCTAGGCAGCACTGTGAGGAAGCCAAAAATTGAGACTTTCTGGGGAGGAGCAGTCAAACCAGGCACCAGCCGTCATGACAATCACAACCTAGTTTATCTCAATCATACAGGAAAAGAGAGAGAAAGCAAAAAAGCTTACTGGGTATCCTTCACTTTATAAGTCTGAAGTATCCTAAAATGAGTTCCAGTCAGCATTTCATTTACACAGTGTCCATCAAAAAATATGCTGAGCTCTACAACATGGAGATTTTACAAAGGATGATGATCAAAATTTACCCAAGAGCACCTGAGGGGTTTTGCCAGTTTGACTAGAGGAATGTCCATATTCTGATTTGAACACCGTCTTTTAATTGAGAGGGCCAAAGCATTGTTCGGATACTAAATAAGTGAAGGACAGTTAATGCTATATCCAGTAAAAGGCAGAAAAATAGAGGCTTAAGAACGAATCTATTCAATAGCACTCAAATATTTACTGAGCATGTATTATGTGCTAGGCACACAGTGAACAAAAAGAATAATCCAGGAGCTATTCATGAATCCATTCAGCAAATACGTATTAAGCATGATCTTCAAGACAGGTAATCTGCTAGGTACTGGGTATACAACAATGAAAAGAAAGCCATAAACCCTACTCTCAGAAGATGAGAAGGATAGGACCAGAGGCAGTGGTATCTGGGCCAGTCTTATCTGATCAGTTTGGTAATAGAAAGGAAGAAATTTAGGTGGGAAGAAACAATATGGGTCAAGGATAAAAGGTAGGAATAAATAGGACATGTTTGCACGACAATGAACAACTAGCCTGGCTGGGGCCAAAGGCCTGTGCTGAGTAGAAAAGGAAAATAAAATCAGGGTTAAATCGTGGTGTGTTTTGATGAATAAGATCTTATATATAAAGTTACATCATGAATCTGAATTATAGTTTGTGATAGTGTAAAAGATACAATTCATATATTATGATACCTAACAAATGCTCTACCTAGTGAAATAGGTAACATCTGTTACTGTATCCATTTCTCATGTAAAGTCTGTATCTATGTAGGAGCCCTCAAATAGCTCAAAGTACAAACAACAGCAGCACAGAGCTAATGTTCATAAAGATGTCTATCGTATTAGATAGAGAAAACATTCAGCAGTTTTAGAATTCATAGATCTTAAAAAACGGAAGGGACTTCAGAAATCAAGTTTAACCCCTTTATTTTACCCAAGAAGACAACAGGGCCTACAGAACCTAAGAAGTGTTTGATCATTTCCTTCCCCAATTACTAATAGAATAGATAATGCTACAAGCATCACACATACACACACACACACACACACACATACATACACACTTATAATAATTTGTAAACCATAAAATTTTATATTTATAAGAGGTATTCCTTAAAATTTCCAATATGTAGAAGAGCCAATACATACAACAACTCACTTTAACAATGAAAACTGAAAAAAAATAGGGAGGAGGAGTAGTCTATACAGAATTCATGGATGCAACATGTTTTTTCATCAGAATATTTGATTCAGTTTCTCTAATTGACTTATCTAAATTATTATAAAATACAATAATTCTTGGATTTAGAAGACTATATTCTGGTGATGTAAAGTCTGTGGGTTTAGGAAAGGTCTTGCCTTAAATTTTAGCACACCTCAGAATCACCTGGAGGTCTTGTTAACACAGAATCTGGCCCTATCTCCAGAGTTTTGACTCAGTAGGTTTAGAATTCAGATTGTAACAAGTTGACAGGTGTTGGCTGATACAGCAGAGGTCATGGGACTACACTTTGAAAACCACTGCTTGAGGAAGAAGAATATGCTTGCCTTGCTCTAAGATTCAATTAGAAATAACATTTGCCTGTGCAATAATTAGGCCATGCTTCCCAAATCCACAACCAATTCTGATCTTTCTGAGCAGTAAGACACGCTCTCTAATTTGTTTAATTGCACTTGTTTTTAGATTGCTTTTCCATCTTCTTGGCCTTGCTCATGAGACTGCTTCATACAGATCACAAGTCCCACTTGCCCCCCCTCCTTTTTTTCCCTACAGCATATATGTTAGAGTGAACCTCCCACAAACCAAGAGGTGTCAATATCATGATCACTGCACAGAGTTGAATTTCCAGGATTTATCTAACGTTAACCTCCTTCTCCCTCACCGAGGAGCAAACATTCTGCTGGGGCTTACTGCTTTAACAGCAGCCCTTTTGTCAAATGTGTACAATGTCCTAGAGAATACTGAAGTAGGAAGGAAAGCGTGTTGGTACTCTGAGCACATTTGGACATCCAGAATTTGATTCTGCAGTCTTCCCTTTACACAGAGCAATGTGCAAAATGTCAGGGTTCCAATATTCATTTCTATCCTGATTATAATCCTTTCTTTCTAAAAACTGAAGCATATGCATATGCATATGCATGAAGTACATGAAAATTTGGAACAGAAGCTCTGCGACCTTGGACTGGCCTGTGTAGCTATTTATTCTGCTTAACTCATTATTGAATTTTAAGGTCAAACTAATGTTTTCTCAGTGCCATAAGACCAGAAGTGGGCTACTGATAGTGAAACCTTGGATGATAAAGGTACAAGCTTGTAACTATCATCAAAAGGACAAGAGGTGAGACTATTTTAAATTCAAGTCTCAGGGAGCTGAGACATTTCTGCTCTTTACCATCTTTCCAGATCACAATCAAAGTTATGCAATTAATTTGAGTAATTGCAGAAATGCAACACTTTTTGGAGAACTTGTTCATTTACCATGTTAATGTACAATCTCTTGGAAGACTGAGCCTTGGTATAAGATGCCAAGTAAGAAGATCACATCCTTCAGTGGAGTCCATAGCCTCAAGCAAATGGAATACCAAGATCTGGGTGACCAAGTAGAAATTCAACCAGAATTCAAGTTTTAGTGTAATCCTTCTTAAATCTTCCTACTCTCTATACTGATCATATTCTTATAATACTAATTCCAAGTTAGAAAGTTAATATCTTTAATTTAACTTTTCTCTCTCCACTTCTCAGATGGAGAATTATCTTTCTTTGCACTGGTCAGAACTATATTTTAATGTTCAATTATGGATTATTTCTTGACTGTATTATTTGTTTACTTGTTTCTTTCCATGTACTGAGGATCACATTAAAGTATCATCATATTAATCTATTTGAGAATTTAAAGGTCTGTAAACCTGCCTGATTAATGTATTACAAGGCATTTTCCCTTACTTTTTCTCATACTCCGAACCGAAGGATACAGCTGTAACTTTGCCTCAATAAATCTTTAATCTCTTTTTGAATCCTTTTAGAAAACTTGAGTTCTAGGAATTTTAGTAATATTTAATTACTTCTAAAATCTTTATAACAATCAGAAAACAGTCAACACCCCATTGGCGTACAATGGGTTTATAATATAAAAAGGTTAGAAGCTCATTACATAGCATCTCTGCCTATCTGAAGTTAATAAATTCCAAAATGGACATATGGCACACATACATATAAGTACCATACATATGTAGCTATGTGAATGGTTCTGGGCAATGGAAACGGCAGATTCTAATACATTTATGATTACTGTCAAATTTGTTCTCTCCTATTTCACAGACATATAAAGGAAGAATCTGAAATTTTCTTTGAATGAAAAAAGGGAAGAATATTAAGCATAATATATTATATATACATATTATTTTTCTTTTTACAAAGTTTTAGAAGGGCAAGAATGTTCCACGGTATGGATATGGCCTAAGGAGAATGCTGTAAAAGGAATGATTGTATGCCTGGGGGTGTTGCTAGCTTATTCCTACAGAATTAGTCGAGATATTTGACAGGAAGTCAAAGCAGGAAAATAAAGCAAAATTACATTTGTAAGTTACTGCATCAGAATACTTAACATTCTCATTATCAGAAAGACTATGCGAAAGCTTGTGGTCAATGAGTTTTGTATTCAAAGTTGTCTTCCTTGGAATTTAAACCTTCTTAGAAATTGTTTTCAACCTGAATAAATTTTAATTATGTCAAGCATGGATACTTTAAGGCTTTAGTGTTTCTATATTCTTGTGTCTATTTATTTACATTTATCTTACACCAAATTCTGTCATATTCTTCTTGAACAGTACCTGAGGATGAGAGCAAACCTTTACTAAAGCCCTAAAAACAAACAGAAATTATCCAAATATCTTAGTTAAAGCACTATTAAAAAAAAACCTCTCATACTTAAATGAGAATATATCAACTTGGAAAAATAGTTAAAGCACTATTTTTTTAAAATTCTCATACTTAAGAATATATCAAACTTACAAAAATAAAGAAACATGATAACTTTATAATGACATTTTTAACATTATATAAGTATTGCTAGAAGTATGATACTAAGTATGACTTCTACAACATTTGGGAAAATTGAAATAGTCATATAGAATTAAGATACATCATTACGATCAATCTTTAAATGTGGAATCCGTCGTCGGTAATAGGACAACATGGAAAAGTGAAGAAATGCCAGACAGTCACATATTATGTAGACTTATCTGTAATCCATTAGACTCTGTGGCCTAATCTGGACTCATCTAATGGCTAAGTAAAACCTAAGACCATTGAAATGTTTGCAAACAAATTCCCCAAAGGAAAGAGGAATATACCTATGGTTTGAGAAAATACACCACAGGTAGGAAACTGAATACATTTACTGACTGCCGTATAGGAGAAGAAAAAATGGAAAGAATAATGCGTAAGTCTCACCAAGTATTTTCTTTCATATTTATTTCCAGTTACATGAAAATTTTATTCTTATATTTTACAATCTATGGACCCGATCATTCTGCTAAATGATGAACTTGTCATTTTTTTCATTTTTACTCTTTTTAGTTTTTACATACTTTAAAAATATTATGATTACTAGCCTTCAAAATAGACCCAGGCTTATACATGAATTTAAATAAGTCATAAAACTTAAAACCAATTGTTTTAACATATGAAACAGAATAGGATAAATCAGCAGTCTGTGAAAGTAATTAAATACCCAAAGTTTCTCTAACAACATTTACTCACAGCACTTTGAAAGCAAATCAGATCAACGTGTTTTCCTCTTAAGCATTTCATCTATTTCAAGAATAACTAATTTAATCTTTTAATTAGAATTAGAATCTTTTTATTAGAACTTTGCTCCCTAGGAAAATACCAACAGTAATAATGTCTTTTTTTTTTCTTCTCACATATTCAACCAAAAAGCAATCATTGCATGACTATAATTTGGAAACATTTAAGCATCAATAAGTTTCTGAAATCCTGAAGGGAGGAATCAGAAAAATAAACTTTGCAGTTATAAGGATAGTGAAGGACAAAGTATTTGCATATTTCATTAGGGTTTGGTTTACTCATGTAAGATTTGTCCTCTCTCTGTTCAAGTTCCAGCTTGATGATTTTAAACATCAGTCTTCCAAAATAGTCCACCTGTGTTTGTTAGTAGTCACTATCTAAAGCTAAACACAAAAATTTAGCTTTGCAAAGAGCTATTACTGTGCAAGTGTTCCTTTTTCTTTTCTTTATAAGGTACTGATTTTGCTCTGACTTACTTCTTTTTCAGCATCTTCTAGTTTCTTTTTCTTACTCTCAGGCATTAAATCATCCAACCAGCTGAGTTCCCGTTTGGTAAACAGCAAGTCCATCAACTTTCTTACAAATACCAGAGCTAACACCTGAAGTAAATAATAAAGCAGTTTAAAACAGGGAAAAAATATAAATGGAAGGTTTAGATTTGTTTGTTTTTTGGTACAAACAAGTCAACTTCAATTAGGGCTGACATTAAAGTGAAATCTGAAGATATGTGCATATAAAAGATATTGAGTGTACTTTTGCTTCCTTCACTTCCTTTTCTTGCCACATCTCCAGAATAATGGCTATCATTTTACCCATTATACAAGTCATTTAAAGAAGCAATGAAAAAGACTATATTTGACTGTTTCCTTAAATACACATAGTTAATAGTTTACATTATTTTAAATGAACATTAAACCATTACTACCTATGCTGATGATATTTTAAATTACTTATAGTAATTCAAATTCACTTTATTTTTGAAGTATTTGAAACTGGTTTAAAATAGTTAATAAAATTTGATTTTATATACTCCAATAAAGATGTTAAAAAATTTAATTTCAAAAATCCCCTTACATTTTCAAATTTGCTAGTATATCTGTAAAGTTAAAATTTGAAAGTTTACGTCTTCCACCCAACTTCAATTAATTCAAACTACTGCTAATATTCAGAATGATAGAGATGAAGCTAGTATGAATCACTGAACTTCATATATAATCTGACACCCAATCTTAGTTACTAGTTTTAGTGGCTAAAGTTTATACCAAGATTTCCAAAAATTGTTCAAAATTATTCTATTGATCCAGTTTGTTCATGGATTTTCAAAGAGAGCAGAAAATCAGAGGAGGAGAAAAAGAGCTGAGTTAGAAGTTTCATACCATCATGGGAAAGACAATAGCAGCTCTTGAAACTTTTATTATCCACAAAAGGCCAAGGCAACTCATCTGAATAACTGTGAAGAGATGGACTTTTCGAAGTGGTACATGCCTTAGATATATAAAATCTGGTTGATGTTTTGCAGGCATCCAGAAGAGCTTTATTCTATCGAAGAACTAGAAGATAAACAGACTAAATTGCTTTTTACAGACAGCAATAGAAGTAGGACAAGTAAATGTATAATATGGTCCAATATATGGTAGATCACACTTAAGTTGACATCAGAACAATACTATTGTTAAGCGTACACTCTGAAATAATACAGTTTCAGTTTTATAATACCCCACATTTTCTTGAATATGGACACATGTTATAATTTAAAAGAGTTTAATAACATTAAAGCCAATGCTAAATGTTGCTCCCTCAGAGAGTATAGCCTTGAAAGAAAACATTATCGTCATCCTCTTCATCATCACATCACAATTTCTTCTTTTACCTGCCCCTTAAGCACTAGGGTTTCCTGGACTCTTCTTTCCTGAATAGCTCATCCGTACCCATTGTTTCAACTTTCACGTACTTGCTAAAGACTCTCAGACCTCAACTCTACTTCAGCTCTGTCTGTCTTGAGCTCTCGACCCATATCCAGCTTCTGAGTAGGATGTTCTGACCTCCTTAGTTTGACTCTGCTGTTTTGGCCTTGCCACTTGGATCCCCAACAAGGTTTTGGTGCTGTTTCTAAAAATACAAACATCTTGGCCATAAAGATTTAACCTAGATGAATTATTGTTAATAAAGTATTTTTCAGAGCAAATTTTAACTCCGTTTAATTTCTTGATCAAATGTGATCTTCAATCACATTTTACTTATTAACAAACTGTACCGCATGTTAGCTTTATTTTATGTGGATCATTTTGTTTAATTTTTCTCAAAAAATTCTCAAATTTTGCAGTTTTCAATATTTCCAACAAGAAGCGATGATTTAGAAAATGACAGTTTCAATCAGTCAGTTCTATATCATACCATTTCTACAGGAATATCTCCTATGCATTTTAAGAGTAATATTAGATTTAGTCCTTAGCTACTTTATATAAGAAAATTGTAAGCAATTCTCATCAAATATTCCAAAATTATTCTAATATGCCAAGGAACAAATGCCCATGAAGTCAAGTAAGTGTTAGTGGCAAAACATCATGTTTGTCCAATAAAGATGTTAAAAAAAAAAAAAATCATGTTTTACCAAAGCCTCCTCATATCCCAAATTCAACATAAACCCATCTTTCCTTCTGTGTGCCCTGTGTGCAGCATGACCTTCCCTCAGGCATCTAAACCAGAATCATATATAGTTCAGCTCATCCACTGTTCATTTATTCATTCATATTCATTTATACATTCCAAAAAAATTGTTGAAAACCTTCTATGCAGAGTACTAAGTGCTGAATTAGCTTCTGGTTTATCCCTCTCTATATTGTCCACAAATATTTCACTGGGTCTTTTTATTTCTACCTCCTAAATATCTCTTAAAATTACATGTCATTAAATAAATAAAACTCTGTGCGGTGGAGGTGGCAATAGGGAAGAAATAAAGTAAAATCCTTGGGGTTATAACCGAATGTTTCAATTTCTATAGAACTAATTTTTCCCAGCCACCATTTCTCCATTTGTGAAGTTATGTTATTGCATAAATGTACTTCAGTGTGTGAGTGCTTCACTTGTTATTGCTTAAATGGCACATTTGCTTTACTTTGGATTCCTGAAGTGCTGGAGTGAATATAAATGTGGTTATATATCAGAGTACAGAAACAGCATTCATGAGAACACTAACGTGTTTTATCTGCCATGTTGCACAGTGAGAAGCCTAGATAAGTTTCTTAATATTACTGAACAGGTAACACATAGAGCCCTCCAACAAACAGGGTAACAAATTGACATGCTTCTTGAACGGTTGATATTCAGCACATTTTTAATTATTATTACTCAAGTAATGATAATCATGCTAAACGTATTCTGAGTTTTGCATTTGCCTTTGATCTTGTCCTAATATCAGTATCCCGTTTCCCCATCCAGTTAACCACAAAATACCAAATAGGAATTTCAACTCCCTGAGTTTTGGGCTTACTTAAATTTTCACTAACTCTGTTTCTCAGTGTGAAACCCTATTTGCTGTTTCATTGGTGCTATTTAGAACTCATTGTACTTTTCTCATGGGCCTTTGATAATGTTTTCCTCAATTTTCATTTGAAAGATTCACACCCCAAATAATTCCAAAATTTGACATTCTTGTTTAGTTCCAAACCTCACGGGTATAAAATCATGTGAGTGGAATTAGGGGGAAAAACCTGTTGCAGCCTATCAAAATGATTTTACTTTGTTTCTTAAACTTCTGCTGCTGTATTGATGTGAGCCCGAGGCCTAAGAATAAATACTTTTCACTTACGGTTGAAATCAGTACTCATGGAACCTCTGCCAAAGGCAAAAAAAAACTAAAAAAACCCAGCAAAACAAATAAACAAAACCTTTTCAATACTCTTCCTTATTTGCCTTACGGAACCAATTCTTTTAAAATATACTTTTCATACATGAAGTTACAGCTGAGCAAATTAAATGTAGTTTGAGTAAAATTAAATGCATAACACTTCTCAACCATCTCCTTCTCCCAAGTTAATTTTACCCAGTGGCAGGATGAAGAGTCATGCTATCTACTTTGGGTGTTCAGTGATCTTACAATAACTTCATATTAAAGTTTTGCCTCAGTTCTGACATTCAGTAGTATCCTAAGGCTAAAGTGGTTTTCCTTCTCCCAAAGGCAGAAGCTGGTTAGTTGTTTATTCAGGAAAAGAGTTCCTGTGCCGCCTGTCCCTCAGTGTTGAGAGTTTAGCTAAGCTATTCCATAGTGTTGCTGCCTTATCATCCATTTTGTTTGATCAAGCAGCCTGAGGTGACCTTAAACTGCCCTAACCCCTCATGCAAGTGTACGCCTTAGACAGCTGCCTGTAGAGTCGCAAATAGATATAAGTTCCTGATGTAGCTTCTCCAACGGCCCTTGTGATCAGCAGCCTCCCCTGCCCCCCACTGCCTTCTCCTTATACACCCCTTAGATAAGACTCCCACAAAGCTTACCAAAACCCTGCTCTTTCGATTTGAAGAGTCCAATTCGGCCTTAGCCCAGGAACCCCAAAGCACTCCACCCACTGACCCTAATAAAAGCATGTGTCCCAAGTCTTGTCTCCCTCTCTCTGTCTTCACTTTGTCTGGACCTCCCCATGCGGCCCCTCAAGGCCAGGTACTTCCTGTGTAGACCTGTGAGTGATAAACTTCTCTATTTCAGTTTCTCTTGTGGTCTGTTGTTGAACCGCAGTTCACCATCCAGCACCCTGTGCTCCACTTAAAAAGTGTTAATTTGACAAATTCATAGCACTTATTCAGATGACTTTTCCTCTGTAGGTCTCTGAATGGCAGTGAGTCTGGCTTGTCAAAGAAAATGTGGTACTTTATATTGACTTTTAGCCAACAAAAACAAACTATACTTTACAATAAATAATCCTCAAAAGTAGTCTCTTTTTCAAGAAAATTTAAGTGTTTTGGAACAATAATGTTCTTATAAAACAAGATGATTCAAAGGCAAATTTAAGTCAAAACCTGTGTTAGTTCCCTAGTGCTGCTGTGACAAATTACAACTTGGTGGCTTAAACAATAGAAATTTATTTTCTCACAGTGTGGAGGCCAGAATTCCAAAATCAGAGTGTTGGTGGGCCACGCTCCCTCTGAAGGCAGTAGGGAAGAAAATTTCCTTGCCTCTTCCAGCTTCTGTTGGTTCCTGATGTACCTTGGCTTGTGGTGGCAAAATTCCAATCTCTGCCTCCACCTTTATGTGGCTTTCTTCCCTATGTCTCTCTGTGTCCTCTCCTCTCCTCTTCTTATAAGGACCCCAGTCATTGGATTTAGGGTTCACCCTAAATCCAGGGTGAGCTCATTTTGAAATCCATAACTAATTACATCTGCAAAGACTCTATTTCCAAATAAGGTCACATTCTGAGATTCCAGGTGGATATGAATGGGGGAAAGAGGCACTATTCAACCCACTACAGTAACATAAACAGGAATAATTTGTCAACAGCCTCCATAAAAATTTAGAATAATCTTGTGGTACTTTTGAAATGTGTCCACAAATTCTTTGGTATTATTCTCTTCAAGAGATGGATTCTAATTTCCCTCCCTGTGCGTGCAAACTGGACACAATGACTTGCTTCTAACAAATAGAAGAAAAGTGGAAGTGACCGTGCGTGACTTTGGAGATTGTCAATAGGCACAGTGACTTTGCCCTCATTCTCTCTCGTATTGTTCACTGGGATGGAAGTTAGCTTCTCTAGTGTGAGGACATTTAAGTGTCTGATGGAGAGGCCTCCTACCAATAGCCAGAGAGGAACTAATGTCTCTTGCCCTCAGCTATATGATAAGCCATCTTGGACATACACCTTCTAGTCCTATTCAAGCCTTCAAATGACTGCAGCTCTTGTCCACATCTTGATAGCAACCACGTGAGACATCTTGAGCCAGAATCACCCAGCTAATAAGTTCCCAAATTCATGACCCACAGAAACTGTGAGATAATAAATGTTTACTGTTTTAAGCCACTAAGTTTTATAGCAATTTGTAATGTAGCAATGGGAAATTAATACAAAAACTATATTTATTTAGCCAATACTTAAACAATTAATAAGGTTTTCCTTAATTTACAAAATAATTCTATAAAGACAATTGTAATAACAACAGGAAAACAAACATAAAAGGAAAAAATATCACCCAGGAGCTCATTACCTTAATAAATTGTCTTTATTTCTCTACCTTCCTTCTTAATCCACCCACACTCACAGTTTTATAAACGTATCATAGCTACAACTCATTTTTCCACTTTTTCACTTTGCATTTCACTTTGTCATAAGCATCTTTACTGTGTTATTTTTATAGTCATCATATTTATCAATTTTAAACTAATGTTCCTTAGATAACTTAATTATTTTACTGCTGTTGAATAATTGGGTTGTTTCCAATATTTTGATAATATGTGTTACAAGGAACATCTTTGTGCAAAATTTTTTTTCTGTTTTCATAGATAGGTGTCCACATACATGATCACAGTATCAAAGATCAAAAGTATTTGGATATATTTTTAAATGTACTGCTATCTTTTTCTAAAAGGATTATAAAGTCCAAACCTTTTACAGTTTTAATATACTCATAGTAAACAAAAGTACGCTCAGATTATGAACCAGTTTGAAGAAATTTAATTGTAGTCTGAAAGCTGCTCCTCAGATAATGGCATTTTTTTAGCTACCACATGACTTAGCATCAACAGACCTTAAGATAAGTCATCACAGATGTGCTTGTATTACTGTAATTTACCTGAATTCCTTTTAGCGATGAAGCACCCATATAAAGGAACACTCCATATAGCACTGGCATAGGAATAAACTGTAAAAGAACAATTAGAAAAAAGGCACAAGTTATTTTCAAATACAATGTGGTCAATATATTCTGCATTTCCAAAGAAAAACACAGAAAAATAAATAAATATTTTAGAAGCAGTATAGGGCAGAGCCAGAAGACATGGGTTAAAATCCCAGCCCTAAGCACTTTTTAGCTGCATAACCTTAGGTAAGTTACCTAAGCTCTCTGTGCCTTAGTTTCCCAATATCTAAAAAGGGATAATAATAGGTCTGTTATAAGTATTTAATAGGTCAAAACCGATAAAAACACATATGATACGTAATAAACAATAAATATTAACTATTATTATTATGCTGCTTTAGGGAAATTTGAATTTTGTTTCACAATGGTAAGATATTTAGATTAAAGGTGAAGGATGGAGCTAACATTTAGACATCGTTCCTACATTTTACCAGATACTTGTAAACATGTGGATGGTTCAATTTTTCTCTTTTTATTGGAATACCTCAGCATCATTTTTTTCTCTATAATTACTTATATAACATAGAAATTAGTTCTTGCAAATTGTGTAAATTATTAAATAAAGGTAAACTTGTATAAGTTATTAAATAATTCAATTAGAATTTTCAAAGTATGGACAACTAAAATGAGTTATAATTTAAAATACAATGAACACACCTTTGAAGTACCTGTCAAAATTATATGACAAAACAATTGCTCTTTAATGCTCTTTAAAATGGATTCAACTATTTTATTTTATATTTAAGGATAAAAGTGAGACATACTTTATTTCATAAATTGAGATTAATTTTATACACAGAAAAATAGCTGTTAGTAAAATTATGATGGGGTTTAATAAACCCAAATACATTCAGAAAGTTCAGGATTCAACTACTTGAAACATAAAAAATAAGTATGTATAATAATGATGTTCATGTAGTAGTTTTATGAAACATTTAAAATACAAAACTGCATATGTGGCCGTGACCATGACATTGCTTATCTCTGTACCTCCACCCTATATTAAGTAATATTAATTGCAAATATATCTGTCCACTGACAAGAAAATAGAAACTTTATTTTGTGTAGGCCTACAGTAAACTCAGGTCACAGGTCAATCAGAGATGAGTGACTCTTTCCCATAACCTGATTTTCATTTCAAAATTACAATAATAATTTCCACATCAAATTTTACTCTGCCAGATTTAATTTTTTTATGTATTTAAGGATTCTAAAATATAGCACATAATTTCCCTTGTTAAGAAGTTATATAAACATGGTAAAATTTCATCACTTTCATCACATGCCATACAATATTCACAAATTGATGGCTTAGAATCAAATGAAATTTCTTAAGCAATAATAAATATATTCTTCCTTCTCTCAAATTCATAAAGGCAGATTTCATTACCTTCAGAATACTGGTCATAAAGACTGATGAACCCATAAGAATAAAAATCATAAGCCCAGTAACCCTTTGCTCCCGAATGCCAAGAAATTTGGGTTGTTCTCCTGGAGCTGAACATTCTGATTCCAGTTTTAGGCTGTTGACATGAGTGATGGAGAGGACAGTGGCAGCCACAAACCACGGCAGGCCCATGATGGAGCACACACCAAGCATGACAGCCACCATTAATAGATCCAGATGGTACCCACAACCTTTCTGTTAAGAGAAAGAAAAGAGGATTCTCATACTACCTGAATTTGGCATAGAGACCAATGACACCACCACCATGGAATAGTAAAGAATAGAAAAGAGATACTATCTTGAATCTTGTATAACTGATTCTAAAATGCAAAATAAATTAAAAATATAACAGTCTCAAAATATATAATCCACTTAAAGAAAAGTTGCAGGTGTTCCTACTGCAATTATGATTATAGTGGCTTCTACATATTTTGATAGGTTTAATGTAATTCTGGCTTAATGGTACATTAGTTTCCATTCTACTTCTACTGAATAGGTAAAGTCATTATCAAATACAGTCACTTCACTTTGGTTAAATGGGCAGGTTAATTTGCAATTCATATGTCTAGTCTTTCATCATTAATTCATATGAAAAATATTGAGCATCAATTATATACCAGGCATCAGGCTGAGAAAACAAAGTATGGGCTGTGTCCACAGCAGAGCTAAGAATGGCTTGGTTGTTACCAGAAACCACTTCCTGACAATACCCAAGAAGCCTTTCTGCTAATATCTCCTAAAGAAAAACTCTTCTTAAACCCTCAGTTTCCAATTGCCCTGTTTTGTCTCAATGGCTGACTTTTACTGGGAAAAATAATATCATAGAACCTAAACTTCCATATATACTCATTTTTATCTTAATATATTACTACTGCATCTTGTTCTCATCTGTTTCAGGTTCAGCACTGGAAAAATTTGGCCTCTCCTTAAAGTGATAGTTTTTGTGTTTTCTATCTCCTCTGTGATCCTCCTGTGCTATCACTGGCCTCCAGAGGCTTTCTTGAACCAGGCAGGAAATGTAAATGAAGAAAAATGGGTGCAAGGGACATGTGGAGGTGTGGGGACCTGGAGACTGCTCCCTAGCGGAGGGTGATTAGCTAAGAGTTCTCTGAGGAGACAAATTGAAGAATGGAGAAGAACGGAGTTACCCTCTTCCTCCATCCCCCGTAGGAAATTGACAGTGTAAAGCCTCAGAGGCAGCAAATGCTACTTTACATTCCAACTCTTAATGACTACTTCATGAGCGGTGGTGGAATAAAATGCTTGAGGGTATAAGTTCTGGAGACAGGTGGCCTGGAATCAAATGCTGGCTCAACCAATGATCTTGGGCAAACCATTCAACTTCTTGTGCCTCTGTTTCCCTATCTGAAAAATTGTGATGATAACAGGAGACATCTTGCTGGGTTGTTGTGAGAATTAAATAATTTGCAAATGATTTTGCACATCATTTAGAACAATGTCTGATATATTAGTAAGTACCCAGTAAATGTTAGGGGCTATTATATTCTAGCAGTTGAACAATACATTTTTCTTTTGTACTCACTTGTTTCAAGGATCCTCAATAAAAATATATAAATGTTTCTTAAGGGCAGGTAAACTTGTCATACAATTTCTCAGTATATCTCAGTTTTTAGTGCAATCATTGACATACAATAAGCAATCAAAAAGTTACAGATTGACTTTTTTAAAAGGAAATATGCATTATTGAAACAGTTTTTAGAATCAAACAGGTATAATTTTAAAATAAATATAGCTGCTAAATTTATTATTATGAACACGAGCAAAAATTACCAATTATTCTAGAGGAATAATTTTGGCTTTTCTTACAGGCAGTTTTACCAAGCTGCAAGCAGTTTCCAGCTAATCTGAAAGCTATTAGAGCCTGGAGGGTGAAACATACCGAGTATCTGATGTGTATTTGTCATGGCAGTGTTTTCTTTCTGCTATTTTATTTTGTTGTTTTATTAAGAAAAACACCCTTAAAATCGGTTGTACTTCCTTCCCTTTCTGCTTATCCCTGACAAATTATAAAAGTGTAGGAGATGACAGCGAGGAGAAAATGAGAGATACCACATAAGGACCTTTTCCTCCTGCATTGTCACCAATTCCGTGGCACCCCTCCTTGGGTCAGCCTAGCTGGGGCAATGCTCCAGTTCACCCAAATGCCTAAACTCAATTTCCCTTGCGAATATGACTCTAGAAACTTTTTTTGCTAGTAACTCAGGAGAGGTTTTCATCATTAAGAGATGGAGGGTGGGAAGAGAAACACCCTGGTGGCAGCATGACCAAAAAGATGTAACTAGCTTCACTAGGGCCATACTCTGGTCCCCGGGTCCTTTTGCAGAACATTTTGGAAAATGTAGTTGCATAGAACTCAAATTTTAGTCCCATTAAAGGACCACATCTTAACCAGTTAGAGGAGTGTCTTGTCCTAGGACCTCTGGAGTGTGAAGAATATAGAACAGCGAAGGACCTGACCCTTAAGCCTCCATCGCTGAGGCAATACAATGTGAATGGTGCCCCCTGGGCAGTTTTGCAAAGTTGTGGTACTGCTAAGAGAGAATGGAAGAGGTGCTAGTAGCTGAGAGGTAAACATTAGAGGAGGGCAAAGGACATGGGGCCTTGAGAGTCAGGCTTGTGCGTTTAGCACACCCTGGACTCTCCCAGGGTCCATGCTCCCTATGGCTTAATAATATGAGGAAGGCCTTCTTCATGAGAGTGATTTCCTACAGGTCTTGTCTTAGTGTTTTAAAAATATGATACAAATGTAAACAGTGGGATTCTAGATTGCAGGAAGCAGACAAAATAATGTTTTCCGAGGGAATAATTTCCTTTTTAAACTTAGAAAGCAAGCTTTGTAAAGTCCAAGTAGATAATAAAAACAAAAGTACAATTTCCCCCTGATTATGTTATACAACAATGGGAGCATCTTAATTTAATGTGAATCAAAGGAAATAAAGCAGTTCTGGCACTTCCACTAATTAGTCATTATCCTTCTTCTTGCCTTTCATTTAAAATGTCTTTAAAAACATGGTCTTTGTAACCATATTATTAGCTGATAGGCATGCCAGCCAAAGGGAAGTATCCCTTTGTCAGAGAGAGAACTGTGCACCTTCTAACATATTTCTGTAGATTTTTTTTCTGAAATAAAGACAGAACCAGAGCTTCTATTCTCACATTCATCCATGAATCACGGGAAATGGACATATGGGAGGAAAAGGGAGCATAGCAACAGGTGATGCTGCACCAGACCCCACTAAAACCAACATGCAGCAAGACAAGAGGCCAGCCAAGAGGACCATCTGATACCCAGATGCCACTGCTGAAAAAATTCGTCTCAAAGCTTGGCAGCAATTTCCTGCATCTGTCAAGTTAACCACATAAAAGACTATAGATTGACATGAAGAACCAGGCTGACAAAGAGGGCAAAAAAGAACATATCAAATGCCATAATCATCAAGAGAATGTAGTGCCAAATGAATGTTGCAAATGCATCCATTTACTCAAGTGATCTGGAATTGTATTGCTGTTTATTAAAAATGATGTCAAAAGAAGCCTGAACTGTCTACAGAAACATGTAGAAAAGCCCACGGTTGTATCTTAACAGAAACTTTCTTTTCTGAAAGATAATATCTAACTATCCACTTTTAGAGAATGTACTTTTTTTTTAAAAAAAGTGGATATTTTAATGCTTTTCAAAGGGATTCAGTTAACCAATGCTTATTCCACTTCTCTAGGGAAGAAACAAACAAATGAGAAATGCTAGAGAGTATGAATTGACTGACGTCTATATACAATATAGATGAAATCTGCATTCTCAAGTGTTTACATTTGCAACTTCTGATACGTTTGAGTGACCCAAAGGATCATGAGGTGCAGTGAGTTAGAGTTTTGCTAATCTTGAAATTCTTCATTCTGAGGGAGGAGTTAGTCACTTAGCCTGTGAGTTGGGGCTAGACTCTTCATCTCAACACAGCTTTATTACGTATACAGTAACACTCACAAAACGATAAAGAGATTTTTACTGGCAGGAAAAAATCCTCTAAAAGAAACCCAACTACCGGATTTGGTAATGGAAGTGAAGAAAAAGTGAAAAGATCTGAAATATAAGTTTGGGAGAGATAAAGAATGAAATGATGAATTTCTAGGTGACTCGGATATGTGATGTAGACTTAGATACAAGATGTGGCCTCTACCAGGTGCTTGATACAGAAGCTAGAAATCATCATTCATTAAACTATCTCAGGGAATGCTCCAACCAAGGCAAAAATGGGTTTTCAAGGGAGAAAAAAAAATAAGTAAAATCTGAAAATGTGGTTAACTTGTGGTCTGGGGATATATTCAAGAAACATGTGTCTTTTTGTGACAATGTGGTTCAAGTTAAAGCCAGAGACTGTGCAAACACTTCAGGGAAGCAACAGGCGGGAGAGCGGCTATGGAACAAACCATTACTCTGAGTAAAGAACATTCTGAGAAAGTGATTTTTTGCTGTTATTAACAGGAAAATCAGTAGCAGCAGACCACACTGTAGTGAAGCTTAGAGAAGACAAGGGTTAAAGGCCAAAAAAAAAAAAGTGTTCGGTGTAGATAAAATATGTCTTCACTGGAAGGAACTTACTTTGCAAATATCCATATCCAAGGAGGAGAATGGGGTGTTCAGACTCATAGTGGCCAAGAAAAGACTAACTCTTCTGCTTGTGGCAATGTAGCAAAGTTTATGATTAAGCCAGATTTGCTGTTTACTAAATCCAGGCGATTAAGGGGTAAAATATGAATCTTTTGATTACATAGTCATTTGTACAATAAAAAGTAATGTACAAATAATGTAATATAGTTTAATAAGATAGTCTCAAGTTTGTCTCAGTGACAAAAATATTAAATGCTTTAGTTCTACATTTAATTTTATAAATGCAGATACTTGAAAGGACCACTTAAAGAATGCTTTATTATAGTTTAGCTATTCTATACGATATGTAAAGGGGAGGTAAATATAGTATATTTGTTGATCTGGAGCTTTGGAAAGTCTGTGAACGTCAAGGGCCTACCATGGGCTCATGAAGAACAAGGAGCAAGCAATATGTGATTTATAAGGTGGAGAGATCTGGAAACAGCAAGCATACAGGACAGCCAAAAAGGTAACATCACCTTGGGCAATTCTTCATTTACTTCCACATTCTGTTTTAATGATTCCACTAATATTTAGAAAAAAAATTTACAAGGAAAATTTCTCAGTTAAATCAGTGATATTTCTGTCTAATTATAAAAGCCAAAAAAAAAAACAAACCAACTTCATTTGAAAGGGAAACAATGACTACATAGCTTACTTTCTTTCTAAAACAGGAGTCTTTTAGTTCATTTTAAAACATGTGCCATACAAGGAAATATATATACTGCCATTAAAAATGATAATGCAGATTTATATTTATATTGTTGGCATCGGATAATTACCATTATAATGCTCTTATGTAAAAACAACGAGCAACATATGTAGTATGAAAATACAAATTTTGGTGTATAATTAAAACAGAAATGGGAAAAATAGAGATGTTTTCAGTTTTAAAAAATAAACTGGTGTCTAGGAAAAATGTTTTCCTACTCCTTGGAGAGTAGCAGACTAACAGCATTCAACATTAAGTTCTTAACATCGGTTTTATAGATCTACTTAATCAACTACATAACTTAATAATTAAGTTGTGGTGGTATTTGCTTTTGCAGAAGGCTGATATTTTAAAAGCAAATAATATTTTTGAATGATTGATATTAAATAAGTTGACTACTAATTTGGAAATCTGAATTTCTTGTTTTGAGAGCTGTAAATGATTTAAAGTTTCTAATATTGAATAATGTAGTTCAGCAGTATTTTGGAGCCAGCTCATACAGACTTATAAGAACCAATTGTTTAATTTTCAAATATTTTCCTGCCAATTTTTTGATGTCACTCTTTTAGCTTGAAATGGGCCACGATGGGAGTATTGACATCATGAAAATCGGCAAACATTGTAAATCAGGGTATTTCTTTTTATACACAGAGGACTGGTTGTTAAACATGTACCAGCACATCACTGGTCTAGTTCCTAAGACTTCATGTGATATTTTGGTAGAATACATCTTTAATAATCAAAAAAATTTTTGACCAAAACAAGAAGTGAATATGAACTCATTTTAAAAAAGGTTTTGAGCACGCTTAAGTTACTTTCTACAAAGAGAATAAAGAATGCTCTTTATTTTAAGAGAGACACACACTCTCCCCAATATAATAGACAAAATTCCTTTTCAGTAAGATTTATTACAAATAACTGTGCTTTCTTATACTTATGTCATTACTACTTCCCATCAAATACTTCAATCAATCTGATTTTTAAATCTTTTAACAAACATACTTAAAAATTCTATAAAGTATGATTTCTGTTGCTCTGACAATGAAACTTTTCCTAGAGTTTAAAGAGTATGTGAAGATAGCTGGCAATTATCCCATGATACCAAAAAAAACAAGATTGTGCCTGTTCTGTTTTTGTAAGGTTTGATTCAGAGTACTTTTAACCATTCAATGATTTTTTTGATTTTATTTAACATATTCCTATAAATGATAGTGCTCACATTACACATCTCAGACAAACTGCACACCAGTGAACAGCTAATTTTTCACAGTTGCAAAATGGCAGGGTCAGAATATAATAAATAAGATACATTCATATTTATTCTTTTTGTAAAAGAAAGTCATTAGAATCTGCACTAAAATTCAAAAAAGATGTCACAAACTATAACATTTATGACTGGTTTTAATGTCATAGACATTATAGATGGAGGAACGACTAAAGAAAATGAGAATTAGTTGAAGATGTAATTTGTTCCAAAATGAATGCAATCTAATAGATATACTTAAGGTCAAATAGAGAAATAGAAGAACCCCAGACGTAAGACAAATTGGTAAAGCTACACTTCACCAAAATAGATTATTTCATTACAGTGTGTTAAACATGGTAAAGAAAGCTAGAACTTTGGCAATGTTTTTAAATTTTAAGTCCTGGAGGTAGGGTTCCAGAGTTCAGAGCTCAGCCAAGTGCTATAATTAAATTAATTAATTAATAATTAATAAATTAATTTAAAACTTATCGTAAGACAAAGTACCATGAATATAGAAATAAAATTATGAATCTGAAAATATTTTAATATTTCACTATGCAAATGACTATAGAATACAAAATATAATAAACATCAGTATAAAGTATAATTGACATCCATTGAATCACAATGATTTACATTAAAATGGAGGTTAAAATATACCTTTAGCTTATGCTCTTTTCTGTTGATGATGACGGCTGTAATCTGTTGGTCCATAAAAATTAGAATAGTACAAAGTAAAGCTGGAATAACAGCAGCTATTACTGTCCACCATGGATTTGGGCCTAAAGGTGTAACAAACCAGCCACGATCATCTCTTGTGGGCTGTGAAAAATTAAAGAATGCACAGTTATTAACTGGATTAATGAATATCTAATCAAATTGTCTTACAGATAATACCAGGAAAACTCTAGTTATAAACTGATATGCCAAGTGAATTATATATTTAATAATAATAATATTCACAAAGCATTTATAAGGTACCAGACACTATTCTAAGTGCTTTAAATATTTTAACTCATTTTTTTCTTCACAACAGTCTAAAGAAGATACAGATAAGGAAACTGAGACATAGAGAGGTTCAGTAAATTTTTCAAGGTCCCAAAGCTAGTAAGTGGTGGAGATAGGATTTCAGCTCTGACAAACTGACTCACAAATTTGTGTTCTCAATCAATACCTATATTAAATAAAATCATATTAATATTTATCATTTATGACTGGCAAATTTATTTACATTTACAAATATCACATTGACCACTGTGTATAACTCTTATTTTAGATGTGTATCCAGGTCACTATGTAAAAATGTCAAAAAGACGTTTGGTCACATCATGGGCTCAGGGAAAGGTTCAAACATGGCTGGTGCCTGAGATGAGTCCCAAAGGAAATCATTTTGACAATTCTTTGAGGAAGTCCCTAGCTATTTTTTTTTTTTTTTTTTTTTTTTGCAGTACGCGGGCCTCTCACTGCTGTGGCCTCTCCCGCCGCGGAGCACAGGCTCCGGACGCGCAGGCCCAGCGGCCATGGCCCAGGGGCCCAGCCGCTCCGCGGCACGTGGGATCTTCCTGGACCGGGGCACGAACCCGCGTCCCCTGCATCGGCAGGCGGACCCTCAACCACTGCGCCACCAGGGAAGCCCCCTCGCTCTTTTTGATAGGTGAGGAAACAGGTTCAGAGAGGTAAAGTAACTGGCCCAAGGTTGCATAGTTAGTAACATGGTCTGAACTCTATTCCAGACCTAATTTTATCTGTTTTCAAGCCCTATCCACTGTGCGTTACCCTTACTTTCAAAATGCTTCCTTATCTTTTAAGAATATAGATATTCCCACTGGAATAATTGACAGAAAATTTTTTCAAGCTGCCTCTAGGTTTCCATTTCTGTGATTTCTATTTTTTTAATATTAGGCCAAAATTTTAGTCATGCTGTGGGCATTTTATTTACTGTTATATTAATCTATATTCTTTATATTTTCATGAAAATCCCAAGTACTAGGGTTATAGCCATCATCTGAATAAAAATTAGACCTACAGAGATGGAGAGATGATAGTAAATCCTATGATAACTTCACCTTGAAAACACTTGGTACTTGTAGTTTTGGAGATGGGATCCCAATGGCATAGTCAATTAAAACCATACACAGAATCGTAAGAAAGACAGCAAAGTCGCTCACTATGGATCGCACCTAAACATAATGAAAACACTTGTCACTTGAAGGAACTATAAATAGTGAAGAATACTCAGGAACATAATCTAGAATCACACTTTATAAACACTTTATGACATAATATCATAATATTATATTTTACGCATACTATAATATTACTAATAACTCTTGTCATATTTATATTTATGTGTCTCTGTCATTAGGATGAATACACACTCAACATTTTCAAAATGAGGCATTATGGAATAGCTACAATGGTGATTGTGCTGTTTTCATTTAAAATCTAAGTTTATTATGGGAATCTTGCATGATACAATACCACTACATCAGCAGTGCTGATAAAAATCTAAGTTTATTATGAATTCCAGTATGTGAATATTTATTTCACAGAATAAGGTTGCATGGCTAGAATTTCGCTATATTTTAGTACTCTTTCTCACGTAGGTAACATTTTAATATCATAAACCTGAAATACCATAAAATAAAATTATCTATTTTTATTGAAGAAGCATAATATTTTAGTTAGTTTATCTGAGCTACAAGTATGGCAGCAGGTAATTTGCACAACAAAGTAAGCAAATTTAAGTTATTCTATGTAAGCCAGTTTTTAAAGCCATTTCTCTTTTATAAAGCCTTCATTGAGAAAAATTCTTAAACAATAATCAACAAGATCTGCCTTTTATTAGGCTGCCTTTATGACGCACACACAAACACATACAAAATGCAGGAGTTTGATACAAAAAAAATAATTCTATATTGATCAAATTAAGCTTTGGGGGGAAAGAAATGAATCTTCCATGTTACGGAAGGAAGAGGTAAGAAAAACAGAAGTTTCTCTCAAACAGCAGTTCTTAAAACATTTTCCCAGAGTAGAATTTTCATCACAATTTTTAGCTCATCCCTAAAAAGCTTGTTTTCTTGTTTCTTTTCTTTCTTTTTCTTTTCTCCTTCCTTCCTTCCTCCCTCCCTCCCTCCCTCCCTTCCTTCCTTCCTTCCTTCTTTTTTGGCTGAGTCAGACCTTATAGGTGTTACTTTGCAGTGTTAAATATTGAACTAAGCTGTTTCTCTGTTTACTTTCCTTTCCAAATATGCAGATGCAAACGTGGTGGGTTAGGCGGAGGGACTGACACTTTAAAAATGAAAAAGAGGATAGTGTTCCAATGAGTCTTGCAGGGGCTTTCCCAATTACAGAATGTAACAGTGGCTCCTATGAGGTGTCTGTCAGGCTGGAATAGTTCCCACTGTTCACTGGGCAAGAAAGTGACAATCAGTAATGCAGTGTGTGCTTTTGAGTTCCAAAACTGAAAGTGGGAAAGTGGGAGTTTATCTCTGGGATTTGAAGTTAGGAGATAAGCCTGGAGGGAATGTGTACTCCTAGCACTGTATCACAAAATGCTTTCTCTTACCTCCCTCAACATGCCCACTCCTAAACTGGCAGCTCAATCACACAAAAACCTTTTAGTGGCTCCTTTAACGACAGCAATAGCTCTTTCTTTTGTCCTAAAACACACATGACTCCATAACATGCTTTCTGTTGGTTCACATTTTGATCAGAAAAATTGTAGTCTAAGTACCTTGGTTGGAAAATAGCGGCTAGTCTTGAACTGCTTCAGTGTGGCTGACAGAGTAACTGTGGAAAAGAACAGGATCACTGACCAAAATAGAACATCTGGAACATATGGGTGCTCGTGGCCACAAGCTCGTCCAACATACTCTCCATGCAATGATTTGCATTCCTGCCAGAGCAAGTAAAACAAATGGAGCTATTAAGCAAAAAAGGTGGACACGTTTCTTTCAGAAAACTAACATCTTAAGATCGCTTGCAGTTGAGTTGCTGAAGTTGTTCAATTATGGCTCCTATTTGGATAGGTAGTGAGCAATATGAACCACTTCTAAAATTCTTGCCTTTTCAAAATAAGTTTAAATCTATAAAACTAACTGATTTATCAATCACCATCTTAATGAATTTTCACATCAACCCTATAAAATAGGTGGTTGTTATTATTTCTATTTCATGTCTGAGGAAACTGAGGTGTAGAGAAGTTAAGTAATTGGCTATGGGCTCACCGCTGCTGGGTGGCAGCAGAGTTGTGATACAAACATGATATTCCTTTGGTGGGAATATTATTAAAGAAGAACAATGATTTTGTAGAATTATCTAGTCCAAAAGCTCCCAAGAAAGGTGAGAAAAGCAACAAAAAACTATGATACATTATTACTGGAGTGAAACTGAAAGTCAAAGATGGGGCTCAAATTTAAATTATAGAACAAAAGAGAAAAAGTTAGTATAGAAGCAATGCAAAGTTCATATTTACTATGACTTCTTCATGGTCTTTTTTTTTTCCTGGTATATATTTTATAAGCCTCTGAAGGATCATTTCTAATTGCTGCCTTAGCCATGAGGTGGCAGCAAAGTCAAAAAAATTTCCTTTTTTGGAGGAAAAAAACTGAGCATTTTAAACATTAATATTTTGAAATTGAAACTTTTAAAAAATGTTTTGCTTTTTACTATTTTAATTTAAAGATTAGAACACTAAATTTTAATTTTTTATTTCAAAACAGAGAAAAGAATGGTTTAAGTGATCCAGTGACCTTGTTAGTACTTGAGATATCTGGACCTGAACAGAAACTGAATTGTGCCATATACTTAAAGATCTTAGAGAAAAATATGGACTGACGGACTGATCACCAACAGAGACTGTCCAATGAACAAAGTTTCAGGCCCTGGAGTCCTTGTATAGCAGAAAACAAATACCTTCAAAAGATTCTAGACTAAATCACAGATTGTTACATGGTTATCCAAAAACAAACTAGTAAAATCTACTTGGGGCAGCTACCCCTAAGGCTAGGATTCTTGAGAAATATTGTTTGTATACTTTATAATTATCTAAAACAATTCCATTCCCTTTTCTAATCTAACTGCAAATGCTACATTCTTTGCTAGCTAAAGTTGAATTCCAATTATCTACTTTAATATAGAGCACAATGAATTGGCTAATTGAAAAACCAAAGAAAAATCCCCCAGGCCTTAATTATAGCTTTAATTTTCCTTCTCTCAAAACTCTGTTAAAATAGATAAAGTAGCAAAAATGAATCGTTGAATTTTTTAGTCCCGTCTCTTGCCCCTTGTCCAGAGATACTAGTATAGCAATTACTAAGCAAAGTAATGGTTAAGAAGAATGGATAAATACAAAGAGGAGCTAGAAGCTCTGTTGTAAACACATTATCTAAATATTTGTGATCAGTCTTTTGTGCAGATATAAAAGTCCTCCAAGTCTTGGACTTGGATGGGTCTTGTTCTCAAATCTTAGGAACATAGATACCATTTAAAGGATCATTTAACTGTCTTATAATCTATAATACATTGCCAATAGCTTGCCTAGTTACTTTAATTCAAAGCAAATTTGAAAAGCGTATTTATTTTTTCTTCCTTTTAGGGGGACAATATGCTATTTAAAAAGGAAAAATTGTGAACTACTAAATTCTACATTTATTTTCTGGTTTATACTAACTGTACCTTTAACACACACACACACACACACACGCGCACACACACACACACACACACACACACAAACACACACACAAAACAAGTACTGAGATTTGGAAGAGAAAACTAAATCCAAATCCTGTTCTCTTATTTTGAGTCTCACATATGGTTTCACTTACAAAAATGAAAAACTGCTTGTTGACAAACTCATTTCTACTAATTATTCTTCAACACGTTCTAAGTTTCAGCAGTGTTATAAGTTGGTAAAAATTAAGTTTGATAAAATAAGAAATTAAAGTTGGCATTAGTGTCCTGCCCCTTACTTTTATATAAGCTAAATATGTAATTCTGGCACTAAAACGATTCTTAACCAATTGCTAGTTAATTGCTTGTGAATATTTTAAACCTCGCCTAGGAATTCCTTTATAATGACAGATTTTGAGATACTGCTAAAAATATATATAAACATAGAAACCTAAGTGTTCTAGCTTGCTATAAAACACTTGAATTAGGCATTATTCACAATAGCCAAGATATGGAAATAACCTAGATGTCTGTCAATGGATGAATGGATTAAGAAAATGTAGTATAAATATATAACGGAATATCATTCCCTTAAAAAGGAAGGAAATCCTGCCATTGCAACAACATGGATGAATCTGGAGGACATTATGCTGACTGATACAAGCCAGACACAGAAAGACAAACACTATATGATTTAACTTACATGTGGAATCTAAAAATGTCAAACTCAGAAGTAGAGAGTAGAATGATGGTTACTAATGGCTGGGGACAGGGGAAACATGGGGAAATATTGGCCGAAGGGTACAAAGTTTCAGTTATGCAGGATAAATTATGAAGATCTAATGTATAACATGGTGACTATGGTTAATATTGCATTAAATAATTGAAATTTGCTGAGAGAGTAGATCTTAATTGTTTTCACCAAAAAAAAAAAAAAAAAGGTAACTATTTGAGGTGATGGATATGTTAATTAGCTTGATTGCGGTAATCATTCACGTCATATACATATACCGAAACATCATATTGTATACCTTAAATATACACAATTTTTATTTGTCAATTATACCTCAATAAAGCTGGAAAACAAAATAAACCAAAACAAGACATTTACATTAAATAGTAAATTTGTGATTTGAGACTTTTTCAAAACGATCATTAAATATTTATTGAACACTTATTATGCATACAGCTGTTTGGGAGAATCAAAGAAAGCTAAAGTTCTTTGCGCTTGTTGAATTAGCAAGGTATAAATGACAATTAATGAGATATGTAACAATTCAATTAAAAATCATCTCGTGAATAATATACAAAGTAGATATCACATGACTATTTTTACAAAACTAGTTATAATGGCCATTAGCACAGTGCTTTATTAATACAATGTTTTTGATGATACTAATGGTTATGCTGAGGAAAGAAATCCCAGAATAACAATTAAGACAAAACAATTTTATGGCCCTCGTTGACTTAAAAATTGTAAGATTTTTTTCATTACATAGCATTCCCTTTGGTGATAAATGCTATTTCTGGTCAAGATTAGCAATTACCTATTGCAAAAACTGCTTTTAACTAATGAAAAATAATATGAAAATTTCTGCCAGAATGTTAACTCCTAGTACAGAACTTCAAGAAAAAACCACAGTGCTAGATTTGCTTTGATTGCAAAATATTTTTCACTGTACTTTGCTTGACCCTAAAACTTCTAATATTTAAAATTAACTCATGGCTAGCTAGATCAACTGTGCTAGAGTCTCTTTGAAAGTTATGATTCAGGGTTTGCTACCACATGGAATGAATATTATTATTTAATATTAAATTATTCAAGACTATAAAACACAGAGTAAATTATCATGCTAAATAATTTAGAGATGAGATTATTGGCTTACTGTATTGTAGGGGACACCAAGATGAGGGACAAAAGCAAGGGACTCAAGACATAATATCTTTATAGTTTACAAAACGGAAATATAAATGGAAGATGCACTGCTGAATGGACCAACCACAATCCCATGTCTAAATTCTGAATAACTGCAGCATTCTTTCTTGTTCAGCTCATCATTTCTTTTACTGATCAATTTAAATGGCTCTCTGAAAGGAAACAGTTTGGTAATGTTATTTTTTCTAAGAAAAAATAGGACAGAATAAATGTTAACCATAACAGAAGAAAACAACAAAAGTAAGTGAAGGCTTATTTTAGAGCAAATGACTAGCATAAGAGGAAAAGTAGTAAAATATAGGTCAAGATAGAATTTTAAACAGAAGGTAAGTAATTTGATTTTGATTCTGAAAGAAAATATTTAATGACGAAAATTGATAAAATAGGCAATAGGTCAAGTGCTCTTACAAGAATCATGTTTAGAGTTTTATAACATTTGTACAACAAAAAAGATTTCTATGTGTCACTAACTGGCTCACTTACTAAATGATATGTTTTTCATAAAATGAACTAGAATTTATATAGTTTTATGCCCATGGTTATAATGGGATTTGAGCTTATATGGGTAGATAAAGCGGCAGAAGCTTTGGATTGTAATGTTTGTAACTGGGAAGAATAGAGAAGAAACTAGAATGACTCAGATTTTAATACTTATTAAAACCAGAACACTTTCGATTTTTCCAATTATGAGATTTGATTGACCAGAAGTAAAGGATGCAAATGTAGATGGAAAAGGAGGTGCACAAATATTGCAAGAGATTAAGAAGAACTGAGAAACTCAGCTATGAGGGGGGAAAAAAGATACCACAAAAAAAGAGGAAAGCCAAAAATATTTTTAAAGGTATAAGATTTAACTTTGATAGGTGAAAAATATGTTGCCATTCTATTTCTTGAATGGAGGATAAAGAGAAAATGGAAGTAAGAAAATCTTCCTGAGGGAGGTGCCAGAATTTTATTAAGAAAAGTTACTTTTGTTTTCCCCAAAAGTTCAATATTTACACTAAAATATTAACAAACATCCCCTTCCCCTTAACATATTCTGAACAGCTGGAGCAGTATTACAGAGTAAAGTAAAAGCATTCTGGGTTCTTTACACAGAAGGCTGACTTAGTTCTGCCATACGGTTTCATTTAGGTCAACACTACTCTTATTTAATGTGCTTTCAGTTAATCCAGTCACATTATGCCATATATGTGTGCTTTCAGAGTAACTCAGGCCTCATAACTACTGGAAAAACTTAATAATGAAAGAAAACCCCAGTAAACTTATGCATACTTGAAATGAATGAAATCAAAACCATCACTTTTATAATAGTATTTGTTTAAAACACTTAACCTAGTGGTAATAATTCATTCAAAAAGTCAATAAAAGCCCTCATAGTAATAAGATTCAAGGTATGACCTATTTTTCTTTTTTAAAAATTAATTAATTAATTTATGGCTGTGTTGGGTCTTTGTTGCTGCATGCAGGCTTTCTCTAGTTGCGGCAAGTGGGTTGTGGTGTGCGGGCTTTTCATTGCAGTGGCTTCTCTTGTTGCAGAGCATGGACTCTACGTGCACGGGCTCAGTAATTGTGGCTTGTGAACTCTAGAGCGCAGGCTCAGTAGTTGTAGCACATGGGCTTAGTTGCTCCGTGGCATGTGGGATCTTCCCGGACCAGGGCTCAAACCCATGTCCCCTGCATTGGCAGATGGATTCTTAACCACTGTGCCACCAGGGAAGTCCATGACTTATTTTTCAATGTTTCACTTACCGACACAGTTAGGTTCTCCCATATTATGTCAGAGGCAGAAATATTGGACTCCCTCCATTCCTTCAATGTATCATTGCTAGGATTATGTGGTTCCACACAGTTACACCTGCAAAGGCAAAACAGTGTCTTTTGTGAAGTATCTTTTTGTCACCATACTTAAAACAAATGTGTGATGGGTCCTTCTTCCCCAGTCACAGGCTTCCTCCATCTGAGAGATAAGTAGGTAGCTCATCCTAAACTCCAAAACACACTATTTTCAGACAGAAGGATAGATATATTGCTAGGACATTAGATCACTTCTAATGTTTCCTGGAATGAGAGGTCATTCCCTCTCTGTCCCCACCAGAGGAAATTTTTTAAAGTGTAGGTTAGAACACGGGGCTTTTGAGGCCTTTTAAACCAAGATGCTTTCTAGACCTTACAACAACCATTTGCCTCTAAATTATAAGTCAAGTGGGAAAAAATTATAAACATCCAAATGTATTATTATAATTTACTTATTTTTATTAATACTGTATAACTATATCAATTAAAATTGGAGTTCATAATTCATATTTTAGAGATCATTTAGAATTTTGCAATGTAATTTAAAATTAAAGCTAGGTTGAAGCAAGAACCCTAGGTATCTCAGGATATACTTTCTTTGTGATGAGTGATAGTTCTATTAAAAATCAACAAATCAGTATGCAAAAGATTTTTGAGTAGCTACTACATATAAAGTAACATGATGAACGCTGGGTGGGGTAAGAGCAGAGAAAATAGGAAAAAGCTGGGCAAAGTGGTACTGTTATGTAATAAAAAACAGCTTTTGATTTCATGTTCTTTATAACTTTGTAAGTAAATGAGAAGACAAAAGCAAAGATTATCAACAAGTTAATTGTCTTAGATGTTAACTTCAATTTACAAATTGTTTCAAAAATTCATTCATAAGTCTATTATTTGCCCTTCAGAGAGCATTTTCTTATAGAAGCATTTTAGAAAAATAGTGGTTGGGCTCCCAGATTAAGCCACATATATACTACATAACTTTAATATTAGTTGGATTGCTGTTTTAGTGATATTAATTGAACTGTAGAACCCAACTGCCATTATTTCTATAGGAAAATGTATTACAGTCTCTACGTGATAAATTCCTCTGCCTAAGCAACAGTCTCTCTTCTTTTATTTATTTATTTTTTTTTGCGGTACGCGGGCCTCTCACTGTTGTGGCCTCTCCCGTTGCGGAGCACAGGCTCCGGACATGCAGGCTCAGTGGCCATGGCTCACGGGCCTAGCCGCTCCACAGCATGTGGGATCTTCCCGGACCATGGCACGAACCCGTGTCCCCTGCATCGGCAAGCAGACTCTCAACCACTGCGCCACCAGGGAAGCCCTCTCTTCTGTCTTTTACATCAGAAATTTTAGTCTGTTCTTTTTTTTTTACCACCACTCATTCATTTTTCAAAGTGTACTGAGTGTCTATTATTACAAGAAACTCTCCTTGACTTGGGCAATACAGACAGGTATGTTCCTGCTCTCACTAAGAGATGTTAGAGTATTCCCCACCTGGGCTCACATGGGGCTGGGCCTCTAAAAAAACAGAGGATTCCAATGAGAAAGTTGTTGATGAGGATTTTAAGGGAATGAGACATGGAAGTATTAGCTACTATGAGCAGCTACAGTGACCACCATGGTATCAGAGGGAGGAAACACAGCAAAAGGGAAACAGTCCCCTGAGATGCAGTAATAGTCATTCATTAATGCAATTTATTCAAATCTATAGGTTCTCAAGTCCCAGATTAGTTGTACATAATCCCAGAACACAGGATTATGTGTCAGAAAGGCCTTTGTCCTTTACTGGCTGTGTGGCCAGGGGCAAATTATTTAAGCACTCTAAATCTTGGTTTCCTCATAAATAAAATGCAGACTGAAATGCTTACCTTGTAGAGCTATTATGAAGAATAAGTAACATGATATATATTAAGTGCCTGGTATACATTTATGCAGTTTTGAAATTGTAGCTGCCATCATCATCATGGTTCTCATCATTATTTTCTGGTTCATTTTTCAGTTTTTCATAAGATGTAATAAAACTGTTAACTTTCAATTAATGTAATACAAAAAAAACACTAGGCTTTTCTCTAACATGCTGATACTCTTTATTTTGCTTCCAGTGCTTTAAAAAGAATTAAATTCTGACCAGCATTAAAACAGTTTTGCTACTATCACTAAGAATCTATCAAAAGAAAGAAAATTCCTATTTAATTTTGACTCTAGGTCATTAGATCACTAGGCAAACACGGTAAAGATAATATATGAAGAGAGAGAGAATAATTTCATTTAAAAATATCTTAAATTATTAAAAAATAACACTAAAACCATTAAATCACTGAATATTTTCTAAAATTAAAAATCAGGTTTGGCTTCTAGCTTAAGAAAGAGGACTGAACACACATGTTTATTTTCTCATTACCTAGAATTCATTAAGCAAAGAAATAATATAAAAAGAAACATGAGGAGAAATATCAACAAAAGAGAGATGTAAACAAATGGAATATGAAAAGCATATGAAAGCAGGATGTTTGTAAAAGCAGAACAGAAGAGTAATACTAACAATAATAGTACTTTTATGTTTAATCCTTAAAATAGGTAGTATTAATCACATGAAAATATCAAGGCACGAGTGATGTGGCCAAGGTTACACAGCTAGAAACATCAGAGCCAGAATTTAAACCTAGGCAGTCTGCTCCTAATGACTAACTTAAAAAAATAGAAATATTTACATAGAAACATAAATATATATACATATTTATATATACATATAAAATTTATAAATTTATATAGGATATATATATATCCTTCCAACTGCAGTAAAGGAAGGACCTGGCCTGCCAAGTAGAATCCCAAAAAGGGTCTGAACTAAGAGAAGATGTTGGGATGAAGGAAAGAGTGTTTTCCAACCTAAGAAAGCAGTGAAAGAACTCTCAGAATGACAAATGTATGGTAGAGCCCAAGAGTGAACCAGGGAAGAAGTGAAATCACAGGATGGCTGAATGGAAAGTCCCAGTGCTCCTTCCCCCATAGAAACTTCAATTTAACAACAATATATGGACTAAAATACTGTGACGAGAATTCCAGAATCCAGTTAAGATGTTGCAGTACCTGAGTGCAAAGCTGTGAACAGCCACATTCAAACGGGTAAGAAGAGCAATTTCACTTTAACTGCATCAGCCCCTCCTCTAAGCTGGCACAGCTCAGCAGTGGTAGAGAATACCCTAGCTTACACTTTTTACACTGGAGGTGAAGAGAAAATAGAGGCTGCATATGACGTTCCAGCTCTTCAGAGGGCTACTGAGGGACTGGTATCTGTCTTGTCATAAAATGTCATAAATGGCAACTGTCTCACCTAACCTGGGATGCTGATGGGGACTCATCATATGGTAGATATCTGGAGGCCTCTGAGAACAAGAGATAGCAGAGAATCTTGCTACTGTAAGTTCTATGGTTTTACAGTAGCAAGATTCTCTGCTATCCCTTGTTCTCAGAGGGAGCAAAAGATTATGAGCCCCTGGAAAAAGAAACCAGCAATACTAATTGAGAAATTGCACACACGAGGCTCAGAGAATTTGCATCCCCTTCCCTCCAAGAAAGGGTTAGACAGGCCCCTAGAATCTCTAGTCAAGCTGATTAATAAGAGTCTTCTGCACAAAGAGCAAGTTCCTAAAGGCTATGAAAGGTGGCTGTTATTTCAAATGTGCCAATCCTAAAACAAAGTTATGGGACACATGAAGAAACAGGGCAACATGGTCCATACAAAGGAATAAAATAAATCAGAAACTTATCTTAAAGCAATAGAGGTATATAAATTACCTGACAGAATTAAAATAACCATTATAATGATACTCTATGAGATCAAGAAAATGATGCATAAACAAAATGAAAATATCAACAAAAAGAGAGAAAATATTTAAAAAGAACAAAATAGAAATTTTGGAGCTAAAGAATACAATAATTGAACTAAAAAATTCAGTAGAGGAGTTCAACATCAGACTCAATTAAGCAGAAGAAAGAATCAGTGAACTTGAGGATGGGTCACTTGAAATTATTCAGTCAGAAGAACAAAATGAAAAAAGAATGAAAAAGAGTGAAGAAAGCCTGAGGAACACATGGGATATCATAAGCAAATCAATATATGCATCATGGGAGCCCCAGAAGAAGAAGAAAGAGAATAAGGGACAGAAAGCTTATTTAAAGAAATAGTGCCCCAAAACTTCCCAAAAATGGGGAAGGAAATGACATCCATATTTAAGAAACCCAATGAATTCCAACCATTGTGAATCCAAAGAAATCCACACTAAGACACATTATAATCAAACTGTTAAGAGTCAAATACAGAGAAAATTTCAACAGCAGCAAGAGAAAAGCTAATCACCATGTGCAAGAGAAGTTCCATAATACTACCAGTGGATTTTTCAGCCTGAACTCTACAGACCAGAAGGCAGTGGTATGACATATTCAAAGTGCTAAAAGGGAAAACTTCCAACCAAGAATACTATATCTGGTAAAAAAATGGGGGACTTCAAAAATGAAGGAGAAATAAAACCTTCCCAGGTTTCAAAAATAAAGCTGAAGGAGTTCACCACCACTATATCTGCCTTATAAGAAATGCTAAAGGGAATCCTTCAAGTTCAAACAAAAGGACGCTGAACAGCAACACAAAAACATATGAAAGTATAAAGCTTGCTAATAGAGGTAAGTATATAGACAAATACAAAATACTGTAATGGTGGTACATAAATCACTTTTAATTCTGGTATAGAAGTTGAAGGACAGAAGTATTTTTAGACACTATTGCTATAAAAATATGTTAATGGATACACAATATGAAAGGATGTAATTTTTGACATCAATAACATAAAAAGTGTAACAAGGGGGGAGTAAAAGTGAAGAGTATTTGTATGCAATTGAAGTTAAGTTTTATCAGCTTAAAATAGATTGTTGTAAATATAAGATGTTTTATGTAAGCCCCATGGTAACCAAAAAGAAAATACCTTTTTGTGTAGAACATCCACAAAAGAAAATAAGAAAGGAATCAAAACATATCACTACTAAAAAAAAAAAAAAAAAAAACAACAAAACACAAAGGAAGTAAAAAAGAGAGGAAAGGGGGCAGGTGACAAAAATGTTACAAGACAGAAAACAACTAATAAAATGGCAATAGTAAGTTCTTCTCTATAAATAAGTACTTAAATGTAAGTGGATTTTACTCCCCAATCAAAAGACATAGAATGACTAAATGGATAAAAAAAAGATCTAACTATATGCTGTCTAGAAGAGACTTTTGATTTAGGAACACACATAGAGTGAAAGTTAAAGTATAGAAAACAATATTATATGCAAATGGTAACCAAAAGAGAGCAGGTGTCAGGGTGGGCCATAATATCAGACAAATAGACTTTAAGTCAAAAACTGTCAAAAGAGACAAGGAAGGACATTATATAAGGCTAAAAGAGTCAATTAACCAGGAAAATATAACAATTAAAAAGATATATGCACCTAACAGCAGAGCACCCAAATATATGAAGGAAACATTGACAGAAGTGAAGAGAAAGATAGATAGTAACACAATTATATTAGGATATTTCAATACCTCACTTTAAATAATGGATAGATCCAAATAGAAGATGAATAAGGAAACAGAGGACTTGAACAACACTGTAGACCAAATGAACCTAATAGCATATACAGAACATTTCACCCACCAGCAGCAGAATACACAGAGTTCTCGAACACACACAAAACATTCTCCACAAGAGATCACATGTTAGGTCACAAAACTAGTCTTAACAGATGTAAGAAGACTGAAATCATACTAAGTATACTTTCCAACCACAGTGCAATGAAACTAGAAATCAATAACAGAAGGAAAACTAAAAAATTCACAAATGCATGGAAATTAAGCAACATATCCTTGAACAACCAATGGACCAAAGAAGATATCAAAAGAGAAATTAGAAAATATCTTAAGACAAATGAAAACAAAAACAACATACTAAAACTTATAGGATGCAGCAAAAGCAGTACTAAGAGGGAAGTTTATAGCAATAACTGCCTATATTGAAAAGATGAAAATTCTCAAATAAACAACTTAACTTTAAAGCAGAAAGAACTAGAAGAAGAAAAACAAAGCCCAAAGTTAGCAGAAGGAAGGAAATAATAATCATCAGAGCATAAATAAGTGAAATAGAGACTAGAAAAACAACAGTAGAGATCAATGAAACTGAGTTGGTTTTTTAAAAAACCCAACAAATTGACAAACTTTTAGCTAGACTAAGAAAAAAAATAAAGACTCAAAATTATAAATGAAAGAGGAGATGTTACAACTAATGTCACAGAGATTAAAAGGATTATAAGAGATTACTATGAGCAATTCCAAGCCAACAAACTGGATAGCCTGGAAGAAATGGATAAATTCCTAGAAACATGCAATTTATCAAGAATGAATCATGAAGAAATAGAAATTCTGAACAGACCTATAGCTAGTAAGGAGTTTGAATCAGTAATCAAAAACTTCCCAACAAAGAAAAGCCCATGACCAGATGGTTTCACTGGCGAATTCTACCACACATTTAAAGAACTGATGCCAATCCTTCTAAAACTCTTCCAAAAAACTGAAGAGGAGGGAACACTTCCAAACTCATTTTATGAAGCCAGAATTACCCTGATACCAAAACCAGAAAAAGACATCAAAAGAAAACTATAAAACAATATTCTTAATGAATATAGATTCAAAAATCCTCAACAAAATAATAACAAACTAAATTCAACAATACATTAAAAGGATCATACATCATAACCAAGTAGGATTTATCCGTGGAACACAAGAATGGTTCAACAAACAAATATCAATCATTGTGATACACCACATTAATGGAACAAAGGATACAATCACATGATCAACTCAATAGATGCACAAAAAGCATTTGACAAATTCAACACCCTTTCATGATAAAAACACTCATCACACTAGGAATAGAAGGGAATTATCTCAACATAGTAAAAGTCATATATGACAAGCCCACAGCTAACATCAGAATCACTGGGGAAAAACCAGAAGTTTTTCCTCTAAGATAAAGAACAAGACAAGGATTCTCACTCCTGCCATTTCAATTCAAAATAGTACTGGAAGTCCTACTAGAGAAATTAGGTAAGAAAAAAAAGCATCCAAATTGGAAAGGAAGAAGTAAAATTATCTCTGCTTACAGATAACATAATCTAATACAAAGAAAACTCTAAAAATTCCATATATAAAAAAATTGTTAGAAGTAATAAATGAATTCAACAAAGTTGCAGGATAAAAATCAACATTAAAGGGGCTTCCCTGGTGGCACAGTGGTTGAGAGTCTGCCTGCTAATGCAGGGGACACGGGTTCATGCCCCAGTCCAGGAAGATCCCATGTGCCACGGAGTGGCTGGGCCCGTGAGCCATGGCCGCTGCGCCTGTGTGTCCGGAGCCTGTGCTCCGCAATGGGAGAGGCCACAACAGTGAGAGGCCCGCGTACCACAAAAAAAAAAAAAATCAACATTAAAAAACTCACTTGAGTTTCTATAAACAACAATGTGCAATCTAAAAAGGAAATTAAGGAAACAACCTGATTTACAATAGCATCAATAAGAATAAAATACTTAGAAATAAACTTAACCAAAGATGTGAAAGACTTTTACACTTAAAACTATAAAACATTGCTGAGAGAAATTAGAGGACACAAATAAATGGAAAGATATAAATGTGTTCATGAATTGGAAGACTTAATATTGCTAAAAACACCCATATTACCTGAAGTGATCTACAAATTCAGTGCAATCGCTACCAAAATCCCAATGACATTTTTTATAGAAATAGAAAGAATAATCCTAAAATTCATATGGAACCATGAAGGATCCTGAATAGTCAAAACAATCTTGAGAAAAAAAGAATGAAGTTGGAAGCCTCACACTTCCTAATTTCAAAATATATTACAAAGCTAGAGTAATAAAAACAGTATGGTACTAGAACAAAGACAGATATATAGACCAATAGAACAGAATAGAGAGCCCAGAAATAAACTCTCACCTATGCAGTCAAAAGACCTTCAAAAAGAATGGCAAAGCTTCACAATGGGGAAATGCTGAAGTCTCTTCAACAAATCATGCTGGGAAAATCAGATATCCACAAGCAAAAGAATAAAATTGAACCCTTATCTGACACCATACACAGAAATCAATTCAAAATGAATAAAAGACTTAAACATTAGACCTAAATCTATAAAATTTCTAGAAGAAAATGGGGAAAGCTTTATTACATTGGTCTTAGCAATGATTTCTTGGATATGACACCAAAACACAGGTAATAAATGCAAAAATAGAGAGTGGGACTACATTAAACTAAAAAGCTTCTACATAGCCAAGGAAACAATAAGCAGAGTGAAAAGGCAACCTGTGGAATGGGAGGAAATACATGCAAACTGTATCTGATAAGGCATTAATATCCAAAATATATAAGGAGTTGCTACAACTCAATAGCAATAAAACAAATCACTCAATTTAAAAATGGACAAAGAAAAATAAAAAATATAAATAAATAAAAATAAAAATGGACAAATGACCTAAATAGACATTTCCCCGAAGATCTACAAATGGTCAATAAGTATATGACATCACTAATCATCAGGGAAATGCAAATTGAAACTACAATGAAGTATCATCTCACACCTGTTAGGATGACCAATACGAATGAAAAAAACAAAACAACACAACGGAAAATAAGAAGCATTGGTGAGAATGTGGAGAAACTGGAACCCTTGTGCACGGTTGTTAGAAATGTAAAATGGTGCAGCCACTATGGAAAACACTCTATAGGTTCCACCAAAAAATAAAAATAGAGCTACTACATAATCCAGCAATCCCACTTCTGGATCCAAAGAGAACTAGATCTTGAAGAGATATTGCATTCCCACGTTCATTTCAGTATTGTTCGCAATGAGCCAAGAAGTGGAAACAATCTAAATGTCCATCAACAGATGAATGGATTTTAAAAAGTATAATATATACATACAATGGAATATTATTCAGCCATTTAAAAAAAAGAAGGAAATTCTGTCATATGCTACAACATGGACGAACATTAAGGATATTGTGCAAAGTGAAATAGAAGGACAAATACTGCATGATTCCACTTATATGAGGTATCTAAAATAGTAAAACTTATAGAAACAGAAAGTAGAATTGTGGTTTCCAGGGATGGGAAGAGAGAAATGGGGAGTTGCTGTTCAATGGGTACAGAGTTTTAGTTATGCACTATGAAAAAGTTCTGGAGATCTGCTGTGCAACATCTGCTGTACTCTACACTTAAACTTTTAATAAAGAGTTAACAGGATAGAATTATTGAATTCTTGGGGAAGCTAGAGGATGTTCAAGCACAGAAGCCGAGAGCAAAAGAAGGCAGTCAGCAATTCCAGGAAAAATAAAAGGCTTTACAAGAAAGACATGTTCCAAAGAGGAAGAAAACTGAAATATATAATGATTTTGAGCAGCTCATGAAATGTTGAAAAAGAAAATTCATTTTACCATGATGTTAAGAACACTGTTGGGTTTTTATTCTTCACTATATATATTTTTAGTTATTTTCTTAGTGGTTGCTGTACAGCTTACCACATACATTCAGTTATTAGGCTCCATTAATTGCTCGCTGATTGTGCTATTGTTTTTGACAGAAACCTGGGGCATAAAATGCTCTGGTGGTGTGATGCAATTAAACTCTAGCTCCTTGGCAGTTGAAGTCATTGTTTGAGGTTCTTCTGGCCCCAAGAGGACTCTCCTTAGCTGTCTCTTTTCCCGGTTCTCTCTGGTATAGTAGCTGGCCTATTGTTTAGCCTGTGTCTCTCATAAAGCTACCTACCTCCTCTTAATTGCTTTTCACCAGAACTTCCATTATTTTTTTAATTTAGTTTAATTTTTATTTTATATGGGAGTATAGTTGATTTACAATGTTGTGTTAGTTTCAGGTGTACAGCAAAGTGATTTAGTTATACATATATATATATATATATATATATATATATATATATATATATCCCTTCTTTTTCAGATTCTTTTCCCATATAGGTTATTACAGAATACTGGATTGAGTAGAGTTCCCTGTGCTATACAATAGGTCCTTGTTGATTATTTTATATATAGTAGTGTGTATATGTTAATTCCAAACTCCTAATTTATCCCTCCCCCCCACCTTTCCCTTTGGTAACCATAAGTTTGTTTTCTTTCTTCTTCTTTTTTTTAAAATGTAGTTTCCTATTAAAGGAACTTCAGGTGTGAGGTAGGTCAGGGAGATTTTTTTTAATTAATTAATTAATTTGTTGCATTGAGTCTTAGTTGTGGCAGGTGGGCTCCTTAGTTGCAGCTCGCGGATTCCTTAGTTGCGGCTTGCTGACTTCTTAGTTGCAGCACGTGGGCTCCTTAGTTGGGGATCACCAGCTCCTTAGTTGCTGCATGCGAACTCCTAGGTGCGGCATGCATGTGGGATCTAGTCCCTGGACCAGGGATCAAACCCAGGGCCCCTGCACTGGGAGCACAGAGTCTTAACCACTGCACCACCAGGGAAGTTCCCATAAGTATGTTTTCGAAGTCTGTGAGTCTGTTTCTGTTTTGTAAATATGTTCATTGTACCATTTTTTTTTAGATTCCACATATAAGTGCTATCTGCTCTTAAAACAATTTCCAGAGACTTTCTATTATTGCTTTCTAGAATGATTTTCACCAGTAAAGTTGTTTCACCAGTGAGAGGGTCCTTAGAGTTCCTTATGCTACCATTCTGGAAGAATGTTGTTTTCTGAATGCCATAGGAGTCATGATACTAGAGCCATAGAGAAAAAAATGTAACCTATGCACACTACTTGACTCTAGAGTGAGAAATATTTAAATAGCTATAACTATGTAAAGGTTTTTAAAATGTGGTTTTAAAAAAGTTTTTTAGAATCAACCTTTAGGCAAATTGTTTAACACTTAACTATGGTTACAGAATAAAAGATATGTTAACAACCACTACAATAGCATCAGGGGTAGGGAGATAGAAGGAAGAACAGAGAATTGAAAGGAAAGATAGAATTATTTATCTCTTCTTAAAGTATAAAAAATTAATAAACGGAAACCTCATGTAAATAGAGTTGGGAGACCAGATGGGGGAGCCACATGCCCCAAGACAATAGCAGAGCTCAGTAGGAAGAAGAAAGACTTCCTCCTCTTTCCTGTCAAGAGCTCATCCAGGGAGAGGCTGTCACAATTCAGCCAATGAAAAGCCATGGACTGTTTGCTTACTATGGCCCTCCCAACTCCTCTTCCGCCTCTAGAAGAGTTCTTCTCTCCATTTTTGCAGGGGGCTTGCACGTTGTTATGCTTGCTGATCCCAAATTGAAATTATTTGCAGACTCTAAATAATAACCCCCCTTGTTTCGTTTTGTTTTGCAGTCTATTTGTTTTAGGTCAACAATTTGATGGCCCTTATGAGGATACCCAGAAAACCCCCAACGACTCTGAGGCTGGTGAGCAAACAGGTGTGGTACCAACATTGAGCCCTTGTTGCTCACTGCTTTTCTCATCAACCCTGGATTTTGAGGGTTAGTCTTTCTCCTGGATCTGAGCTTCCATCCACTTTGCATTTTGAAGCTCTCCAGGTTTTATTCAGGATCTATTTTAAGGTTTCTTCCTTTCTGGTTAAGGCCTTGCTCTGTATGTGAGTATTCATTTGGCACTTTGGTATGATTTTGAAATCAGACTGTTCCAGCTGGAACTGGCTAGCCTTCGGCCCATTCCTTTTGGAACAGGAGCTGCTCCTCCTGGAACTGGCTAGTCTTTGGCCCATTTCTTCAGGAACAGGGGATGTTTCATTGGAACTGTGCCAGTTCAGCCTTTGGCCCAATTCCATTTCGAATAGGGGCTGTTCTATTGGAACTGTGCTGAGCAGCTTTTGGCCTGGCTCCTCTGGGACTAGACTGTTCCCTTAGAACTGGCTGGTATTAGGCCTGCAGGTTATTTGGGCTGTTTAAGCTATTTCACCTATTTGAGCTGCTTGAAAATTATTCTCTTACTCTAGAGAAACCCTCCAAGAAATGGGATCCCAGTTATCTAAATATTTTGAGGGTACCCCTCTTACAGGGACCCTGGCCAATTTTTGTTTGAAAACCACGATTCTTCCTCAGGCACATTTCTAACTAAATGGATTGACCCAATCAAAGGCAATTTACAGTATCAATGGCGATTATGAGGAACTTTTTATATCTCCAAACTTAACTTTTCTTAAAGCTGAATTGGACAACCATAGCTCTAAAATTTCCAAAACTGAATGGAATGCATATTTCAATTGGTAATTTGAGGGTTCCAAATGTTATCAAGAGCCTAAAACTGCCTCTCTGCAAAATAGGACTTTAAGTTTTACTGAGGCAAACAAAGAAAGAAAGATAAAATGGCTTCCTAAGCCTCATGCTCTTCTTCTTTGGCTTCTTTATCTCAGGCTTTGCCTCTGGTGCTACCTTCCTCCTTTCCTTCTATGCCATATACAGCTCCTCTATACCCTCAGTTCCACCATACTAATTCTCTCACTGAAGTTCCCTTTTTCTCTGAAACTCTCCACTCCCTTTTCCTCTGAACTTGTCCCTTAAAATTAAGCCTTTCGAGGATCCAGAGGCTAAACCCTTAATTTCTTATACTCCCTGGATTAAAGGTGAACTGCCAGCCATAGTCAAAGATTTTCCCAGAGTAAATGAAGATTCTCATAGATTTGCTGAGGAATTTAATATAGTCAGTCAAATTTATCAACTGGGTTTCTCTGACATATCAGCTAGTTCATATACTTGTCAGTGAAGGCCAGGTTCAGCACTGGATGAAAAATGCTAATTGGGAAAATCTTAAAAGATCTCTAGAATTACAACCAGAGACCCACCTACTAACTTATTATATGATCAGGCTCAGGAAATTGCTAGGTGTCTTCATAGGGCAATTTCTAGGGCTTTTCCAAAGCCTATTGATTAGAACAAAATTCAGACTTATACACAAAATTCTGATGAATCTGTTCATTACTATTACAATCGACTTCAGATTATTTTTTAAGAAAATTCTGGTCTTCTTTCAGATGTTGTTTCACCAAGGTAGCTTTTAACTCTATGTTTTTTAGTGGGTTGAACCTGGATCAGCCCACTAAATAGGATGCAGTGGGGAAATTGTGTTCACTCAAGATTTAATCTGGCAAACCAGCTCTCTCACACTCTAGAGGAGTCACCTAAAAGGGAGACCACTAAAATTCTTAATCTTCAATTCCAGCAAATTAAGCCCCCTAAATGAAACCAAAACCCTCCTAATTTCTGCTATTATTACAAGAGCCAGAACATCAGAAAGGAGATTGGTACAAATGTACCTTCAGCCCTCTAACCAATGTCCTCTCAATTCTCAATGACATGGCTTTTCAATGTCCTCTCAATTCTCAATGACATGGCTCCAAAGAACTACAGGGGCTCTTCGCAATCTTCTTCTTAACTGGCTTAGAGAAACATTTCTCCAGATTGCGGATGAAATTCTTCCAGTCCTAACTGACGACAGAGCCACACTCTTGGTGCTCAGCCCCGCTACAACAAAGTGGCCCCTGCCTCGGTGTACTAAAACAGTCCAAATAGTGGGGATCTCTAATGAACCTCAAGAGGTTCCTGTCTCTAAACCTATTCCCTTTTGTTTAGGCTCTTTGAGAGATACACACCCTTTTCTCCTTAGTTCTTCTACCTCTAAGCATTTGTTAGGCTGAGACTTCTTAGAGAAGCATCATGCCAGGATTTCTTTCTCCCGAAAGGAGTAAATAATTCTAGAACTTCACAGTAGTCATTAAAGCAGCCAACCAGGTGAATTAAATGACCCTTTGACATCTTTTATTTGCTTTGTCTCTGATGGTACTAGAGTTGAATTCAGGAAACACTGATCATTTTACTCTGTTGAATCAGCTACCACCCTCCTCATGGAGAAAACCTCTAGCTAATATTGGCAAAATTCATAGCACAACTTTCATTAAGATTCAAACACATCCTTCAAAACTTCTTCCTGGAATTAATCAATAGCCTATAAGTAAAGAAGTCCTTCAAGCTATAAAGCCCATAATAAAAGCTTACAAGGCTCAAGGCTGCATTATCCCTTGTATTAGGTCCTATGATACTCCTATTTTTGGGGGTGGGGGTCAAGAGTTTATTCCTTAAGTAAGAAACAAGCTTTATTTATTCACAAAAGAAAAAAGAGTTGAGGCAAGGGGAAAGACAAGTTTAACACAAAATTATAACAATAACTCCCTTTGGTAAAAAGGGTGGAGGTTTGGGCTTCCCTGGTGGCGCGGTGGTTGAGAGTCTGGTGGCGCGGTGGTTGAGAGTCCGCCTGCCAATGCAGGGGACACGGGTTCGTGTCCCAGTCTGGGAAGATCCCACATGCCGCGGAGCGGCTAGGCCTGTGAGCCATGGCCGCTGGGCCTGTGCGTCCGGAGCCTGTGCTCCGCAAAAAAAAAGGGTGGAGGTTTCTCTAGGAACTCCAAGCAATAAGCAATATTGTTATCCCCTAACAACCTGTCATTTCTAACCCTCATATGATGCTAACATCCATTCCCATTGGAAATAAATTCTTTACTCTAATTGATTTATGTGGTGCATTCTTTGGTATTCCAGTTGAAGCTAGCCAATACCTTTTTGCCTTTACTTGGGAAGAAAAACAATTCACCTGGACAGTAATGCCTCAGGGTTTTACTGAGAGTCCTTTTTATTTCTCACAAATTCTGAAGGCTGATCTGGTTGACATAAAGTTCCCTGGGGGTTCTGCTTTGTTGTAATATATGGATAACTTGCTTCTTTGCTCTCTGTCTCAAGCCTCCTCACAGGAAGACAGCATCCATTTGCTAAAGCTTTTAGCCTTAAAGGGACATTAGGTTGCCAAGGAAAATTGCAGTTTTCCCAAGCTCAGGTTTGATATTTGGGGCATTTGATATCAGAACAAGGGTTACACCTAAATTTAGATAGCCTTCATGGTGTCCTAAGTTTCCCAAAACCCAAAACTAAGCACCAACTGCAAGGTTTTCTCCGGCTAGCTGGTTACTGCTGAAATTGGATTCCAATTTCTCTCTTATGGCCAAACCTCTATATTTTTTGATAAATAACAACCCTGACCCAATTTTATGGGAAGAATAAGATGATACAATATTCTAGTACTTAAAGGAGAGTTTGATAAACCCACCTGCCCTTGGGCATCCTTATTGTCAGATTCCCTTTTCCTTTGTGTATGTGAAAGGGAAGGGAATGACTTTAGGGTGCTCATCTAAAAACAGGTCAATGGGACCACCATTGACCCCTTGGGTACTTTAGCTAGTAATTGGATCCTGTGGCAAGAGGACAACCCCCCTTGCCTTAGAGCCATTACTAACACCACTCTTTTGGTTAAGGCCACTGAGAAAAATGTTGTGGGAGTCCCTTTAACAATTTTTGTACCTCATGCAGTAGAAGCCCTCCTGACGTCTCAATCCACTCAGCATTTCTCAGTTGGCTACCTCATCTCCTATGAAGTCCTTCTGTTAACTCCTCCTCTTTTATGTTCTAATAACCTTAACCCTGCTACTCTTCTCTCCTCTTTCATTGATGAAGTCTTTCAAAACTGCTTAATGCTGGTGAATCACCTCCTGACTCCTCGTGATGATCTGCAGGAAATTCATTTTGGTAATGCTGACCTCTCATGGTTCACTGATGGTTCTTATTTTAAAGGTAAAAATGGCAAATATTGTGCTGGCTATGCTACTGCAACTGCCTTTGATAGTGTTGAGGGAGTATCTTTTCCTCTGGCTACTTCAGTCCAAAAGGCTGAATTATACACTCTTACATAGGCTTGTACTTTAACCAACAGCAAAACTGCCAATATTTATACTCATAGTAGGTATGCTTTCAGAGTAGCTCATGATTTTTTAATATTATGGAACAATATGGCTTCCTTAATTCCAGTGGAAATAAAGTTTAAAATGGCCCCTATGTTCAGGGATTATTGGATGCATTACTTTTATCTGACACTTTAGCTATTATCAATATTCTGGGTCATTCTAAACTTGACTCTCTGAAAGCTAAGGAAAATTACCTTGCTTACATTTTCACAAGGAATGCTGCCCTTAAAGGAACCAACAGCAGCCAACCCTTTTCACGGTCCAAAGGGATATTTCTCCAAATGATAACTTAGAAAAACTGGCTAGAGAAGCCCAACAATTGACCTCAGAAAAGGAAAATCAAGATTAGAAATTCAAGAATTGTTGGTTTGATAAAAAGAGAAAGTTCTGGTTTGGACCAAAAAACAACCTAGCCTTACTGGAGACTCTAAAATTCCCACTCCTCACCACTGTACATGCATTAAATCTTTGGTCTACTGACAAAATGATAGCTTTCGTGAATCAATATTGGTAGGGAAACACTAACAAAGCCACAAAAAGTGCCTACTTTACTTGTCCTGCTTGTCTGAAATACAACCCAGGGAAGCCTGCTTTTACTGCTCCTGGACATTTTAAACTGCCTAATGGACCATTCGAGGTCTGGCAAATGGCGTCACATAATTTCCTCTGTCTCATGGATATAAGTATGTTTTAGTCATAGTCTGCATACTTTCACACTGGACTGAAGCTTTCCCTTGCAGACGAGCTACTGCCTCTCTGTAACTAAAGTTCTTCTGGAAAAGATTATGCCCAGTAAGAGAACTCTTGAACTTCATAGCCATCCCATTTCACTAGTCAGGTACTTCAACAGGTCTGTGCTGTTTGGCTGGTTTTACAACACTTTCACTGTTCTTATCACCCTCAATCCTCTGGTTTAGTTGAATGCATGAATGGCATTATTAAGACTCAGTTGGCAAAACTTGTAGAATCTCTCCAAATACCTTGGCCAAAAGCATTGCTGTTGGTCTTTTAAAATCTCAGATCCACCTCTTTGGGAATTCATAAACTCTCACTCTTTGAGATAGTCACTGGATGCCCAATGCATGTGGCTCCTAACTCTTTTGACCTACAGCTGATAAAAGGAGAGATATTCCAATACTGCAAAGGCCTAATTACTTCTATTAAAAATAAAAAGTATTTTCGTAGAGCAATCTTTTCAGAGTGCACTCTCAAGAGACAAAGACCTTGAGCATCACACCTTGCAATCTGAAGATTTTGTCTATTGGAAAAGACACATCCAGAAGGACTCTCTTCAACCTTGCTGGAAAGGTTGAACACCTATCAGGTGTTGCTAACTGACCCTTGTGCCACCAAACTCCAGGGAATAGACTCGAGTTCACGTGACACACCTAAAGAAAGCACCAAATCCTAATTGGACCTGCACATTATCTGTTGACCTCAAAGTAAAGATTTCCCAGAATTGAAGCAGATGACATCTGATGAGACATCTTTTCCCAGATATCTAAACCAGGCCTATTGGATGTCTGTCACCAAAACTTTGACGATGACATGTGCTTCAGATGATCTCCAGTGTCTGTGATCTGGACTTTAGATAAAAAGTGTCTGAGAGTTCTTCCTCCTACATCTCCTTGTTACTCAAATGTGACCTCAGTAGGTTTCAAATTTGTGCACTTTCCTTCCAACGTGGGACACTATACTCAGGTAAGGTCCTTCCTTGAAAGGAGGACCAAAAGGCTTCAAAAAGCCACTGAAACCAGAAAACCTGACTCTTGACCAGCAGTGCTTTCAGAGAGAGATCTTGATCAAAAGGGGAAAATGTAAAAAATTGATAAACAGAAACTTCAACTAAATAGAGTCAGGAGGGGAAGCTCTCATGCCCTATGACAATAGCAGAGCCCAATAGGGAGAAGAAAGACTTCTTCTCCTTTCCTGGCAAGAACTCATCCAATGAGATTGTCACAACTCAGCCAATAGAAAACGATGGACTATTTGGTTACTACGGCCCTCCCAATTTCCTTTTCCCCTCTATAAAAGAGTTCTCTCATTTTTGCAGGGGGCTTGCACGTGGCTTGCCATGGTTGCAGATCCCAAATTGCAATTCTTTACTGACCCTGAATAAACCCACTTTTGCTAGAGAAATAACTGGCAGTCTATTTGTTTTAGGTCAACACAAAGTAGAAAGTAAGGAGAATTATCTACAACTCGTGGAACAAGAAATAGAGGCTTATATACATTACTTGTGGTTATTTGTTTGTTTATGTACAAAGGTTTTGGGAATGATGAAACTTAGGATATGATATAATTATTTTGGAAGGAGAGACAGAGCAAGAAGAAAGGCTGGAGGTGGGAGTAGAAAGTGAGCTAAATCCATATTCATAAGAACGGAAGTAAATCAGTCACATTTAATATTGGTAAACCAAGAAATAGTAACATAAGCATATTATTTAGAGATATTTAGGTACCACCAAAAGTAAAAACAAATCTAGGATAAAAGTACTTTCAGTGAGCTGGTGCTTTAATTATAATCTTTCTTTACTTATTTGCATTTTTCAGGATGTTTATGGATTATTTTGATAACAATAAAATGTATTTGAAAAAATAATTGGTTCCCCTTGTGGCAGCTCTAAATTTACTTTCTTATTTCAATGTGTAAAAATTATCTTGAAGTCCCTCCTGTATCTAGTTTTGTCTTTTTTTTTCTCTCTTTACAAAATTCAAAAGTTTGCAATCATGGGGAAACCATTCCAGTATTTCTCTGAAACATATCATACCCTGCTTGATTAGAATTATATGCTCAAGTTATTTGGATCGTTTTCAACTTATGTCATCATCTAATGTTCAAAAAGTGATCATCTTTAGCAGTATCTGTCCCTGGTAGCTTTTAAAACAGGTTATTCCTCAATGCCATTTTCACTGTAATTCAAAGCTTACTGCTTCTGTGATAAAGAAACATGTTAAACTTGCTTTTTGGTCATTAACTTAATGTACCCATCTTGTCTAGATTCTGAGATAAACAATGCTTAAATAGTCATTATCATTTCTTTTGGCACCTTGAAAAATTATGTTTCGAGATTTTATTTGTAAGGATCACTATAATAATGTCAGAGTTAGCACTTATTTGCAGCCATAATTTTTTCCACTTCAGTTTGTAAAAACGGCCTCATTTCTTTTTCCATGTAGAATAAGCATTGTAGAAATACTAAAAACATGAATTGCTTAAAAATTATGATACAAATTTAATTACTTGTGGATATCGAATACAGGATACTTTTGTGGTGGTCTATGTATCAGATAATTTGTGTACCACTTCAAATCCTACCAGCCATACCTCTTCTTCTAGCCTCTGCTGCAGTGATCAGTTCTTCAGAGACTTCAGCTGTTCACTTTCAGGTGCAACCCCTTGAAGCCTTTCTTCAGGCTGCATCATGTATCTTTCTTCTTGCTCTTATACTGCTGCCATCCTTAACAATGGGTGATGGAGGTTGCTGGATATATGCTCCCCCTTTTCATCCCCAGGGCAAACATCTGTGAGTTGCATTTCATAAGCCTTCTTAGAGATCCTATCAAATCAAGCATCAGTCACCTATACTTTTGACCAACTAGGTAACACAGTTTCTTACTGGCTTTATCTCCTTCCCTATATCACTGTCTTAGTCTACTCAGGCTGCCATAATAAAATGCCATAGACTGGGTGGTGTAAACAATAGAAATTTATTTTCTCACAGATCTGGAGGCTGCAAGTCCCAGACCAGGGTGCCAGCATGGTTGAGTTCTGCTGAAGACCCTCTTCTGGCTTGCAGATGGCCACCCTCTCCCTGTGTCCTTACATGGCAGAGAGAGATGAGAGAGCTCCTCCCCTCCTTACAAGGACACAATTGATCAGATTTGGGCCCTACTCTTATGACCTCATTTAACCTTGATTACCTCCTGAGACACTATCTCCAAATACAGTCAAAATGGAAGTTAGGGCTTTAAAATATGAATTTCGAAGGGACACAATTCAGTCCATAGCAATCAGTCCCTCACTGTTCTTTGCTCCTGCTCCTTAAGATCAATTACCTTCAAGGAAGCCTCTGACTTAGGCTGTGCTTTCAGGGGAACCGAGGATACAGTATGTTTTGTTCTATATGTGTGATAACAGAAAAAACGATTCACTGAAAGCTTAGTCATAAGGCATTATTCACGATGCTTAATTAATTCAATAAAAAGTTAATGAATGTCATGCAAGACACCAGGCTAAGTGTAGTATTAAATAAGAGACATGATCCTAGTGGCTTTCTTTAAATGCAGAAGAGAAATACTACACAGTCAATTACATAGTTATATAAATACATTTGTGAAATGTACCATAAAGAAGTCTAGGTCACTAATGTAAATAAAAGGGGAGCCACACCTTGAGTCTGGGTGCCTAAAGAAAACAAGGTTTAAGCTGAGATCTAAAAGATGAACAAAATTTAGTAAGAAATGATGATGTGGGCACGGTGGTGCGGGTGGTGGGCTACAGAGCAAAAATCAGGTAGAAAGGCCTGAGTCAGGGAGACATGCACAGGAAGGTTAGCATAGCTGAAACAGAAGGGGAGGGGGGGAAGAGATGGGGATGGGACTGTGAGATAGGCAAGGCCCAGACTGTGCGGACTGAGCATTGAGGGTCCTAGTAAGTATTTTGAATGTTAAAATGAGAACCCTAGGAAGCCTTTGAAGGATTTTCTGAAAGATTTTTTTTATCCCATTGTTGTTTTGGTTTTTGTAATTAATGTTGGTTACACAGCCCTCATTTACAGTTCATTTCATTAATTGAAAATATCAGATCTAGGAATATCTAGATCAATTGTAGCTCCAGGTCTCAAGGAATGACATTAAAGGAAAGTACTCAGGTCACTGAGAGGTCTTGCAAGAAGAGTTAGTGGACATAGTAGAGAATTGTGGTAGGAAAGGTCCTCGATTTGTCATTCACCAAGGGAAGTGTAGGTGGCAGATCAGGTGAGCTACCACAGATGCCTAATCTACGTTATCATGCATGTCACTCCAAGACATGATTTCTGAGTTTCAGGTTGGGATCCAAGGACAAATTCTAATATGAATAACCTTTCTACACTTAACGAAGATACCCAGACACTTGTCTAAGGACAAAAAATTAACAATAGAGCTCCAGGCTGCATGTCTGTAGTCTGAAGTAAGATGACTATTTGTTTAAAAAAAAAAAAAGTAAGACTTAAAGTATCCACGCTGATCTTGAACCCTCCCCTAAATGGAGGCTTAGAGATAACATCTACAGTAGCCTCCAAAAACTATCCATTGTGTCTACAATATCTTGTCCCGAATCTCTGGATCCAGTTTTACAGTTGTGCCAGGATTAGATGAAAAACTATTAGGTAAAAAAGCAAGGCTTGCAGGCCTACAGATGTCTTGCTACTGTTCTGTTCATATATATATGAACTTGCCAACGTCTTTCTGTAAGGCAGTTCACTAGTAAGGGGCAGTGTATTCCCATGATGGGAAATTCCTCCAAATGAATCTTTCTGTTACTTTACCTCAAAAAAAAAAACAAACAAAAAAACAACAAGGCCTAACACCATAGGAGCTTGAAGGGAAAACATTTGGGAAAATTTTTTTATTTTCTGAAAATTTGGTAAATGTATTGATGACAAAAGGAAACTAAAATGCAAAACGAAGAAAATATGCCAAATTTCTCACAGGAGTAATATAATAAGAGAAAACTAGCATGATAGTAGATGTGTACATTAAGCATACATCTAACATAAATATATATATATGCATACATATAACAGAATATTATTTAAAAGGAAGAATTTTATTTGAAATAACAGAATTTTATTTGAAAGAAAGTTGGAAACAAAAACATTTATTAGCCATTTGATCCCATTTATATTACTAACAAAGGGCACATCAATGGATATTTGAAGTTATTTATCTGCATATTTTAGCAAAATCACTAAATTAGCCAGCTCTTCTGTTAACTTACTCCACTCAAGCAACAAAAACCAAGCAAACTGCTATTTCTGACTCATCTGAATAAAGGCAAGTGAACTTAAGACCTAACTTATTGTAAAATAAATTCTTTAAAGCTATAACTCATGCCTTTACTTTGATTTACACTTGGGAAAATTAATAATTATTTCAAATGAAAATTTAGTCACTGCTCAAAGATTAAAGTACTAACACATTTTTAAAAAGAAGAAGAAGAAATCAGGATAAACCCTTCATCTTGCTGGAGGACTCATGTAACTTGGCTCTTGGAAACCAGTACCATGGTGTCCAGCTGTAAGATTGGCCCATCCATCTTCAACAGCAACCTGGCCAATTCAGGGGCTGAGTACTTCTAGACACTGGTCTCTGGGGCAAATATCTGCATCTGGATACAACAGATGGGTATTTGGTTCACAGTGTCACTTTTGGTCACCCTATGGTAGAGTCTCCAAAAGCAGCTATGACGGGATCCTTTCTTTGAAATGCACAGGATGGTTTCTAGGCTGGAACAGTTGGTAAAGCCAATGGCTGCAGTAGGGGTCAATCCATATATATGAGAACCCAGGGGCCTTAATTAAAGACATTTGGGAGACTGAGACAAAGGTTGGACTTGCCATCAAACTAGGAATGACAGTTGAGTATTTGGCACCATGGGCTAATCAGATAGATATGGCCTTGGTTACATCAGTTGAACCTGGGTTTGGAGGGCAGAAATTTATGCAAGATATGATGCCAAAGTTTCATCAGTCAAGGGTCCAATTTCTGTCTTTTGGCAGAGAGGTTAATGGTGAAGTGTAGATCATGACACTCTCCATAACTGTGCAAACACAGTGGCTAACATGATTGTGTCTGGCAGTGCTATTATAAGGAATGAAGACCCCAGATCTGCGACCAACCTGTTAAGATATATTTGCTCAGAAGCTACTCAGAAACAATCTCTTCATTGGTGAAATCTCAAGGAGCCCAAAGTTTCTATTCATGAAATTTCCCTTTTATTGGAAAACAAGAATGTTGACTACCAAATCATATTGCATGAAGTGGTGCTGCTTTCCTGAGCAATTATTCATTCCCATGACTAAAACCTATTGTGCAAAACGTTCTAAGAGGTTAGAAACTGGGGTGCATACCTACATTTTTAATGACGGCATTTAAAGATTAGGGTACTGAAATACCCTGTTTATTATTGGGAGATTTGATTTTTATAAAGAGTAAAAATATAGCTGTCTTAAGATTATAAACAGAAATGTATCTTAATGCCTAAAGAAGGCATATTACCTATTATGAAGAAAATTATTTTTCTGCATTTCTGAAAAGAATTTTCTGTTGTTTCCCATCTGTTATCCAAAAGTAAATGAAGCCCTTATGTTTTTCCTGTTTCATCATTTGTGATTTGATAATATGAGCAGAATAAAATTAATGAAAAATATAAGCTTGAATCTGGTTAGGATGGCATACCATATTCCTTTTGCATCTAAAACATCTATATTTTCCCTTTTTACTTTACAGTCAAATACATAAAAACTATTTTCAAAATGTCTGAAGCCAGGGGTTTTCAGGTGGTCTGCTCTAAAATATAGGCATTGATTTTATCAGGATGTTTTCTTTGCCAGCTTTGCTTAAGGGGTAGATTATTCAGTGATTTTTCCTCCTTTCTTAATGCCACCTACCATTCTTAAGGACATTAAATAATGCTGTTGCTTTAGTTCTGAGTACAAGGAAAAGTGAAGTCTCTATTTGGAAGTAATATTGAGCTGAATCTTGACTCTGCCCCTTTAGGCCTATTTGACCTCTGAAAAATCACACAACCTCTTAGAGCTTCTATTAACTCATTATACATCAAATGTAATTATAACAATTGTGCAGGATCATGTTGAGCCTTAAAAGAGGCACCATAAAATATGCAAAGTTTCCAGTACTATTCCTAGAATTTAGTGGATGCTCAATACAGTATATAAGTTTATGTTATGAGTTATAAAGTACTTTGATATAATCGCATTAAATTTACAAATCATTCTTATGACTGCTAGGACAGGTATTTTTCTCCCCATTTAAAAATAAGAAAGTAAAGCTCAGTAGCAGGCTGGTACCATGGAAAGTCTCTAGTAGGCATAGGATTTCTGGTCTGTACTCTTTTTAAAATGCAGCCCATAGGGAACACACCCTAACAAAATAAAGACTATGTGACAAGCCCACAGCTAACATCATATTCAATGATGAAAAGTTAAAAGCATTTCCTCTAAGATCAGGAATAAAACAAGAATGCCCACTCCTTGAAGTAAGTCAGAAAGAGAAAAACAAATATCGTATATTAACACATATATGTGGAATCTGAAAAAAATGGTATAGACGATCTTATTTACAAAGCAGAAATAGAGACGTAGACGTAGAGAACAAATGTATGGATACCAAGGAGGAAGGGAGGGGATGGGATGAATTGGGAGATTGGGACTGACATATATAGACTATTGATACTATGTAAACTATAAAATAGATAACTAATGAGAACGTACTGTATAGCACAGGGAACTCTACTCAATGCTCTGTGGTGACCTAAATGGGAAGGAAATCCAAAAAGAGGGGATATATATATACGTATAGCTGATTCACTTTGCTGTGCAGTTGAAACTAACACAACATTGTAAAGCAACATTTATACTTCAATAAAATTTAAAAAAAAAAGATTGCCCACTCTTGCCACTTTCATTCAACATAGTATTAGAAGTTCTAGCCAGAGCAACCAGACAGGAAAAAACACAAAAGGAATTCAAATTGGAAAGGAACAAATTAAACTGTAACTGTTTGCAGATGACATGATACTATACACAGAACATTCTAAAGACACCATGTAGAAACTACTAGAACTCATCAATGAATTTAGAAAGTTGCAGGATACAAAATTAATATACAGAAATCCGTTGCATTTCTATAAACTAACAATGAGAACTATCAGAAAGAGAAATTAAGAAAGTAATCTCATTTACAATTGCATCAAAAAATAAAATACCTGGGAATAAATCAAACTGAGGAGGTAAAAGACCTATGCTCAGAAAACTATAAGACACTGAATAAAGAAATTTAAGACAACACAAAAAAGATGAAAATATGTACCAGGTTTAGGGACTGGAAAAAGTAATACTGTTAAAATGACCATACTACCCAAGGCAATCTACAGATTTAATGCAATCGTTATCAAAATACCAATGGAATTTCCCACAGAACTAGAACAAATAATTGTAAAATTTGTATGGAAACCCAAAAGACCCTGAATAGCTAAAACAGTCTTAAGAAAGAACAACAAAACTAGAGCTGTCACACTTCCTGATTTCAAACTATACTACAAAGCTACAATAATCAAAATGGTATGGTACTGGCACAAAAACAGAAACATAGATCAATGGAACAGAGTAGAGAGCCCAGAAATTAACCCACATTTATATTAATCTATTACAAAGGAGGCAAGAATATGCAATGGGGAAAAGACAGCCACTTCAATAATGGTATTGGGAAAACTGGACAGCTACATACAAAGGAATCAAACTGAGCTGGTTTCTGACACCATATAAAAAATAAACTCAAAAAAAACACAACTCAAAATGGATTAAAGACTTATATGTAAGACCTGAAACCATAAAAATTCTAGATGAAAACTTAGGTATTACACTCTTAGATATTGGTCTTAGCAAATTTTTTGGATCTGTCTCCTCAGGCAAGGGAAACAAAAACAAAAATAAACAAATGGGACTACATCAAGCTAAGAAAACTTTTGCACAGCAAAGGAACTATCAACAAAATGAAAAGGCCACCTACTGAATGGGAAAAGATATTTGAAAATGATATATCCAATAAAGGGTTAATATCCAAAATATACAAGGAACTCATACAACTCAACATCAAATAAACAAACAATCCAACTAAAAAATAGGCAGAGCACATGAATAGATATTTTTTTCAAAGAAGATGTACAGATGGCCAGCAGGCACATGAAAAGATGCTCAACATCACCAGAGTAATGCAAACTAAAACCACAATGAGATATCACCTCACATCTGTCAGAATGGCTATTATCAAAAACACAACAAATAACAAGCATTGGTGAGAATGTGGAGAAAAGGAAATCCACATGCTCTATTGACAGGAATGTAAATACAGCCACTATGGAAAACAATAGAGAGATTCCTCAAAAAGTTAGAAATAGAACTATTTCTGTAAGCAAAGGTGGTGCCTGGATTTGGCCCATGAGCCATAGTTTGTTAACTCTGCTCTAGACTTTTAGAGATATAAGGAATTTGAGAACCTATCTGACGGGGTTTTCTTAGAAGGGATTTAAGAATTGGAATTTGAGAATTTTGGAGGCAGTTATTCCTGGGTTACTAGACCAGCTTTGTAACATTTCCTAATTGTCTTATCTAGGGCAAATTATTTAAGATGTCTATGCTTTGATATTCTCATCTCTAATTGAAGGTAATCATATATAATTTATGGAGGTGTTGGGAGAATTAGAAAAGACACTTAAAGTACTCAGGACAGTGTCAGGCACACAGGAAGCACCTGGAAGGTGTTAGCTGTGACAATCACCAATCCATTTTACAGAGGAGGGAGCAGAAGTCTAGACCCAGTTAAGGACTTGCCTAAGGTTACAGTAATAGTGGCAGAACCAGCCGTGCTTGTGCAAGTCACAAACCTTTTGAGCCTCTGTCACTTGAACTGCCAAATGAGGGGGTTGGACAACATCTTCTCTTGGGACCTTCTAGTTCCACTGCCATCATTCTACTAACTGGCACCCTAGGGCTTAAAGAACTAATTTACCTCGGTAAGTACATTCCTTACAGTCTGGAAATGACTTCATACACAGCATCAGTAAACTGGCAGAAAAATCAGGCATTGGAGAGGGAGACTCTGATTTAGCATTAATAAACATACATATATTTATATATAATGTATAATTATGAATATTATATAATATATATTATATATCTTTTTTTAGTCACATATCTTAAATATCTAGGAAGGGAGCCAAGTCCTTGGCAATTAGTATGATGAATAATTGCACTGAATACATTTCAAGTCATTCTTGGATATGTCTCAGGGACTTTTATGCTACACATTCTTATAACAAGTCATTTATGCATGTTCAGATTATTTTGACAAAATGATTAAAGTAATGAGATGGAAAAAAAATAGAACTACAATATGATCCAGCAATTCTACTTCTGGGTATGTATTCAAAGAAAATGAAAACACTAATTTGGAAAAAATGCACCCCTGTATTCATTGCAGTATTATTTACAATAGCCAAGATATGGAAGCAACCTAAGTGGCAATTAATAGGTGAATAGATATGGAAGCAACCTAAGTGGTGATTAATAGATGAATGGATAATCTGTGTGTATATATATATATATATACACACACACACACACACACACACACCACACACACACAATGGAATATTAACCATACAAAACAATGAAATCTTGCCATTTGTGACAATATGAATGGACCCAGAGGGTATTATGCTAAGTGAAATAAGTTAGAGAAAGACAAATACTGTATGATTTCATTTATATGTGGAATCTAAAAAATAAAACAAATGAACAAACATAACAAAACAGAAACAGAGTCATAGATACAGAGAACACACAGGCTGTTGTCAAGAAGGGAGAGGAGTGAGTGGAGGAGAGAAATAGGTGAGGGAGATTAAGAGGTACAAACATTCAGTTACAAAATAAATGAGTCACAGGTATGAAATGTACAGTGTGGGGAAGATAGTCAATAATTATGTAATATCTTTGTATGAGGACAGATGGTAACTAGATTATCATGGTGATCATTTTGAAATGTATAGAAATATTGAATCACTAGGTTTTGTACCAGGAACTAATATAGCATTGTAGGTCAATTATACTTCAAAACATACAAACAAACTCATGTAAAAGAGATCAGATTTGTGGTTACCAGTGGCAGGGGGTGGGGATGATGAAGGCAGTCAAAAGGTACAAAATTCCAGCTGTAAGATAAATAAGTACCACAGATTTAATGTACAACATGATAACTATAATTAACACTGTTGTATATCACATATGAAAGTTAAGAGAGTAAATCCTAAGAGTTCTCATCACAAGGAAAAAAACTTTTGTTCTATTTCTTTAATTTGGTATCTATACAGGATGATGAATGTTCACTAAGTCATTGTAATCATTTCATTATGTATATAAGTCAAACCACCATGCTGTATACCTTAAACTTAAACAGTGCTATATGTCAATGATATCTCAATTAAACTAGAAGAGAAAAAAAAGGATATGCCCAAATATACTGAAATCGAAGAAAGCCAAAGATAAAGAGAAAATCTTAACATCTAGGGAAAAAGACATTGTTTTTAAAGAGCAACAGTAGGATTGACAATGACTTCTCCTGAGCTAAAATTGAAACCAATGGAATGAGGTCATTAACAGGCTAAAAGAAAACACTTGGCAATCCAGAATTCTATAACTAGTCAAATATTCATCAAGAATAAAGGTGAAATGGGTGAAGGTGAACAAAAGGTACAAACTTCTAGTTATAAGATAAATAAGTCCTGGGGATGTAATGGACCACATGGTGACTATTGTTAACAACACTTTATTGTATATTTGAAAGTTGCTAAGAGAGTAGATCTTAAGAGTTCTCATCACAAGAAAAATATTAACTATGTGTGGTGATGGATGTTATTATTAAACTTATTGTGATGATCATGTCACAATATACGTATATATCATTAAATCACTATGTTGTGCACACCAAAAAATGGAGCCCATGGAAGGTGGGGTGGGCAAAGGAAGCTTCCTTTACTAACATTGTCTTATTTCCAGTCTAACTTTACTCTGTAACAGAACCAGATGGCTAAGAATATTCTAGAACTGTGGATACTGGCCCCAGTGTTATGCATTTTATTATTCCAAAAAAGATCTAGTAGGTTAGGAGATGACAGGGTACAGATTGAATCCATAAACCAAGACATTTATACCTGTGTTCCAAATTATAATCAGAAAACAAATACATATCAACCACTTTATTCTTACACTCTTGTTATGTAACAAATATTGCAAAAAAAATTTTTTTTTAAAAGGACAGGTATCTGCCATATTTTTCTACATAAGTTGTCATAATTTGAAAGAATGTAAAAATAAATCTTTTCAAGGTAAGGTCCAAGGCCTCCAACCTTGTGAGGAAGAGATATTTTTTATATTCCCGATGCTTTTAAATCTCTGGGGATGGTTCTGAGAATAAAGTATACTGAAGGTGGTGAGGGGAGGGTCAAAATGCTACCTGCCTTTGCTTCCCAGCAGGGAATCCCAGCTAACTAGGCATGTGGGAGTGAGGAAGCAGCAAACGGCTTGGAAAGCTGCTCCAAGATCTGCCAGCTAAAACTTCAAGGTCCTGCTGAAAGATGGTGTCCAATTCATTGGTCAGGGATCCCTAAGTTACAGCCGTGTGAACATGTGCCTGGTTTTTGAAACTGGCATATGCTCCCTAAAGTCCCCTTTTTAGAATCATAACAAGTATTTAAAACTGCTACAGAGATCAGAATAATTATTTTAGATATTTGCATAGGTATATACATTTATGTTCTATTCAGGCTTAAATCATCTGATCATACAGAATAACTGCCTCAACTCATTACCCAGCCTTGTCATGAATTCAAATAATGATAGCATAGTTAGCTATTGCCATAGATAGCATAGTTAGCTATTCGGCAGTAATGCTGCCAAAAAGAAAACAGTTAATATCATTCATTAGAAGCAATAGTCTCTTTCTTGTTAAAGAAGATTAGTAATATATTGCCTGAATCTGCTGTATCAAGCACCAATACTTTTCAGGTAGCTAATGATTAAGATTCTCCAAGTTAGGGCTTCCCTGGTGGCGCAGTGGTTGAGAATCCGCCTGCTAATGCAGGGGACACAGGTTTGAGCCCTGGTCTGGGAAGATCCCACATGCAGCTGAGCAACTAAGCCCAGGCACCACAACTACTGAGCCTACGTACTGCAACTACTGAAGCTCGCGTGCCTAGAGCCCATGCTCCGCAACAAGAGAAGCCACCGCAATGAGAAGCCCAGGCACCACAACGAAGAGTAGCCCCTGCTCTCCACAATTAGAGAAAGCCCATGCACAGCAACAAAGACCCAACACAGCCAAAAATAAATACATTTTTAAAAAAATTCTTCAAGTTGGTCATTTCGCTAATTTACCTCAGAAAAAAAAGGCCCAACACCATAGTTTAATAGAAAATTATTTGAATATTCTGAAAATTAGGTGAAAGTAAATTTACATATGATAAAAGGAAACTAAAATGTAAAATAGAGACTATATGACAAGTTTCTTGCAGAAGTAACACAACAAGGGAGAAAGATAACACTATAGTAGATGCATGAATACATCTACGTATAAATGTATGTGTGTGTGTATACATATATATATAAGCTTTCTTTAGCTACTGTATATTTATGCATATAGATATGATATGCATACAGCTACCATATGCATGGCAGAAGGCACTTTGTTTTCTAGTTTAGTAGTTTGATTTCTACATTTTATAGATGGAGGAAACTAAGTGTTTGATAACTCATCCAAGGTCATAGTGATTAGATTTGAATCCAGGTCTTCTTGACCCTGAAGCTTCTGCTTTTTTCTCTATAATATGCTTCATCTAGATATAACGGTGCCATTTCCATTAGCATAGCCAGAAGAGTGAGATGGCTCCAGAATAAATTAAGTAATATACCATTAATGTATGGTCTTCTCAGCTTCCCCTTTCAGGACCCCTCTCCTTTAAGATATTCCCCCCAAAACATCCTGCAGCCCTGCCTTCACATCATGACAACTACACCACTACCCTTGCCCAACTTCCAGATTCCTATTTTCTCATAGCCTCGTGTAAACCTGGCCACCGGGCTAGTATCACTTCTCCATTCACTTTGCTTGCTGTGTGCACCATTCTCTCAGGGCTATGGTCTCTGTTTTCCTATGTGCTGGCACTGTATTAGTGAGGACAATGGCGTAATGTGTTACTCCATTCCTGGGAGTGTATTTACATTTCAACAGTGACTTTCCAAAAGTATTAAGAAATTTGGGATAAAAATGTCAAGCTCATAGGGGAGACATTTTTTTTGGAGACTTAGGTCTGTAAGTGGACATTAGTTACCTATGCCTCCTTGTCAGGCCTATCTCTGGTTAATAATATTCCTCTTCCATAAATCAATTCCAAGGAGGAAAAATATGTTTTTTACCTAAAAGGTTTATACGTCATAGATATCATGTATAGCCAACCAAATCATCATTCTTCCCTGAGTCCACACCTCTAATATTTGAAATCTCAGCAGATAGTCCTCAGAGGCTGCACACTTGTACAGGAAGTTTGAAAAAGATCTCTGTACCAACCCTTGGTAGATCAAAGAGGGCTTTGGCTGAGATTTTATGTCCTTAAAATGACAAAAGCAGATATTCTAAATAAATAAGTCAAGATAAAATGAGAAAAATCCCACTTTCCTCTTTTTTACCTATACTGATGAGCTTAGTCCAAATATTTTTCATCTAAAACTACAAAAAAGAAAAGAAAAAAAAAAAACTAGAGAAAGCAATAAGCTTTTGGAATAAGCTCTTCTGTTACTTACATCTCCAAAATAATGTTTAGTGACTCTGGCCATAAGATGGAAATATTAATGCAAAAAAGAAAATCTTTAGGTGCATAAAATAGCCTGGTGCCTATGACATTGGACTTTGAACTCTCCAGCCAGAGTTCCTGTATCAGTCAAATCCTAGCACTTAACTGAGTGACCTGAGACAAGTTACTTAGTGTCTCTATATTTTAGTATTTTTAAAGTCGGGATAGTGATAGCAACCAACCTCATAGGGTTATTATGAGGGTAAAAATGAGTTAATATAGGTAAAAGCACCTAGAACAGGGTCTAGCATAAGTAAATATTGATTAGGTGTTAGGTATCATCATTGTTGTGGTGGTTATTACAATTGTGGCTACCACCAGCTCATAGATTGGAAAGTTCAACAATCCAAAGGCAAAAGAATGGGCAGTATCTGCACTTTTTCTATATTTTTTGAAACACCAGTATAAAATGCCATAATTAGTGTTGGATTGTTTGGCTTAAAATATACTCTTCACCAAACACAACCCCTACTACCCTTTACTCCCCAAAGAAAAGTATGCTCTAAGCCATCTTAATTATATAAATGGCTACAGAATGATTAGATAAACATTATAATTAAATGCCTGCATCCAGAAGTCTTTGCTTTTGTTTCAAGGCTAATGGAGGTGATCAGTCTTCTCTACACAAGAAGAGCTTATGGCTGCCTTCTAGAAAACATAATTTGGTAGGACTCCCTTCAACATTATTACTAATTTTAGTCCCTAGGTTGCAGATGCTCTGCTTTTGCCTTTGTAGTTATTATTAGTACCTTTCTGTGAGCGCTGAACAGTAATGATTTGTGATTCTTTTTTTTTTTTTAAGTCTCTTTATTGATTAAATCACCTTAAGAGTGCTGTGTAGCAAGTTAGGTATTAACATTAGGCATAAAATCAGAGAGTTACGCTGTATCTATAGAAGCCAAACATGTTTTTATGCCTATTCATTTTTCTTTTTCATAAAGTATTTTGAATTGCAAAAATAATAAAACCACACTACAGAATATTTATAAAATAAAAAATGAAAAAGAAATCTCTCAGAATCTTTCCACCAATAACTGTAATTTTTGGTATATATCTTTCAGTAATTCTTATGTATATTTTCAACATTTTTATGAGCATATGAGCATTTCTAATCTCTTTTATATAGAACTATAATGTAAGTATTTTCTGTTTGCTCATTACTCTTCATAAGCATCATTAATGGGTGTGACATAGTTTACTCATTCTTCTATTACTAAACCTTCAATTTGTTTCTATTAAGATGACTATTTAAATAATACAGTCTCTTATGAATACATCTATTTCCATGTTTCAGATTTTATTCTTAGGAGAGATTCTGTAAGTACTTAATACTTTTCTCTCTAATAAATTATTTAAACTTATAGCTATAACATATTATGAAGAAAATAGCTTTTCAAAAATGTGCAAAATAACTTTGCAAAACATCACCACTACTAGCTAAAACTAAAAACATAAATACTTTCTCCATGAAATTTTTCTTAAACTTTTTCTCATCAGAATTTTGTCTCCATTCAAATAGCTATAGGCTCTCCTTGGCCTCCAAATACAAATAACTTTGGAAGTATTTCTCACTCTCATGGCATTCTGTACCTTTATAACATTTATGTCAAGTATAATTAAGTAATTATTTGTGTAATATTTAATGTCTAAGTCTTTCAATAGATAATATGCTCGATTGGGGCAGAGACCCATCTATGGTGCTACTTTTACACCCAAGTATCTGGAACATAGCATGCAGTCTTCTTTGTTCATTCAATGATTTAACAGGTTAAAATTATTTTGTACAGAGTATTATGCTAGGTGCTATGGGGAATACATAGAAACATATGACAGTTACTGCCTTTAAGGAGTTATAATAAAATTGAGGTTTTACTATCATTTTTATTTTTTTATCATAGAAAAAAAGTTCATGGGCTTTAAAACCAAATGAACCTACAAAACGAAAAAACAACACACTGAATGAGAGAAGATATTTGCAAATGATATGACTGATAAAGGGTTAATATCCAAAATATATAAACAGTTCAACTGTTTATATTTACAACTCAATACCAAAAAACACGCACACAGGGGCTTCCCTGGTGGCACAGTGGTTAAGAGTCCGCCCGCTGATGCAGGGGACATGGGTTCGTGCCCTGTTCCGGGAAGATCCCACATGCCGTGGAGCGGCTGGGCCTATGCACCATGGCTACTGAACCTGCATGTCCGGAGCCTGTGCTCCGCAACGGGAGAGGCCACAACAGTGAGAGGCCCGCATACCGCAAAAAAAACAAACAAACAAAAAAACATGCACACACGCACACACACACACACACACACACACACACACACAACCTGATTAAAAAATCGGCAGAAAACTTGAATAGACATTTTTCTAAAGAAGATATACAGATGGCCAACAGGCACACGAAAAGATGTTTAACATCACTAATTACCAGAGAAATACAAATCAAAACCTTAATGAGATATCACCCACACCTGTCAAAACGGCTATCATCAAAAAGCCTACAAATAACAAATGTTAGCATGGGTGTGGAAAAAAGGGAACCCTCCTGCACTGTTGGTGGGAATGTAAATTGGTACAACCATTGTGGAAAACAGTATGGAGTTCCTCAAAAATCTAAAAATAGAACTACCATATGATCCAGCAGTCACACTCCTGGGTATATATCTGAAAAAAAACACTAATTTGAAAATATACACAAACCCAATATCTATAGTAGCATTATTTACAATAGCCAAGATATTGGCAACCTAAGTGTTCATCAACAGAGGAATGGATAAAGAAAGTGATATATATATATACTTAGCCATATATATAATTGGCTAAGTGATATTCCATTATATATATATATATATAAAATGGAATATCACTTAGCCATAAAAAAGAATGAAATTCTGCCATTTGCAGCAGCATGGATGGACCTAAAGGGTATTATGCTTAATGAAATAAGTCAGACACAGAAAAACAAATACTCTATGTTTTCATTTATATGTAGAATCTAAAAAATAAAACAAATGAATGAATATAACAAAACAGAAACAGACTCCCAGATATAGAGGACAAACTAGTGGTTAACCAGTGGGGAGAGTGAAGTGGGGAGGGGAAAGAAAGGCATAGGGGATTAAGAGATACAAACTACTATGTAAAAATAAGTAAGCAACAAGGGCACAAGAGGGCAGACAGCAGAAGCAAGACTACAATCCTGCAGCCTGTGGAACAAAAACCACATTCACAGAAAGATAGAAAAGATGAAAAGGCAGAGGGTTATGTACCAGATGAAGGAACAAGATAAAACCCCAGAAAAACAACTAAATGAAGTGGAGATAGGGAACCTTCCAGAAAAAGAATTCAGAATAATGATAGTGAAGATGATCCAGGACCTCAGAAGAAAAATGGAGGCAAAGATCGAGAAGATACAAGAAATGTTTAACAAAGACCTAGAAGAATTAAAGAACAAACAACAGAGATGAACAATACAATAACTGAAATGAAAACTACACTAGAAGGAATCAATAGCATAATAACTGAGGCAGAAGAAGGATAAGTGACCTGGTAGACAGAATGGTGGAATTCACTGCTGCGCAGCAGAATAAAGAAAAAAGAATGAAAAGAAATGAAGACAGCCTAAGAGACTTCTGGGACAACATTAAATGCAGCAACATTCGCATTATAGGGGTCCCAGAAGAGGAGAGAGAGAAAGGACCTGAGAAAATATTTGAAGAGATTATAGTCGAAAACTTCCCTAACATGGGAAATGAAGTAGCCACCCAAGTCCAGGAAGTACAGAGAGTCCCATACAGGATAAACCCAAGGAGAAACACATCAAGACACATAATAATCAAACTGGCAAAAATTAAAGACAAAGAAAAAGTATTGAAAGCAGCAAGGGAAAAGCGACAAATAACATACAAGGGAACTCCCATAAGGTTAACAGCTGATTTCTCAGCAGAAACTCTACAAGCCAGAAGGGAGTGGCATGATATACTTAAAGTGATGAAAGGGAAGAACCTACAACCAAGATTACTCTACCCGGCAAGGATCTCATGCAGATTTGATGGAGAAATCAAAAGCTCTACAGACAAGCAAAAGCTAAGAGAATTCAGCACCACCAAACCAGCTCTACAACAAATGCTAAAGGAACTTCTCTAAGTGCAAAACACAAGAGAAGAAAAGGACCTACAAAAACAAACCCAAAACAATTAGGAAAATGGTAATGGGAACATACATATCGATAATTACCTTAAACTTGAAGGGATTAAATGCTCCAACCAAAAGACACAGGCTTGCTGAATGGATACAAAAACAAGACTCATATATATGCTGTCTACAAGAGACCCACTTCAAACCTAGGGACACATTCAGACTGAAAGTGAGGGGATGGAAAAAGATATTCCATGCAGATGGAAATCAAAAGAAAGCTGGAGTAGCAATACTCATATCAGATAAAATAGACTTTAAAATAAAGAATGTTACAAGGGACAAGGAAGGACACTACATAATGATCAAGGGATCAATCCAAGAAGAAGATATAACAATTATAAACATATAGGCGCCCAACATAGGAGCACCTCAATACATAAGGCAACTGCTAACAGCTATAAAATAGGAAATCGACAGTAACACAATAATAGTGGGGGACTTTAACACCTCATTTACACCAATGGACAGATCATCCAAAATGAATATAAATAAGGAAACAGAAGCTTTAAATGACACAATAGACCAGAGAGCTTTAATTGATATTTATAGGACATTCCATCCAAAAACAGGAGATTACACTTTCTTCTCAAGTGCGCATGGAACATTCTCCAGGATAGATCACATCTTGGGTCACAAATCAAGGCTCAGTAAATTCAAGAAAATTGAAATCATACAAGTATCTTTTCTGAGCACAACACTATGAGATTAGAAATGAATTACAGGGAAAAAAAACCCATAAAAAACACAAACACATGGAGGCTAAACAATATGTTACTAAGTAACCAAGAGATCACTGAAGAAATCAAAGAGGAAATCAAAAAATACCTAGAGACAAATGACAATGAAAACACGACGATCCAAAGCCTGTGGGATGCAGCAAAAGCGGTTCTAAGAGGGAAGTTTATAGCTATACAATCCTACCTCAAGAAACAAGAAAAATCTTAAGTAAACAATCTAACCTTACACCTAAAGGAACTAGAGAAAGAAGAACAAACAAAACCCAAAGTTAGCAGAAGGAAAGAAATCATAAAGATTAGAGCAGAAATAAATGAAATAGAAACAAAGAAAACAATAGCAAAGATCAATAAAACTAAAAGCTGGTTCTTTGAGAAGATAAACAAAATGGATAAACCATTAGCCAGACTCATCAAGAAAAAGAGGGAGAGGACTTAAATCAATAAAATTAGAAATGATAAAGGAGAAGTTACAACAGACATTGCAGGAATACAAATCATCCTAAGAGACTACTACAAGCAACTCTATGCCAACAAAATGGACAACCTGGAAGAAACGGACAGATCCTTAGAAATGTATAACCTTCCAAGACTGAACCAGGAAGAAACAGAAAATATGAACAGACTAATCACAAGTAATGAAATTGAAACTGTGGTTAAAAATCTTCCAACAAGGGCTTCCCTGGTGGGGCAGTGGTTGAGAGTCCGCCTGCCGATGCAGGGGACGCGGGTTTGTGCCCCAGTCTGGGAAGATCCCACATGCCACGGAGCGGCTGAGCCCATGAGCCACGGCCACTAGGCCTGCGTGTCCGGAGCCTGTGCTTCGCAACGGGAGAGGCCACAACAGTGAGAGGCCCGCATACCGCAAAAAAAAAAAATCTTCCAACAAGCAAAAGTCCAGGACCAGATGGCTTCACAGGTGAATTCTGTCAAACATTTAGAGAAGAGCTAACACCTATCCTTCTCAAACTTCCAAAAACTTGCGGAGGAAGGAACACTTCCAAACTCATTCTGTGAAGCCACAGTCACCCTGACACCAAAACCAGACAAAGATACTACAAAAAAAGAAAATTACAGACCAATATCACTGATGAACATAGATGCAGTAATCCTCAACAAAATACTAGGAAACAGGATCCAACAACACATTAAAAGGATCATAAGCCATGATCAAGTGGGATTTATCCCAGGGATGCAAGGATTCTCCAGTATACGCAAATCAACAATGTGATACACCATATTAACAAATTGAAGAATAAAAAACATATGATCATCTCAATTGATGCAGAAAAAGCTTTTGACAAAATTCAACACCGATTTATGATAAAAAACTCTCCAGGTAGTGGGCATAGAGGGAACCTACCTGAACATAATAAAGGCCATATACAACAAACCCACAGCAAACGTCATTCTCAATGGTGAAAAACTGAAAGCATTTCTTCTAAGATCAGGAACAAGACAAGGATGTCCACTCTTACCACTATTTTTCAACATAGTTTTGGAGGTCCTAGCCATGGCAATCAGAGAAGAAAAAGAAATAAAAAGAAAGAAATTGGAAAAAAAGAAGTAAAACTGTCACTGATTGCAGATGACATGATACTATACATAGAGAATCCTAAAGATGCCACCAGAAAACTACTAGAGCTAATCAATGAATTTGGTAAAGTTGCAGGACACAAAATTAATGCACAGAAATCTCTTGCATTCCTATACACTAATGATGAAATATCTGAAAGAGAAATTAAGGAAACACTCCCATTTACCACTGCAAAAAAAAGAATAAAATACCTAGGAAGAAACTTACCTAGGGAGACAAAAGACCTGTATGCAGAAACTATAAGACACTGTTGAAAGAAATTAAAGATGATACCAACAGACGCAGAGATATACCATGTTCTTGGATTGGAAGAATCAATATTATGAAAATGACTATACTACCCAAAGCAATCTATAGATTCAATGCAAACCCTATGAAATTACCAATGGCATTTTTTATGGAACTAGAACAAAAAATCTTAAAATTTGTATGGAGACAAAAAAGACCCCGAATAGCCAAAGCAGCCTTGAGGGAAAAAAATTGGAGCTGGAGGAATCAGACTCCCTGATTTCAGACTATACTACCAAGCTACAGTAATCAAGACAATATGGTACTTGCACAAAAACATTAACAAAGATCAATGGAACAAGATAGAAAGCCCAGAGGTAAACCCATGCACCTAATGGTCAACTAATCTATGACAAAGGAGGCAAGGATATATAATGGAGAAAAGACAGTCCCTTCAATAAGTGGTGCTGGGAAAACTAGACAGCTACATGTAAAAGAATGTAGTTAGAACACTCCCTAACACCATACACAAAAAGAAACTCCAAATGGATTAGAGACCTAAATGTAAGACCGGACACTATAAAATTCTTATAAGAAAAGACAGGAAGAACACTCTTTGACATAAATCACAGCAAGATCTTTTTTGATCCACCTCCTAGAGCAATGGAAATAAAAACAAAAATAAACAAATGGGACCTAATGAAACTCAAAAGCTTTTGCACAGCAAAGGAAACCATAAACAAGACAAAAAGACAACCCTCAGAATGGGAGAAAATATTTGCAAATGAATCAACAGACAAAGGATTAGTCTCCAAAATATATAAAAAGCACATGCAGCTCAATATTAAAAAAACAAACAACCCAATCCAAAAATGGGCAGAAGACCTAAATAGACATTTCTCCAAAGAAGACATACAGATGACCAAGAAGCACATGAAAAGCTGCTCAACATCACTAATTATTAGAGAAATGTAAATGAAAACTACAATGAGGTATCACCTCACACCAGTTAGAAAATCTACAAACACATCATCAGAAAATCTACAAACAACAAATGCTGGAGAGGGTGTGGAGAAAAGGGAACCCTCTTGCACTGTTGGTGGGAAGGTAAATTGATACAGCCACTATGGAGAACAGTATGGAAGTTCCTTAAAAAACTAAAAATAGAATTACCATGTGATCCAGCAATCCCACTACTGGGCATATACCCAGAGAAAGCCATAATTCAAAAAGACACATGCACCCATGTTCATTGCAGCACCATTTACAATAGCTAGGTCATGGAAGCAACCTAAATGCCCATCGACAGATGGATGGATAAAGAAGATGTGGCACATATATACAATGGAATATTACTCAGCCATAAAAAGGAATGAAATTGGGTCATTTGTTGAGATGTGGATGGATCTAGAGACTGTCATACAGGGTGAAGTAAGTCAGAACGAGAAAAACAAATATCGTATATTAACGCATATATGTGGAACCTAGAAAAATGTTACAGATGAACTGGTTTGCAGGGTAGAAATTGAGACACAGAAGTAGAGAACAAACGTATGGATACCAAGGGGGGAAAGCCGCAGGGGGTGGAGGTGGTGATGTGATGAATCGGGCGATTGGGATTGACATATATACACTGATGTGTATAAAATTGATGACTAATAAGAACTTGCTGTATAAAAAAGTAAATAAAATAAAATTCAAAAAGAAAAAGAAAAACAAAAAGCAACAAGTATACGTTGTACAGCACCAGAAAATATAGCCATTATTTTATAATGACTTTAAACAGAGTATAATCTATAAGAATATTGCATCACTATGCTGCACACCTGAAACTAATATAATATTGTAAAACAACTACATTTTAATAAAAAAAAGTATACCTGAGTTTGACTCTCATTTACCATTCACTGGTTCTGGGATATTGAACAAATTAATTAACTTACTGGAGCCTCATATTGATCATCTGAGGGGTAATACTTATACCATAGATTATTGTGAGGCTTAAATAAAGCCATGTATGCAAATTTTTGTTATTGCTCATATAAATTATAAGGCATTCCATAATTACTTGTTGAATGAATGAATAAAACCTTGCCAACTTTTGCTTTTCTTTCTTTTTTTCCCCAGTTTGTTTATTTTCTTCTCATTACCATTGTCTCAGTCAATAATCAGGACTTAAACATTCCATACCAAGGTTATTGCTCTTTGCTCCACTTCCTATGATCACCTTCTAATCTATTATCACATAATTATTTCCAGAGCTTTGTCATTACCCCCAATGATCTTTTACAATAAAACTCATTACAATTTTTAAGACTCTCTGCCAACTGGTCCCAGGATTTCATCTATCTACCTTGGTGCCCTCAACTCTTATTATGACCTGCTCATGCAGAGATAATGAAGAGAGAGAAAAACAGATACGCCATATATAAGAAACTCAAGTTACAGGTACAACAGAGATGGAGTGATAAATTAAGGTAGTTTTTTACCTCTTCTCCTGGACCATTAAACATATGTCTAGTATAAATACTTACCATGCCAGGTTGCAATGATCTGACTATGCATTGCCTCTAGCTCCCTCCTCATTTATTGATTCAACAAATTCTCTGTGTGCAGCCACTATGTACAAAGCACATCTCTAGTGTCTTCTTGTTAGTCACTGAGCTCCTTTAGAGTGGAGACCATATTCATTTTCACACTATCAATGTTAACACAATTCAGAGAAAAGCAATAGATGTTGAAAGAATGAGCCTAATAAGAGAATTTAAGAACAGAATGGCAAATCTACTTATTATACCTTAAACATTTTGCCCTATTCTTCCTTTGAGTTTTGTAAGTTGCTATTTTCCTGAAATGGAAAATAAATTTGTTTACACAGGAACTGATTTGATGAGCACTACCTGGCCCTAATTACCTCCTTCTATGGCTTGTCAAAAGACTTTTTTTTAATTGAATGAAAGATTGTTTAAATTCTATAGTGCTTTACAGTTTTCAAAAGTTTCACACACATGATTTCATACAATCCTATAATAACCCCTTTTACCCTTTTCTCCTATATTGCTACTCCCCCCTTACCTTTCCCCACTGGTAACCACTAGTTTATTCTCTGTATCCGTGGGTCTGCTTCTCATAAAACTTATTCTTAGAAAGAAATTACAAAATAATGTATCCACACAATGCCAGTTGAATTCTCCAAAATATACAAAGAGAACAAGCCTTTTTTTTTTGCAGTCTTTTCTTCTGTCCCCAAAGTATTATAAGTGTGGTAGGTATCCTCCCAGAGCTCTTATTCCCTACATATTTCACATGTACTTTCTGTGTATTTTTGAGGGTTAAGATGTTGTCTCTAGAAGGCTGCTCTTAGGGGCTTACCCAAAGCAACTAACTAGGATATTGGTATAGATTCCTATCTTTTAATCCAAATTATTACCAAGTTTCTTAAAAATAAGGTAAAGTGGGCTTCAATGTGATACAACATTCATCTCCAGCCAAGATTTTTTTCTCTTCTTGTCAAATACCTATTTACAGGGAATCATTATAATCAAAATAAGCACGTTTATGCTCTAAAATAAGAATCCATTTTACTGCATATGTTAATATTATTCAAATATTTATGTTTTAAATCCCTCTATTTTTATATTTTTAATTTCCTGTGATAAATTTTAAACTGCTTGAAGATAATATCTAAGAGACTTAAATAAAATTTATCCAAGTTCCCTCATATTCTAAATATTAATACTAGAAATTAATTTGGTCAAACCAGTGGCCTATAATGTGGTACATTGTCAAAAGTGTTTGACTAAATGTTAGATGTGTTGGGTTTTAGCTCAAGTTCTTCTACTTGGGTAAGCCATAATCCCTTCTGAGCCTTAGTACAAATTCTAAATAGAGGTGATATTCATTCAACATTCATTTATTTTTTCAACAAATTTTCATTGAACATCTATCTATTTTGTGCCAGAAACTGATCTGAACACTGGGAAAGCAGTGATCAAAACAGACTAAATCCCTTTTCCTCATGAACTCACTCTAGGAGGGGAACGCACAATAAATTAGACTAATAGAGGTATCACTCTACATAAGCACAATACCATGGGCTGATGAGGATGCAGAGCGACAGGAACACTCATTCATTGATGGTGGGAGCGCTAAATGGTACAACCATGTTGGAATTTTCTTATAAAGTTAAAATATAGACTTTTCATATGACCCAGCAATCCTGTTCCTAGGTATTTACCCAAGAGAAAATGAAAACGTAGGCCAAGTAAAGACCTGCATGTGAAGCAATATAGCTCCAAAGTAGCAACAACCCAAACATCTATCAGCTTGTGGTTGGATAGACAATTTGTGGTACATCCATACAGTGGAACACTGACCAACAATAAAAAGGAATAAATTGATGCATGCAACAAAATGAGTAAATCTCAAAAGCATATGATAAGTGAAAGAAGCCAGACACCAAAGGCTATACACTCTATGATTCCATTTATGTGACATTCTAAAAAAGGCAAAACTTTAAGACAGAAATCACATCAATGATTGTCAGGGGTTGGGGGGTGGGGTGAGAGAGAGACTGTGAAGGGCCATGAGGAAATACTTTGGGAAATATTGTGTATTCCAATTATAGTGTTATTCATTTGTTGAAACTCATTTGAGGGCACACTTAAAAGAGGCATATTTTATTGTATGTAAATAATACTTCAATAAATCTTACTTTTAAAAAGATAAATTATATAATATTTTAGATTAAAAAAAGGAAGAGAGAGAAGAGAGTTGAAATTTCAGATGGAAAGTCCTCAAGCAGGTGATTTTGAAGATAGTGAAGGAACAAGCCACATAGATATCTGGAGAAGGGCATTCTAGGCAAAAAGAACAGCAAGTATGAAGGCTGAAGGGCAAGGAGATTAGCGTGGGTGGAGCAGAGGAGGAAGTAGAAGACAAGATAAGACAGGCAGTGAGGAACAGCTCATACAACATCTTTGAAGGTAATGGGAAGTCATCAGTGGGCTTTGAGAAGCAGAGTGACATGATCTGACTTGGGTTTTAAGAGAATAATTCTGGTTGCTTCATAGAAAACAGTCTGTGGAAGGGAAGGGTAGTAGAATCAGGGCCACCATTTGGAAGGCAATTGTCATAATTTAGACAAGAGATTACAGAGGTAGAGAGGGTGCTAAAAAGTGTTCAAATTCTATACAGAGAGCCATTAGATTTGCTCAGAAATCTGGCGTGTGGGAAATTTTGAAGGAAAACAATTCAGCCCGCAACACCCAGGGATATGATTTCAGAATGAGTAGGACCATCTCTTATTCCCTAAAAACCTGCTTTTATAATTGAAAAAAATTCTGCCTTCCTTCTTTTAGATATCAAAATGAAAATTCTGGAAGAAATAAAATTAGCTTCCTACTAATCATCTTTAGAGCAAGTTTTGATATATCGAAAAGACCCCAGGTACCCATGTAAAGAAGAGATGAGCTACACAGAGGAATGAGTGGAAGCTGGACACAGGCTTCACTGAGACCAGCAATGAGCATTCACTTATGAGAACATATTTTCTTACCCTTCACATAATATTTGCACAGCACTTATTTATAAAAACAGGGTTTTCTTGGGTGGTATATAAAAACTATTTTGCCTGCAACTGAGAGCTCTAACTAAGGAATGTTTTTATGAAGTAAACTTCTTTCCCCAGAGTTGTATATATTCTTTTCTCGATCTTTTCCTCTTTGTTAAATAATAAATGTAAAGTGCATAAGCTGAACACCTTATATTATCAAGAATTGCATTTATAAATAGAAAAATATGCTAAGCTAACTGAATTTTACTAGTTCTACAAATATCTAGGAGGAATAGTGTTCAGAACAATTAGCATATTAATTTCCATAGTTAAAGAGAAGTGCTTCTTTCTCCAAAATAAGTTATCAGCAATGTCTCTAAGCATTTATTTAGCATGACTAATACTATAAAGTATGTAGTGGTGACACTTAAAATACCTAGCAAAGTAGAAATGAATAAATGAATAATGAATGTAGCAATAGTCTACATGAACGAGAGTAATTTGCTTAAAATTTCCCAACAGAAGTGGCAGATACTCTGAGTAAAATTATCATATACAAAGTGCCAACACTGACATTACACTAATCTGATAAAGAATTCATGGCAATGTGCCCAAAAGGTGAGATAAAGTTGAGTGGCAGAACAAAGTCACACCCTCTAATAAAGAAAACATAACATTAAGAAAAGTGGGTTCTACTCTTCATTATGCTTTATTTGATTACTGGTAAGTTATAAATCATTAACTTGTTCTATAAAATAGATCTTATCTGCTCCATAGGATTTCATTAAATATAAAGTGACTATAAAAGGACTTTGAAAAAAAATTGTTATATTCCTTGGAATTAAAACTTTAATTTTAAAAATTAAAACTTCAGTGAACTTATTTATTTATTTATTTTGCGGTACGCGGGCCTCTCACCGCTGTGGCCTCTCCCGTTGCGGAGCACAGGCTCTGGACGCGCAGGCTCAGCGGCCATGGCTCACGGGCCCAGCCAGTCGCTCCGCGGCATGTGGGATCCTCCCAGACCGGGGCACGAACCCGTGTTCCCTGCATCGGTAGGCGGACTCTCAACCACTGCACCACCAGGGAAGCCCCTTAGTGAATTTATTTTAACTGAAATTGCTAGATAGTTGCTAGAGCAATCATTCACCACTTTCTATAGTTATTTATTATACCTACATGCATTTATTATTCACCATCTTTTTCATTTATAATAGGTTTTAAGGACATAAAAATCCAGTGGAATTTTTGGAAGAATACTTTATGATGAATACTTGATTATAAAAACCCTCCTGCCTATTTAAGCTTTGTCTGCTTTTCTCTGATTGTATATGTATCAGTGGTTGAGAAACAGTACTTTAAAGAAATTTTAAAATTACAGCAGTAACTTCAGTTACTGAAAATTACATCAGGGTCATAAAGCCTGAGTCTAATTTCTTGTTTCACCACTATCTATATAACTTTGGACAAATATTTCAAAGCATTAATAAATTTCTTACAACCAAGTCTGTGCCATTCCCTCCATCTAAACCACTCTCCATCTCTATTCCTCAGCACCTAATTCCTCCTGAATTTTTGGTCTTCTATGTCACTTCCTCCAGGAAGTCTTCTCTGAACCTGAAATCTGGGTTAGGTGCTCTTCTGATGTAGTACCATAGTGTTCTGGACCAATCCTTTAACACAGCACTTATTCCATTGTGTTGTCTGTTTGTCTACATTTCCTACTAAACTGGAAGCTCACTGAGAACAGAATATTGTTCATGATTTCCCTAGCACCAAGCACAGTGCCTGGCGTGTAGTAGGTTTGAAAATTCAAGCAGAGGTAATTGCATATCCTCGCAAAGATACCCAAATTAGGTGACACTGCTCTCTTTTCAACTAAAGATAAATGAAAAGGCATGTATCAATGTTACATCTCATTCTGATCAAATTGTTCTTCCCATCTGCCTGCTCTCTGAGTGTCCCTGACACCTCCTTCATCTGCATTTGAATCCTGTTCACAACACCCTCACCATTTACTTTTATTGGGGAAGTTATTTTATATCTCACTTTGATTTTTTTTTGTTCTAAAACAGAGATGTACTGTTAAACATATCTCTAATTACCGAGAAAAATTCAAAGTACTAAAAGTCATCTTATTTTCAACTCTATATCATTACATCATGCTTAACAAGACTATAATATTGCACTGTTTTGGCCTAATTTCAACAATTTCAACTTCTAATAGTAAATAAAGATGATAAATCTTCAAAGGAAGATTTTGAGGGCCTATCTGAGCAGTTTATAAGAAGAGCATTGGTAGTTAATGCAGAGGTTATAATGCCAGGTTGATGCCTGGTAAAGAACATATTGTTTCAAATATTCACTGTATAAAATGTATATATAATTACAACAAAAAAATCCTAAAATTAAATCAAAGAAGAGTAACATAATGTTCACATATACTCTGCAAATACAGCCTTAGAGAAATCCCAAACTGCTGACATACAAAACTAGAACGTGTAATAGGTACAATCCCATCTTTAATCCTAAACTGTAATATCACCCTCAACAGGCAATATGTGAGTACTTTTATCATAAATGTCATAGGTTCCAAAAGCAAAAATACATTTCAATTCAGTGATATTTTGTTTAAGACTTTATCATATTTTCAAACATCAAACTATGCAATTTAGACCCAATGAGTCTCTTTTATCTCACTGCTTTAAATCTGAAATCTTATCTTTCACTACTGTGTTCTTTGGATTACATTACATGGAAAAGGTCCTAAAGGAAGACCAAAATCAAAAATATTTTGAAAAAAAAATCTCTGTATAGTAAAATTGATCTTGGTTCATTATCTACTTAATAGGGAATGCTCGACAAATAAAACTTCAAAAAGTTATTCTTGGCAAAGATGTTATAATGAAAACTCAAGTATTCAGATGAGCAGCTGTTTAGATGACTCTTAAAATCCTGTTCAACTCTGAGAGACCAGGATTTAGGTCACGAATCAATTTAAGGAACTCTATCTGCTGAGTAAGTTCCTCGTATTTCTTATAACAATAGCAATATTGGTAGAAAGAAAAGCCCCACAGCCAACAGGGGAAATGGTACTTACGAATATTGTGTCAGCAGTTCCAAATCATTATGCATGTTGATTGGATATGCTTCACTAAGTTCAAACAACTTCTCCAGGGCCTCATAAATGAAAATGATGCAAATAAGAGAAGCAAAAGCTTCTTCAGTAAACCGGGTGATATAGCAGACAAGGGAGCTTGCATCAGTGGCCACAAGTATGATACACAGGGTTGCAGTCCAAAGTCCAATACTAGCTCTTAAAGATAGGTATGACAGCCCATATTCTCTAGGAGGGGGAAAAGAACAGTGGAAAGAAGGTCATTTAACAGCTTGCCACCATTTTAAGTAGATGGAAGTAAGTCTAATTCAGGAAGTGAAAGTAAATAAGCTTCACATCCCATGAGTATCTAAACTCAAGACTTTGTCTAAAGGGAAAACCTAAGGGTACAAAACTCAAAGAGGTTTCTCAGTGCTTAGAGCTGAATATAATTTTTTTTGAATATAATTTTTTATAAATATTACATAACAATATACATCAATATTTTACTGTTCCTTTATTTCCATGGAGAGACAAAAATGGCAAACTGAATCAAATCAGCAACTTCTACCTCTCCCAGCAGATCTCCAAATGTGATGTTGGAAGAAGATTAAATACAGCAGAGAAATAGAAAGGGGCTGAGGGCCAAAAGTATATAACACTTACTTGCAAAATTTAAACAAAATCTTTTCAAACACCAAAACTGGTCCTGTACTGCCTAATATGGTAAGAGGCTGTCCACCAAAGAGAGAATAGGCTATCCCAGTCATGGACGCTCCAAAGAGAGATTCGATTGCACTCTGTGTAGAGATATAAATGATTCCATTATCTAAGCTGTACAGGCTGCGATTATAACTGGGGAGAAAATATGTAAAATACATGGGTCTTTTTTCCCTTTGCTATGAAGGGCCTAGCAACCTTGGGCAGGAGGTGGGGTAGGAGGATAAAAAAAAGGCAGCAGGCAGTCAGCAGACTGTGAATGGTAGTGGACAGGGATATGTCCTCTCCCCCTTCCTTATCTCACTTTTCTTTTGCTTACCAAAAGTTTACATGTATTCATAATAAATGTCTGGCAGAAGCATGGCCTATATAAATAGGAAAATGGACCTCTTATGAGGCAAGAACCAGAGGCTAAAGCTAGCCTAGGACTGGGGGGCCAGGGATGAGATCAGAACCTTGTGTAAGATAAGAATTAGTTGTTCTGAGATATTCCACTCCCTGATTACCAGTTCCATTAGTCATCTAGGAAATTCGTATGAACTTTGTCTGCCAGACCATACATCAAATCTCTCCTCATAAAGGAAACCAAAATTAAATGCAGACTCATCTAACTATGAATCTTAAAAGCTGATTAAGTTTCAAAGTTCAGAGAAAAGTATAATACATACTATTCGCCCTTCAGTTGCTTCTCCTAGCAGTCCTCCAAATGTGATGACAGGAGACATACACGCGCAGTAGAGAAACAGAAAAGATGCTAAGCACTGCAAGCTGAAAGCATCTCTGAAGTCACTCCAGAAGTATGGAGCTTTTCTTTTGATATCTAAAATAAGTCCCCCAAAAATCCTAAGACAGGGGGGAAAACACAATAGTGACATACAAATATAAAAATCACATAAATCAAAATGCTCATTTGCTTTGTTGCCAGGTCACAGTACAGGTTTTCCATCAGCAGAGATGAGACCCATATTAACATGCTAGGTTTTACTATGATGATCTACAGGAATGGCTTTGTACCACTATGTCACTTCAATCCCTAACCAAATATTGTGTCAACAGCCAAAAAAATCCTAGGTTCTCTCAAACAAGGTTCACAGCTGTTCATCAATCAAAATTCAAATAATGAGAGTTAAGGATTACTCTAATCTCTGTGCCATTTTACAACAACTTATTCCTAAAATCAGGCCTACCATTCTCAATCATTGGCAATATTTTCTAATTGTTTACATTCCATTTAGTGTAGCAGAAAGTGAAGGAGGGAAGGTAAACTGATTTTTGTACAGTCCAATAGTGAACATCAACTTAGAGAGAAAAAGTGGCATATAACCATGGCTCCAGTTACCCACTCTCTTTGTGAAAAAAAACCCTTGCCAAATAATACTCCAGACAGGCACTTAAATGACCTTATGGATGACAATACTTAGTAGAGAGAGGTAAGTTCCAGAGTTGTTTTCATTTTTAGGAAACTAAGACAGGGAGCTTACAATAAGCAACCTAGATAAATGTACTTTTGATCCACTATTGTCTAAACATATTCAAACATCTATCATTCACAAGACAATAATGACCTTATTTGGGAAAAATGCATATGTTCTAAATATATCCAAAAACCACATTAAAGCATTTGAAGGATGATATTTTTTGGGGGGGTGGGGAAGAGAGAAGCATTAAACTGTGAAATATTGCCTAAAATCTGAGGACTGGAACTTTTTAATCTGTTAGGAATGAGAACATTAAACAGCTATTCTCATTCTTTGAACATTTAATAACAATATGCAGATTTAACATTTGACTACCAAAAGCTCTTTGTGTTCTATGGGATAAAGATGTCATATTAAAATGAATAAGGCTGTGATTAAGTTCCTACATGGAAGTTAAAAAAACCTATTATGTTCAACATACTGCCAGTATGCTAAATATACTTGGTTTATGGAAAAATATTAAAGTCTTGTTATTTATTTTCTAAATAGGAATATAATCTGGCAATCTAAGAATCACCTCAAAAATGATTGTTCTCTTGAGAAATAAATTCTGATTTGCCTTGAAAGATGTACCTCTTCAGAATAAATTCTATTATTTTTAATTGCCCTAATATAGGCACAATAGTAACATACTAGTAACTATCTTACTGTTATGTGAGTGATAGAATCGTTATGTTTTTCTAGTGATTGTTTCCACCGGAGGGATGTGGAGTAGGAGAGGTTGAGAAGAATGAAATTTCAATTGAAAAAAAAGGACATTTAAAATTCAGAGAAGCTTGCAAAGAACCTGTGAAATTCACACACGCAAAGATCATCTTAGGTTAGGTTCCTTTACCTGTGTTTAGTAAAACACATACATAATTTTTATTTGGGGGATCATTTCTGAATGATTTGTTAACTTGCCAAAGTCACAATTCAGAACAGATTTAATCTACGAGTCTATTTATTCATTCAGTTATGATTTATACCCCACCTAATCCCCAAAAGAATTTGAGGTGGTTATGAACTATTACTTAGTAGTTAATATTTATAGGTTTGATAGTACTTTCTATTAGACCACTCTTTTCTAATTAATTACTTATTAGGGTATACATTAGTCTAAATAGCTGTTATATTACTGTGTCATAAACGTGCTTTTAGCAGCATAAATCTAAATCCGGAAGTGGGAGGTCATTGCAGAGAACAATGCAAGAGCAGCCCAGATGTGCACCAGCAACTCCAGGAGAGCAGAGGAGTAATGGATACTTCAAGTCATGTCAGCAACAGAATCTGTGGAAGAACTCTGGAGAAGCGAAGATACCGGATATTGGTGACCTGGGAGGATTTAGGAAGCAGTAAGGAAAAGTGAACTTTGAAAAAAATCTAAGCTATGTGGCATGTTACACCTGAGAGAGAGAGAGAAAAAAAAAACAACAGAAATAAAAAGACAGCATTTGAAAATATGAAAGTAAACAGAAGGAGTAACAATGTTTCTAGTACAGGGAAAAGGAAAAAATTGTTTGAACCATCTCAAATTAGGTACGGGAGCCTGAGGAAGACATCTCCTCAGAGACAAAACATAGATAAAGGGAAAGAACGCAGGAGAATTAAAATGCACAGAGTTGTCAGGAACTGGAAAGTCATCTTAGAGGACACAGTGAAAGCAGTACAGGAAATGGCCCTGAGGGGAGAGGAGCACCAATCCTGCAAAGCCTCTGCAATTGCCTTCAATTATAATGGAGGCTGTGTGCACACATTCCCTGAAGAGAGACCCACCCAAAGGTTCTGATTTTCTGCTCACACATTTCTTGGAGAGAGACAAGCCGTCAAAACACCACAAAGAATCATTTTAAGGAATAAATTGAAGCTTTCATCTCTTCGAAGATGTGTGATTAGAAAAATAAATCATATAGCTCTTTCAAATCACTACCGTAAAAATAAAAAATACTATTATATACATCCTACTTGCATGTAATGAGACAGGGTCTATAAGACTGAGTTCTTGGTATTTATTTTCATTTCCATCCTGAACTTGAAGTTTTCAACAGGCTCTTTTGGAAAGGGCAACTGACAGTTTTCTTATTCATTCTAAGAATCTGTGAATGTGTTTTAATGCATAGCAATACGAAAGACTAGGTATATTAAAATGAAATGGTGTATTCACTGTTCTGGTTTAATAATAATGACAATCATTAGTAACTACAGAGAAATCAAATTAATTGGCATATTCATCCCCCAAAGAGTAGGTATCCAAAGTATAAAAACAAATCAGTTCTCAAAACAGCAATTCCCGACACACAAAAAAGGTATATATCATTTGGTCTTTGAAGTCCCATACAAGGGCTTTTCACTAACCTTCCAGTTCGCTGGAGTTCAGGTCCACTATGTCCTCCATGGGGCTCGGCTTCCCCATGAGCTGCTGTTCCATTTGGTACAGCAGGAATCTTCCTCTTCTCCTGCGGGAAGTTTTTTTGTTTTGTTTTTGTTTTTGAATTTCAGGTGCTAGTTGTAAATAACAAAAACAATTTTTTTTCCCTTGAGGCAATAATATGCAGAGTGGCTAAGAACCCAGGCTCTGTTACTTGTTTGTTATATGACCTCTAGAAAGTTATCTAGCCACCTAAAGCCTAAGTTCCCTCCTCCTTTTACTGGTGATAGTAACAGTACCTATCAGTGTGGTTGAGAGAATGAAATAAGGTGATGAACATTAATTCATTCTTTCAACTAATTATTGAGTGCCTAGTGTGTGCCATTCATTTTTATGGGATGCTATAGATGTAAAGGTGAGCAAGAAAAAGCATTATGTTAGTGGAGACAAACAATAAACTTACAATGTCAGGTAGAGATAGAGATACAAAGAAAATAAAGTAAGAAATGGGGACAGAGCGAGACCAGGTTTAAGGTAGGTCGAGGTGAAGAGGTGTTAGTGGTGTTATATCCCTGGCCTAGTTCAACTGTTCAATAAGCATTAACTGTTATCATTAGCTATTTTTAAAATATATTTCCCTCTCTGATCCTGGCTCAGATCCTCCTACCCAAGCTTCTTTCCAACACAAAGCGATCCAAAAGACTATTGCAAAAGGAAGCTTCTAATTGAGCCAATGACAAATTAACTGAGGTTATGTAAGTGCTGTTTCCCCATAGGTCTATTCCGCCCACTTTTGTCAGTGACAGAGAGTTTAAAAAATCAGAAAATCCTACCTACTGGTGATCTTGGAGCACACCAATGTGTTCAAAAGTGCTTAAAAGGACAATAAATTTTTTTTTTTTTTTTTTTTTTTTTGCGGTACGCGGGCCTCTCACTGTTGTGGCCTCTCCCGTTGCGGAGCAACAGGCTCCGGACGCGCAGGCTCAGCAGCCATGGCTCACGGGCCCAGCCGCTTTGCGGCATGTGGGATCTTCCTGGACTGGGGCACGAACCCGTGTCCCCTGCATCGGCAGGCGGACTCTCAACCACTGCGCCACCAGGGAAGCCCAAAAGTGCTTTAAAGGACGATAAAAATTTTTTTAATGGTGAAATTAAACTTTTTACTTGACTGCCATTCCAAAGTAGTGTAAACGTGTAAACATGTTCTTTGTGTTTAGTGTAAACATGAACAAGTGTGAATTATCAAATGATCTTATTACAATGGGACATTTAGATAAAATGGTACAGATTTAAAACATGACAAAAATACATTTTGAAATGCACAAAATATAGGAAAGTTCATTGCTTAATATTTTGCAATTTCCTGGGTATATAAATAGAAACAATGAATTGAAGTTCAAAGATAAAAGAGAGTACGTCTGTCAACTGATGAAGGAACGGCCTTTACAGGTAAATTAACTATCATACATCAGTAAAGGGCTGTGACAGTGGCCCTCAGTACTCTCAATACCCAATAATCACCTAGGGAAAGATTTCCTAGCAAGCCTCAGAAGGCAAGTGATATTTGTTCTTCTGGGGAATTATCTCTGACTGCATAAATTAATTCATTGTTTTACAGTGGGAAGAGCTATACACTGATAAGGCAAGTGATAAGCCATGAAAGATATTTGTCATTCTAAAGTAACAATTTTCTCAAGGAGTGGTCATCTTCTAGTAAGGCAAAAAGGTTTTTGAAAAAAGAATTGTGTATGTATAGTACCAATGAATATTCCGAGGAAAATATAGGAAATTTTTGTTTGTTTGTTTTTCAGACTTTTTTTTTTTTTTTGGCCAAGCCGCGCAGCCTGAAGGATCTTAGTTCACCGACCAGGGATCGAACCCGGGCCATGGCAGTGAATGCTCCGAGTCCTAACCACTGGACTGCTAGGGAATTCCCCAGACATTTTAAGTAAAATCAATAGGTGAGTAGATATTTGACTAGGCAAATTAAACAATTTATTAATTCAGTCAACAAACACTTATTGGGAGCCAATTTCTGTCAGGTTCTAGGCTGCACCACTGTATACCTGGGGACAAATCAGGCCTGTGGAGCTTATGTTCTAATGGGGAAGGCAAACAGTAAACAAGTAAACATGTAAGTAAATTAATTCTATAGTGTGTTAAAAAGATTAAAAACCAGGGAGAGGTTGGGATTAAAATATACACACTACTATATATAAAATGGATAACCAACAAGGACCCACTGTATAGCACAGGGAACTATACTCAATATCTTGTAATAACCTATAATGGAAAAGAATCTGAAAAAGAATATATATATATGTGTGTGTGTGTGTGTGTGTGTATATATATATATATAACTAACTGAATCACTTTGTTATACATCTGAAACTAACACAAGTTTGAAATCAACTATATTTCAATAAAAATTAAAAATAGGGCTTCCCTGGTGGTGCAGTTGTTAAGAATCTGCCTGCCAATGCAGGGGACACAGTTTTGAGCCCTGGTCCTGGAAGATCCCATATGCCGCGAAGCAACTAAGCCCGTGTGCCACAACTACTGAGCCTGCACTCTAGAGCCCGCGAACCACAACTACTGAAGCCCACGTGCCTAGAGCCCGTGCTCCGCAACAAGAGAAGCCACCACAATGTGAAGCCTGCGCACCGCAACGAAGAGTAGCTCCCGCTCGCCGCAACGAGAGAAAGCCTGAGTGCAGCAACAAAGACCCAACGCAGCCAAAAGTAAATAAAACATAAATAAATTTTAAAAAAAGATGTCTTAAAATTTTTTTTTTAATAAATAAGTAAATAAATAAATAAAATTTGTTTCCAAGTTTCTTCTGATATCTCCAACCTGAATTATTAGAAAGAAACGTTGAACAGATCTGCTTCTTCCTTTTGGGGATTGAGAAAGGTTTGGTGGATTTAATAAGATCCTTGAGATGTCCATATTTATGTAGCATTATGTACATGCCAGATTCTAGAGAGAGATATGATATCAAATGGTTTTTTTCAAATGCAGAATATATAATAAAGAAAAAATAAAGAAATAAAAACTTTGGAAAAGTAAAAATTTAGAGCAGACTAAGGGGAGGGTGTGAGGTATAGGGAGGAGGAACTGGGAATTACAAATGGAGTGTCATTTGAGAAAAACTTGAGGGAGTCAAGAGAATTAGCCATAGAATAACTGGGGAACATCCAGGCAAAGAACAGCCAGTGGGATAGACTTAAGGCAGGAGTGTGGCTGCAGGGTTTGAAGAACAAGGAGGCGGGAGGCCAAGGAGAGGAGTGAGCAAGAAAGAGACAGGAGATGACTGAGAGGTGAAGGGAAGCCAGACTCTATAGGTTTAGTAGAACATGGTAAGTATTTGGCTTTTATTCTCAATGAAATGAGGTGCTTTTGCAGGATTTTAAGGCAAGGAGTAGCATGACCTAACACTCTGGCTGCTGTGTTGAGAACAGATTCTAGGGGCCAAGGATAGAAACAAGGAGACTGGTTAGGAGGCTATTTCAGTAATCCAGGAGAAAGATGGTGGTAGCTTGAACTAGGGGGGTGGCAGTGGCAACAGTGAGAAATCGTATAATTCTGGATAAATATTGAAGGCAATGCCAAGAGTATTTCCTGGCAGAATTGAAGTCAGGTATAAGAGAGAAGAATAAAAGTTTCTGGTTTGGTCAATTGTAAGTATGGAGTTAACACTTATTGAGATGGGAAGGTACAGATGGAACAGACTTTGAGAAAAGATCAGAGTTTCTTATATTCTTCAGGAAACATTATATTGCCTTTTATAATATAAATGCAAAGACGTTTATAGGTACAGAAATAATACACTCTATAATTCAGTTCCAACTTTAGCATGTTGAATTTTAGATATCTAAAAGACACCCAAGTAGAGACACAAGATAGGCATTTGGATAAGTAACTTGCAAGTGCAAGGTGAAAAATAAATTTGGGAGAGGATTTAAAGCTATAAGATTGGATGATATTACCAAGAGAATGAGTGTAGAGGGGAGGAGACCACTAAGGACTGAGCCCTGCATCACTTCAATATAAAGAAATCAGAGAGAAGAGGGGCAACCAGCAAATGAAACTGAGGAGTCACCAGTGAGGTATAAAGAAAACCAAGAGTGTGGGATTTTGGGAGCCAAAGAAAAGAAAATATATCAAGGAAAAGGGAGTCATCAATTCTGTCAAAGGCTGCTGATTGATAGGCTAAATAAAATATAGACTGAAAATTGACCTTGGAATTTAGCATTGTGGAGGTCTTTGGCGACCTTCATGTAAGTAAATTTTAGTAAAGTGATGGGGGCAAATGCGTTATGGAGGTAGGTTTAAGAGAGAATTGAAGGATAAAAAAGAATGAAATCTTGCCATTTGCAACAACACGCATGGACCTAGAGGATATTATGGTAAGTGAAATAAGTCACACAAAGACAAATACTCATACAATCTCATTGATATGTGGAATCTAGAAAACAAAGCAAACAAACAAAACAAAAACAGGCATAGACACAGAGAACAAATGTGTGGTTGCCAGAGGGGAGGAGGTGTGGGGATGGGTGAAATAGGTGAAGGGAATTAAGAGGTACAAACTTCTAGTTAGAAAGTAAGTAGGTCATGGGGATGTATTACACAGCATAAGAATGTTGTCAATAACACTGTAATAATTTTATATGGGCACAGATAATTATTACACTTGCTGTGGTGATCACTTGGTAATATATTTAAATATCGAATCACTATGTTGTATGCCTGAAACTAACATAATATTGTACTTCAACTATATTTCAATTAAAAAATGAGAGAATTGAAGGAGAGGAATTGGAGGCAGGTAGTACGGAGAACCCTTCTGTTGCACTGGGTTATAGAAGGGAACAAAGAAATGGATGAGTAGCTGGCAGTGATAGTGGCATTGAGAATTCTTTTTTTAAGATTTACAAATTAACAATGTTGTTTGCTAATAAAAATGATATAATACAGAACAAAAGACCTGATGATATAGGGGAGAAAGAGGAGGATTGGGGAGTAATGTTTTTGAGTAGGTGTGAAGAGATGGGATCTACTGCACAGATAGAAGGCTGACTTTGGATAATTCATCAATAGTAATATATGGGAAGGCAGAGGATGTAGGTGCTGGCGGTAGATAAATATGGTTTTGGGAATCTACAGAAGTTCTCTTTTGATTATTTTAATTTTCTTAGGGAAGTAGGAAGCAAGTCAACATCTGAAAGTCAGAAAGCATGTGCTGAAGGTTTGAGGAGAGAAAACAGGTGTGAGATAATAATGTAGAGAATGGATTGAACTCGGGAAGTAGAGTATAATGAACTTGTAATATAAAGGGCCTACCTGAGGTATGTGGTCATGAATTATATGAGATTAGTCAATGTAGTTGTATGTTTTCCTTCAGCCACTCTCAGCTGCATCAGTGGAGGTATAGACCAAAGAACTGAACTCACACAGTGTTGTGGTTTTGACAAGCAAGTAAATGGCATGAGAGAAAAGCAAGGAAGTTGAGGGTATACACAAGGGAGTGATTATAATGACTGACACAATGTTCTAACAGTATTTTCAAGGGTATCCCTTGAGGTGACTGTTTATTCTTCTCTTAACTGAAAGTAAAATGTATTAAAAAAATACTGTGATTTGCACATTCTGGAAGAATAAAAACCATGGAGATTATCCCATGGAGGAAAATATTATTTGAATGAATAGGAAGTCAGAGTGCTTAATTTATTTCAATTCATTTTAATCAAAGAAAACATAGTTTCATAGTATCTATTATTCAATTCCGACATACATTTAAAAAATATTAATGTTGTAAAGAAACACAGAGTGTATCTAATTCAAACTCCTTATATAAAATTGTGTTGTCTAACATTATAGTAACTAACTACACATGGCTATTTAAATTTAAGTTAATTAAAATTAAAAATTCAGTTCCCCAGTTGCAGTAGCCAAATTTCTAGTGCTCAGTAGTGGCTTGGCTTATTAGATAGCATAGATATAGAACATTTCTATCATTGCAGAAAGTTCTGTTGGACACACTGATATAGAACACCAGTACAGAAAGGTTATGGCATCTGTTTAAGATCATACAAATAGATAATAGCAGAACCCAGGTGCCTTGATTCTTAATTCAATGTTCTTTCTACTACTGCCTCTCAATACCCAGAATCCAATAATCAATCCTGGTTTTAAAGTCTCATAAAATTAATTTTGAAAATACAAAGCTCCCATGCCTCCACTTGCCTCAGAAGCATCATTTCTCAAAGGGAAGGTGCTTTCAAAAATGCTTGACTTTAGGGTTTCCGTAGTGGTGCAGTGGTAAAGAATCCTCCTGCCAATGCAGGGGACAGGGGTTCAAGCCCTGGTCCGGGAAGATCGCACATGCCGCGGAGCGACTAAGCCCGTGCGCCACAACTACTGAGCCTGCGAGCCACAATTACTGAGCCCATGTGCCACAACTACTGAAGTCCGCGTGTCTAGAGCCCATGCTCTGCAACAAGAGAAGCCACCGCAATGTGAAAAGCAGCCCCTGCTCGCCGCAACTAGAGAAAGCCTGCACGCAGCAATGAAGACCCAATGCAGCCAAAAATAAAGTAAATAAATTCTTTTAAAAAGGCTTGACTTTAGTTTTAATGTTTGAAAAGCAAATTGGTGTTAACAAGTGACTTTTAAGGTCTCATATTCAACATATTAGTATTTTCACTAAATTTTTCCAAATAACATCAATTAAAGAGATTCTTTCTTATTACTTCAAGAAGCATTATCCTGCCTTTGCTAATACTGTAAGTGCAAAGGTGTATGCAAGTACAAAAATAAGACCATCTAAACCCTTAAAATTACTCTTTAAGCAACTTACTTTATTTAGTAGTAGATCAACTGAAATGGTTAAGTAGTACACCTGCTCATTTACCCACCTCTGGCTAACCAGAAAAGCTTCTATGTCTAGAGCTGGGTCAATTAGGCCATCTGTACTTCAACTAAGGCAGCACAGTCAACTACTAAGGCGGCTGAACTCCACAGGGACAAGAGCCAAAGGCAAGGCTTGGGTAGATGACCGCAGAGAGAGTTGGAGGAGGCAGATTCAACAGGAATAGAGATGGCAATATGAGTGGGCTTAAGACATTTGGCCACCACTCTCAACCAAGACATGCCTGCAATAAGAATCTCACCCCAAACAACAGCAATGGTCTTTATTTCTATCTTTCTGCATTGTATAACAAGTAAAATGCACATTCGATTTTTATAGGGAGAAGTTTTTACAATTTTCACACCACATGCCCACACAAAAGTAATAGAAACAAAAGAATTACTTTAAAAAATTCTTCAAATCATAAATGTGATTAGCAGAAACAGGGAGTTTTCCATGCAATATGACTAAACCATGCCTTTGAATTTTCCTAACACTTGCCAATTTCAAAGTGATGTATCAGAATATGGAAAGACAGTAATGAGCTTTTTCTCAAGCATATTTTCTATTTTTATTAAAATTTCAATTTTCCTCCAGTATAGTATGTTTTAAGGTGGGTCTAAAATCTTTCTAGGCATATGAGACTGTCATTTAGTAGAAGATCATCAATACACCAAATCTGTGTTGAATAGGAAGAAGGAAGATTTTACAACTTCATATCCCTGCCTTTTTAGAGATTTATTAGGTTCTGGTACCAATTCAAATGTGGTGGGAAATTTAACTCATTTCTGACACTATTTACCCAGAGATAGCATCAGATTCCACAGGTCGAGGGCTCAGTCCTGCAAGACTGCCCACCAATCAGACCCCATTTCAGGTTGTTGCTGGTGCTTCTGATCAACTAGCTATAAATCTGAGGGTTCCCATGAACCCCTTCTCAGGTTCAACTAATTTGCTAGAGTGGCTCATAGAAGTCAGAGAAACATTTTATTTACTTGATCACCAGTTTTATTATAAAAGGATATAACTCAGGAACAGCCAGATGGAAGAGATGCATAGGACAAGGCATGGGGAAAGGTCAAGGAACTTCCATACCCTCTCCAGGCACACCAATCTTCCCAATCTCTATGTGTTCACCAACCCCGAAGCCCTCTGAACCCTGTCCCTTTGGGGTTTTGTGGAGGATTCATTATACAGACATGATTGATTAAACCAATGGCCATTGGTGATTGAACTCAAACTCTAGCCCCTCTCACCTCCCTGGAGGTAACCTCCAGGGAGTAACCTCATTAACATAACAAAAGACATCTTTGTTGCTTTCAGCACTTAGAAAATTCCAAGCATTTCAGGAGCTCTCTGCCAGAAATAGGGACAAAGACCAGATACATGTTTCATATTATAAATCACAGAAGTTATCATTTAAATCATTTGAATCTTTGGATTGGTTATACTATTTTAGTACATATATTAAAAACACAACAAAATGATGGTAGTCTTAAGAGTATTTTCGTATATACATACCTGGGAAGGAACATTTTTGGGAGGCTCTATTCGAATGCTTGGATCCCATTCTCCAGGAGGGAGAACAGTAACCTGATCCAGAAATTCATCAATTCCTGATACCAAGTCGTTACGATCTTTAGCTTTGTAAGCAACATCATGAAATACCTAAAGAAGGAAAATAATCATTTATAGATAAAAAACAATTATAAAATCTTAATGTGTTCTTTGTTTTCATCTCCCAGTTATTTCACATGTGATTATAACAATTTGAATAAGAAGCTCTAACTAAAGAAGTTTTTAGTGTAAAATATTATAGCTTAGTTTATTCTATGATTGCACACACTTATTTTTTCTTAGAATGCTAGGTGAATGTTGAAATTTCTGGTGGCAAGAGTAAGAGAAGGGAAAGGAGGGGCTTCCCTGGTGGCTCAGTCGTTGAGAGTCCACCTGCCGATGCAGGGGACATGGGTTTGTGCCCTGGTCCGGGAAGATCCCACATGCCCTGGTCCGGGAAGATCCCACATGCCGTGGAGCGGCTGGGCCCGTGAGCCATGGCTGCTGAGCCTGTGCTCCGCAATGGGAGAGGCCACAACAGTGAGAGGCCTGCGTACCGCAAAAAGAAAAAAAAAAAAAAAAAAAAAGAGAAGGGAAAGGAGGATAGACGGAAGTTCATTAAACTAGAATTAATGATTCAAGTTTGGCAAACATTGTTTAAATATGTGTAAATCAAACTTCCTGAAAGAAGCCCTTGCTTTAAAATAGAGATAAAAATTTATAGAATATATTAGAAATTTTAACAATATTTATACCGTGGCATAAACTAATGCTAACCATTGAATAAATGATGGACTAATCAATAAATGATAATAAGCCAAGTAATTATATAAAAGTGAAATTGGATCTTTACCCACATCCCACACAAAAAGCAATTCTAGGTATTAAAAACTTAAATATGAGAGTTAAAGTATTAAACTCATTGGACAGAATATAGAAGGATATATTTATTACCTCAGGGTAAGCAATAATACAAACCTCAAAGATTTAGTGTCAAAACAAAGCACATAATTTTTGCTGTTCTTCAAGAGAAAAAAAAAAAAAAGAGGTGCTCAATAATGACAAATGCCAGTAAGAGATCAAGTGACATGAGTACTGAACACAGGATAGTATATTTCGTAAATGGTGACCTTACAGAAAGCAGTTTCAGTAGAGTGGTAGTGACAAAAATCATACTGTAACACACTGAGATAAATGAAGTTATGATGTTCAGGACGAAGTAGAGATCAGCCTTTCAAAACTGCTGAGATTCAGATTCATTCAACATTTCAGTGGTACATGCTATGTTAAGGAGTAAGAAATTTTAAGGATGGGAAAAACCTGGACTTTTATTTCATATGTATTTCTTAAGTAGCTACTATATGTTGGGCATGTTTGCTAATTGAACAGAACAAGTCAGTGTTGACTTAAGAGCTAGGTGACAGAGAAAATTGTTGGTGCAAAAATCCAAAACAAGAAAAAGAAAAATAATCCCTTGATTTTGCTTTGGCTTTTGTTTTTATAAAACTATGTTATTTATGTTAATATACAATGACTTTACTATTATTTTAAAATAAGTTCACAAATATACATTTTAAAATTCTCAGTTTTCAGTTCTCTTATGATAAATATCAGCATACTGATATAAACAAAAGCTCTTTGGAATGCTTAATAATTTTTAACACTATATAAAAGGATTAATAAATTGGTAGTAGCGCCAATAAACAAAATCATATGATTTCTTTCTAGTAATGCTCAACAGGAAGGAAGAAAATAGATTACACTGACTCAAGATAAGGTGTTGCTAGGATGACTAGAACATTCAGTCATTAATTCGTTTAAACAAAAATTTACTGAACCCTGACTGAGGGCCAGACACTACGTTAAGTTTGAAGATACAAAAGGAAAAGACAGTCTACCTACAAGAAGTTCCTGGTACAGACAGGAAAAGAACAAACAGAGCTTAGTCAACAAATATTTATTTGAGCACCTGACAAAATCAGGGAACAAAAATGAATATTAAGTGGTAACTGCTCTCATGGAATTTACAGCTTAATAGGGCAATACAATTCACCATTTTCTTAACTAAAGTAAACTGTAAGAATCAACTTTTTTTTTTTTTTTTTTTTGCGGTACTTGGGCCTCTCACTGTTGTGGCCTCTCCCGTTGCAGAGCACAGGCTCTGGACGCGCAGGCTCAGCGGCCATGGCTCACTGGCCCAGCATCTCCGCGGCATGTGGGATCTTCCCAGACCGGGGCACGAACCCATGTCCCCTGCATCAGCAGGCGGGCTCTCAACCACTGCGCCACCAGGGAAGCCCAGAATCAACATATTGAATTTTATTCTTAATGAGTATAATTGTTCAATGTATTTCAAAGCAGTTATATAAGCAGAACAATTTCTCCACCTGGGCTTTGAACAATAAAAACGTTTTTTCTCTTTTAAAAGTATTTAAACATTTTTTAAAATATTCAATGAATGTACTATCATAATTTAATTTAAATGTCCTATTATAATTAACAGCTCTCATTTTTGGAGTAACTTTCTGGCTGAGTTTCTGCTTCTCTATCCCACTGCTCACAGAGAGTTAAACAAATTGCCCCAAAGCTAAGCTCTAAACTTTCAAGTCTAAAGGATTCATGTTTGAGCCTTCATTCAAGAGCTGATGCTTGTTCTCAAATTAGGTAGTTCTCATTTACCAAGGAAATAGACGGAAGTCCTTTCTCTGCTCTCATTCTAAATCTAAAATTTTAAAACCATGCATGTTTCTCTGTTGTTCTATGTCTACTTGATTAGTCAATAACTTTGGAATTGACTCTTTTCTTTTGAGAAAATCTTGACTCCTAATTGGGGAAAGGAAGTATTAGGAAGAGAGATAACTTGAGTATTTATGCACAATATGCTCCTCTCACCACATAAGATGTCCCATGCCCCAGAGATATCTCAATGTAATATCTTAATGTCTTAGATGTGGAAACATAATATACCATGAAACATATGTGCATGAAAGTGACAGTAGTTAAATTATGACACAGTGTCATTTATTTTTCAATACTGTAAAAACTGCAAAATATTAATCAATATGGAAACGCTAAAAGTAAAGATACTGTCAGTGCCTTCTCATAGAGAGTTCTACTAGAACAGGTTTGTGGAACTCATGAAGCCCTTTTGTCACTCTCCTGTCTTCTCCCAGATTTCCTCAACAGAATATGTTACTCTTTATAGTAGGCTAAGTAGTGTCTTCTCAAAATATGTGTCCACCTGAACTTCAGAAAGCGATCTTATTTGGAATAAGGGTCTTCGCAGATGTAATTAAGGATCTCAAGATGAGATCATCCTGGATTAGGGTGGGCCCTACATCTAATGACATGTGTCCTTATAAGAAACATAAAGAGACAGAAAAGGAGAAGACACACAGAAACACAGGGGAGAAGGCCATGTGAAGACAAAGGCAGAGACTGGAATTTTGCTGCCACAAGCCATGGAATGACAGGAGCCACCAGAAGCTGGAGAGACAGGGAAAGACTTTCCCCTAGAGGCTCCAGAGAGAATGTAGCCCTGCTGACATTTTGACTTCAGACTTCTGGCCTCCCAAAATATGAAAAAATAAATTACTTTTGTTTTAATTACCCAGTTTGTGGTAATTTTTTATGCATAGGAAACTGATACACTCATTAAGTTGGTTCTTTCTGAAACAGATGAAAAAAATGTTTTTCTTCTAGCTTTTGGTTTCCTATGTGTAAATATCAATAACTAATTCATATAAAACCAGTAAACATAATTTGAACAGATATAATAGAAGAATTAATATTGAACCCCAAACACAAGTTCAAATTTTCAGATTTCATAAAACTAGGAAAAGTTATATGTAATACTAATTAGCTCTTTTCAAAGATTTCAAGTATCAGAAGCCATGTATCTCAATAAATAAATTATTAAATTATTTGGATGATATTCTAGAAATGTATAATCTCTTTGTTATTTACTACTGACTTTTGAATTTATGTCCCGTCTGTGATTTTTGCATATGCTCTTCTTTTACAATAAAAACAGATTTTCATAACATGCTGTAGAATCCAAGAAACCAGTTATATGATACTACTTTTTATGTTTATTTTTATGATCTTACATTTCTGAGACATATATCTCTTTGAGAAGCTGATGAAAGCTTTTTCCAGTCCAAGAAAACTACACACAAATTTTTGTACATAGAAAAATTTGTGGGCTGTATCAGCGATCACAGGCCTCTTGAAATCTTCAGCTCCTCTAATGGTTAAAAGACTCCCAGGTTAAAAACATCTACATTTAGGCAATTATAAAGAGAGTTGATAGACGTTGCATGGCTTTTGGTGTCATGTATACTATTCAGATAAACTGACATTGTATTTGTTTTTTTTTGAGACCTTAAAATTATTTTGCCCCAAACAAGACCTGCAGTGATATTTACAATGGTGATCACTTTGGCAACACATATGCTACAAGGGGAATATTAATAAATACATTCTAAATGTCACTAAATAACAAATTTTCTTTAGAGTATGAGGTTTTAAAATGTTCATGTGTGTGAATTTATTACCCCTTTTGAACAAATTTTTCCAAAGGAAATTTTATAGTACAAACATTTAAAAGAAGGGGAATTCAATACAGAGAAATCTGATTCACAGCAAACTGTCATGAATACAGAACTCCAAAAGTTAGGTGTACCTAGTAAAGGGAAATGTTCCCAATGAACTTGAATAAATACCTCATCTGTCATTAGGGTTGCAATTGATCTGCCAATCTCATGGTACTGTTGCCCCTTTCCCAGGGGTCCCAGAAGAATGAACAAAAATCTGTAATTAAGAAGAAAAAAACACAAATGTTTCAAGGTAGAAATAAAAAATAATTTTAGTAGTACAGAATCACTCATCTCAAAGGAATTACTGAAGATAGGGATTTCGATGTAAAATAGTTCCATATTTTTCCACAGGTTATTACTACAGGTTTTCAAATATTTTATGATGTTTCAAAATGACTCATGCTTGAGATCCTTGAGCAATTGGAATCATGGTTATTTTGCTCTGTTTCCTTCATTTAGTTACCTATCATGCCCACACAGTTGTTAGTGTGAATTTTTAGGATTCTATAATCCTTGGAGGAGAAAGTTGAGAAAAGTAAAATCTGATTAAACCTTTCTGAATTGTAAGAAAGAGAACTCACTGATATGTAAATTGTAGAATTAGGTAGAAGGGGGAAAAGGTAATACAGTAGTATAAACAATGAAAGAACATAGGGTCAAAAAAACAGTAGGTGTACGTAAATTTACATTAAATAGAAAAAATGATTGCCAGGAATCAAAGATCAGTTAGGATAAAAAAAAAACCTATTAATTCCAATGCTGCAGGAATAAAAGTAGCAGCTGAACTGTGACATTCCATCTCAATTAGGTTGAAAGTCTAGCAAATACATCATCACAACCGGAGCTTTTGAAGACATCAACATGTGTTTTAACTTTGGAGGATCAGTAATTGTCTTATCTCTGAAAAGGTCAATGCTACAGGGAAATTGTGAGAATTTTAAGATGACCTATATTCTGTAATATAACTCTACAGTATTCATTTGTTAAATGGTTCTTGCTCTTAAACGTGAAGACTAATGGCTTTTTAAAGTGTGCTAAAATAGGTACTACAATTCTACCTTTCATTTAGTTATAAACTTTAGAGATTGTACATGTTTTTACATGATGCATATATTACACAGTCTTAGAGGATGTGACATTAATTTTTTGTGTCAGATGTTACTGAATCCAAGTCAACTTCTGCTATACAGAAATGTCTACTATACATTTAAAACAGGAATAATTTAGTGTGGTGGCAGATGCTTTATCAAGTATAGTACTTTCAAGAAATTTCCTAACCTATGTACATCCTGCTACTTTTCAGGTTTCTATTCCCTGGGCTATTTATAAAGTCCTAAAATTATTTTCTGACATTTTTACTATGTGTTACTGCTATATACACGGTGTGCCCTTTTGTCCTCCTAAGAAAGGATAATTAGGAACCTTGAATGGCTTTCTTTATTTTATTTGTCTAACTAATCTTCTTCTATTTTTCACCTTTCCAAACTAGTCTAGTCTTTTAAATCTCTCCTCATACAGTGGCTCTACTGTGCCCCTAACTTTTCCTCCATTGTTCTGTAGACACATTTTGCTATGTCAGTATGAAATGAGGTCACCTAAACCTTTACAGTGTTCAAAGTGAGGGTATATAACCCCATTATGGCTTTTCTCTACTCCTGGGAATTTTCCTTTTCTTTCCTTTGAAACACAAGAGCTATCATTGTCATAAATATCCATCATTTACTCAGAGTTCATCGGATACCTTCCTAAGTGGTAGAACAAGAATGCACTGCTTGGAAGATGAAAAAGAATTTTAATCTACTAAAGTAATACCTCTATGGTTAGTAAGTTTCACATCTTAAATCTGAATCCCAAATTCCCAGAAACTCTGAATAGATTACAGGGTGTAAATAGAAAAATGCAGCCTTGATCATACAGTCAGAGGCCACCTTAATGTGCCCAGTTCATCCTTCCCCTTTTTTAATAAAAGTTGGTATGTATCAGAAGTCTCAGTAGCCCTCCAACAGGATGAACAGACACTTCTCTCTATAACCTGAATTGGTAACTAGCTACCTGCCTCAAATCTGTTCTTCCACAGATTCAGGAAGAGGCACTCAAACACTGAATCCCCTTCCAGTCAGCTGAGCTCTAATAAAATGAGGCCTCTCCTGACTAAACTATTCCATATTTTTGGAATATCTTAACCACAATCAAAACACAGAGTGATGTAATCTGCTATGTTTTAAGGCCAAAGGTCCATAGAAGAAACATTCTACAAACCCAGTTGCCACAGCACCTGAACTTTTCATCAATTTAACTTGGCTAAGGCATTCAGTGTTTGGACGAGGAGGCATATTAACAGCATCTGAAATAATTATAGCATCAAACAAAGGGCAGCAGTCATGTAGGAAATGGGGCCCTACATAGATATGTTTTGCTATAGGAACAGGATCAGAGTAAAAGGCTGTCTATATACAGGAATTGCATTTGATGGAGGGAGAAGGAAAGAAAACAAGGTCCCCTGGAGGAATTGCTAGGAACTTAATGTTCTGCAGACAATATTCTTTTTTCAATTTGCCCATGGACAGTCTTATCTCTATAACATAGAGATAAATAATAAACAACAAAATTCAGTTTGTATTGTGGCAAAGTTGTTAGTTTTTAGGTACAGCTGAATGAAAAACAAGTTCAGGTAATCAAATTAAATTTGTACTTTTGATTCAGATTCAACCACAGTACCATGATGCTACTACCAATGATTCTTAAGACTCTATGTATGTGAAGTATACTATGCCTAAGATTGAATCTTATAGTACATTAGATACAGCAGGTAGTATCCTAATGATGGCACTTACATGTACTCTGAGGGCCTACTCAGTCAAGCATAAGGCAGGCCTTGAAAACTTTGATCTTTTTAAGTACGATCACACTCATATACAGGATCCCACAGTCTAATGCAATCTTTGAGAAAAGCCTAATACTTTATCACTTTTCACCAAAATTGTAAGAAAGGATTTATATGGTGATATAGACCAGGGTAGTCAGAGATGAGGAGCATGCCTAAAAGAAAACATAGAAATTTGAGAGGAAGGAGGAAAGGACTGAATAATTTTTAAAGCACTTTTTGCCCTCCTCCACAAACAAGAAGAAACAATAGTTTTGTCGATTACACTTTAGTTTCTCTCAGAGGAAACTATATTTACACCTTTTTTCCCACAAATAAATGGCTTAAGAAAAGTGCAAAAGATGCTCTTATACTTTGTACCTGGTTGGGATTGGGACTTCAGCCAGTCCTTGAAGCAGTACAGCTGGAGACAACCTGACAAACGCAACTACAGTTCGATCCAAAAACTCCAATTCCCCAACTAAGATGTTTGAAGCTTCAGCACCTGGAGGAATCTTCTTCATAAAATGCAGATCAACCTGAGATCATCACAAAGTAAAAAAAGGTAAATCAAAATTGGAAAAATTTGTTAAATCATATCCTAGCACAGTATTTCACACATGGTAACCCATCAATAAATATAGTTTAAATAAATATTGCTTATATAAATATAGTTTAAATAAATTTAAAAATAGTTAAACATCTTACTTGCCCTTTAAAAAAAAAACTTTTTTCTTTTACCTCGTATTTTTCTAATTTGTCATTAATACGTTGAATACTCTAGTTTCTCTATTCAATATTTTTAAAAGATTCTTTTTCAGCATCAGTAATTTTGAAATTTTCAGGGAGAAAGGAGTATGTGTTCAATTAAATGAATATACTTTAATCTTAATTTAACTAGCATTTGTCAATAGATTTAAATATTTGCATAGTACATTATCTTAATTTTGTGCACAATACATTTCAATGAATTAATATTCAAAATATGCCTATTTCAAAAGAAATATAATCATGATTCTCCTTATAGTATAAATTATGACTTTAGTCTTCAACTTTATCCTCATTGTTCTATATCCTTCACATTCTCTACTTGGCTTGATCAATCTTCAATTTTAATTTCTCATCAGAGAATTTAGATATGGCAGAGCAAAGGAAACAAGAATAAAAATATTAACATTTGGAGCTGCTGAAGAGCCATTGTTGAATTTCTGATATGAAATGTCTGTGACTGAAATGAATGCACACAAAACAAAAGTATCATTAACAAAAAAGAAATGCTTGGAGTAAAGGGTGAAGTCTGAAAATGAATGTAAAATATTCTTAAGCATAAATATCAATTTTCATACAGAGCGCCTCAGTGAAAACCAAGCAGTGATTTTAAAGTCAATTTTACAAGGCCTATTTCTTGTTTCTAATTCATTTGAGTTGCTTTTAATGGAAACCTGTTTGCAGGGAGAATAATAGTTTAACTGCTGTAATAATTGTTTTTATGCTCTCATGTTAATGAAATGGGGACCAAAGATCAAAGTGGGAAGAGGAGAGACAGAGACAGAGAGAAGGAAACAAAGGAGAAGGAGAAAGAAGGAGAGAGAGGGGGCTGAGGGGACGAGGAGGAAGTGGAGGGGAAGGGAGAGGAAAATTAACAGGAGGAAGAATAGGAGAGAGGGAGAGAGAGAAGAGCTCTGGCAAATACCATGAGGCCAACAAGACCTTTTTTTGGGTCAGATATTTCTTCTGCAAATTTAATGATTTGAGAATATTTTTTCCCAGCAGTTTAAAACGAAAGAAAAATTAAAACTTTTAGGAGGAATACCTTAGGATGTCCATAGCCAGACTTTAGTGACTACATTAAATTTGTTGTTTTCTGAAATCAAGACCACAGCACAGCTATTTAGAAGGTTTATAACTACTTAATTTTCTGTAAGATAAGGGAGCCACAAAACATGAAACCCATTATATGAAGTATACATTTTATCAAAAGGATTAAATATAAAAATAATCCACAGTACTTCACTAAAAATATCAAATAGAAGCAATGTTCTATTTAAAGAAAAAGATTATAAATTCCAAAGTTTTTAACCTAAAAATTTGCTTCCAAATACAAATTTGTAAGCTCGTAATACCTATACACTATTAGCCCTGTGAGAAAAACATAATAAAGACTTATGGAGATAAGTCTCTCAGAGCCTAAAAAAGTAAACTATTAAGTTTTCCCCCCCAATAGAAATAACAATTATACAATGCTAATACACTGGAACAAAATTTAAAATGAGAAAATAGCTTATTAAGAAAATAGATAATTGATAATCAGTGTGAGTCATATTGGTAACACTTGTCATAACTCTAATGAGAAGTTTAAGTTCAACCTGGAAAACTTTCTGTGAATTCATTTATTTCTTGACAAATGCCATAGCCTTAACTATTAGCGTCTGTACCTCAGGCAGGTGGCAATTATACACATGACTGCTTTAAGATTCAATTTAATTAAATCAAGGAGTACCAGTATGCTAAAATAGCTTAATTTTATAAAAGAAAATACATGGTCCTTACATATTATTTTTTGCATTATACAATACCTAATATATCATTGATTGATATCTGTTACTGAAAAAATGCATTAAATATACTGAATTTAATTTCAGGATTAGCAAATTTACCTTGATTTAAAATGTAATAAATTATAGTTAAATAATATATATCTAGAGTAGTCATTATATTATACTCATTACATTATATTATTCTTGGAGTAGTCATATATTTGGGGGTAATAGATTATATAACATATTATCTAATTATATTATTATATTATACAATTATATATTATATTATTCCTGGGATAGCCCTGTATATTTGTGTTAACATACGATTCATAAAGAACCTTATTTGGCAACCTAACTTTTAATATAACAAAAGATCACATTTAAGGACCACAGTTTAATCTTTTATAAAACTACAAATATCAAAAACAGCTCTGAGGAATTAGGTTGACCTACGGCCTTAAGACAGTCTTCAGGTGGACTCAAATACGGAATAAACATAAGGAAATTTTTCTGGTCCTCTGAACAGAATCTTGAAGAAATCAAGCTATACTCTTATGGATCTGGATTTATACTCATGCTTCTGGGGTCTCCAGACCTTTATGCTAAGAAGGAAAAGATGCTTTATTCTGGTTATTTGATACTTAAGTTGTGGATGAGAAACAATTATATCTCTAGGGAACAAGTTTAGACAGAAGATCATGGTGGAACTGGAAGTGTCTGGACAAGCTACACACTGAGATGTGAAAGAAATACAGATGGGTCTTCAGGGAGAAAGCTTAAGTCTTAAGCTCATTATAGAAAGTACAAGAAAAGTAATAGAAATTCCCTGGGGAGAAATGGTCTTGTGACACTAACCAACTAGTGATCTTGAGCAGCTCTCTTAATCTGGGATTCAGCTTTCTCACTTTCTAAATGAGATTTCTAAGGTTTCCTACAATTCTAGGATTTAATAATGCAACTCTTCATATTTCACATACTAAAGACTGATGCAGAAGAGAGTTCTTTCTACACAGAAAATAATGTGGAAGCTTCTTTAAGTCATTTGGAATAAAAGAAATCACCAACATTTGGGAAATAATAAAATAGTCATCTTCTACCTGTCAGTTTAAAAACATAACACATCTGCTTTTCAAAAGCATTATAGGAATCAAAAAACCTGACAGGGCTTCCCTGGTGGTGCAGTAGTTGAGAGTCCGCCTGCCGATGCAGGGGATATGGGTTCGTGCCCCGGTCCGGGAAGATCCCACATGCCGCGGAGCGGCTGGGCCCGTGAGCCATGGCCGCTGAGCCTGCGCGTCCGGAGGCTGTGCTCCGCAACGGGAGAGGCCACAACAGTGAGAGGCCCGCATACCACAAAAAAACAAAAAACAAAAAACCTGACAGTTCAGATCATGTTTTCAAACATTCCTTAAACGAATAAGTTTGATGGGCCTAATCACTGGAAGGGTTAAAAATATATAGTTTGAAGGTAGACAGAACATAGGATCAAGTTACATGAAATGAAAAAGGACTTTTTTCCCTTAACATCCCAAAATTCTACTGGGGTTTGGAATCTACATAGTAAAACTTAAAATATTTAAATAAACAAAGTAATCTGTAGACTAACTGATAGATTCACTTTGATAAATTTACTACCAAACTGAAATCATTAGGCTCAAAAACCTTAACTCATGTACCTGCAAAATCTGGCACTAAAATTTGTTTCCATAATGATGCATTACATTTGCTCTTTCCAAGTCCTACTACTCTGTCCTTCCAGGTTATAAGGTAAGAAGTATTACTTTGTTTTTCAAAAAAAACCCCAAAAAATCCAGAGCTGAAGGCTTAAATTATTTTGAACCTCATAGGATTCACTCAACATGTACATCCCAAACACTGTTCAAGGCACTGGAGATCCAGTGGGGGCCAAAACATATTAAATTCTGGTCTAGTGTTTACTTCTGACACTGCTGTTCCCACTGATATCAACAACAACAACAGTAATAATAGTAGCCACATTTTATTGAACACCTGCTATAAGCCCAACACTCTGCCAGGCTCTCTCTCTATATTCTCTCACTTAATCTTCCCCCCAAAATTATAAATAGATATTATTCTTATTTTACAAATGAGAAAGATGGAGTCAGAGGACTCCTCCAAGATTAGATAGCTTATAAATGCTAGAGTTAGGATCCCATGCTCCTTCTCAAAAGCATGTTCTTTGCAATGTGCCATGCTATGGACAGGAGACTAAGAAATATAGATGGTTGGCACTGAGTAGAGGCTGTAGAAATTTAACTTTCTCATTAAAAACTGGAGCAGTCCAGTGATTTGAAATGCAATAAGAAAGAAAAGGATTAAAGAAAAGAAGACCTATTTTTCACTCTTCTATAGTTCAAATTGTTCTAGGAGCCCTGAAAATAAGACTGCTGTCTCCAATTGGCTATATTCATTTTCTTTCAAATGTACTGAAGCATTTTTGAAGGCTGCAAAACTAGGTCAGACAACTAAAATCAAAATGATATTGAGATATAAAATTCAGTGTCAAAGGGTTATATCCTTTAAAAAAAGGTAAAAGCTAATCATTTGAAAGGATGGGATTTATTATCACTGTTTTTGAGAATGTTCACTGTGCTCTTGTTATACTGTTAATGCCTGCACAAATAAGTAAGAAACTTCTTATGTCATTGCTTTTAAGATCCTATTTCAAATGAAGAACATCAGAAAATAAATGTATGGCAGTTTGCGACAATTTTAATCCAACTTGCAGATGAATGAAGATGTAATGCTTTAAAAAGATATTTTTTGGAGAGGAAATGGAATACATTTGAACTGGCTTAATATTTGAATCACATGCCTCCATACAGTGAGATGAGCTTTGAACCACTGTAGAAACAGAGCCGAGTGTGCCCTCACCTCTCTCTCTTGCTGGTGTGGAGGTCCTTTTTCATGCCTTTGTTTCATCCCACATGGACTAGCATGCCCCTTTTGTTGGCCTCCCAGCCCCTGCACGCATAATTAACAGACTTAAGCTGGTACACCATGCTCCCACAGAGACTCCACCAGGCACCAGAGGGAGAGCATGCACAGGACTGGACCTAGACCATTCTGGCACTGGCAGAGGGATTCTGAAACAGCAGCAAGGAGCTGATCGCTATTAATCTTTTCAGAAGCTTGATGCAAGCAACTTCCTACACACTGCCTCCCATTCCCACCTCCTCCCACTGTTACAATCCTTGGGAGTGCTAAGGACCTTGTGAAAAACAAATTACTGGGAGTGATTACTGTTTCAGCCACTCAGATAAAGAAAGGTATTGACTCTATTTTTGGTCAATATTAAAACTCTTCTTTCCTGATCAAGTGTTAGCTTGCCACTGCTTGCAATAGCACATATAGGATGTCAGGAATTTGCTGAGAAAAGCACATTATTTTCACATGCATTATTTTCTTAGAATACATTCAAACAAATGATTTCATCTGAATTGTCTCCAATTAGATGGATCCCTCAACAGTCAGTCTTTATTATGTTTTTATTCAAAACTCTGCTCAGTCTTACTATGTTCTAGTGTTTCTTAATACTAATGCCTTTCTCTGAATCACGACAGTGAAGCCTTAAGTTACATGATTTGCTTTTCCAGAAATAGAGGAAAAATTATTTTGAAAAAAAAAAACTAGCAAAAGTTTTAAACAATAAATTTCTGTTAAATTCTCTGTGAAGTACAGTTATCTTTTTTACTGGAAGAGATGCATCACACCAAGTGGCTGAAACCTGAAAACTATGCATAAAACTTACACGTTTGGTTTTGTGAATAGGCAGAACATTACATGTGAACTTAAATGCTAACATTATCTGTAACAATATCAAGCTTTGGATAAGAAACAAAACAAATGTGCATGCAAAAAAAATTGTGTCAACACCTCTTAAAATGGTTGATAATTTCTAGTAATAACTCAGAGGCTTCCTTAAATGAGAGGGAGAAAAGCTTACCTTGCTAAAGTCAACAGTGCTGTTTTCCCTGCTCACATCATTCTTATTCTCAACACAGGCTGGAGCCGACTGAGGAGAAACAACCTGACCTGCTAAAAGAGATTGTTATTACAGAACACAAACAATTACTTACATAATTCTAGACATATTGAGTGAAATATGAATTAAACTAAACCAACATAGGTTTCTTAATGAAGTAAGCATGAAGGGTCAATATAAATAGATATAAATACAAATATTCTTATTTATCAGTTACAGATAGAAACGGGAGAATTCAGTCAAGAAAATGTAAACTAATTCTCAGATTAAGACTCTATAACTAAATAGTTATTCTTTATGAAGAAAGAACATCTACAAAAAGATTTAAATCTAATCATGGGTTTGAAACATCAGTGATTTCTAAATTTTATCCAAAACTATTGGGATATATATGTATATGTATATGCATATGTGTATATATGACAAGATAGACAACTCTTATGATTTAAGCTCAGACGGAAGAATTTTAAATGTAATGTTGTTTTTTTTTGTTTGTTTGTTTTTGCGGTACGCAGGTCTCTCACTGTTGTGGCCTCTCCCGTTGCGGAGCACAGGCTCGGGACGCGCAGGCTCAGCAGCCATGGCTCACAGGCCCAGCCGCTCCGCGGCACGTGGGATCTTCCTGGACCGGGGCACGAACCCGTGTCCCCTGCATCGGCAGGCGGACTCTCAACCACTGCGCCACCAGGGAAGCCCAAATGTAATGTTGTTTTTTAAAGGGCGAATATTTATGTGAAACGTACATAGCATATTTATAGCTTCTACTGCATCTGAAGAAACAAACCAAAGAGAAAAAATTCTTTGGCAACAACTTTTAGAGATTTCTATATGAGAGGTTTAGTTAGAAATACCTTTACCTCATATACTATGAATACTGTGAATATGATATTATGCTTCTCACTATTCAATTGTGTAAGCATACTGATATTGGTCTGCATGACAAGAGATCAATAAATTTGAATTGTATTTCTTTTCCATTAACACTAACCAGCAACTTAATTATTTTGTAGCCTTTTCCCCATTATAAGAAAGATTATGATATTAGTTAAGTGGACAGTACAGCTGAGAATGTGACAACAGCTAACCAAGGGTAATTACATTCCATTATTCACTAAATATGAAACAGTCTTTTCAATCACAACTTATATGAAATCTGTCCATATTTAGCAACTAACGATGCTTGCTTAATTTCACATGTATCTCTCTTTTCTCTAACCTCTCTCCAACCTCACTTGTTACTTTTACTGTGATACAAGTAATGACAACCCAGCTTTGAAGCCTTGACCATATTTTATAACCATAACTCAGTGACTCAAAAATACTGCTCTTATTCTCATTTGTCTTAGATGGGAATATTTACTCTTCTCTCTGCCTAGCTCTTCCCTCTACCTGCCTAAATCCCAACTTTATTCCAAGTTTACCTTTAGTTTCATCTTCTCCAATTACTGAATTTCTCTAAACTGCTAGTGTATATACAAATACCTCTTCTTTAAATTCTTTAAATTCTTTAAATTCTCTTGAAATCCACTTATTCTTTGTTAACTAGAATTTAAGTGTGACTTAAAACACTGATAATTTACTTTCAAATATTACTATAATTTGGCTTTTTGAACTCTTAAGCCTCTCAGGCAGGGGTCATTTATTAATAGGTACAATTTTTTTATGGTTTAAAATTGTTATATTGCCAGAGAGTAATGGGCTTAAGATTCTTCTAAAATTTAAATATTTCATTGCTTTCACTAAACAAAGTAAAGTCATACATTTGGTGAAGATTTTTCAAATGATTTTAAAAGCAAATTCACCTTAAACCATGTACACAAATTCTTTTTTTTGTTTTTTTTTAGGATATTCTGCTCTTTTGTGACCTATAGGGGAGATGTCTTACCCTAGACTATGAGAGGGAGTTCAGTTCAGTAGAATTGATCATTGACCCTACATGATACAGCACTTCTATAAATGACATAGATTTAGAACATAAAAATCTGAGAGTAATACAATCCTAAACAATTTCTAAAGTGACACATCTATCAATATAAAGTACAATTTTATAAGTATATAAAAGTTATAATTCTTTAACATCTTTATTGGAGTATAATTGCAACACAAATTCTGATTACAGTGAATTCCAAAAAAATATATTAACTTTAGAGAAGTGACAGGCTTAAGCTGCACCAGTTATTTTCATTCTCCCATTTCTAACTGCAGCGTGCAGCTATGACTGTGAACTGTTCATTAGCAGCCATTTAATATCATTCTCAAAATAATAACTGTAGTTTAAAAAAAAACCTTTTACATAATGCATTTGTGCTACTAACAGATGTCTTCAATCACCAGTTTCACATCATTTCTCCATATTTTCATGAGTTAGAACATTAGATATATTTAAACCTAAATTTACTGAATGTTCTGTAAAATTGAACAGTGACATTCAAGGCATGGCTAAATTAAATAAACATATATCTGCTTTCTTATAATAACTTATTTCATGTGATATAAAACTACATGGAAGAACAATTATCTAACTCAATCAGCAAACATACAAAAATAGTCAACCCAGTACAAACTCATCAACTTAGAAGAGATTTCAATGGATAGAAAATATGCTGTAACTTAAGATTTGAAGAAATTGGATAGCCTATGTTTTCACATATATACTTTAAAAGCAGAATATTTCATAAATTACCTTCAGCTCATGAGATACGTTTAAAACATTGGCACTTGTATTTCCTCTTGTAAGTATTAATATATTTGAGGTTTATTGTTCAATGCTATTCTTGTTCTGAAAATTTTACAAAATATTACCTCATAAAGTTGATAATCAGGAAGGGATTTGAAAAATATTTTCTATGACTATTTTAAGTGATATGGATAATGACCTAGTGGAGAGTATTTAAATAGCAGGAGACATACGAGATGACAGAAATTTCCCTGCTAGTTCTAGATTTTAGGTATGTGCATAGAATGTATGCTACTGCAGGAAAAAAGCGTAAAAACTACCAGCCTATGACATAGGAATATAAACCACAAGTTTGATATCTTTTTTATTTCAGAGATAATAGCTAAATATTAGTAAATACATTTAATCTCATCAAAGTTTAAAAAGTACTCCAAATCTTATTTCTCAATGTGTATGATAATTTGTTAAAATGAAACAACACATTAAATGTGTATACTTTCAAGGCAGTAACTGAAAACCTGAAAAATGCATAGGTATTATTATTTAAAAATTAAACTGAGAGGTTTGGTTTGGGTTATTTTGAATAACTTGAAGCCTTTAAACAAAGCTTAAAATTTTATTTGCTTCCTCTACCTACCTACCTACCTACCTACCTACCTATCCATCTAAAGCCTGCGCATGAATTATAGTCTAACTACTGGAAATTTCATAAATTAAATAATTTTTATAATTCTGTTATCAACTATAATCTTTTTCTGTCTAAACACTTAGATTTCTTTAGTTTAGTCCAGTTATCACTGCCTTTCAGAAGAAGGTGATGGGCTTAGATTTCAAAATGACTTTCATTAACTCAAATACTATTACATAAGAAGAATCAGTAAATTTAGGGTTTGAAAGGGCATCTCTTATTTTCTCATTGATATCTAAAACAATACTAGTTCACAGAAGACAATTTTCAGGTACAGGACTTTACATTCAGCCAGAAAGTGAATATGTGTCCTAAAAGGATAACAAAGAATTTGCTAGTATTTTCCCCCCTCCAAGACAAAATAGTATAAAGTTAGGATTTAGAATTCCCATATATGTGTGGAAGTTTTATGAATGCTATTTTTTATGATAATTTTTCTCATCAATATGCCACAATGCTTTTGAACATACATATTTTTGCCTATTTCTTTATATTACCTTCACTATGCCCACTCATCACTGTCCGTACTAATATATTCTATAAGTAAATGTCATCACAATTTTTAATCACATCTGTTAATATCTAAATAACTTTGAGAAATTAAGATGATTATCCAAAAAGAGACATTTATTAACTTAAAACTTTATTATATTCAGGGTAAATTATTCAAAAACTAATGAAAATTGGACACTATTATTATTAATTGAGACATGTTCATGACTATTTGAATGTAAACATTTGAGAAACCTAACATCATCCTTATATATTTACCATATTTTTTAATTTTTCCAACCTTTTAAACTCAAAGAGTTCACCATCTTAAATCCAAAATTCCAATATTTGTTATACATCTTATCAATTAAAGTGCATATTATATAGTATTCATATCAGCAACTGCTTGAGTTAATTTTCCTTTGAGTCATGAATTCATTTTTTCCTCTGGACCTCCATGTAGGGATCATATATAAGTTAGATAAAAAGTTATTATAGGCCATGTACTTTTCCAAGGCAAATCATAAAAGATTTGGGCAAGCACAGGAGAAAACTGAGAGTAATTCAAGCAACCTCTAACTAGAAAATGGAAGCTCTGCTTTTCCGCTTGTTACACAAAAACTTTTTCACCAAGTCCACTGCGAAACTGGCAGAGTCATTTTCCTCATCATAAAGTTAGGGGGAGAGCATGAGACTATGTCAGAATTACTGTTTTCCACTTTAAGTAGTGTCAGTATCATTAAAGCAACTCAGTATTGAAAGACAACCATAAATATGTTCTCAAAAAATGTATTAAAATTACATTAATTCAAGTCCTTACTTACAGTTTTCTTCCTTTTTAAATAAATTACATATATAAGTATTATAAAACAGCAGCTTTTAAATTTCTATTTAGCCAAATTCAAATCAATAGGAGAATAAGATACCACTGAAGCATGTCAGTATTTGCTACTGCTTAATCCGCTGAAAATCATGTGTAATAGAAGGAAACTGGGATGAAGACATGGAGGTACATTACTATTAACCTAGAGACCAAGCTGGTTTACACTACCTCAGAAACCTTCAACGCATTTAGAGTACCCAAAGGGTAGGAGATGAGGGAGGTACAGAGATGAGATGAGCCTGTTAGAGACAGACACAAGACAGAGCAAAATAAAGAAATATAAAAATGAATGACAAAGTTACGTACATGTGTAACAATACATTTATTCATGGGAATAGAAAACAAGAAGAAAGAAAGGCTAAATATTTAGAAAATGTTGATTAGGTCAGCTATACTTCAAAAACATGAAAGTATGCACACAATTAAAGTTGGAGAAAAACTGGTATGCCTGAAAATAATTAATGTAAGATAAGAAATAACAAATTTAAACACATCATACTAGAAATATTTTTGCTGTTAAGACTTAGTCTTGAGATTCCAAAACTCAGTAGCAACAATACAGTCTCTCAACAGACCCACCAGCTGTGTCAACAATGTCATCCTGATTTTTTTTTGGAACAATGGAAAACACCTTTATTATATAATGTTTAATTCTATCATCTACATGAGTTTTTAAATGTTTTCTTTCAAGTAATTCTAAGAATTATTATTTGAGCTTTCTTTTCTTCAAGATAAAACATTATAAGGAATACTTTTTAAACTCTTGATATCTTATTTATGAGACCACAGTATTTAAAAAATAAGACAGCATATAAATATCTAAACACACATAAAACATTGTACATCTGAAAATAAAAAAGTACCGCATTTGTAAAAAGACGCAATTATAAAGCCATAAAACTGATTTTCAAAAGCCATAAATAAAAATCATTCACAATACAGAAGTGTACATTACTTTAAGGGCTAAAATCTATGCAGGCCTAAAGAGTCAAGTCATCCCATCCTTCCAAATCTAAATGTTCTCCAGTAACCTGTAGTTATGAAAGTAAGTCAGAGACCTTCTGCTCTGTAACTCCTTTTAAGATCCTAAATAAAAGGGACAACTGGAAAGTACTCAGAATAGGTGAGAGAAAAGATATGTGAAGGAAAAGAAATAGAGTTAGAATTATTACTAAAGGAAACAGTGGAATGAAGACACCCTACACCTAAGGAAACTGAGTCTTAAGTTATTTTTTTAATGTAAAGGTTATCAAAAGTATAATAATATTTTAGAATAGACTTGTAAGCAAAAGTCTCAAATAAAATTGAATGTATGACCTAAATGATGAATACAAATACTGGTATATCTTGCTTTCTAGATCATTAAAAACAAAAGTCTTATTTTTATTTTAGAAAGTCCTTCTAGTTTCAAGAAATTATTCAAATATTCTTGATATATTTAAGTAGTTTCCACAACATCCTTTTCAGAGTTCTAATGTTAAAGAAGATATGATTTTTCTATTATTTTTTTGCTGTTGCTTTGCCAAATGTAGCTATCACTTTTTATTGAAACATCAGAATCAGGCACTTAATTCTCACAGTTTTGATGCTTAATGAAACGTGAAAGTTAAACACAGCATGGTGGCATTAAAAATGCCTGGTGAATCCATAGCATCCGGCATCTTAGCCCTTAAGAGAATGTGCAGTACACCAAGAAAAAAATTATACAAAGTAGTTAAGCTAGCGTATTTGGAGGAGTGATTGACAAATTATCACAAAGCACTAAAAATGTAATAAACAAAATAGTGCAGATGGAGGAGAGAAGCAAGAAAATCACTATCTTGTAAATCTAATCTATAAAATGGGAAAGAACCCCATTTGGTCTTCAGATTGAAATATCTGAATGTTTAACCCTTGGGACTACTACCAAGGTAGCATGTTCAAGGAACAGGTCAACTAAGGCAGTAGAAACTTTATTCTATATGACTCTTTTAGAGTTCTGTATATAAGCATCAGTTTGTTTTCTGAGGGAATTTCAATTGTTTCATTTCTAAAGTAAAAGGTATATTAAACAAGAGGGGGTTTATTTCCATCCCTATGCTTGGCAAGGAAAATGTTTTCTGTTTTCAAGTCTCTAGAAGATACTCACTCTATTTAATTCCTAATCTATAATCTTAATTTTTAAAACAGGTCAGTTTTTGCCTGATATACTCTACTGAAGAGTTTCTTTTTTTAATAATGGGAATATTATTTTTACCATTTTGGATGTATTGAAATCCTTCTGTATCTCTCTGTACTACTGCACAAAAAGATTAAATCTCTACTGACTATTTTGAAGCAGAATGTCAAATCTATATTTACAGCTATGAATTTTGATTTGTTTGTTTATCTAGAGTTTATCAGTTGTTAGAGTTCATAAGTAGATTGAGAACCTTAGTAATAAAGGTCTTTCACACTTCTTTTCACTTCTGGATAGGAGATTTATTTCTAAATTGGTGAAGTCTATTCACATTTTCAGCATTCTTAACACACATAATTATGCAAAGTGTTTGAGGAAGCAAAACAGAGTCACAAGGAGGTGTTATAAGCCTAGGTTTAGGAAACCACTTCTCCAACAATACTTAATTGGATATATGAATCTTATTAGAAATGTTTCCAAGTTTTTATTACCTTAATGTATGCCTCAAAAGGATCTGTATGTGTTCAGATAAAGGCTGGTTGTACAGATGGTGACAGAATCATTTCAGAACTACTCATATTCTAGTTTTCAGAAAAACTAAGCAATTGCCTGAATAAGACAAAAAGTAGGCTCTCAGAAAAACTCTGGGGACTTCCCTGGTAGCGCAGTGGTTAAGAATCTGTCTGCCAATGCAGGGGACACGGGTTCAAGCCCTGGTCCGGGAAGATCCCACATGCCGCGGAACAGCTAAGCCCCTGCACCACAACTACTGAGCCTGCGCTCTAGAGCCCGCAAGCCACAACTACTGAGCCTTCGTGCCACGACTACTGAGGCCCGCGTGCCTAGAGCCCATGCTCTGCAACAAGAGAAGCCACCGCAATGAGAAGCACGTGCACCGCAAGGAAGAGTAGCCCCCACTCATGGCAACTAGAGAAAGCCCGCGTGCAGCAACGAAGACCCAGTGCGGCCAAAAATAAATTAAATAAATAAATTAAAAAAAAAAAAAAGAAAACCTCTGTATGTATATGTATCTATATGTGGACTTTACGATTTAAAGCTATAATTCTGTCACCTCTTCTTATGTTTAATGAAAGTTTAGAGCTGTAACAAACAGTGTGTCCAGGTCTACATGACATTACAAAAAATAATTCATCCAGTGAATTCAGTACCCTCTTCCCTCCAAAAACATAATGCAATAAAATCATTTGATAGTAAACGTTATCCCCAGTGAAGTTTGAGATATACAGCTAGTTCACAACCCAAAATCCTTGCATCTTTGAATAAACACATAACATTCTCATAGACATGTATTTTATGGTCTGATTTCCAGTAAAGGTAAATGAAATAAAGGCAGAAGTTTATTTTTATAAAATGTGCTTGCATTCATAGAGATTTAGTTAATGAGAATATTTTAATAAGGTCTTTAGAATCACATAGACATAAGTCCATAGTCAAAATTCGTAAATATCTTAATCTGTTTTCTTAATATCATCATATCAAATACATGCTAGTGTTGTAAGCATAATAAAAGTACTATATTTATAATAAGTTTCAGAATATAAAAGCTTCATTTTATCATTTTCATATATAACATATTTTAAAGCAAATTGTGATTTAGAATATGAATATATTTTAAATATATGATGTAATTCAAAGCAAGTTATAAATCCTCAGAATATCCAGTGGGATCTACAAATACAAGTTGGTATATACCGTAAAGCACTCATAACACTTTTATTGAACTTAATATATGCACAACTACAGAGTCTTCAATATAACAACGATTTACACATTCAGTCATTGAAGGTTTTTAAAAAATATCAAATGAGTATTTCAAAAATTATTTAGAACTAGTTCTGTGTTCTGAGACAACAGTACATCTAACCATCATTATTGATTTATTAAAGTATTTATTCTACTTGTATATATTTGATTCAGTAGTATGAAAACTGGTAAAAATTCCCATTAAAGCAGAATCTGAAAAAAACCTCATTTTCATGCATTTGTATATAAAGCATCTCTGAAGCTTTTGAAAATAGGAGTGAAATTACATAAAGTCCATGCTGTCAATACATATGCTTAGTCTATTTGTGGAAATCAGAGTCTTTCTAGTAAAACATTTGAAATTACTTTTCATTAATTTGTATCTTTTAAAACTGGGAACTTTTATAGCTAGCGGAAGTATAACCAATTCATAGCATCCTTATGATAACTTCATTTTCCTTCACAAGACTGATGGAAAGGATGAATGATAAGAGATTTCTAAGCAATTTCCTTAATGTAAAAGATGAAGGGTCAAATGGATGCAAAGAGAGAACAAAATACAGAAGAAAGGATAAAAAACTAGAAACACTGTTTTTGCTTCATGATTGCCAAGAAGTAAGTCATGAATGACTGCTAGAAAACAATGGTTGTTTTCTATCAATTCCTATCAATGGTTGTTTACTATCAAATGATAATGGCTCATCTATGTTGGTGAGCCAAGGTGGTAAGTGCAGACGCCCCATGGACATTGATGGTGTAGTACTGCAAAGAGCGACGAGCCCATGAACTAGAAATCGGGCTTAATATAAGTAGAGACACAAGTAATGCACTAGCTGTTCTTTTCAACTGTAATCTAGAAAGGGATTTGTTGACCATGAGCAACATGAAGCCAATATCTTTTTTTCCACAATCACTAAATGTTGATCATTATTCATTTTAACTAAAAGACCTTACGTCAAAGCATTGCATTACATTCTCAAGCTATGAGACAAAGACTGGAGCCTTATTTGTGATGCAATTGACACTCAGTTTATGTTTGCCACATTTGAGTGTATAACTTCTTATTAGATAAAATTTCCCTTGCATTCTTTCATGAGCCTTTCAGGAAACTTTAAATCTTTGTTAATAAAATTTCTACAGTTTGATGCCTGATAATAAAACAATACATGAATATGAAAAGAAACAATTCTACCACAACAATCTGAATTTCAATAGATCATTTTCAAGTAAAACATATTTTAAAGGACTTTGATATTTCAGACAACTATAATAAACGATAAGAGTACAATAAAGAAATATTTACCATTTTTATCCATGGAATTTGGTTCTGATTGTTTCTTGCCAATATCAGCAAAGGAGCGAACAATGGGAATCCTATTGGTGAGTTTTTTCTGATTCTGGTGGTGATGCTGTTTCATCAGTGCCTCATGGACCCTGTGGCGTACATCATCATTGAGCTGACCTGAGCTCACTTGTTGATCAAGGACCATATCTGAAGAGTGAAGGCAGAAAGAAAATGAGCACAGCTTTCCTGTAATGTTCCAGTAGTGAACCACTGAGTCCAAATATGCACACCCTAGATAATATTATTCCTCTTAAAATAGGAATGAATTCCTTTAAAAAATCTCTAAGTATGGTCTTAGAAACAGAAGTTTGTCTTTCTTTGTAGAAATGCTACACAAGAAAGATTTGGGAAAATAAACCATTCATTTTTAAATATGTAATGATCTTAAGGAGTTTTATTTTTCAAACAGGAATAGTTGTATCGAGAACAAAGTGCTTTATGTTCTCCATTATTCACACTGACGAGAGGGAATAGTATCAGGAGTAATATAAATATGATTAGCATGTTTAAAATTAAAAAGTCTCATACATATATTTTAATATGGTTTTCCTCCCTTTTTCTAGTAGAGAATAATTTCCATGTTTCTTCCTTAGGTCCATCGGTTAAAATCTGATGCAAGGAGGCTTAGGCAACTACCTAGCTGGTTGCATTTGGAGAGTAAACAATTCTTTCACATTAATATAAAGTCAGTCCTCTCAAACCTTCCTTGATAATGTGTTTATATTTTAGAAAACCTTCTATACCCATAAAACAAAGAATAAAAGGTGAGATTTCAGAAGGCTATAACTAAGCAGATTGATATTTACCATATGTGTCAGAAATGCCTAGAAAATGAGTAGATGAGTTCTTGGTAATACAAAGATCACCTCAATAAACCTCAGTGTAATTAATCTGCTTTCATATGATCAAATATTAACTCTATTTGATTTTCTGAGGTGCTAATTCCTTATGTAAAGCAGATTACAATGCATTTTCTCCCGCTGCCCCACTGAGTACACTGAAGATTTGAAAATTAGCAGAATCATCCTTTCCAAATAATGTTTTCCTTCAGTGTGAAAAGGAAACGACTGGGGAAACAGACTTGGATCACTGTCCCACATTCCAGCTGTGTGGCCTTGTAAAGTTGAATAGTCGCAGTGTCCTTATTTCTAAGACAGAGGTAATAGCTATCTCATAACAGCATTGTTGCCAGGACATAAGGCACCTAATGCACTGATTGGAATATTGAGGCCCTCAGTAAATATTTCCCAGTACAAGATTTTCTTTGCGATTTCCTTTAAGTAGGTTATGGGCTCATGGTTTAAATTTTTTGCTGGTTTTAAATCATTTATCTGTATTTTATAATAGTGTATCAAGCAGAGGCAAAGTTGGATTTATCAATAACAGAAAACCCAAATCAAACTATCTAAAACAACAAATTTCACTGGCTTACCTAACAGAAAAATCAAAGTTAGGTTGGATTTAACTCCATTTCTCTGTGATTTTGTCAGCTTCCCCCTCCTCGAGGTGTGAGCTTTAACCTCAGGCTATTTTCTTTATGGTCATAAGGTGGGTGCCAGCAGCAACAAGGAGATACACATCTTTGTTCATATCAGAGATTCTTTGCCTTTTTGTGACTTTTTCTTAAAAGAAAAGTCCTTTTTCCCCTACCCAGGAAAAATTCTAAGCTCAACTGACATAGTCCTGTCCATGCTGAGCCAATCACTGACAAAGAAGATGGGATCCCCAGTTGGCTTAGACTAATCAAGAACTGCCCTTCACTGTGGAGTCATTTCTCTAAACCAGAGGTAGACAAACCTTTTGTGTAATGGGCCAGATAATAAATATTTTAGGCTTTGCAGGCCATACAATCTCTGCCACAACTACTCAACTCCATTTTTATAGCATGAAAGTAGCCATAGACAACATGTACACAAATTACCATAATTGTGTTTCAATAAAACTTTTTTATGGACACTAAAATTAGAATTTCACATAATTTTCATGTTGCAAAATATTGATTTTCTTTTTATTATTTTTCAGTCATATAAAATATAATAACCATTCTTAGCTCACATGCCTAACAAAATCAGGCAGTGGCCATATTTGCATATAGAGCATAATTTGCCAACTTTGTTCTATCACTTGGCTGTTTACAATGGAAAGAGGTAGAATGAATGTCTGGGAGTCAGCCATAATGTCCACTATAATTACCTCCAAAGTCTCTTCCAGTTCTGAAAATGTATGATAGTATAGAATATTTAAACTTATATCTCAGTTTTTTTGAGATCAGTAGTTATAAAACCCTTGGATTAATTTGAAATAAAGGAAATGATAAATTGTCCACATACATGACTTTACACTGCAACCTTGCTAAGATGGAAAAATGTATATAAAATATGTATTATATATTTCATGATAGGAGCTGTAAAGTAGATTATTCAGACACCAAAGGGGTACCATCATGCAGCAGTTTCATCTGTAAACCATGATATGTATCCCCAGTTCAATATTCTAATCAGAATAAAAATTAATCATGTAATAAAACATGCACATGGTTATAGTTTTCATTCTTATCAAAGCACATCTTTCCAGGCCTAAGCACTATGAAAAATAAGTCACTAGCTTCAAAGTTTTTCAGAGATAACGTCTTTATATAAAACAGTTACATAAGATAAATAGAAAAGAACACTCGTCTGCTCATTAGTTGCAGAAATACATAGCAAACTCCTCTAAGGTATAACATGACCAACCAATGTCTTAATGAACTGGAAAAGTTAATCAACTTGCTTAAGAATATAACTTATGCTAAGGTGAAATTTAAGTATCAAAGCAAGTGTGATTCACTAATCACTTACATTGTGCTCTTCACCACTATAATATATATTAGTATTAACCTTGAAAAGTAAGAAAGGATAATGGGCCATAATGGCTTTAGGCCCAGAGTCAAGACCAACAATCTCAGCAGGCTATGATGCCTAAATAATACAGTCCAGCCTGCCAAAGCTCAATGCCAGGATCTGGATGATAAGAGAAGAAGCAAGAAGAAAAGGGATAAATTGGTCACAGTCTTCTAGCACTAAACAGGCTCCAGAAAAACTAGCAGTATTTGTGTAGAAAAACCTCAGAAAGTGAAAAAATACTTTTCATCTTAATCAGGCAACTATTTTGTCATGATCAATCCATTTGACTATTGAATGAAAGCCTCTAGAGACCATGAGATTTTACAGACTCTATATAAATCTCTGCTTCTTTAAAGATGATCGTATAATTGCTTTGTCTTAAAAATCCATTGTCTTCAAAGATGCTGGGGGAGAAGTGGGCAATAGGGGGTTCTAAATTTTACAGTTTGGTTGACACTACTAACAGGAGTGTATGTAATAAAAATGTAAATTACCATAAGAAAACTTACTTTCCAGACCAAGGATGGTAATAGCATAGGCATTAAAATATATATATATGGCTATTAACATACTCCCAAATCTGCAGATTATATTCAGTGGAGCAAACTGTGGATTTTTCCTTTGATGAAAGATTTTAAACAGCAAGATCTGTTTTAATGAGTTGAGAACTATGATTGTTAATCTGTCCATGGTACTAACTTTGGTTTGGTTTTAATATCTTACCCTCATTGACAGCAATAGGTTAAAGTAGACACACTACAGAGGTAATATTTCCATTATTAATCTTTACAGTGCTGAATTTAAGAGATTAACATAAACCGTAAAATTTCCTATAATTTATATGAATATAATTGAGAAGCATTTTTAATACAATTAATCTCCATATCAGAATAAATCAGGATAAGAAAATATATCTGGAGAATTTTGGATTTGAAAAGTTAAGTAATATTTTGAAGGAAGAAGTTTAAATTTATTCTGAATTCCTTAAAACATTGGGAAATAGACACTTTTAAATTAACTTTATCCAAAAGAAAATCCTACTTTAATTACACCAGAAATTCTTGACAGACCTGCCAGATACAAATGGGATTTTCTCCTGCTAAGTCTACAAAAATCTCTTTAAAGAATTATTTAAGAGTCTATTAAAAACATATCAGAACATTGATATAAAAATCCTTGACCATTCTAAAACAATATCTGGGTCATATTCCTCTACTAGGAAATGTCTAGAAAACATTAAGCTGCAGAGCCTGTGCATTTGCAAAGGACTAGGGCTTAGAGCCCTTAAAGATAAACTATTATATCTAGCTTTTGCAAAACAGAAACTAGCGACTAATACATTAGTAACTGCCTAACATATAGAAAAGTATGATAAATAAGAGGTGAAGAAAAAGTTCCAAATCTTAAAGTTAATCACTATGGTCCCAAATTATCATGAAATAGAAAAAAACAAAATTTATGATTATAGATTAATCAAAAGAAATTATTCCCATCTCTGCAAGTGTTACCTGTAATGTATCACTTTCTATTTATCTATTTATAAAATGTAGGAAATAGTCTCTTCCCTACCTCATAAGGTTTCTGTGATAATAAAATATAGTAATGGATGTGAAAATACAAAGTTAGAAGTCTTCAAAATGTAAAACATTTACTACAAACTTCGTAATACAGCTAAATTGTCACAAAGTAAAAATATCAATAAGTAAACAATAAAAATAATTACAAGCTATCAGAGAAAATTTATTAATGAGATTTTATTGAGGGCAGAAATAAATACCTTTGGATTAAATACACCAAATTAAAATTACTCAAAGAGAGAGAATCTCTTCTCATTAATGATTGAAAAGGAACCTAAGGAAACAACGATCAACACAGGTACTTGTAATCCTATTTTTCTACGTGGTGTTAACTCTAAACTACTGACCTTTTCTGAATGGCAGTTTACACTGTTGTACACTGAAAATGGGACATTAAAAAAGTTGGTCTACTTTGGAGGCAGAAAAATACAGACTAATTAGAAGAGAAGAAAGAATACTAAAAACCTATTTGGGATATTGAGACTTCCACTGAACTACTTTCATTTGTAAGAATAGACTTAGAAAATGTAATTTGCTTTAAAAAGCTAGATTCAACAGAGCTAACAACCTTTACATATTCTACAGTTGAGCTTGGGGAAGAGGGCAGGTTTAGGGAAAGGAAGCATAAGTTTAGACAACAAAACCAAGCTAAAGTGATAAACAACAGAGTTTTAGTCAAATTATAACAGGAGAATATTTCCTGGTAGAAATAAATTCCTAAAGAAAGCATTAGAAATTACATGTTTTAAGAAATTTAAAGCCTGGTAAAACTATGAAGAGAATTTTCTGAGGCTAATTTTGCCTGGTTGAGGAATTTGACAGCTTCATTACATACAGCCAATCCAAAACTCATTTGAATTAATCCATTTTCAAAGGTAATGCCATCACTGACATAAGTAGCAGAAATAAACTCCTTATTTTGGGCAAGACCTTTAACCTTCTGAGTCACTTTATTTATGAAGGATAACAATAATAATACTAAGCCCCAAGTTTGTTTTGAATATCAAAAAGATAGTTGTAGAATTACTAAAAAGAGCTTCCTAAACTGCAAAGTACTAGGAAGAACCCAGCCATTTCATTCATAATTAAAACATAAATATTTTTATTGGGTATCAGCAATACCCCATAACGTAAAGCTAGGAAATTGAATTGGATGGCTACTATACCAGCGTTCTCAGGAAGTTTGCTAATTTCCATGTTAGGCTCTAGTTCTGTATTTAAAGTGTAATCTCTTTATAAGTGTTGTATGAAACTGAGGGGAGGAAAGCTCATCTTTCCTGTTTCTTTTGTGTGTGTTTTTTTTTGTTTGTGCTTAATATTGTGAGCCAAAATATCTCTCCATGCTTACTTTTTTTTTCACACATATTGCAATGTATGTATGCCTATCAGCACCAACAGCCAAATAAATAATTTTAAAGGAATTAACAACAACCACTTCAAGCCATCTCTTTCTTCAGACAGTAGTTGTAGTGTAATAGAAGGAACATGGAGCTTAAAGTCAGAGGCCCTTAAATGGAACTGGAACCATGAAAGTTTCAGAATTTCTATTTTCTTATTGAAATATGGGAATGCACTTACTTTATGAGGTTATTCTGAAGATTAAATTAGATACATTATTTTTCTAATACAATATTTTCTCGTTTACGTGATCCAAAAACACACAGAGTGTTTTGGGTTTTTTTCCCATCTCTACAATATAATTAAGACACTGAAGTCTCTCTGAAGTCTTTCTACTCCACAAATAAATTCCACATGGAACTGCTTTTATGTTTTTCTGAACTAGGAATTTTTAAAACTGCCTGAGTCCTAGCTTTGTTTTTATTTTTAAAAATCTCCAGTAACCATTTCGTTTATACCCTTTCAAAACTCATTTCTGTGTTTTTTTTGTATTATTTTGTTTTTACTAAAATGTTTGTCTTCCAGCTGAAAAGATATAGGAGTTCTTTGCTTTTATTTGCAGAGTAACAGTAAGATGCTTCCTAAATATAACTGCTTGTGTGATATAGCCATAATAGACTTCTAGTACAAATCATTCATCCCAGACGCAAGCCATAGTTTCAATTATAAACTAATGTAAACTTCATCACTTGGCCTCCTCTGGAATTCAAGATTTTTAATTCAGTTTAAAATAAATGGCCATACCTTTCTGTTCTATCCTAAGCTAACATTTTTCCTAATTACTGAAACTTTTTCATTTGGCTATTTCATGTATTTGAATATTGAAAAAAATCAATCTCTAGCTTTATGGATTTTTCCTTCAATTTTCTAATGGTGACAGTCTAATTACATATGATGATGAAAAACAATATATGCTAAATGGAAACCAAGGTATATAGATTCTTGTTCTAGACTTGCCACTGGCATGTTAGACCATATTTCTTTGAGATTCAACTTCTTTTATCTTAAATGAGGTGGTAAAACAAAGTTATTTTTGAGGTCTCATACACTGATCATGAGAATTACTTTCCTAAAGGTCACACGTGTATAGAATTATAAGAAAAAGGGAATTAAAAAAATCAGCTGTACCCATAAGTGTGAAATAGACTAAGGAGAAAAAAGGATGTACCTGCAATTTCTTCTAAAGTGTTGGCATGCATGTCCAGCAACACAGTTCCATTCAGAATACAACTTCTCAACTCAAACAAGCTGTGCAGTGAAAGAGTAGCCACATAAGGCTTGCTCCACCTTTCCCCTCCATCTTCCACATCTTCTTCAAACTTCAACCACCTATTCAAATAAATTTTATAATTTTTTAAAATTTGTAACATGTTTTTATTTCACCACTACCCTGCTATAAAAGTATTCTTAAAACAAGACACATTAAAAGAAGGCCATTCCAAGATGAAAAAAAAAGAAAGGGGGGTGAATTCTAGCCATAAGTATAAAACAAATGATTTTACTACCGTAAAGACACTGATATTTATGGCAAAAATATTTCCATAGAACATGCATTGCATTCACTTTAAGAGATCTCCCTTCAGGCATTAAGTTACCTAATTTTGAATTTTTCCCAAGTTACAAATAAATATTATTATCAGCACATTGAATATTACATTGTAGATGAATGAACCTTTATCCCAACAATAAAAGGTAGAAGTATAAAGCTATTCACATTACTTCTTGGTTTCAAGGATTTCAGAAGTAAGTAAAAGCCAGCCCAAGTCATCTGGTTTATTTCATTTTAATTCCATTTAACAAACATACTTTCTGTCATTGAAAGATACGTTTAAAACAAACAAAAACTCAGTTTTTTAATTAATCTTTCTAGCACTGAAAAAATATATCAATATAAACGTTTAGTCAGTGGTCACAGGGAATCTGTTGTAGAACTAATAAAGAGAGTACACTACATGGAAAGATAACGGTGGTTAAAAAATGCAAAAGAAAATGAGAGAGTACTCATTTTTCTTTTAGTGGGAGGTCTTAAAACAATATTTGAATCTCTTGACAATTCTGCCCTTTGATTTTTAGGGAAGCTAGTATAATTTGGGGACTATTCCGTAGGAAAAATACTTATTAGGCCTGTTTGAATGAAATCTAGTGATTGTAGTCACTTCCTAGGGACTAAATCTATGAGAACTGAGCTCAGCCCCCATTCCCTGAGTGTTCCTGCCAGGGCCAGAGAATAGAAGAACCTTGATAACACGGTGCCAAATGGGAGACCACTGCCTTCTTGGAGTGAAATGAGTAGTAATATCTGAGATTGTTTCTAACTAAGATAAATGGAAGGGATAAAGAGAAATCGATGATTTTACTGCTCTGGCACTAGCACTAAATATCTTATTCTTTTAGGGACTTGCTTTTTAATCTTAGTAGATAACCATATTAATTCCACCATTTCTAATGAAGCCTAGCCTAAATGCCTCTCCTCTCTCCGTCCCCCACCATTTTCCTCATATTTTCTCTCTTTGTCACTTTTGCGCTAACTTCCTCTCTCCATGCAATATCACTCAAACTTCCTATCTATATGATATTTTATTGCTGTTTCGTGTAATCAAATGATCCAACTCCAACTCCAACAGAGGACATCTTGTATAGTTAAGAACCAGTGTATCGGCCAGCTAAAAAAACTAAGCAAAAGGGCTAGTCAGAAAGATTTGTGTGTAGAGTTCCAAGAACGATAAAGACAGCTATGGATCTGTCTTCAGAGTTCAAGGATGAAAACGTCAGGAAGTAAAAAGGAAACTGGTAGGGAAGAACAGTTATGCCTGCCAAAAATTTACAGTCCTATGTTTATGCCTATCATAAGTTTAGAGAATGCTTGAAGATTGAAAAAACTAATATTTAAGCACAAATCACTGACAGTATCTCTTCAAATGGTGACAATTTTATAGAGTATTTTTGTCTACACAGTTGGGAATTTTTTCATATTAGTGAATCTTAACGATTTTCAGCCCTTTACAGGGCCATAATGCATCACAGATCATGGGATGGTCATTAATACTGCTCACCAACTATAACTAGTTCTCCCTCTCTTCTTAGTAAAGAGTAGGATATCACTACCTGGCTTTCTTTTAACTGGGTGAGGCCACTGTTGACAAAGAATTGTGAGCAGAAATTCTCTGTGCCACTTCCAGACTGGAGTTTTTCAATGCTAGGATGAGACCCTCTGGAGCTCTTTTTCCCTCTGTGGCCACCAGCTATGTTCAAGGTGTAGGCAGTTCTATCATCCAGAGTCTCCGAGTAACGACTAGTGCAGTGGTGCAGAGCTTCTACTGATTCACGATGGACATGTATCATGAACCATAAATAAACCTTTGTGATTTTAAGCTTTTGAAATTACAGGATATTTTTTCTAGCACAATTTAGCCTATCCTAACTGATACAAATTTTAGCAATTCATACCAGCATCAAGTTCCTAATTAGAATTAATGGTGAGAGTGAATATACTTTTGATAAATATAATAATCTGGTATTTCTTGCCAGGTATAAAAGTAAGGACATGGTAACGTGAATGTCAATATCTCCAAGGATCAACCTCTTGACAGACATTTTGAAATGGGATAGTACTGTGGAAAGTGTATTGGACTAGTTGGGAATAAAAAGAAATCTAGGTTTGGGGCCCTACTCTATATCTAAATTGCTGTGTGACCAAGGGAAAGTCTTTCAACTTCTCTGGGCCACAGTTTTCTCATCTGTAAAATGATGAGACAAATTCAACACATTCAAAACTTGTCCAGGATCACCTAGTCACTAACCTTGTCAAACCAGATCAACTCCAACTGTTCTTGTTTTTCTCCAGAGTCTGTGCCCATTTTTTACCATAATACAATTACTTCAGTTGGATTTATGGACTTTTTTAGCTAAGATATCTTATGCTAAAGCCTATAGTGAAAACAACAGATTTAACATTTAATTTTCCTTCTTGTCTGGAACAAATCTCAAGTTGAAAAATGTTCTGTGCTCTCTCCCTCTCATCTTATGTTATCCACAGAAGGTGTACCAAGAGAGTGGATACAACTTTTATTAAATCTTCTGTCACCTTATATACTACTCACATATGACGTGGTTTTTCAGACAAAAAGAATAAAAGAAGGGAGTCTTTACAGCATCACTTATGCTGGTGTTATTTTGACTGAAGAACCTTGTTAGATTTGAAATCTAGTTTCCAGTCTGTTGTGTGGTAAAGAAGAATTAGGGTCATAAAAGGGTGTAATTTTGTTTGGGGGACTATAGATTTCTCTTTTCTGGAGCTCTGGTACTTTCTGTCATCTTTCTATACAGAATTGCTACTAAAATGTTGTATTTAAAATTTTCACTCAAGGAATCCTGAAAAGAGTGTTGATACATTACTAAAAAAACATATTGTTTCTTAATTACTTAAGTATAAATCTATAGACTGACCCATACAATAATATTGTTTGTAAGTTGTAATAACGCTAATAATAAATTCATTTTTAAATATCCATGGGCTTCTTGATCTATGCAAAATGATCCAACCCCTTCTTCTAAGGGGATTTATAGTTAAATTTTACTTCCAGATAACAGTGAAAATAATTAAATAAGTAAAGAAGCATCTACATCATTTTATCTTGGTTCCTTTGAAAGGGAATATTTAGATTAAGAATCTTGAGAAGATATGGGGGGGGGGTGTACGTGTGTTTGTGTGTGTGTAAAAACCACCACCATAATCAAGATACAAAACTGTTCCATCACCACAAATGAGCTTCCTTTATATTCCCAATCTTCACCCTGTTTCTTTCCCCAGGTAATCATTAATCTGTTCTTCATCACTATAGTTTTGTCATTTTGAGGATGTTATGTAAATGGAATCATATAGTTTGCAACTTTTTGAGATAGACATTTTTTCACTAAAACACAATGCCCTTGAGATCCATCCAAGTTGTTGTATATATCAATAGTTTGTTCCTTTTTATTGTTGAAAAGTATTCCACTGTATGGATGTACCAAAGTTTATTTAACCATTCACCCACTGAAGGATATCTGAGTTGTTTATAGGTTTTTGTGATTACAAATGAAGCTGCTATGAACATTCATGTAGAGGTTTTGTGTGAAAATAAGTTTTCATTTCTCTAGGATAAATGCCCAAGACTGTGATTGCTGAGTCATATTTACTAATAATGCATGCTTAGTTTTATAAGAAACTATCAAACTGTTTTCTAGAGCAGTGCTACCATTTTACATTCACACCAGCAATAGCTGAGAGATCCAGTGTCTCTATATCTTCACCAGCATTTGCTATTGTGACTTTTTTTTTTTACTTTAGTTATTCTATTAGGTGTGCAGTGGTATCTCATAGGGGTTTTAATTTACATTTCCCTAATGACTAATGATGTTGAACACCATTTTATGTGAACACCTTTTTTTGGCCCATTTTTCCAATTGATTTGTTTTCATACTGTTGAACATTTAGAGTTCTTTACATATTCTAGATATAATATTTTTGTCAAATATATGGTTTCCGAATATTTTCTCCCTGTCTGTAGTTTGTCTTCATCCTCTAACAGGATTTTTCACAGCAAAAAGTTTTTAATTCTGGTGAAGTCCAATTTAAGAATATTTTCTTTTCTTCTTTCATTCAAAAGATTGTGCTTTTGGTATCATGCCTAAAAACTCATCTTCTAGCCCTAGGTCCTGAAGATTTTCTCTTATGTTTTCTCTAACATTTGTATAGCTTTATGCTTTACATTTAGATTTATGATTAATTTTGAATTAATTTTTGTATACACTGTGAAGTTTAGATTGAAGTTAATATTTTTTACCTCTATGTAGATCTCTAATTGTTCCAGTACCATTTGTTGAAAAGACAATTCTTCCTTCACCTTTGTCAAAAATCAGTTAGCTGCACTTGGGTTAGTTTTTCTTAGTTCTCTATTCTGTTCCATCAAACTACTTGTCTATCTGAGAAGACATTTTAAAAACAAAAACTCCTTCCTTTAGAATAATTTCTTTCAAACTGGGGGCTTGATCTTTTAGACCAAGAATGGAGACTCTTGTGAGTTCCAAGCAGTTTGGATGGCCAAATATAAGTTATATGCATGGATGGTTTGATATAAGCATAGGTTTTATGAGTATTACAGGAGGAAACATAAGATACTTTCCATAAAAAGGAACCCACAAGTTACAAATACCAAGTTACTAAACATTTAAAGATTCAGTGTTTTATGCCAACTCCAGAATGATGCCAAAAGCTTTAAAAGATATTTAAATGAATATATTTTAAAGATACATAAGTATATCTCTCTTTTCTGTTTTTCATTCCATTTCATACTCCAAAGATAGAAATTAGCAGGTCTAAGAACACACCAAATCCTGTTTTAAGATTTGTAGTCACTGAATATACCGTCAGTTACAAAATGCCTGGTTGCAGTTAATGACCTAAAGTGCTGCAATTTATTCCAGTTTTCAAATAAACTCAGCTGACATTTGTTTGAATAGCAAACCAAAGCAAACAAGAGTCTCACAGGCATGAATGAGATGTGACGGACAATGAAAAAAAAAAGAAATTGTAGGCCAACTGCATGACATTTTCTATGGGGGAGGGGTGGATTTAAACTCTGTTGAGATTATTTTCATTTCCTTCAGTATGTCTGTGTCTGTTTTCATCCATAATTAACACACTGGAATCTCTTTCTACTAAGCAGCAACAACATAAAATAGGTGTTTCCTGAATTCTTTGAGGATTAAGTTGATGATAATCTCCTCTACAATATTAGAAAATCTCCTCTACTCATATTAGAAATCTACAAAATAAAATTCTTCTGCAAATTAGAGATAGATGATTTCTATAGAATTTAACTCTTTCTGTTTATTTTATTCTCACTAATTTAGTTTAACTTTTCTAATAATTTTTATTCTCTGATTCTACCCAAAAAGGGAGTAAAGGAGTTACCATATCATCCAAAATGATAGTCTTGGGGGAAGTCATGAATTCTCAAGAGAAAACATCCTTTTTGGGTAGAGTTAAGGATATGGAGGGTGAAGGGGGAACATGGTTAGAGTGGGGGCTGGAGATTAACATATGTAATCATAAAGTACCTATTTCAAGAGGAAAGGGGTATTAAAATGTATCCGCACTTAGAGTTTATCGACATTAGCTGTTCTTAATTCATATTATTTTCACATCTCACATTGCACTGAAAAATCCTGATGACTTGACCCTTTACCAATTTTAAATATCAAATACCTTCACATCATCAATAAAATTGTTTTGATGTAAAAATTTTTTCCACATTACCAAGTATGTATCAGAGGCCTAACTGCTATCCCTTTCTTTGCCTCTGCTGAGCTCATTTGTGGGAAGCATTTTTAAAGGGCAACCACAGTGAGTCAAGCATGTTGTCTCCACAACTGCACAGCTGTGGTATCTTTGGGTATTTTTCTATTAATAACATTATATGTTATTTATAAGCAGGACATTGTAATTGTGTTGATTTCATTAGCTCTGTCATATGGCTTCCTCTAGGGTTTTTTAAAAGGGAACAGCTGGTTTTCACAAACATTTATTAAATAATTATTATTCAAAAATTTAGCTTCAAAACCTAAAACTTTGCTTAAGTTTTACTTGGCAACAACAGTGGGCATGAATTATTCAAGATGTGATATGTGGCAGGTGCAATGTGCTGATAAAATATCCTTTTTATTTCTATTATTAGGGTAGAAAATTATTAATCCCCCTGGAATACTAATCAAAAGAAAGAAGTACTTCAAATGGTTATGATTTATTAGAATTAAATTGTATTTGAAAAATCAGATGGAGTCATGAATTAACTAAACTTAGTTTTGTTAGATGAACTAGGGCATCAAGAACAAAATTACTTCCACCACTTTAAAACTTACTCCATTTCTTTTTTTTTTTTTTCTCGGTACGCGGGCCTCTCACTGTTGTGGCCTCTTCCGTTGCGGAGCACAGGCTCCAGACGCGCAGGCTCAGCGGTCATGGCTCACGGGCCCAGCCCCTCCGCGTCATGTGGGATCTTCCCGGACCGGGGCACGAACCTGCGTCCCCTGCATCGGCAGGCGGACTCTCAACCACGGCGCCACCAGGGAAGCCCCCTACTCCATTTCTAAGTCCTCAGTAAACACGTTCTGTTCTTCCCTGACGTGTTGTGTCTCAGCCAAAATTCATCTACTCTCCTCTTCAATGTCTGTTACTATTTTGTTTGTTCATCAGATGTCTCCCGAACCTCAAATACCTGCACCGTGCATAAGGTTCCAGAAGCAGGGCTAAGAACACAGGTCCTATCTAACAACATTAGAGAATATTAATAAGTAACTGGGTCATCTCTCTCATTCTTTATAAATAAACAGCAACATATTTTGATGGCTTAGGATAAACATGTTGTTCAAGTTAATCCATTAGAGCATGATAAAATTCTACCTGCTTAATTGTGACAAGAAAAGAGTTAGATTCTAGCATTGCTCTGCTATCTCCTAGCTTGATGAGAGTGGGAAAGTTACAAGGAAGTTACTGCTTAAAAGGAATAGATCACCATTTGATCTGGAAGGTGAAAAATCACCAACCATTTTCATAATAAGGGAGTTAATCCTGTCAAAACGCATATTCCAATCTTACTTCTCAGCTCTATTCTGAGGGATGAGAGTGAAGAAAGAAATATAAAAGAAATGCTTCCAAAAAGTACTTCTCAGCAATTGATTAAAGAGATTCTAACCAGAGCTGTATAGTCATCGTAACCACCGGATCTCCTTCCTTCAAGTCAGCCAGGAACACCTGTTTCTTAGAACCAGCTGAAGACGGATGCCTCTAGCCTTAAACAGGGAGGTTTGCACTTCAAATTCCTTATCAACAACTCTTTAATCATGAAAGAGCAAAACGTATAACACTAATTGGTGGAGAATATTATCATATATTGTTTTTCTGTCATCAAAGAAGATGAGCACACATATTATATCCTTGAAAATAATACTTGGTTTTTGATGCAGTTGGAAGAAAAAAATTAGGTAGATGGTTCTTAATCTCAAAATTTGCCAGGTCATATAAAAACTGTTTCAAATTTAGTTCTATATTTAAAATATTATAATAGCATCAGAAAGAATTTAATTTATGTAGTTTTTTCATTAAAAAAGGTAATTCACACAGAAAAACATACCACCAGTTTAAGGCATTAAAAAACACAAGTAAAAAAATGAATGACTTGAAATAAAACAGGTAAAGGCAATGAACAGTTAGTTCTCAGGAAAAAAATAAAAACATATGAAAAAATGTTCAATCTCACTAATAATTAGAGAAATACAAATTAAAGCACTGAGATTTATTTTGCATCTACAAAATTAGCCAAAATTTTTACAAGTTTGATGATTTTGTGTGGCAAAGGTTTGGGGGAAATAAGCATTCTCATACATTGTTGAGGGAAGTATAAATTACCAAAACATTTTATGAAGGCAATTTTGCAATATCTATAAAAGTAAAAAAAAGTTTGCTCTCTTTGACACATAAATTCCACTGCTAAAAATTCACCCTACATGAATACCTACAAAATAATCCCAAAATATATGTGTAAATGATTATTGCAGCAATGTTTACAGCAAAAAAAACCACAAAGCAATCTAAATCCCTATCAAGACTGGCTAAATAAATGAAAGTTCATCCATAACTAAATGTGATGCAGTCATTAAAGAGATTAAAAAGATTGAGTAATCTGTATTGATAATATGGAAAATGATCCAAATATATTAAATGAAAAAAGCAAGGCATGAACGCGGTATATAATACCTCTTATGTAAATATAAAAAGGGCATACATTTACATGCAGATCTAGGCATTAAAATTTTTATGAAAAGATGTACAAGAAGCAATTAATAGTGATTACCTTTGAGGAGAAGTACTATGAACAAGAGTAGAGCCATGTTCTTGCTTTTTTACCTTTCTATGATTTTTGAATTTTAAATATCAGCAGTTAATTTTTTTAATGTTAACAGAGATGAACTAGGTGAAAGCCATTTTTATCTTCTTCTATTTACTTCTAGTATATTTTAAATAAAAGAGAGCTACAAAGACCACTTAAATTATATCAAACAAGAATTAACCAAGCCAGTATTAGTTATAATATTATCATGATTGAGCATTTAATTCCACAGTACCTCTGGCTAGAGTTAAGGCAATGATTAAATGCTAGACCTGAGACTCTATTCCTAAGGTCTACTGAATCTACATTTCAACAAGATCCCTGGTGATATGTATTCACATTAAAATTTCGGAAGCAGCAGGTAAAAGACAATCCTAGGCATGCCCACAGTTCCTAGTGCACACCTGTATCACAGCATTCATTATACAGTACTTACAACTTTGTTTACTTATCTAAATCCCGCATTAGAGGTGAGGTTGTTAAAAGCAAGATCTAAGGTGTTTTTTTCTTTTTCTTTTTTTCTTGTTTTTGGTGTGGCTTGAGGGATCTTAGTTCCTCAGCCAGGGATTGAACTCGGGCTCTCGACAGTGAAAGCACAGTCCTAACCACTGGACTGCCAGGGAACTCCCTAAGACTTTTGTTGTTGTTGTTCTATATCCATTGCACCTGGCACACAATAGACCATAAATGTTTGTTAAATAAATGAGTAAATAAGTAAGAAAAGATGACAGCAATTCATCAATTACATGGCAATATGGAAATATTAATTACAAATGACAGAAAAAGTAATTTCTTAAAAATTATTTTTAAAAACCACTATGTTTAAATGTATACATATCCTAGAAACACATTACAAAATATTTTTACCCTCAACAAATAGTAAATAAATTCAGGACTCCAACTAAAGTCTCTTATAATGTTTGCCCTTTCTTTTAAAAAGTCCCATATAATATCACCAGTTGGGGCACAACCTAGCAGTTGAAAAGATAGAAATAAATTACTGTTAGATATCTACTGTTTTCCTGATGACACGCAAATTATGCTACTGTTTAGGACTGCGGCTGCTGCTGGTTCTGCATCACTGTTTACTATAATTACAGCCTTCAGGTTTCATCCTGACCCATATCCCATTATAGGATACACCCAGGCCAGATGAGCAATTTCAGAAAGCAGCAGCACTGATGGATGTTTGCAAAATTGTGGCATTAGATATCTCTCTTTCTAATAGCATGAAAATTCTTTAGTATACCCTCATCCTTCAACAAAAAAAATCCTCACCTGGCTGTTTCTCGCCATTCAGCATCCTCACCTTCACGCCAGCAGATCTCATCCAGTTCCGTAAAAAGGTCATGAGGAATGTGTTCCTCATCATCATCCTCGGTTCCAAGAATAAACTGTACCCGCTGTGATGGGGTGTCTATGGAAATCAGACACATGAACATGCATTATCATGACTTGGAGCTTGAAATGTCCCGGTCACCGCCTTCAACACCACTCCAAACTCACATCTCCCCTGCCCCCCCCACTGCCGCATGCAGCCAGAGTAGACTTGGGAAATTAAGACTAAATTTGGCATTATATTAAGTCTAGTATAATGCGGGATCATAAATATGTAAAATGTAAATATGTAATGTATCTATATTATCAAAGATAAAATCAAATGTGATGATTATTTTGGATTACATATAACATCATGGAAACTATTTCTACATCTCTCTTATACACACACACATTTTCTTTCATCACATATGCTACATTTTATGGTAATATTCGTAAGAGTAGACTATGATAAAATTCACTTATACTAAAACTGTGCTGAATATAATTCACCAAAGAACTCCCTTGTGATGCTTCTTTGTAGTCACAACCTTATCCCTCTCCTAACCCCTGGCAACCACTAATCTGGTCCCTACTGCTATAGTTTTGCCTTTTCCACAATGCCATATAAATGGAAACATACAATGTATAGTTTTTTGAGACTGTTGTTATTCACTTATCATAATGCCTTTGAGATTTTGAGATTTATCTGTGTCACTGAATGTATCAGTAATTCCTTCTTTTTATTGCTGAGTAACAGTCCATTGCAGGAATGTACCATAGTTTTCTTATCCATTCATTTACTGAAGGGTATTTAGTTTACAATTTTTTCAATTATGAATAGAAGTGCTATAAGTATTCTTGTACAGGTTTTTGTGTGAACCTAAGTTTTTATTCTCTAGGGCAAACACCTAGGAGTAGGATTGCTGGGTTACCTGGTAAATGTGTTATTCAATCAATACATTTGTGATGAAAATTATAAAACTTTATTGAATGATGTAAAAGTAGACCTAAATAAATGAGTAAGTTTATATTAATGGGAAAGCCCAATAGCGGAAAACCATCTTATAAATTCAATGTTATTCCAATAAAACATCTGGTACTTTCAAACGTTTTTTAAAACACAAAAGAATGAGTAAATCAGTAACAAGCAACAGTGATTACTGAAATCTATAATATTAAATACTTTGTGAAAATAAACCAATTAATCAGTAACTTAAAGGGTTAGGTTATAATTAAGTCACGACTGAGGATTTCAGAAGTCAAAAGCGAAAAATATACATATTACATAAAACATAATATAGTGTCATACTTTCTGTTCAGTATATGTTTGTGATGGGGCCCTAGCCTCTGCCTATGTTATTAGCCTTACCTTCTGCCACTCTTACCCTTGCAATTCCATTCTGAGTACCTTAGCCTTCTTTCAGATTTTTAAAAATACCATGCTCCTTCCCACTTCAGGACCATCGCACATACTGTTTCCTCTAGATCTCCCATATATCTTTCAGCATCTACTTCACTGTAATATGCTTCAGCAAGCCTACCTAATCAGCCTCATGAAACGCAAACACACATATAAGCGCACTCATATGCAATAATTAAGTCAGACACCTGTTATCTCAACTCATAGCACTCTATATTTCTCCTTGCTATACTTACCTCAATTGTCATTTAAAATTTACTGTTCATAACAAATTAAATACTTTAAATGGAAAATTTTTCCAGCTGTCAGAATTAGTCTCTTAGAAGGAGATAGGATCTAGTCCCTAAAGAATGCAAAAATACTTTTCAAATTATAAAGCATTATATAAATATTATTAATGATGACTGATGCTGATGCTAGTGGTAGTGGGGATGGTTACAATGAAAATATAGGCCTGTCAAATAGAGAGGTTTAGAATTAAAGCGCAGAGAATGAGAAAATAACAGTGCCGTTAATTAAAAGAGGGTTGTAACATGGGTAAGCCTTGAAGGCACTAACTGAAATAAGACAGTGAAAGGTAAATACTATATGACCTCACTTACATGTGGAATCTAAAAAAAAAAAAAAGACAAGATGAAACAAAACAATAAAACAAAACAAAAACACCAAACTCATGGAAAAAGGGATCAGATTTGTGCTTACCAGCTTTGGCGGGGGAGGGGGGCGGGGAACTGGAGGAAAATGGTCAAAAGGTATAAACTTCCAGTTATAAGATAAGTAAGTACTAGGGATGTAATGTACAACATAATGACTATAGTTAACACTGCTGTATGATATATAGGAAAGTTGTGAGTAGATCCTAAGAGTACTCATCTCAAGGAGACATTTTTTTCTTTTCTTTTTATTGTATCTATATGAGATGATGAATGTTAACTAAACCTATCATGGCAGTCATTTCACAACATATGTAAAGCAAACCATCATGCCATACACCTTAAACTTATACAGTGAGGTATGTCAATTATTTTTCAATAAAACTCGGGGAAAAAAAGGCTTGTCAGAATGAGGAGCCAGTATTGTAGGCTGAGAGCACAAGATCTTTTAGATTTGCTGAGTTTCAGGTGATTATGGTTCAAACATATAAAGATGGTCACAGGAAAGGTGGATATTTGATTCTGGAAAAGACGACAGGGTCAGAGGTAAAGACATGGGTTGCATTTAACTAGAGAAGTCATTTGATTACAATGGATGAGAACTCAAAAATGAAAGAATAGACAGAGAAGACTCAGCATCAGGGGAATAATAAGGTTTAAGATTTAGGATGAGGAAGAGTTAAAAAAAATCAGAAGAGCGGCTTCCCTGGTGGCGCAGTGGTTGAGAGTCCACCTGCCGATGCAGGGGACGCAGGTTCGTGCCCCGGTCCGGGAAGATCCCACATGCCGCGGAGCAGCTGGGCCCGTGAGCCATGGCCGCTGAGCCTGCGCGTCCGGAGCCTGTGCTCCGCAACGGGAGAGGCCACAACAGTGAGAGGCCCGCGTACCGCAAAAAAAAAAAAAAAAAAAAAAAAAAAAAAAAAAAAATCAAAAGAGGATTAGGTAGATATGTAAAAGAATTTATACATTAAACAAATATATAATGAGCACCTTCCATTGGTCAGGTGAATTAGACAGATATAAACAGAAAAAAACCCTCTGCCCTTATAGAGCTTACATCTGATGAGAGAGTAGTACAACAGTGGTCAAGGTAGAAAAGGATTTCAAGAAGATTAAGAAGTCAATAATGTCAGATGCTGTAGAATCAATGAGGAGAACTAGGTGTAACAGGGTTTGGACAGCTTAATGTTCAATAGCACTGGAATGTCAAAGACCATATATTACTTTTACAATCAGAAAAAAAACAAACTATCAATATTTCTTTTGGAATACAGACCATATTTTCAACAAATGGTTAGTTAAAATCAAACTTACAAAGTTATCTGAGGAAAGCCACTAATAGAATCATAACTGGAAATAAGCAAGTTCCTTTGCAAACTTTCATCTTTTCATTGTTAGCTATGTTACTCCTACTGCTTTAATTACTCACATATTAATTAACCAGGGTCTTAAATACATTTTTCCTAATAATCAGTGAAAATACTCTCCTTTCTGTAGACCCTGTCCAAAAGTTCTCTATTTTTCAGGCCCTTTCTGGAGAATGGTCAAAAATATGTTGAGAAATATACTTCTTATAACAACAGAACAAGTATAATGACAGAAGTGAATTGGAAAATTCCCTTTTACATATATGATCTTACTGTCATGAAAACCACAGGCTTCATACACAATGACATTTAGATCAAGAAAGCAGATTCACTAGATGTTTACCATTTTGCATTTCTGAATTATAGGTGCTTTTCTTCTTTATCCTTGTTATATTTCAGATAAATCAATATTTAGATTATCTTCTGAAATCATGAAATGATGACAAGTTTAATGGTTCTGTTCCAAATTCATGTCTCCAGTCTCTTTGCAGCTCAGTATTATTTTCCATCTTCATTTGAACTTTAAAATTTTGCTCATATTATTTGAATGTCCTATGTAATCTATTTGTTTGGATTCCTATATTTTAATTCATTTTATAATTGAAATAATATATTTATTATTAATGCTAATTAGTTCATTTTGTTATGGATTGATAAAAGGAACATTTCAGCTGAAGCATCAAGAACCAACAGGTATTTCTCTCCAAAGGGGACGTGAGACTACATGCAGAACTTACAAACTCTGTTCCTAAAAATCTAGTTATTTAACTCTAACTCTTTACCCATGCTAAGGCTATAAAAAGATCATAAGTTGAAAATAGCAGACACATTCTGGAAAGAATTTCTTCAAAGAAAGCTGTAATGTGAGTCCCAAGTTTCCTTAATCCCTTACAAAAGGCTGTCTGCCTCTCCCTCAAGACAACTGAGTAGTGCTCTAGGGCATCATGAATTTAACATGTCTCCCCGCAGTGGACTGGGGTATGATTCCTCCCTGAGAAACAAAGTCTGCCTAGCTGCTGATGGCTGAGATTGCTGCTGTGAATAACATGCACTCCAGAATTCACCAGGGCAATGAGTGTGTGCATGTTTTCTGTGAATCATATATGAGCTGCACCTATGAGACAGAGAGAGTCGGAGAGAAGCAGAGAGACAGAGAGACAGAGAGAATATGCAAGATAGAGAGAATGTGGAATGTGGGGTCATCTTAGATGCTGTCCAAGAGGCTGCCATGGAGCAATTACAAGACTTTAGCAGGGGGAATCTATCACTATAGACGAATATCTGGGGGATAAGGAAGAATAAGTAATAAGGCAGAAAAGAGTGCAGGTAAAAGAAAATGAGTCAATTTAAATTCTTGCTAAGCCTAGAGAGTATGACATCAGCTTGTAAGACTACCAGCTAAGTAACAGCTTTCCTGCCCCATTCCACTTAGTTCTTTTCATTTCCTATGCTCCAGATCTGAATGGATCAGAAACTAGAGTTAGAAAGATGATGGAGCATCTGGAAGAAGGAGAAGTTCAATGTAGGAGGGGAAAAAAGCAACTACATTCTCTGTTCTCAACCGGAGCACACCTGGGCAAGAGAGGGAGGCAAAAGGCCTTACAGTTAAAGCAAGTTCAAAGCTTTCACTATTATATGAGACTAAATATTTTAATTACTTATTAGAGGACTTCAAGTTACCTACGAGTGACTAGAAAGGCTGGAGAACCCATCAGAGTTTTCATTCAGGAGCAGAATAACAATTAGATCCACTGAGTAACTACAAAGGGATGGTACAAGCCAGAATAGAGTTACTTTATAATTAAATCCCACAAGTAGTGTTCAGTCAATATAAAAGTTATAAGAATCCTAGAAATGAGCATAGTTCTTTCATATTCATAAATGAGTCCTTCAAACTCAAAACTAACAACCTGATCAAAAAATGGGCCAAAGATTTTAACAGGCAACTCACCAAAGAAGATATACAGATGACAAATAAGCATATGAAAAGATGCTCCACATCACATATTACCAGGGAAATGCAGGTTAAAACAATGAGATACCATTATGCACCTATTAAAATGCCCCAAATCCAGAACACTAACCACACCAAATGCTGGCAAGGATGTGAAACAACAGGAACGCTCTTTCACTGCTGTTGGGAATGCAAAATGGTATAACTCCTTTGGAAGACAGCTTAGCAGTCTCTTACAAAACTAAACATACTTTTACTATATGGTAGAGCATTGCACTCCTTGGTATTTACCAAAAGGAGTTGAAACTTATGCCCACCAAAAGACCCTGCACACAGATGTTTATAGCAGCTTTATTCATAGTTGCCAAAACTTGGAAGAAGCCAAGATGTTCTTCAGTAAGTGAATGGATAAATCTATTATGATTCACACAGACAATAAAATATTATTCAATGCTAAAAAGAAATGAGACAGTAAGCCATGAAAAGACATGGAGAAATCTTAAATGTATATTAGTAAGTGAAAGGAGCTGATCTAAAAAGGCTACATACTGTATGATTTCAACTATATGAAATTCTGGAGAACTATGGAGAGAGTAAAAACATCAGTAGTTGCTGGGGGTGGTAGTGGAATGAATAGGCTGAAAACAAAGGATTTTAAATACCGTGTATGATATTATAATGACAGATATATGTCATTATACATTTCTCCAAACCCATAGAACATACAACACCAAGAGTGAGCCCTAAGGTAAACTATGGTTTTGTGCATGATTATGATGTGTCCATGTAAGTTCATCCTTGGTAAAAGAATGTACCATTCTGAGTGATGCTAATAATGGGGGTGGCTATACCTGTGTGGAGCCAAGGAGTATATGGGAAACCTCTGTACCTTCCTGTCGATTTTCATGTAAACCTAAAACTGCTCTAAAAAATAAAGGCTTTTTTTTTTAACATCTTTATTGGAGTATAATTGCTTTACAATGGTGTGTTAGTTTCTGCTGTATAACAAAGTGAATCAGCTATACGTATACATATATCCCCATATCCCCTTCCTCTTGCGTCTCTCTCCCACCCTCCCTATCCCACCCCTCTAGGTGGTCACAAAGCACCGAGCTGATCTCCCTGTGCTATGCGGCTGCTTCCCACTAGCTATCTATTTTACATTTGGTAGTGTATGTATGTCCATGCCACCCTCTCACTTTGTCCCAGCTTACCCTTCCACCTCCCTGTGTCCTCAAGTCCATTCTCTACGTCTGCATCTTTATTCCTGTCCTGCCCCTAGGTTCTTCAGAACCATTTTTCTTAGATTCCATATATATGTGTTAGCATACAGTATTTGTTTTTCTCCTTCTGACTTACTTCACTCTGTATGACAGACTCTAGGTCCATCCACCTCACTACAAATAACTCAATTTGATTTCTCTTTATGGCTGAGTGATATTCCATTGTATATATGTGCCACATCTTCTTTATCCATTCATCTGTCAATGGACACTTAGGTTGCTTCCGTGGCCTGCCTATTGTAAACAGAGTTGCAATGAACATTGTGGTACATGACTCTTTTTGAATTATGGTTTCTCAGGGTATATGCCCAGTAGTGGCATTGCTGGGTCATATGGTAGTTCTATTTTTAGTTTTTTAAGGAACATCCATATGGTTCTCCATAGTGGCTGTATCAATTTGCATTCCTACCAACAGTGCAAGAGGGTTCCCTCAAACACCAGCATTTCTTGTTTGCAGATTTTTTGATGATGGCCATTCTGACCAGTGTGAGGTAATACTTCATTGTAGTTTTGATTTGCATTTCTCTAATGATTAGTGATGTTGAGCATCCTTTCATGCGTTTGTTGGCAATCTGTGTATCTTCTTTGGAGAAATGTCTATTTAGGTCTTCTGCCCATTTTGGGATTGGGTTGTTTGTTTTTTAGATATTGAGCTGCATGAGCTGCTTGTATATTTTGGAGATTAATCTTTTGTCAGTTGCTTCATTTGCAAATATTTTCTCCCATTCTGAGGGTTGTCTTTTCATCTTGTTTATAGTTTCCTTTGTTGTGCGAAAGCTTTTAAGTTTCATTAGGTCTCATTTGTTTATTTTTGGTTTTATTTCCATTTCTCTAAGAGGTGGGTGGAAAAGGCTCTTGCTGTGATTTATGTCATAGAATGTTCTGCCTATGTTTTCCCCTACAAGGTTTATAGTGTCTGGCCTTACATTTAGGTCTTTAATCCACTTTGAGTTTATTTTTGCGTACGGTGTTAGGGAGTGTTCTAATTTCATTATTTTACATGTAGCTGTCCAGTTTTCCCAGCACCACTTACTGAAGAGGTTGTCTTTTCTCCATTGTATATTCTTGCCTCCTTTATCAAAGATAAGGTGGCCACATGTGCGTGGGTTTATCTCTGGGCCAAAAAATAAAGTCTTAAAATACAGGGCATCCCAGTTTTTAAATTGTTTAATTGTTCCCACCAATGTGCAGCACTATATCTTATATATGATTACATATATTCAAGAAATTATAAGAAAGGAAAAAGAAACTACTTTTATATAGCATATTTGCTGCAGGCATTAGTAAAGCATTTCCTTTTTAGAATGTTAATATATGAGATATGGTTTATTGCCAAATATTTTAAGAAATTTGTCAAACTAAATTTTATAGCAAAACGAATAAGAATTGAGTCAATAGCCAAGTCTCCTGCTTAACAACCTCTTCAAAAGAATATGCCAATTTCCTAGATGTAACATGAATGTTGATTTTGAAATGAGACTGATGGATTTCCATAAATATCAAATGTACTTAAGGAAATCACAGTGCAGCATATACATTTATGATTTAATTTATCTGAAATAAGAAGCTAGTATTATATTTTTCCTAAAAGTATACTATCTGGGTTATAGTAATATATACTAAACCCAATCACATCAGAGTCAAATGAAATGCTTCTTGACAGCCTGTTACCTCTGTGGTTGGTTCTTCTGGACCAAAAAAAAATAAAAAAATAAAAAAATAAATAAAGTCAGTGCTTCAAACAGCCGTAAAAAAGAGCATAAGTTGTAATTTTAGAGTTACACTAAGAAATCAATTAAATTTTTCTATTAGACCTACCCAGTGTGACCAGACATAGAAGTTTTGTGTTTCATGACAGCCTATTCTAACTACTCACTCACTTCTCAGAAACCAAATCCCAGAGTAGCCATGCCTCAACATTGGTATTGTTTCTCACTCTTTTTTTTTTTTTTTTTTGCAGTACGCGGGCTTCTCACTGTTGTGGCCTCTCCCATTGCGGAGCACAGGCTCCGGACGCGCAGGCCCAGCAGCCACAGCTCACGGGCCCAGCCGCTCCGCGGCACGTGGGATCCTCCCGGATCAGGGCACGAACCCGCGTCCCCTGCATCGGCAGGCGGACTCTCAACCACTGCACCACCAGGGAAGCCCGTGTTTCTCATTCTTTTGAAACAATTTCTCTCATCACTGTTTTCAATGACTTATTTCAGTTTACTCCGCATCAGTAATCTGGGTATCTGTAACACTTCCCATGCATCCAACTCCCCAAACTCAAGTACTATGTGCAGGAAGCTTGCATTTAAGACTTATTAGTATTTCCCCTAATAAAGCATGAGGATCACTCATCACAACATAGTCATTAAATAAACATGAGGAAATAAGACCCTCATAGTTACGAATAAAGAGGATTTGAAAGTCTGAGGTAGGGCATCATATGTTTAAAAGACTTCTCGAAGACACAATGATAACAGCATAGGAAATAATAATTTGTTAACGTAGGATAATCTATTCATGGACAAGAGGTACTGTATTTGGGTTTTAAACAACATATGACTCCATGTATCTGGCTTTTCATTCTTTAGAGTAGAAATGATTTTATAGGTATTAGGTTATGCTCACAAAAGTCTTTTTATGATCATCCCATCAACATACTTTTAATGTCTTAAAGAGAGGCTCAGATTATGTTTCAATACAGCAAATATTCAAAATGTGTTATTCAATGACTTTTTAAATATCTATGCAACTTAAAATTGTTTGACATAAATCATGTAAATTATAGTAATATCACAATCAGAAAGAATTTTTCTAAGCATAAATATTTCTCCTATTTTTATAGGTATTTTACTTATTTTTAAGATAGCCACTGAAAACATAGATCATTGTAATACAAACTGTAGCTAAGACTATGATAGATTAAGATAAGGTTCTGTTTCTGTATTTAGTAAAATATATAATGGAAATAAATTACAGCATGGAGAAAGCTGCACTAGGGAATAAGGGTCTCAGCCTCTTAGTATCCTCTTCTGGAATTTGTAGATACATCAAAAGACACCATTAAAAGAGTGAAAAGATAAGCCACAGGGCTTCCCTGGTGGCGCAGTGGTTGGGAGTCCGCCTGCCGATGCAGGGGATGTGGGTTCGTGCCCCGGTCCAGGAAGATCCCACATGCCGCGGAGCGGCTACCCGTGAGCCATGGCTGCTGAGCCTGCACGTCCGGAGCCCATAACAGTGAGAGGCCCGCGTACAGCAAAAAAAAGAAAAAAAAAAAAAGATAAGCCACAAATGTGAGATAATTGAAACATGAAAAACCAACAAAAGACATGTCCATAATATATAAAGAACTTCTACAAATCAAAAAGAATAAATGATCCAATTAAAAAAGAAAAAAAAAACAAGCATAAGACCTGAATAGGCACTTCATAGAAGAGGCTATCCAAATGGCCAAAAAAGCACATGCAAAGTTACACAACCTCACTGGTAATCAAGAAATGCAAATTAAGATAATGACATACCATTATGCCCCTCATTAGACGGTTAATGTTAACAGAATGAAATTGTCAAGTGGTAGTTAGAATGTAAAACAACATATGCTCTCACACTTTGCTGGTGAAAGTGTTAATACGTACCCTATTTTGGAAACTGTTTGGCATTACCTACTAAAGTTGAAATACACATATCTTATGACTCAGCAACAAATAATTTCATTCCTAGGTATGAGAAATGCATATGTGCACCAAGAGACATATACAAAAATGTTCACAGCACTGTTCTTCATAGTATCTCCAAAAATTAAATAACCTAAATTTTCATTAATAGTAGAATGCATGGTATATACAAACAAATGAGCACTGTACAATAACGAAAATGAATAAACCAAAGCTACAGCTAAAAACATTGGTGAATCCCACTAACAACACAATGTTGAACAACAGAGACACAAACACCTCCTGTATGACTTCGTTTATAAAAAGTTCAAAAACAGGCAAAACACCCAATGTAAGAAGACAGACTAGAAATCCTTTTGGGGAGAAGGGAGAGAGTAGTGACTGGGAGGGAGGACAAAGGGGGTTTCTGGAGTGCTAGCCAAGACAATATTTACACAGATGTTTCTTTGTCATAAATCATTGAGCTGTACGTTTATGTTTCTATGTTTTAACATTCACAAATACTTGTGTTATACTTTACATAAAATAATTTTTTTAAAAACTCATTGATATTCTTATATATCAGCCAATTGGGAGTTAAATAGGAACAGGAAGCTATCGCCATCAATAAACAGATTTGAAGTTATGTTTTCTGTATTTGCTTCATTCTTCCTAAAATGTGTACACAATTTATCATCTAAGAATGGAAAAATCCCAGGTCTAATTCAAGTTGTGCTAATTTATACAGTACCTTTGAGTACCATATTTTAAATAACCATTTAGTAAAGTAGATGTCTTTAAGATTTATTTCTAGTGCTTATAGATTAATTATAATTTATATACTGTTGTCATCTCTCCTGTTACATTCTTTGTTGGGAGGCTGAGGAGCAAATTAACATTAAAGTGTTCTGAATTTCTCTCATTATCTTTTATATTTTCACTGACTTCAAGCTAATGCTTCAAACTTACTTTTAAACAACTCAACCATGTTCCTGGTTGAAAATATAATTTAACATTATATAAGGTGAATGAAAGACAATATTAAAAATAACAAGTTGCAAAGTTTTAGCAGTATTCTGTTGTCAGGGAATTGATTACAGTAGGAAGAAAAATTAATCATCACAATCTTATACAAACAATTTTGTTAAGTGCAGTAACAAAAGTAGATTGAACTTATTTGCAGGCATCAAAAGTTTTGTATAATCAAAGTATCACCACCACCATAACGACACAGTCAAAAAGCTGGGTCTGGGCTTCCCTAGTGGCGCAGTGGTTTAGAGTCCGCCTGCCGATGCGGGGGACGTGGGTTCGTGCCCCGGTCCGGGAGGGTCCCGCATGCGCGGAGTGGCTGGCCCCGTGAGCCATGGCCGCTGAGCCTGCGCGTCCGGAGCCTGTGCTCCACAGCAGGGGAGGCCACAGCAGTGAGAGGCCCGCGTACCGCAAAAAAAAAAAAAAAAAAAAAAAGCTGGGTCTATCTTTGGACTAACCTAGAAATCACATTCCAACCATGGGATCTGGTGGACTAGACCCAGCCATTGCTAAGCCTGTGACATGAGCATAATCTCTTTGGCTACAGTAAGGCCTGTTCAGTTTTCCCTGGATGCAGCACTGATACAACCAGGTTCCTAACAACACTGCCTTACATGATTGGGTAATATAATAAAGTGGGATTCTGTGGATGTTTCTCATATATTGGAATGACAACATTTTTGAATGCCAAAATTCAAACATTTACGCTAAAATCTTTTTGTTAAATTGATCCTTGCTCCAGAAATATGGGTCCAAATTATTCCGTTTCTTCATAATCCCATACTCCAATTTACAATATAAAAGCTCCAGGATCCCAGCAGAGGAACCTGATGCTTCCTTACATTCTCCTCTATCTCATACCTCTTTGAAGTTGAATTCTTTATAATTTTAAAGCACCTGTAGGAATGACTTCCAAAGATTTTCTTTGAAATCTTTCCAAGTACAATAAGTATTTCTTAAGTAGTCAGAAATTTTCTTCGAAGGCTTCAGCATAGTAATCCCATATATTCACACTATGCTGAGTATCAAAGTCCAAATCAAATGGGATGGTGTTCATAACATGGTTTCAGTCTCAGCGTGTAACTGAGTACTTGATTATCAAGGCACTTAAACTGACTGTGGAATAGGAACATAGGCAGATTATTAGTCCTGAAGAAACTTTAAAAAGTGAAATATAGGAGGTTCTACTGCTTAGCGACTACTAGGGTGCCAAACCTTTGTCCCTGATAAAGCAGATCTTAGGTCTAAATGGCAATAAAGATACTCAGATGGTTGGTGGAGGAAGGAAAAGGTGGCATCCAAAAATAGTGGCTGACACATCAGTGGCAGAATCTGGGCTACCTGGCTTATTGCCAAGTTTCCCAAATAAAGAGGCAGGACTTTCTTAAGATAGATCAATGGCTCTTGATCCTAGCTGGATACTAAATCACCTGGGATACTTTTAAAAAATATCATGACCTAGGAAAATACCCAAGATTAATTAAATAAAAGCCTTTGAGCATCAATATTTTTTAAAAGCTCCTCAGATGAGTCTAACATACAACAAGATTTGACAAGCAATATTCTAGAGTTTGTCCAATTTTAATGTGCATGTAAGTTACCAAAAGTTATTGCTAATACACAGATTCTGATTCAAGCGGTCTGGGATGGGGCCTGAGATTCTGCATTTCTAACAAGCTCACATGTGATGCTAATATTGCTGGCTCATGGACCACACTTCTTTTCTTTTTAAAATTTAACATTCTTTATTCGATAAGAACATTTTAAAATTCTCTTTTCTTCTACTTAATCCCTTGTTATTGAGTCCCAGCCTTTCAGCTGACTCTGACCTATTTTCTTTATAAAGGGCAGTAGTATAAATGTTTTTGACCATGAATGCCATTACATAGTTTGCACCATCATTCTTCATATCCTTACCACTCCCTTTTGTTTTAGTCCAGCCATTTCTCCCACTTCTGCTACTTGAGTCCAACCATAATAGGTATTTGTGCTATTCCTGCTCCAGTGTCTTTCATTTTTTTAAACATCTTTATTGGAGTATCATTGCTTTACAATGTTGTGTTAGTTTCTGCTGTATAACAAAGTGAATCAGCTATATGTATACACATATCCCCATATCCCCTCCCTCTTGCGTATCCCTCCCACGCTCCCTATCCCACCTCTCTAGGTGGTCACAAAGCACTGAGCTGATCTCCCTGTGTTATGTGGCTGCTTCCCACTAGCTATCTATTTTACATTTAGTAGTGTATATATGTCAATGCTATTCTCTCACTTCATCCCAGCTTACCCTAACCCCTCCCTGTGCCCTCAAGACCATTCTCTACTTCTGCATTTTTATTCCTGTCCTGCCCCTAGGTTCGTCAGAACCACTTTTTTTTTTTAGAATCCATATATATGTGTTAGCATACAGTATTTGTTTTTCTCTTTCACTTCACTCTGTATGACAGACTCTAGGTCCATCCACCTCACTACAAATAACTCAATTTCGTTTCTTTTAATGACTTAGTAATATTCCATTGTATATATGTGCCACATCTTCTTTATCCATTCATCTGTCAATGGACACTTAGGTTGCTTCCGTGGCCTGCCTATTGTAAACAGAGCTGCAATGAACATTGTGGTACATGACTCTTTTTGAATTATGGTTTTCTCAGGGTATATGCCCAGTAGTGGGATTGCTGGGTCATATGGTAGTTCTAGTTTTAGTTTTTTAAGGAACCTCCATACTGTTCTCCACAGTGGCTGTATCAATTTACATTCCCACCAACAGTGCAAGAGGGTTCCCTTTTCTCCACACCCTCACTAGCATTTATTGTTTGTAGATTTTTTGATGAAGGCCATTCTGACTAGTGTGAGATGATACCTCATTGCAGTTTTGATTTGCATTTCTCTAATGATTAGTGATGTTGAGCATCCTTTTATGTGTTTGTTGGCAATCTGTATATCTCCTTTGGAGAAATGTCTATTTACTGCCCATTTTTGGATTGGGTTGTTTGTTTTTTTTGATATTGAGCTGCATGAGCTGCTTGTATATTTTGGAGATTAATCCTTTGTCAGTTGCTTCATTTGCAAATATTTTCTCCCATTCTGAGGGTTGTCTTTTCGTCTTGTTTATGGTTTCCTTTGCTGTGCAAAAGCTTTTAAGTTTCATTAGGTTCCATTTGTTATTTTTGTTTTAATTTCCATTTCTCTCAGAAGTGGGTCAAAAAGGATCTTGCTGTGATTTATGTCATAGAGTGTTCTGCCTATGTTTTCCTCTACGAGGTTTATAGTGTCTGGCCTTACATTTAGGTCTTTAATTCATTTTGAGTTTATTTTTCTGTATGGTGTTAGGAAGTGGAGTGTTCTAATTTCATTCTTTTACATGTAGCTGTCCAGTTTTTCCAGCACCACTTATTGAAGAGGCTGTCTTTTCTCCATTATATATTCTTGCCTCTTTATCAAAGATAAGGTGACCACATGTGCGTGGGTTTATCTCTGGGCTTTATATCCTGTTCCATTGATCTATATTTCTGTTTTGTGCCTACTGGCAAAAAATCAACATACTGTCTTGATTACTGTAGCTTTATAGTATAGTCTGAAGTCAGGGAGCCTGATTCCTCCTGCTCTGTTTTTCTTTCTCAAGATTGCTTTGGCTATTCAGGGTCTTTTGTGTTTCCAAACAAATTGTGAAATTTTTGTTCTAGTTCTGTGAAAAATGCCATTGGTAGTTTGATAGGGATTGTATTGAATCTGTAGATTGCTTTGGGTAGTATCGTCATTTTCACAATGTTCATTCTTCTAATCCAAGAACATGGTATATCTAGCCATCTGTTTGTATCATCTTTAATTTCTTTCATCAGTGTCTCATAGTTTTCTGCATACAGGTCTTTTGCCTCCTTAGGTAGGTTTATTCCTAGGTATTTTATTATTTTTGTTGTAGTGGTAAATGGGAAATGTTTCCTTAATTTCTCTTTCAGAGTTTTTGTCATTAGTGTATAAGAATGCAAGAGATTTCTGTGCATCAATTTTGTATCCTGCTACTTTACCAAATTCATTGATTAGCTCTAGTAGTTTTCTGGTGGCATCTTTAGGATTCTCTATGTAGAGTATCATGTCATCTGGAAACAGTGACAGCTTTACTTCTTCTTTTCTGATTTGGATTCCTTGTGTTTCTTTTTCTTCTCTGATTGCTGTGGCTAAAACTTCCAAAACTATGTTGAATAATCGTGGTGAGAGTGGGCAACATTGTCTTGTTCCTGATCTTAGAGGAAATGGTTTCAGTTTTTCGCCATAGAGAACAATGTTGTCTATGGGTTTGTCATATATGGCCTTTATTATGTTGAGGTAGGTTCCCTCTATGCCTGGAGAGTTTTTACCATAAATGGGTGTTGAATTTTGTCAAAAGCTTTTTCCTGCATCTATTGAGATTATCATATGGTTTCTATCCTTCAATTTGTTAATATGGTGTATCACAGTGATTGATTTGTGTATATTGAAGAATCCTTGCATTCCTGGAATAAACCCCACTTGATCATGGTGTATGATCCTTTTAATGTGCTATTGGATTCTCTTTGCTAGTATTTAGTTGAGAATTTTTGCATCTATGTTCATCAGAGATATTGGCCTGTAGTTTTCTTTTTTTTGTGACATCTTTGTCTGGTGGTGGTATCAGGGTGATGGTAGCCTCATAGAATGAGTTTGGGAGTGTTCCTCCCTCTGCTATATTTTGGAAGAGTTTGAGAAGGATAGGGGTTAGCTCTTCTCTAAATGTTTGATAGAATTCACTTGTGAAGCCATCTGGTCCTGGGCTTTTGTTTGTTGGAAGATTCTTAATCACAGTTTCAGTTTCAGTGCTTGTGATTGGTCGGTTCATATTTTCTGTTTCTTCCTGATTCAGTCTTGGCAGGTTGTGCATTTCTGAGAATTTGTCCATTTCTTCCAGGTTGTCCATTTTATTGGCATAGAGTTGCTTGTAGTAATCTCTCATGATCTTTTGTATTTCGGCAGTGTCAGTTGTTACTTCTCCTTTTTCATTTCTAATTCTGTTGATTTGAGTCTTCTTCCTTTTTTTCTTGATGAGTCTGGCTAATGGTTTATCGATTTTGTTTATCTTCTCAAAGACCCAGCTTTTAGTTTTATTGATCTTTGCTATTGTTTCCTTCATATCTTTTTCATTTGTTTCTGATCTGATCTTTATGATTTCTTTCCTTCTGCTAATTCTAGAGTTCTTTGTTGTTCTTTCTCTAACTGCTTTAGATGTACAGTAAGGTTGTTTATTTGAGCTGTTTCTTGTTTCTTGAGGTAGGATTGTATTGCTATAAACTTCCCTCTTAAACTGCTTTTGCTGCACCCCATAGGTTTTGGGTCATCATGTTTTCATTGTCATTTGTTTCTAGGTTTTTTTGATTTCCTCTGTGATTTCTTCAGTGATCTCTTGGCTATTTAGTAGCATATTGTTTAGACTCTATGTGTTTGTATTTTTTACAGTTTTTTTCTGTAATTGATACCTAGTCTCATAGCATTGTGATGGTCCACACTTTGAATAGCAAAGTTTCTAGAACACTGGATCTCAGCCTTGGTTGCACATTTGAATCACCTGGGGTATTTTTTTTTTTTAAGAAGATGTTGTGGGTAGGAGGTTATTAATTTATTTTATTTATTTTTGCTGTGTTGGGTCTTCGTTTCTGTGTGAGGGCTTTCTCTAGTTGTGGCAAGTGGGGGTCACTCTTCATTGCGCTGTGCGGGCTTCTCAGTGTCATGGCCTCTCTTGTTGAGGAGCACAGGCTCCAGATGCGCAGGCTCAGTAGTTGTGGCTCACGGGCCTAGTTACTCTGCGGCATGTGGGATCCTCCCAGACCAGGGCTCGAACCCGTGTCCCCTGCATTAGCAGGCAGATTCTCAACCACTGCCCCACCAGGGAAGCCCTGGGGTATTTTTTAAAAGTACCTATGCTTGGGTCCCACCCACAGAGATTCTGACTGGTATGGGATTTGGCCATCAAAATGTTTTTAAATCTCCCAGGCGTAGCCAAGGTTGAGAACCACTGTTCTAGAAAAACTGACATAATGTATCCAGCTATGGAAAAAAAGAATAATGTGACAGAGGCAGAAGGAACAAGCTTATTTTTGTTTGTTTACTAAATATTTCTAAGTTAATGTGAATGCCACTTATTTTCTCAGATATTAGAAGTATTTAAGAAACTCAAAGTAACCATTAAAGCTTATTCCAACAGATATTCCATTCCCAGAGTCTAAGAGGGAATATCCCCTAACTATAAACAGATGAAGCTGGAGTAAGAGAAATCTACCCAGTTGTCTCTTTGTTATATTCCCAGACTCTACTTCATGAAACAAAAAACCCTGAAAATGTGGGCGACACCTTCACACCGCCTCTTCTGCCCACTGACTCAGAGATGATCGTCCTTCTATCATGCTGGTGCAGGATACCCAGAGTACTTTTCTTTACACACTCCCATCAATCATTCTACCTCTGGCAGAAGTACATGATATTTGGGGAAGTTTGATGCCCATAATTATACACAGCAATGGAGACGAAGAACACACTAATGGCAGTGCCTCTCTAAGCCGCCTTAGGATATAGCTGGACACACATAGTATGGATATATTTTGCCTTGGAAAGTAAAAAGAAGTATTTTCTTTTACTTGGTGAGTAAAAAGAAAAAAACTGGCAGCCTGTAAAAATACTATAAATCAAAGGAAAGTCAAAATAATCTTTATGGCCCAAAAGAAGATGATACCTCTGAAAATTATCTACTTCAGAATCAAAAGAAAATGTCCAGAACTACTGGGAATCATCAATAGACTAAAAACACAGACTCTATCAAGCAGGAAAAACAAACACTAATTAGGAAAGGACAGGAGGAAATGTAAAGAAAATCAGATGAGATAAGAAAGAAACTTAAAACTAAAGATGCAACGGCAAAATCAAAACCCCCAATAGAAGTAGTAAAATGCAGAATCAATACTGCAGATAATCAAATGAATAATGAGAGACTAACTTTAAGCTACCAAAAAAGGACAACAAGCAGATATCATAAATCCAACATGCAGATATAATTCACAAAGAAGAGACCAAAGTAAGTAGAACAGAATCAGACAGGAAAATATTCTCTCAGTGGAAAAATATCAGTGTATGCAGACTGGAAATGCTTTTTAACATACTCACCATTAGGCCTATCTTAGCAAGTTTTCTTAAATAGAGGGACACAAAAAATTGTCTATAAGCATCCAAGCTTAAAAGACATAAACTTAAAAAATGAAAAAACAGAGAGACTACAAATTTCTCTTCAATACTTAGCAAAACCCGATATTAAATAAAGCAATGTCTATAGAGTATTAAAAGTAGAATTGTTCCCCCAAACTTCATATGCTAACTTACCTTATATCTGAATACAACTGAATGGGGAAATGTGGGTTTGAGGCAGTTGGAAGGATGAGAATAATCCAGTTGAGAAGAAGAAGTCAACTAGATTGTAAATTGTGTAAATTTCAAGGTGGGAGGGAATAGGAGATAAACATAATTGAAAAGAAAACTTCCTTATTGCATTATGAGGAAAAAACAGTTGCAGATGTAGGCATATGTTTATGTTTGTATGTTTAACAGGAGGGAAGTTGAGTGAATTCTTTCTGGTGACAAATTTTCCTTTTGAAGTAGAAAGCATCTGCTAGGTGACTGTGAAAAGGGGGGTGTTGGAGAATGGTGAAGAAGATTGAAAAATACTTATTTCAAAAATTGAAAACATTCAATAGAATTGGGAGGAGGTGTTGAAGGTCCACTTGAGTAATGAATTTATTTATTTACTTTTTGGGTTTTTTTTTTTTTTCTTTCTTGGCCATAACATGAGGCTTGAGGGATATTAGTTCTCTGACCAGGGATCGAACCCGGCCCCGGGAGTGAAAGTGCCAAGTCCTAACCACTGGACCGCCAGGGAATTCCTACTTGAGTAATGAACTTAAATGGTTACAACCTGCCCTGTTGAATGACTATGTCCTGCAGAGCATGCCTACTTGGGAAGGCAGGGAGAAAGTAGGGACATGGAAGAACCTAACATAAATCTGGTTTTTAAAATGGGGGTAAAGGTATGAATAAAACTAAAACAGGGAAATTAAGGTATTTAGGATATTAGCAAAAGTACTACTAAAATTATAGGGTATGAAATCAGAATAGGATCAGGAAATAAAGATAACATGGATAGAAAAAAAAGTAGAGAGGTCAAGTAGTTGAACAAGCAAGTAAGGAGTGAAGCTGTGGTCAGAGAGCAAAATGAATGAGTAAGTGAACAAGGTGCAGTGAAGGAGGTCATAGGACGTGGGAAGGTCAGGAAACTGAAAGTCAGGTTCTTAATTATGTCATGTACATAGGCTCTCACGGCACTCAGGAATTGTTAACAACTTCCATATCACTATACTTTGATATTCTATATATAGTTGACCCTTGAACAATGTGGGGATTAGGGGCACTGACCCTCTTCACAGTTGAAAATCCACATATAATTTATAGTCAGTTGTATCCGGTTCCACCATCCATGGATTCAGGCAACCACAGATAATGTAGTGCTGTAGTATTTACTATTGAAAAAATTCATGTATAAGTAGACCCTCCCAGCTCAAACCTGTGTTGTTCAAGGGTCAATTGTATACTTTTAAAGGAAGAATATTCAAAACAGTAGAAAGTTCACATCCTAAGAGTGAAATTCAGAGAGCATCTACAATAGTGTAACTGGGAACTTAATAAAAGCATTTCCCCTTGGATTTTCAAACTACTTAGAGCAATGACTATTATTTGTACAAATTATCATGAGTTAATACAACTAAGTTCTACTACTTAAGTGTATTTCCTCCATCACAAAACTAAGCCAGTCCTCACCTTCACAAAGCAGATGCACAAGAGAAAAATAAAGATTAAACATTCTCTCTCCCACTTCTCCTCAATCTGCCCAAATCTTTTATAAAGGTATAAACAACTTTATGAGTATTACTGCTAATTATGGATTGTACAAACAAGTATAATATTACAATCATAAATTTAATTAAAACAAAGAGACATTCTTACCAAAGGAAGGTGACTCCCTGCCATCCTCTAGTCCCGAATCTCTCTCTCTGTCTCTCTTTCTGTGTTTATGACCACGATGCCTGTGACGTCGATGGCTTTTTCTTCCTCCCAGGGGCACATGAACTCCAATAAATAGTGTCCGATGACCTTCATCAGAAGTAAATACACAAATTAAACTCTAAATTATTCTAAGGCACAGAAGATGATTATTTACATGTTAATGGAAACCCAATCCAATTCAATTCAGGAAATAGTTTTTGAGTATTTATAATGTGATAAACTTGGGGCTTGGCATTGTACTTTGGTACACAGGTCTATCATAAACACCTACAATACTAATTATTTGGTTATACTATATTTTATAACCACCATTAATTTATTAGCTATCATAATAATCTCTCTGTGTCTATTCCCCATAGTTTATAATTATACTTCTTTCATTAACATTTTTTTTTGTTCTATATTCTCCCTACACTCAACTAACTAGTTATCTCACCAGTTCCCTTCCCTTCATGGTTAACTCTGTGAAACAATCACTATCTCTAACAAAACAGATTTCACCAAGGTCCTAGTAATGCCAAATCCCATAGGAGTTTTTTTCAGCTCTATTGTTTCTTTCTGTGGCACTTGATACCATTGACCATTCTTTTCTCTATGATTTAAATTTCTCTTGGTCTTCCTCCTCCTCCTTTTTTCCTTTCTTCTCATATTGGTTTCCTTTTCTGGCTTTTCTTCTATTTATTCATTCAAGATTGGGATCCCTAGGACTTGACACCAGATCTTTTTCTTAGACTGCAGACTTATATATCCATCCATCCACCTATTAGACATATTTACCTAAACATCCCTCCCACAGGCATGTCAAAGTCAACATGTCCATGGAACTCATCCTTTTCTTTGTCCCCCAAGTAACTATCATCTATCTCAGTAAATGCATCATCTATCCAGTCATCTCAAAGCACATCCAATTTGTCACTAGGTCCTCTTTTACATCTCTTGAATCCATGCTCTCTTCGATATCCCTAGTGCTGCTGTCTTAATTTGGACCCTCATGTCTCACCAGGACTATTAGAACATTCTCCCTAGCATTATCTTTTCTAATTCCATTCTTGTCCCACTTAATCCATCCTGAATATTGATGGTTTTTTTTTCCAAAATGCAAATCTGCCTACATTACTTCCCTGCTTTAAACTCATTCATTGCTTTCTGTTGCCTATAGGATAAAGTTTTTTACTCTATAAAGCCAAACAATATCTGACATCTGCCTATTTCTCCAGGCAGGCTTCTAAATCCACTCTGCCACACATACTATAAGCCAGTGTGTGCCCTTTCATTCCTGAATTGCCAGGTGTTCTAAAGTCTCTCTTTTACTTAATGCTGTTCTTATTCTTCCAACTGTATGAAATATCTTTGACTTTCCTGATTATCTGATGCATACCTAACTCACCTCCCAAGTCTCAGTTCAAGGATTATGCGATCTATGAAATTTTGCATACCTCCTCAGTCTAAATACAGATGACCATTTTCCTGCTTAGGATCCTCTAGTGCTTAATCATATACACCAAAGCAAAATAACCCTTGATTGTAGTTGTTTGCTTACAAGTAGTTTTCTTATGAATCTTCCTTAGGGAAGGCCCATGTGTTAGTCATTTTGTATCTTTAGCACCTTGCACAGTGCCTGGCATACAGCAGATGCCTAACAAATGTTTACTGAAATGAACAACTTATTGAGTGGTACTGTGCTAGGTATCAGGGATACAAATATGAATAAGACATTATTTTATTCTTACAAATCAGCAGGTTTCAGCCTTTCCAACTTATGTAAAAAGTGGCATTCACAGTGTGATATATTGCTCTGGGTGTCCTCTAGACATATGTATTAGAATCAGCGAGAAGATGTGAACCCATCCCCCCAAACAGACATGCATTAATCTATATACTCGACAAAACTGCAAATTTCCAACATCATTATTTTAAAAGAACTTGGACAATCTAAAATATATACAGAAAAACTTGAAAGAAAAATAACCAGCATTATTTACAATTGCCAAGATATGGAAGCAACCTACATGTCCATCAACAGATGAATGGCTAGAGATGTGATACATATATATATATTCACAAACATAATATTGAGCAAAAATATATATAATTCCTTTTTTAAGATTTAAAAATAGAATAACTAAAATACATTGTTCAAGGATGCATGCACAGCATGCACACTCAATACAAAAGTCAGAATATTTGTTATTTCTGGCATAAAGAAGAATAGGCATTGTGACTGGGGAGAGGCACATGAGGAGCTTCTGGGGTGCTAAAAGTGTTCTGTTTCATAATACAAGTTTTTGCTTTAAAAATGTTTATTAAACTTTGTACATAAGCTTTCTGCACTTTTCTGGATGTATGCTTCATTTCACAATTTAAAAAATTTTTAAAGAAACCAAAGGAAAAGAGTTTTAAGACGGGTTCAGTTACCAGTTTATATGCTATAAAGGAGTCAAACAAGATTAATACTAAAATTTGCCATTACAGTTACAAATTAATATTTATCTGTAACTTTCTTGAGATCAGTTTCAGTGGATAGGGAAATGGATAAAAATTGAGGAAGTTTAGACAGTGACTATTTCCTAGAGCTAAACTTTAAAGATTGCAGAGGTTTCTAACAATTACTAATTAAGATAACCATTCCTGGACAGACAAATGTAAGGAGCAACATGCACCAGGCTGGCAAGTCCAGAGGGTCTGCTTGGGAATAGTGAATATTGCCTTTGTTTGTGGAATGTGAATCTGATGGGCAATTGCCAGAAGTAACATCCTAAGAAGTTGCCAAGTCAAGGTAAAAATAAACAATCTGAAACTATATCCAAATATATTCAGATAGGAAGAGGATGCCAAGACAACACAGCTGAACTCATGTCTTGAGAACATTAAATGCAAGGAAGGCTAGCCTGAAGGAATTTCCTGAGGCAGAATCTTGCAGAGCTGGTTAAAAAGTAAAGACTCATTTGGGTAAATACTATGAGTATAATTGCTGGATTATATGGTAAGCTTATGCTTACCTTTGTTAGAAACTATCAGACTATCTTCCAAAGTGGCTGTACCATTTTGCATTCTGGGAGCAAAGAATGAGAGTTCCTGTTGTACCACATCCTTGCCAACATTTGGTGATGTCAATGTTTTGGATTTTAGCCATTCTAATAGATGTGTAATGGTATCTCATTGTTTTAATTTGCAATTTCCTAATGACACATGATGTTGAGCATCTTTTCATATGCTTATTTAGCACCTGTATATCTTCTTTGCTGTGATGTCTGTTCAGATCTTTTCCTATTTTGTAATTGGATTATTTGTTTTCTTATTGTTGAATTTTAAGAGTTCTTTGTGTATTTTGGATAACAGCCCTTCATTAGGTATATTTTGCAAGAGTATTCTCCCAGTCTGTGGCTTATCTTTTCAATCCTATAACAGTGTCTTTCACAGAGCAGAAGTTTTAATTTTAAAGAAGTTCAATTTATCAATTTTTCTTTCATGGATTGTGCTGTATGATGCTGTATATAAAAAGTCATCACCAAACTCAAGGTCACCTAGATTTTCTCCTATGTTATCTTCTAGAAGTTGTATAATTTTGTTTTACCTTTAGGTAAATGATTACCTTTCAGTTAATTTTTGTGAAAGGTGTAAGATCTGTGTCTAGATCCTAATCTAAATACTAATTTCCTCACTAGGCATTTGTCCCAGTGAGTTGAAAACTAATGCCCACATAAAAACCTGCACATAAATGTTTGTAGAAGCTTTATTCATAATTGTCAAAAAATGGGAAACAACCAAGATGTCCTTTAATAGGTGAATGAATAAACAAACTGTGGTACATCCATACAATGGAGTATTAATAAACAACAACGAAAAAAGACATGGAGGAACCTTAAATGCATATTGATAAGTGAAAGAAGTCAATGAAAAAGCTACATACTCTAAGATGTTAACCAGTATATGACATTCTGGAAAGGGTAGAACTATAGAGACAATTTAAAATATCAGAGATTCTAAGGGTTCAAGGAGTGGGGTTAGGGATGAATAGGTGGAGCACAGGGCATTTTAAGAGAAGTGACACTACACTGTATGATACTGTAATGGTAGATATGAAATATTATACATTTGTCAAAACCCATAGAAATACAAAAAAAAGAGTAAATCCAAATGTCAACTATGGAGTTTAGTAATAATAATCTATTAATATTGTTTCATCAATGGTAACAAATGTACTACACTAATGCAAAATATTTATAATAGGGAAACTACGTGCAGGGGAGAAAAGGGGCATATGGGAACTCTGTACTTTCTGTGCAATCTCCCCAAACCTAAAACTGCTCTAAAAAGTAAAGTCTTTTAATTTTTAAAAAAACTGTGTTTTCATGGTCATATATTTCAGGAAAATTTGTAAATATAAGATACCTTCGTGGTGGCGGGGGCACTTGTGTGTCTGTGAACATTTTTGGGAAACTAAGAGGAAACAGAGTTGGAGATATATTTAGGTTGGGTTTAAAGGAACATATTTATGTGATTCACAATCACTTCCATATACGAGTAAATTATTGTTAGCTATCCTGACTATCCTAAAGTAGAAATAGTTTCCAGTGGTCTAGTACCCACTGTGATAAAGTCACCTGACATTGTGCCACAAATGTTCAGGGCTGAAGCGGTGTGACAATATGCAAAGGAATCACAATTTGCCTAGTATTGGAAATATGTGGACAGTGGAAAAGAAGCAAAGTTTCATTTGCATAGGGCCAGAGTTAGTCTTTGGAAAATTCTTCCAAATCTTCAGGTAATATATGCAAGAAGCTTGATAGAAGTTTTAAATTTTAAGACAACTCTGAAAATTTTCATGAAATTGTAAATAAGTTGTAAAGATGAAAAAAACCTTTCTAGACTATAATTAATTAAAAATTTTAATTAATCATGATAAAGACAGAATTAATTTTTCATATTCTCAACAGAAAATAATATTTTAAAATCCTTGACATTAAAGGTCAATAATGTAGGGGGAAAATATTACAGAGGTATGTCAGGAAGTTATGTTACAGAGGTATGTCAGGAAGTTATTTAAAATATTATGCTATTTCTCCAAATGTTATGATTTTGTGCTATTTATCAGTTTCCAAATAAGTATTTGTTTTGATTTTTCTCATTAAAAATAAATATTCTGGGCTTCCCTAGTGGCGCAGTGTTTGAGAGTCCGCCTGCCGATGCAGGGGATGCGGGTTCGTGCCCCGGTCCGGGAGGATCCCGCATGCCGCGGAGGTGCTGGGCCCGTGAGCCATGGCCGCTGGGCCTGCACATCCGGAGCCTGTGCTCCACAGCGGGAGAGGCCGCAGCAGTGAGAGGCCCGCGTAACGCAAATAAATAAATAAATATTCACCTTTGTACATAATTTGAATTCTTTCTCTTAGAGAACCCCCAAAATTGCATAAGCTTCAGGCCCCACAAAGCCTAAATCTGTCCCTAATATGACTTATGTGTGGGCAGCTCCCAATTTTCTATCTCCAGCTCAAACCTCTTTCCCAAACTCCGAACTGGCATACCCATCTGCTTACCTGACACCTCCACTGCATGTCTAAAAGACATCTCAAAATCAACAAGTTCAGGACTAAACTCCTAATCTTACCCAGCCCAACCCCCTCCAATAAATTGCTCCCTCCCAATCTTGTCCACCTCAATTGATGGTAAAACATTTTTCTAGTTACTCAGAACAAAAACCTTGGAATCACTTTAGACTTCTCTTTTTCTCTTAAGCCTACAACCAATCCATCAGAAACTCTGTTGGAACAACTTTCAAAATATATCCAAAATTTGTCTGCTTATTATTTCACTTCACCGCTCCGGTCAGGGCCATATGACACCCAACCTGAATTACTGCATTAGCCTCCAGACAGGTCTTCTTGAGTCTACATTAGCCCCTACAATCTGTCCTAAACACAGCAGCCAGTGTGGCCCTCTGAAAAGACAAGTCAGATTATGTCATTCCTCAGCTAAACCTTCTAATGTTACCCTATTTCACTCAAAGAAAAGGCCAAGGTTTCCCTAATGCTCTATGAGGTCCTCTGCGATCTGCATGTCTCATTCCTGTCATCTCTTCCATCTACTCTCCTGCTGGTCTCCCCATCACTCCACTTCACTCTAGCCATACTGGCTTCCTTGGCATTCCCACTGCCACCCAGGAACTTACCATAGTAAGTTTTTTACTTATTATGCTTAGTGTTTAATTTCTAGCTTCTCCCCAAAGTTTTTAAATTTCAGAACAGCAGCAATTTTTAACTTGTTCATTGATGTATCCCAAGTATCTAGAACAGTGCTTGATAGTTCTTGGTACTTAATAAAATTTTATTGTGCATATAAATCTTCACACAGAGATGATACTTTAAGTAAAATACATAGACAATAGACGTAATGATGCATTATGCTACTAAATACACTAAGAGACTTAAGAATGGAAGCAAAGCTAATGGCCACAAATTTCATAGCAACAATACTGAAATTGCCACAATTTAGGGCTATGAAACTACAGAGAAAATATTTTCATGTTTCTGTACGGGTAGAGACTTATCAAGCAAAGAAAACTGGAACCTGGGTTAAAGGACAAGCTTCAGAAGTTAAAGGTTGACTGAATAAATAGAGACCTTCAAAGAGATACTTATCACCCAGATTTACACGTTCACATTTCAAAAGATAATAAAGCCCCAGAGCTACCGGTTTGTATTCCAAAGGGTTTAACTGGGGACCTTCCCCTTGTCTTCCCTGCTATTTGTTTACATAAGGGAGGAAAGATTGCCCTGCCTCTCAAGGTGGAAAGGAGACAGCTATATAGCAGTTCCTATATAAATTCCCAGATTCATAATTTTGGGGCTCCCTTCCTGTGCATATAACCTCCTAGTTCTCATCACATCACCCTGAAGGGGACGAATGGGGCATGTGGTTATTGCTGTAAGAAATAATAACAGTTCTCCTTTGATCCAGAAACCTCATCCTTGCTTTTAGGACAAATTAAATAAATATATGTATTAAAAGTTTATCAATATGTTTAGGAGATTTTCTACAAAGATTATATGAGCTAATATAACTGGTATAAAATATTGAACATGGCGCCTGTCACATGATAGATACTTGCGCTTGTGTTAGTTCCCTTCCCCCTTCAAGCTGCTCACCTTCAGAGGCTTAAAGAAGAATGAAGGCAAAATAAAATTTCCTGTCTTATTTCATTGTCTTCCTGCTTTTCTATACATTGCCAACTTTTCTAAGCCCAACTATAATAACCCTGGCCTAAGGAATTAGAGAATCACCTTAGATCCTGTGGAAAACAGTATACAAATAACATTTCCAGGTTAAGGTTATCATAAAATTTACCTACACTATTATATCCAAAATTTAATATACGTCACTTAAGAACATAAAGAATTCAAGAAACAATGATAAATGTCATGGTTCTGAAATGAATTGACAATTATTAAACCTAACTGGAATTATTTTTCAAGATTATATAGGGAACAATTTTTATTTTATAGTAAATAAAGACCAAAAATTTAGTTTAAAGAAGGAATCTTTTCAAATGAGCATTTCTTAAATTAGTCAAAGTGGTCAACAAGAATTAACTTTATATCATACTTTTAAAAACCCAAATTAATAAAAATACAGATAATTTAGATATGAACATATTTTGAATAAGTGAGAATGGAACAATGTGCTGTTAAGAGGAAAGATTTTTTTGAAATAAGCACGGAACCCTAGAATTTATTCAGAATTTACCTGTATGTCAGTTGAGGGAAAATACAATTTCCCCATTAGAAAAACAAAGGGTTCATTAAAGGTAATACTGCTTTCTGAACACAAATCTTGCTAACAAATCCTGGATTTTTTGACACAAATTGTGTGGAACTATCTTGTCGAGTAGGTCCAGAATTATTGTAAATATTTTTATTGTATAAGAAATACCAGTACTGAAACAACACTTTATGTAGCTGTGGTCATAGTATACTGTTTACAAAATGCAGTGAGGAAAGAGATGCATTTGGGGATGGAAAGGAATCTTACTATAATTAATAATAAGAGTAATTAACTACTCTCCTTTATTTAGCTGGCAGGGAAGGGGTCAAGCTATCTACTCTTGAAGAGAACTGTGTGTTTTTTCTGTGAAATGAATATACACAGCTGGTGCATAATTACTGAGTTGCTACAGCCATTTATTTAGACATGTCAATCATGGGAAAAGGTCAAGTACATTAAGCCAAATAAGCATGTGATCTTTAATTCCATGGAGACTCTAACAGAGTCAGAAAACACAACAAGGCATCATTTATCATAACATATCAAAGAACTCTAAGCCCAAGAGAAATTCTCTGCTGAGGGACAGCAATGGAGAGAAAGAAAAGAGACCTAGAGGGTGTAAGTGAGCGTATGTGTGCATTGCCAAGAGATACTATTAGGCTACTTACTGCACTGTTGTTTCTTGTGTTATTTTGCTGAAAGAATAAAAAAGTCACACCAATGCGGTCATAGTCACCTGACCCTAGGGCCGTATTTTTAATTATTACAAAACAAAGGGCCACATGACTGTGACTATTCTATATGGAAAATAAAAGTCTTAAAAGTACTAAAGTTGTTCATCAAAGGAACCATAGTTCTGAGATTTACTAGTTTAGAAGATACTGTGGCATATTTTTAAAAATACTATTTCTTATAAGTTTATAACACTCTTGAGCAAAACATAGTAACTAAGTTACTGTGTATCTTGCAATAGCAGTGTTATTTTTCATCCTAGAGCACAATAAGCCTCAACGTTTCTTGATTAAATGAATCCTAATAATATATATCTTCTAAGAAAAAAAAGAAAAGACAGGAGAATTCCCCATTTTTTATAGGTTGTAAGACAGCTCGATGTTGGATGTTTACAGTGCTCAAAGGGAGGCTAATACAAATTAGTCAAGAAACAGGGTAAAAAGAAATGCTTATAGGATATGATCCCTGCACTTAAGATAGCCATTTAATTGCTCAAAAATCAAGTTCAACAAAGAAAACAGCATGAAATGATACAAATGAGAAGGAGAAAACAATAACAATCTGCATTAAAGCTAATGTTCTTGCATTGTATCAGGCATTAAACGCTGTAGGAGTTCATAAATAGAGTGAAATCAAAGATAACCTGGGCCATTAAGGAAGGTTTCAGGGAGAAGGACTTGAGTCTTAAACAAAATAGGGTTTGGATTAGCAGAGGAGTAGGAAATCTAGAAAAAGAAGATAATGTGCACAAAAACAGAAGAACAATTTTGGGTGATAATCTGAGGTGCATGTTAGAGCAGGGGAAAAATAAGGTGAGATAGAGCATGTATTTTTATAATCACAAAAGCTTGCAATTTCACTATTATTTTAAAACATTTATGTTTTGCTGTTTTTACAAGGAAGAGGGAGAAAAGACATCAACATATGTTCTGGGATACTCTTTAAAAATGAATGTAAAAGACAATGTGGTACCCCCCATCTCCTCAAACTCATTTTAATTAAATTATGATTTCTGAACAGCCCTGCCACTTTGCTTCAGGGAAATAGGTAGAAAATAAGCAAAAATTTAAAACTGTAAAATTTTCCAGATTTAGTTTTGCCTTGTATTAATCTGAAAGACACATATAGAAAGTGGCTCATTCTGGGAACTGTGGTAATTAAGGACAGAAGGGTTGCTTGGAAAAGCTGAAGGCTTGTTGAGGAGAAAAACAGATTTCCATGAAGACAGTTGATGGAATTCAACTGTGAAACTGAAGGAATGAAACAAAACATCTGAAAGCAAAGATGGAAAATATTTGGCATTTCTGCATAGATGTTTACAAATAATAAATAGTGTTGCAGATTTTTTTAACGGCCACAATATTTTAGCAGCTTCTCCCATCAAATGGTAGAATCTATTCTTCTAATCCTTGAACCCCGGCTTGATCTTTGGGACATTAGCACATGTGATACAAAGACTTAGAGAGAGCTTGTGCCCTGGTTCTTCCCTCTACTGCTTCTCGGGACTTTCGTGCCACCATGTAATCAGATGTATCAAATCTAATTTTATCACATACAATTGCCATTATACATTCTCTTAGCACCTCACGTTTCCTTATAAAATTTTTCAAAGTTTTGATTAAATAGCCAATTGTATAATCAGGTAATAATGCCTATGATAGGCTCTATAGGCAGTAATATGGTCTGTCTAATCATGTTCACATTCCCAGTACCTGGCATATTAAAAGCTCAATAAGTGTTGAATAAATAAATGAATGACAACAAATCCAAACTCTTTTTTACTCATTTTATGCTGGAGTAGGCTGGAAAATTCAAAAACTGGCTCAGAGAAGGAGAGAGAACTTTGAGGAAGATAGGATTTGTACTGGCAAGTGAAAAATAGATAGCATGCCTTGTGAAGGGAGGCACAGGCACACAGAGCGTCCAGAGATATATGTACCTTGTTTTTATCGGGAAGTAAACAGAATTTTTATTTCCTTAAACATCCATTGTTTAATGAATGCTTTATTCATTAAATGCTTTATTCATTGCTCATGAATAAACATGCATTTATACTGCTATAGAAACAACGTTTCTTTTTTTTTTTTTTTTACATTTTACAGGAAATTTTAGATGAAGACAATGACTTTACCTGACAGCAGTGGTGTGCTGGAACTGGCTTACACCAGTTCGCCAGAGTTAGTTGTGCACATCTCTTCCTAACTCTGTGTACAATGAAAACACTTCAGCAATGTGAAAGCAGCCATGAAAACTGGCAAATGCTACAAATTAAGACTATGGAGGCAGCAGGGAGGAGAGAGGAAAGGAGGGCTATCAGAACACCAATGCCTGGTACCTGGTGGGTACATAAAGATGGAACTTCCTAGTTTTTTAAGTTGTTGACAATTTTATATACCCATAAGTAATCTGATCAATTTACCTTAATAAGGCTGACTTCACTTTCTAGAAAGATCCACTTGTGCAGTTCTGTAATTACGTGGATATTTAGTAAGTACCCACTTCTGAGTAAAGAGGATAAAATAATTATTTGGGGCAATGCAAAACCACAGAGCTAAGATGATGTTGAAAAGTGAAATTAAGGGGCATCCATTTTCATCCTCTCAATTACATAGAATCTTAAGAGCCTCTTAGGAAAAAGGGAAGCTGAACCCAAATCCCTTTGCTTTGAGATTTAAAATCATTAAATCATTTCTGAAGGAGTATAGTGCCCTAAATGAAGACAAGCAGGAATGGATAACAGCCCCCCACTTCCACTCCCCATTAAGAAGAAACACCATTGATGGGAGGAGGGTCTGGACCCTTTTCCAAACTCAACAGCAGCCACTAGATTACTGTGTGTGTCTGCGTGTGTGTCTGATTTTAATGGCCCATTTTGTGACTTATGCTAAAGGCCTTTTTGACAAAGTCACTTTGGTACTAAGGAGCTTACTCTGAATGGGGAAAAGAGATGCATGTGTGCCCTTACAATAAGGGAAATAAAAAACTTGAAGTATAACGCTTAAGGCTCAAGGCAGGTTTTGGTATGTATGTATGTGGAGGAGGAGGTTGTGTAGCTGACTGGATAAACGTGTACAGATAAACCAGGAAGGATCAACAGCTTTAATGGACAGGGCCTTGCACCAAATGATAGTGGGTAGTCACAAACTCCAGTGCAACTTGCATCATCCCAACTCCCTGGATGCCACCAGACTTCTAATTGGTGGTAGAAGATACTGAGACTAATAGGCTAAGCTCTCCAGGATTAAACACTTGTTGAAATCAACCATGAGGGGCATATCTAGTTTGTAAGGTCCATATTTTTGTCTTTTTTTTTTTCACTGCAGTATTACTAGTACCTGGAGTAGTGTCTGACACTTAATAATAGGCATTAAATAGAGTTGGAGGAATGAATGAATGAAGGAATCTGAAGTCCCGTTAATTCTCACTGAGGGTGGCAAGAGGTTAGAGATATTAAGGACTGATTAAAGCATTTAGTCTAAGTAACCCTATGGAACCTTGGAAGGAGAACCCCAGGACAAATACCATACTTTCAGAATATCCAGGCAGGTGGTTCCTCTGGGTTATTATATTGTCAATGTTAACCAAATATGACCTAACTTTATATCTCAAGATGATAAAGCCAGACATACACTTTCCATTAACAAATTTATTTCTGGTGATATTTTTTGCCACACCTACTCTACTTCAAATTTCTTTCTTCCTCATGAAAGGTAAAGAATAAGTTTCTGTGCTTTTCAAGAGGCATGAATCATTAATAGGACATTTTTTAAACCATTTATACAGAGCGAGCAGTCCTTTTCAAATTCAAAACTAATGAACTTTTCTTGTCAGAGAACTGAAAAACTTAAAGGTATTTAAATATTAAGCAAAGTTAACAAGAAATTTAAATTTTAAAGCATACTCTGGAAGTTCACTTAAAGATCACATAATTTAGAGATGGAAAATTCTTCAGAGAGCACTTGATTCAGACCTCTCATTTTCACATGTGAAATAAACAGTAGTTGAAGAAGTTATCCCAATATTTCTAAAACTAAACATTTCTAAGTAGTCGTATCCAATAGGGAAATTTTAACATCTTAGTTTATTTTCCTCATACAAAACTCTACTATTTCTGTGTAACATAAAATGATGGTATATTTCATCTTCCATATAAGCATCTTTCATATACTCTTAAGTTAGCAGTCATGTTCTTTCAACATATTCCCTTAGCATTTTCCTCAACTAATATTTGTATAGGATGACCTCTACTTTAGTCATATCCATCTTCTTCAGTGTGTCTACCTTAGGTTTATTCATTGTGTGAAAGTCCACAAGACACATATGGAACATTTTGGATACATCCATATGGACTCCTACAACACTCACAGGTGGAAATAACATTCCAGGAAGTGAATCATCCAGAGAGAGAATGAAGAATAAGAGGGAAAAAAAAATCAAGGATAGATATAGAGAGAAACCAACAGTTAAAAGATAGAAGAGAATTGTCAAAGGTTTGAAGAAATAGATGGAACTTCTCACATTATGTCAATGGGAGTATAAAACATAGATCAAAATTTTTAACTCTATAACTTTTTGACCCAGCAATCCTCCTGAAAATTATATCAGTAAAGTGCACAAGAAGACATATACAATAATTCATAGCAGCTTTGTTTAAAAGAGATAAATGAGAAATAAAATGTTCATTGATAAGGGATTGGTTAAATAGAGCACGGTACAATCATGCAATGAAATACTAAGCATAATTAAAATGGACAATATCAATATTAACATGGAATGATGTTGATTTTTTTAATGAAAAGATTACAAATTGTACCATAATTTTACTTATATGTAATTTAGTTATAATTATATTTGTTTATGATATATAATTAAATTATATTCTTTTATAATATTAATTCTGTAATTCTGTTCAGAAATATTAATTGTATTTCTTCTAAACAGTAGGTTTTGGGGGTTGTTTTGTTTGCCTTCTTTATACTTTATACTTTTTTATATTTCTTGGATTTTTCTAACTCAAAATAATTTTTTGTTTTAAAATAGTTTTAAAACAATTTTAATTTTGGGAAAAAAACATAGAAAAGTCAGGCAGAGTAAGAGGGGCCAGTGGATAAAATAGAAAAAAATACCAAGGAAGACTACCTGAGAAGCCAAGGGAGGGGTATGAGAGAAGAGAAGGAAGATCTAAAAACAAAGGTATAGTCAAAAGTTTTGAAAGCAACTGAGACTTCAAAAGGGCTGACAACAGGGGATCACTATACTTGGCAATTAAGAGCACTTTTTAAATAGAATGCATATTAATAAACCTTAAGAGAATATTAAAGTGAGATAGCATGAGAGAAATAGTATTTCAACTTAGTAAACATGACTTTCATTTTCATGATCAGTACTGTTAAGTGCATTGGTGTTGCAGACACTATACTTTTGTATTAATCACTGTGATATCATAAAATGCTTTCATGCCATATTGTCATCTAATTACAAAACAGCAATTTATCATTACATGAAAAAAATTGAGTTATACAAAGGAAAAAATAGGTACAATTGTAAATAATTTAGCTAGATATTAGAAATCTTTTTTCTAATAAGCCTGTAATACTTTTTTCACAGATGCTCCAAAGGTAATTTAGAAGCAGCTTTGAAAGTAGTCAAAAAAGAATATTCATTGTCAAGATATGGAAGCAATCTAAATGTCCGTCAACAGATGAATGGATAAAGAACACATGGTGCGTATATATATATATATATATATATATATATATATATGTATATACATATATATAATGTATAATATATATAATGAAATATTACTCAGCCATAAAAAAGAATGAAGCTCTGCCATCTGTAGCAACATGGATGGATGAAACTAGAGAGCATTTTGCTTAATGAAACAAGTGAGAGAACGACAAACACTATGTTATCACTTATGTGTGGAATCTAAAAAATAAAACAAATGAATATATATAACAAAACAGAAACAGACTCACAGGTATAGAGGACAAACTAGTGGTTACCAGCAGGGAGATGGAAGAGGGGAGGGGCAAGATAGGGGTACAGGATTAAGAGATACAAACACTATGTATAAAATAGATAAACAACAAGGATACATTGTACAGCCCAGGGAAATATAGCCACTATTTTGTAACATTAAATGGAGGATAATCTATAAAAATATTGAGTCAATATGTTTTATACACCTGAAACTAATACTGTAAGCCAACTATACTTCGATAAAAAAAGGGTATTCATAATGTTCCTTCTGCAGAGACAAGACAAAAGCTTAATCTACCAGCAGAAAATTAATATTTTACTTTCTTTTAATCATGATTTCAATCATTTTGGTTTTCTATATTATCTTCCCACCTGAAGCTCTCATTAGGGGTAGAAATGATAGAGAAAGAAAGGAAAAAGAAGTAGATTTTTTCATTGTGCTTTCAGCAGTTCTGACAAACTAAGAGCAGTAGGGATGACTAGGCAGCCAGAAAAGAGGGAGGATAGAATGGGGTAGTGAACAATGTCACCGGGAGAAAGTATAAAAAAGAGCATTCCAAAAAGTAACCTCAGAATACCGGTACACCAAATCGACTTAATTCTATTAAGGTTCCAGTGATGCTAGTACTGATACAATTATAGGTGTGTGTAATCCAGAAAATCAAGAATATCACCTCTTTCAACTACTATTTAAAACTTGTTCAGTATTATCAGTATTTATCTCAATTGATATTTAAATGTAAACATTTATGTGCCGGGTGGCCACTGTTATTTTTTCCCAAGGAGGTCTAGAACTCAAGTGCCCTATTGACAGCACCAGTATGTAAACCACTTTGGAGAATAAAGAATATAAAACAAATTTTGTTCAGTGCTTATATACCATTAGCACTTAATTAATATTGGTGAATGATGATGACTTCACAAGAGAAGTCCTAATTGACTGGTAGCCCACCCCTGCTTCTATTGTGAGGAGATAACCTGTGGAGGCTATGATCTCATGTAGCCGAGGAGCTTTAAAGTAGGATAGCTCTAGGGGAAAGATTAGCAGCTGAAATAGAGATTTAAGAATTTAATCAACAAGTAGACTAAGTTGATCTCCTTCACAATGTCACCTTCATAGTATGATTCCCATACTATTAAACTGTCTAACTAAATAATCAACGCACTTAAGTCTCAGACGTCTGGAAAACTCAAAACAAAAGTATAGTGTTAATATAAACCTACAGAGTACATATTAAGAAGCTTTGGCCATTTGTGGTTTGTCTTCAAAGTATTAAATTTTTTCAAAGAAAAATATAGAAGGATTAAATGAATCAATTCTTTGCTGTAAAATACCCTCTTTTAATATTTATAGGATTATATTTAATGTAATGAAAAGGAATTTCTTTTCATCTAATATATCTCTAAAATAGCAATTGATTGAAAATGTTACATACACACACACAAATATACAGTTCTCCTTATTCACAAAGGATATGTCTTAGGTCACATTACATAGCAAATACCTCAAATATTGTACTGTGCCTTTGATAGGTAGAGAGTAGTAGTAAATAGAGCCAGATTTATAAGGAACGATGAGGGAGGTTAACAATATGGGCTCTTATTCTAAAATCATCTGCCTAAAAACAGACATCCTAAACTAGGGATGGAAAATATATAATGAGGACCCCTAAATTAAGAAACCATACATGGCAGGATTTCTTAGTCACATATACACATTAGAATATTTGTTACTATACTCATTCAAACACGTCTATAACTACTTGCAAATGGTCTAATAAACCAAATTTAGAATACTTTAGATCTTTCAAATTTACAATACACTCTAAAAGCAGACTGTAAATAACTAGCAAGTTACCACTCACTTTAAATAGACAAAATATCATGAATAAATTTATAAATCAAAATAAATTGATGTGGGTTACATACAAAAATCATGTGAAACAATTAATATGAAGAAACATGGAACATGATCTATAGCTCACCTGAGAGTTAATTAGGAATAAAAGTAATTCCATTATTACAGACTGTTAAATAACATTCTCTTATTTGGTTCTTATTTTTAGGATACCCTGGAGAAAAATAGAACAATTCATTATGAAATGTGCATAGGTGGCAAAGATAGTCAATTAGGGAATAAAATTTACTACTGGCTATTTTTTTCTGGAATCTTCAGTATTAGTCTATCTGCCTAATTCCCATCCTCAAATATATCCAAAGTGTTTGGCAGGCAGAATGTACAATTTTAAATGGATCCTATGTAATTCATTAACTTCACTAATTATTACCAATGGACCAAATACCACTTAGAATTGCCGTATCAAGTGACATTGAGCCTGTATCAACAATAGTAAATTGCACAAAAGTTAACAACCCATAATAGCAGGAAAAACAGTTCTTTTCTTTTTCAAATAAAAGACATTTGGAACATGGAAACAATAAGATTATTCATTCTATGGTGCAGCAGAGACAAGAATTTAAAATAAGAGAACATGAGGTTATTATTAAAACTAGTCTCCAGTGGGACAGGCTTTTCCTTTTGTGGAAATGAATCTGTCTAATGGGAATTTACTAACTGCAAAATATCTCAAATTTTTGCAAAATTATTTGGAAAACTATCATAATAGGGGTACTAATTATCGAATTCATTATTGCTTCATAGGATAGTCTCAACTTTTTAAAAATAGTCATGATTAAGTGAGTAAATATGCTCCAGTCTTCCAGTTAATAGACATCTCGCCCCATTCAGTCACCTAAAAAACAAGGCTCCACATTATGTTTACTTCTATAACATAGTTGTTAAAAGCCCAGACCCTTGTGGGTTTGAATCCCTGCTCTTACACTTGCTAGTCATGGCCTAGGCAAGTCAATCTTTTGTGCTTTAGTTTCCTTATCTGTAAGATGGAGATGATAATAGTACTTACCTCACTGAGTAACTTCAAAAATTAATCCATTCTCCATTATTTGACCTACCTCATGCAAATGTTTAAACTTCATCTCTAGTCACTCTTTACCCCCATGCACACAATCCCAATGTGTTAGCTACACCATATTTGCCATTCCCAGAATATAACGGATCCTTCCTTCTTTGCCTTCAGAACTCTCATTCATCCTTCTAAGCCCATCTCTGTCTCTGTGAAGCCAACTTTTGTTTCTCTCAGCAGAATTCACTTTTTCCTTCTAATGGCAATTTTTGGAGATAAAATATCAGAAAGAAAAAGATCTAAGCCTAATTTTTGGCTTTTTCTTTATTTTTTGAAATTATTTTCTACTTTGGTTTCAAAATAGTGCATCATAATTATAGGATCAGCACTTACTATCTTCTGTTTTTTAGTAAAAAACACTTTTGACATTACAATGACTATGATCAGAAAAGCATTTTAGTAAACTTAAGAGCTCAGAAATGCATTGGGTGAAATGAAGAAAGTGGGAGGGTATCATCATTAATAAAATTACGTTATATGATAGCTTTGTGCTAGGTATTTTACTTACAGTATCTCTGGACTTTAGGTCCACGATATATTAAGTGGTCCCCAAAAGAAATGAACTAGTAAACCAAAATTTTTTATCTCAAATAAAATGAGCAAAAATATCAAGACAGAGGTATAATTTTCTCTATTAAATTCCTGACTTAAAAGTATTTTACACTCTGCTAAAAGCAATACAGAATAAAGAAAATGTCTTTTTAATTTAATTCATAGCCAAGATTTAAATATTAGTTTAACTTTTCCATTAAAGTTTTAAATTTATGAATTCCTGAATATCAGATTAAAATGTAACTAGATTTATTTATCTTAGTACAGAAACTCCTATATTTATATGTTAAATATTTGAAAGCTAATTCAATATTTGATGAGTGTTAATTATGCACCTAATTACAGTATATAAACTTAACTTCTTACATGATTAGTGATATATTATTGAATTATATATAAATGAGATTCAATGCAACACATTTTTTAGTACCTATCTAGTTTAAGAAAAACTGCTGGACCGATACCATGGTAGAATGCAAATATGTATTAGGCAAAGATTTGTCCCTCAACAAACTTATAATCAAATAAGGATGATAAGAAATATATACATAATAATAATATAAGAAATGATGTAAATTCAGAAAGAGAGATCTGGAGGAGGAAGATAATTATTCTGCCAGGAGGGATCAGGTAACGCTAATGGATGGGCAGAATGGACATTCTATTCTTTGTGGAGAAGATGAGAAGGCACCAATTTGGTATGGAGCAACAAAAAGGTTTTGAACACAAAATTTTTAATAATATTCTTGAGGTTTTATTGCATCTTCCATGTTCTCAGACTGTAGAAAAATAGCAGGTATTATTTTAGAAATATGTGCTAAAAGCATGGAAAACAAACAGTCTCTCTCTCACTAAAGAAGTTCTTTATATATCAGTGATTTGGGGGAAAATTTAACCTGTAAGGAGTAATGCAAGCTATAACAAGTGTAAAGTTAGACAACACAGGAATATGAAGGATAAAATTGCAGGCATTCTACACCATATACAGAAATTAACTCAAAATGGGTCAAAGACCTAAATGTAAGACCCAAAACTATAAATTAGAAGGAAACATAGGGAAAGGCTTTATGACATTGGATTTGGCAAGGATTTCCTGGAAATAACACCAAAAGCTTAGGCAACAAAAGTAAAACTAGACAAATTGGACTATATCAAAAAATTAAAATTTTCTGCATATCAAAGAACACAGTCAACAGATCAAAAAGGCAACTTACAGAATGGGAGAAAATATTTGCAAATCATATATACCTGATAAGGAGTTAATATCTAGAATACATAAAGAATTCCTACAACTGAACAACACATAAAAAAATCCAGTTAAACAATGCACAAAGGACTTGAATAGACATTTCTCCAAAGATGATACACAAATGGCCAACATGCATATGAGAAAATGTTCAATATCACTAATTATTAGGAAAATGCAAATCAAAACCTGACACCCATTAGGATGGCTACTATCAAGAAAACCTGGAAAACTGCAAGTGTTAGTGAGGATGTGAAGAAATTGGAACCCTTGCACGGTGTTGGTAGGAATGTAAAATTGTGCATCTTCTATGAAAAACAGTATGGCAGTTTCTCTAAAAATTAAAAATAGAATGACCCTATGATCCAGCAATCCCACTTATGGGTATATACTCAAAAGAGTTGAAAGCAGGGTCTTGAAGCAATATTTGCACACTCATGCTCATAACAGCACTAGCCAAACAGCACAGCACTATTTCACAATAGCCAAAAGATGAAAGCAATCGTGTCCATCGATAGATGAATGGATAAACAAAATGTAGTATATACATACAATGGATATCATTCAGCCTTAAAAAGGAAAGTAATTTCTAACACTACAGCATGGATACATCTTCATGACATTATGCTAAGTGAAATAAATCAGTCACAAAAGGACAAACACTGCATGATTTCACTTCTGTGAGGTATCTAGCATAGTCAAATTCATAGAAACAGAAGGTAGAATGGTGTTTGCCAGGGGGAGAAGAAAATGGGGAGATGTTGTTAAAGAGTTTCAGTTTTCCAAGATGAAAAAGTTCTGACACTGCTTACACAACATTGTAAATATATTTAACACTATTGAACTGTACACTTAGAATTGGCTGTGATGATAAATTTTATGTTATGAATTTTTTACCACAAAAGAATTTTTTTTAATTTTTTTAAAAAAGCAATCCAGTTGTTGGGCAGAATTGCTTTGACTGGAAATCGATCCGTTCAGTCAAAATGGCTAAATAATAACATATCTTCAGCTATTGAATGTTCTTCTCTTTGTTATCATCTAATTATTAATGACATACTATTTTTAGCAACTTATTAATTTGCTCTTATGCCTGCAGAAAATATAACAATCGTCATATCTGAAAAAATAAAATATTCATTAAATTTTTTAAAAGTTCAGGCATCCATTCTGAGAAAAGCTGAGCACGGCTGAACAATGAAGAGAGAATGGAGGTGTTTAAGAATAACCGAACTCCCTAACTATCCCTGCCCCCCACCCTTCGCCCTGTTAACCATAAATTCGTTCCCTAAGTCTGTGAGTCTGTTTCTGTTTGGTAAATAAGTTCATTTGTATCATTTTTTTAGATTCCCCGCATATAAGTGATAAGGGAGTTTGGGACTGACATGTACACACTGCTATATTTAAAATGGATAATCAACAAGGACCTACTGTATAGCACAGGGAACTCTGCTCAATTAAAAAAAAAAAAAAAGAACTGAAGAGGCACTGGGTTATTTTTATTAGGCCCATGTGGAAACTGACCCCACCTATCCATCCATCCACCCTGGAGTTTCAGGCTCAGTACAGTGTTGCACACCCTATAATGTTATCCTTTAGTCAGATTCACTGAGAAGCTGACTCTGGAATGCATCTTTCTTATCAAGGCCTCTGCATACTTGCCACTTCATGTTCATTTGGTCAACACAGTGAACCAAAATGATGCTCTGCAGAACACCCACTCAGTCCAAATCCCTTTGGAGTCTATTATAATACAGGGTAGGAGAGTTAACACAGCCGTGGAGCAAGACCATAAATGTATATTGTTGTACTTCCCAAAAGAATGTTTACTTCTGATACACCTTCTTGGTAGTAATAGAAAAAAAAATGCATTTGCCAAATCAACAGCTGCATACCATGTACCTGTGGTCATGTTAACCTGCTCTAAAAAGATTCTACATCTGAAACAGTAGCTGCAATTGATGCTACCACTTGGCCGAGTCTGCAGTAGTCCACCACCATTGTCTAGACTTTGACAAGTTTCTGTAGTGGCCAGACTGGGACATACTTTAGATCTATAAAGATGGCACTAATCTCTGCTATTTCCTGTCATATGCAATACTGATTTTCATTTACTATCATCGCCAAGGCAAGTACTTTCAGAGCCTTCTCACCCACTACAATAGTTCTTAATCCCACAGGCTAAGAAACCAATGTGATGGTCCTATCAATTACCAAGTAGGTCTATCGGTATGGTTCAGGGAACAGGAAAATGATCAATGAGTGGTTCAGATTCCTCAGGAAACAGACACTGAGACAGAAATTTGTGTTCAGGGAGTCTGTTGAAGAGAGCTATCAGCAGTAACACCTGTGAGGAAATGCAGGCTGCAGCATTTGGTAGAAGAAGTTGAATTATGGTACATTTGCAATAATGGCCTCAGTTGACTCCACAGGAGGCTCTGAAGCTGAGAGAGCCTTTCAGAATTGTACCAAATTGAGGCAAGACTCTGGGCCTTTATACTCCTTCTCTGATAACTTATTGAATTCAGATGCCACAGGAGAGGCAGCTCCCTTCAGCTGAAGGTAATTTCTGGGGTAGCAATTCCAAATTCTAGCTCATTTAAAATAAATATCTATTGGTATATTTTATCTATGTTACTAAAGAAGCTCTTAAAAAGTGGTGCCCTATGGTAATTTTATTTCTTGAGGAACTTCCACACTGCTTTCCATAGCAGTTGCACTATTTTACTTTCTCACCAGTAGTGCACAAGGGTTCCAATTTCTTCACGTCTTCACCAACACTTGTTATTTTCTGTTTTTTTTTTTTAAATAGTAACCATCCTAATGGGTTCGAGGTGATATCTCATTACAGATTTGATTTGCATTTCCTTAATAGTTAGTGATGTTGGATATCTTTTCATGACCCTGCTGTCCATTTGTATATCTTCCTTAGAGAAACGTCAATAGTTCAATTCTTTTTATCACTGAATAATATTCCATTGCATTGGCATACTACATAGTTTATTTATCCATTAAAGTACATCTTGGTTGCTTTCAAGTTTTGGAAATTATGAAAGAAAAAAAAAAAACAGTGGTGCCCTGGTCTTTTTCTTTAATTACACAGAAGGAGAAGCTACCACCACCCTTATCCTCAGTAATGCCACCTTTCTCTCTGGTGCTCTCCCACTTACGTTATATTATATTATATGCTACCAGTTGATTTTTTCCTGAACCATGACATCCACCTCATTGCCCCTGCATTATTTTCTGATTCAGGGTAATCAGTCTGGGAACCACTAACAGATCTATTAATTCTTTGCATGCATCACAACAGAATCCTCCACAGCATCCTCAAATACTGGAATGTTTATCTACTTAATATGATCTGGGAGCAGAACAAATATTAAGAAAGTCAACATAAATAAGGTTTTTCTTATTTTCTTTCAAAATTCTAAAATGTTGCCTTTGCATTCTATGATGTTAACTTCAATCACCAGTGACTAAGTCACAGTTATTCACTTCTGGGATTAAAATACCCACTATAGACATCAGCAAACAGAACAAAATCTGATTTATCCAACTGTGTTATGCCAACAAGAAATCTCTTTTAAGAAGCATTGTACACTGTTACGTGTATTCCCAGTAAAAAGAAACGTATGTAATACATGTTGATACAAAAATTAAAGTAACTTTATTAAATCTTATTTTTGTATTATGTATTTTCCATTCAAAGGGACCATTTAGTATTTTACTGTAATTATTTATAAATTACTGTTAACTGTTAATTATCTGTGTGTGGATTATCAATCACAATCTTTAAACCCAAGATGATGTTTCACTGGAATTGAGTATATTTTTACACTAAATTCTTGATTTATTAGGTTTTCTTGTGTGAGTTTAGTGAATATAAGCATAGCTTAAGTCATGGTATGAAGTAAGTAGGACAGTAACTATGCTGCTTTTCAAATCTAAAGAAAAATTCGCTTTATATTAGACATTACTGGGTTAGATTTTTCAAGTTTCTGCTTCCTTCAATTTGTGTAATGAATATGGATAGCATGCAAATTACTACACCTGCCCAGTAAGTATAACCTTTCCAGACCTTGGGTGCTTTCTGTGCATCAAGCAAAATGTCAAACACAGAGTGGGTATAGTTGTTGAAAGTTGTCTCTAAATAGTATGTTAACTCTTCTGTTATTTAATTGTTGTAACTAAATATAAGACCCAATAATAATGAATTTAACCATAATTTAAGTGGCTATAATTCTTAAGGGGAATGAACACTTACTTTTCAGCTGCTGTAGATTATTAGGAGCTATCTCTGATTAGTTTTACTTAAGATGATTTGGGTTTCACTTTTCAACAAAAAGATGAAAAACACCACATACCTTGTATCTCACTAGTAATAATTTCTTGTTAAAAAATTAAGATGAACTAATGGCGTGTATACATTAAATTGCAGTGGAATAATAATTGTCAATACTTATGTAACTCTTAGGCCAGGGACTATTCTAAGTATTTTTCCCTTATTTTTCATAAAAATTTAGGAAATATATTCCACTGTTATCCTTATTTTAACAACAGAGAAAACAGGTACAGAGAAGTTAACTAATTAAGCTAAAGCTTCCATAACAAATAAGGGACAGAAGTGATATTTGAATCCAGTACAGTCTGGTTTCAGAGCCTCTATATTTTACCAGCTGCTAGACCATACTACCTCCCTGTTGAATTATCTGACCTTCTTCCTACTGAAGAGACAAATGATGCCTCCAGCCCTCTCTCATATATATCTCAGTAAAACTGGAATACCAATTGTTCTTAACTCCCTTCCAGTGACAGCCTACTCTGACAACATAGGGTGAATTAGATGCTCCTCCTGTCCTCCCCTGTCACATAACACCCAATATGTTGGTCTGTCATAATATTTTTCTTTTCATTCCCCAATTAATTGTAACTCCTTGAAGGAAGGATTATTGAAAGACTGGCACACAACACAGTACAGGAATATAGGAGAGGTTCAACAAACATCTGTTGAATGAGTTAATGCCTCTCATTGTTTGCAGGACTGACTATTGGCACTCCAGAGGACACCAAAACAGTCATATCCACCCCACCACCACCACCATTATTACTCTGATATCAACTTTTGCAGTTCTCCACATTGCAACAAACTTCACATTTCTCTTTGAAACACCAATAGGTATCCCCCCCACCAAAATAGTCTTACCTTCTAAATCTTCTTTCTCAAAGTGTGTTTTGAGAATAGAACGAGTTCCACCTCTATCCACAACTGCCTCTTCATCATTTCTCTGTAGAACAGAGAGAAAGAAGACTAAATGATAGTACATAGATTCTCTTAATTTCAGCAAATAAACTTTAATGTGATCTAATAATTTAGGGGTTTAATTCAGTAACATAAACCTACTTGTACATGACTATTCTATTTGATTATCAAGTGTTAGTTTACAAAAGACTAAGATTAATTTGACCACACATTCAGAGAAGGAATGTCATTTGATTTTCCATGAAATTGAAGGCAGTCAAACATTCCAGTTGGCATCATTTATTAGTGAGATGAAAACTAGAAAAGAAACAGTTATCCTGTCAATTTAGTAACATGTATTTTTATCTCTGATAAAGAATTCTTGTTAACAAGATGACATTTTGAACTATACAAGGAAAATATGAAAATCATTAGTGCTATGTCAGGGAGAAATAATTCCATTGCCATTATAAATGGGGTTGGGGGGAACTAATCTCTTGAAAGCAATTAGTATCAATTACTAGGTAAACTAAAACTCTAGTGACTTTGTTTCAGTATAATGCATTTTATTCAAACTAAACTGTAAATTACAATCATGTGCATTAAACCTTCATTCAGTTTCTATAAATTTTTTACCTATTTAGAAGGGCTGCGCATAGGCTTTGTCTTCTGAACACTGTACACATAACTCAAAATAGTATACTCAGTGATTTGGTACTCAATAAAATAATGGGGGAGCTGTGAGTATAATCCATTTTGACCATGCAGGAATGGACAAAATATGAAATACTGAATGAAGTGAAACACAAATTATTTACAACTTTTATCTGTGAACACCCAGGTAAAACTTGCCTTAAAAGTGAATACCGAGTACAAAAGGAGAAATGAAAAGGTAGACTAAAGTTGAATGAAACCTTTCAAGATCTATTTCTAAGCCTATTCTAGTTTATTACTATTAGAAAAGTAAAAGGTTTTTGCTTCTTCTCTGAAAGCTTTTTAATTCCTGAACATAATCTTAATAAAGATTTGTCCTCCATGTTTGACAAGTCAGTACTTTCAACTGCAGGAGTATAGACATATTTCAGCCTAAAAAGATCAGCTCTCATATGCTTCAAATGCAGCACAGTATGCACCAGAAGGACATGTTTCATAGCCTATAGTCCTGTTGTCTTTCTGACAACTTGTACTGACACAAGTCAGGGTAAAGTCTTTGAAATCAGAGTTAGATAAACTTATACTATAAATGAGAGAAAATGAGAGAAAAATTAAAATGAAGATAGATTTCAGAACCCATTGCTCTTCTGTTTGGCAAAGTTTAAGAAAATCTGTTGGTTTAACCAATAATAGCAATAGAAAGACTAAAGTTGAGACTTTTATAATTTTCCTGAACCAGATAAATGCAAGTTTCAGCCTATTTTGAATCTGTTCTTGATACATTTACAAATCAAATTTACCCTCTGTGCAAGACATTTTCAAATATATGTCACACTAGAATACAACTCTGCCCTCTGGGGTGTTGTTAGGAAGAATGCCAAAAACTAAGTCATGCATCCTTGTTCAAAGGTCAGAAGGAACACTATTCGAATATAACTCAAAATGGCAGTCTCTGAAAACAACTGCAAAATGGAAAGCTTATATAGAATACATGAAGGTGTTTCCCCCTATACAATAAATACTTGATTTTGATTTCAAGGACCTGAAATAATTTTCAGCTTATACAAAATGTTTCTTCCCCTTATTTATATAAAGCATGTATACTGTCCACGTACAAAAGATAATTCTGTTGAATCGCTAATGTTGAGATATTGAGAGAAAATGAAATTTTGCAGCAGAAGTAGAAATGGAATCTAAATAAGAAATAACTGATTATTTAATTACTATGCAGGTTACAGGCAGAAGTGACCTAATTTTAATTTTTCTTTAAAAGAAAAAGAACTGGAAGCTAGAATATGAATATAACTCAATGTAAGTGACTCATTTTGTAGTTTCATATTATCTTCTTTAAATACTCTCTGGATGTTCCATATTTTCAGCTGAAAATTCCCAAGATACAGATTAATGTTAATACATATACCGAAATTCCTCTACTTTGGCTATAGCTCAAAAGATCACTTCAATATTATTCAAGATGTTTTAGCAGAATATTTCCCTTCCCCCTTATTACCAACAGCAAGTAAATATGAGGTGTGATGATGGGAATGCAGAGGGACTTATGGCACTGGGTGCCAGTCTATGCAGTAATAGAGCAATAAGATATTTTCACTTCATTTTGAACTGTTACTATCTTTAGAATTGGTGAACATCAAATATATTAATGCACCCTAATTTCCATATGTATTTACTCACCTAGGAACAAATTTTAGCACTGTGTAGGGAGAGAACACAAATATATTACATTGCCTTTCAATACAATTCACCCTTACTACACTGTTGGGTAAACGTTTATAAGATGATTGAGTCCAGTAAATAGTATTGTGTTGGGATATATATTTCTCAATATAGGCCATGTTCCCTCCAAATTTAAAGCATTGCCCATATTGAGAAATATATATCCCAACACAGTCACATATTCATATATATGTAATCAAAACAAAAGTTTCACAAACCAGTATTTACTCTTAGTATAAAAAGTGCACTCTGATATTTTCTGTTCCAGGGTATACTATTTCATTTAGAAGTCCTAGTCACTACCCATTAAATTTATTTCAGGACCGAAAAATGGCTTGTGACACGCAATTTGAAAAACATTGGTATAGACTATGGCCCTGGGACAGACTAACAGTAACTAATTCACACAGAAATTTCTTCTAGACTTTTTTGTAAATATCATTAGCTCTATGAATATGTAAAAATCACCTTTTTCTGATTTACCATAGCTCTTGAGCACAGCCACCAATGAAATAAACTTTTCTAGTTTTACAAACCAAAATCTAACAGTAATCTTGTGAGCAGGAAAATTCAAACTTTTTCATAACCTTTTAATTCTCATCTCATTTAAAAATGAATAGAGGAAAAGGAGTTCATTTTCAATTCAGAATTCTTTCTTCCTTAGAACTATTTATCATATCATTTTTAAAAAGTAACCACTTTTTCTGCCTTATTTTTTAGGTATTAGATATTAGAATAGTACTGTGTGCTGTATACTCTCCACTAACCCTTACAGATCCACTTTCCACTCTTATTCACCATGCTCTGTGTCTTTACAGACTGCATCGCTAGGCCCCCTTGCCTTTTAGCTTCCTATTGAGTTCAGCCAATGAGAGATAATGACAGAAGACTATAGAGTTGGGATGAGAGAAACATGGCCCATTTTGGGCCATAGTTTGGCAATGGCTGTGATCTTCTATCAAACACCAAAGCGCTTGTCACGTGACTCTTCTACATCTATACATCTTGCTGGTTTGCATTAACTGCTCCCCCACCTTGCTCCTTTAGGCCTAGAAATAGTGACAGTTTCTGACTGTTGCAGGTTTCTGGGATTTCACTAACCCTCGCTGATTACCCTTTATCCTGCCTACTTTTTAAAAAAAAATTTTATTGGAGTATAGTTGATTTACAATGTTATGTTAGTTTCTGCTGTACAGCAAAGTGAATCAGTTATACATATACATACGTCCACTCTTTTTTAAATTCTTTTCCCATATAGGCCATTACAGGTTATTGAGTAGAGTTCTCTGTGCTATACAGTAGGTCCTTATTAGTTACCTATTTTATATATAGTAGTGTGTATATGTCAATCCCAATCAGTCCTTTCATTAAATTCTTTTTATCACCCTTCTTGAGTGACCATCTCTTTCTTGCTATGACCCTGATTTACATGTCACATTTATTTCAATGACTAAAAACCATGATATCAAGTTTCATAGAGATGAACATATAATCAAAGTGGTAACCTACATACATAACTTTGACTAAGAAATATCTATCAAAAAATACTGTTGAATGTTTAATTATGTACAATTATTTATTTTGTTTTTATCTTTTGCCTTTAGGAGACAGACCCCCCAAAAATATTACTACCATTTATGTGAAAGAGCATTCTGCCTATGTTCTTTTTTAGGAGTTTTATGGTTTCAAGTCTTGTATTTAGGTCTTTAATCTATTTTGAGTTTATTTTTGTATATGGTGTGAGGAAATGTTCTAGTCTCATTCTTTTACATGTAGCTGTCCAGTTTTCCCAGCACCACTTATTGAAGAGACTGTCTTTTCTCCAATTGCTTTTCGCCTCCTTTGTCATAGACTAATTGACCATAGTCACACAGATTTATTTCTGGGTTCTCTACTCTGATCCATTAATCTATGTGTTTATTTTTGTGCCACTACCATGCTGTTTTGATTTCTGTAGCTTTGTAGTATAGTCTGAAGTCAGAGAGAATGATATCTGCAGCTTTATTCTTTTTTCTCAAGATTGCTTTAGCAGCATTATTTGCAATAGCCAAGATATGGAAGCAACCCAAGTGTCCATCAACAGATGAATAGATAAAGAACATGTGGTATGTATATATATAGGTATATACATATATAATATATATAAAGAAATATTACTCAGCCATAAAAAAAATGAAATTCTGCCATTTGCAATGATGTGCACGGACCTAGAGAGTATTATGGTTAGTGAAATAAATCAGACAGAGAAAGACAAATACTGAGTTTTCACTTATATGTGAAATCTAAAAAGTTAAAACAAATGAATGCATAAAACAAAACAGAAACAGACTCACAGATATAGAAAACAGACTAGTGGGTACCAGTGGGGAGAGGGAAGGGGGAGGGGCAAGATAGGGGTATGGAATTAAGAAGATACAAAATACTATGTATAAAATAGATAAGTGGGAGACATTCAAGATGGCGGAGGAATAAGATGTGGAGATCACCTTCCTCCCCATAAATACATCAGAAACACATCTATATGTGGAACAACTCCTACAGAACACCTACTGAATGCTGGCAGAAGACCTCAGACTTCCCAAAAGATATATATATATTTTTCCTTTTCTCTTTTTGTGAGTGTGTATGTGTATGCTTCTTTGTGTGATTTTTGTCTGTATAGCTTTGCTTTTACCATTTCTCCTAGGGTTCTGTCTGTCCGTTTTTTTGGTTTTTTGTTTGTTTACTATAGTTTTTAGCACTTGTTATTATTGGTGGATTTCATTTCTGGTTTGGTTGTTCTCTTATTTCTTTCTTTTTTTTAATACTTTATAATTTTTGTATTATTTTTGTATAATTTTTTTATTTTAATAACCTTCCTTTCTATTTTTCCTTCCTTCCTTCCTTCCTTCCTTTCCTTCCTTTCCTTCTGAGCTGTGTGGCTTGACAGGGTCTTCATGCTCTGGCCGGGTGTCAGGCCTGTGCCTCTGAGGTGGGAGAGCCGAGTTCAGGACATTGGTTCACCAGAGACCTCGCCACTCCACATAATATCAAACAGCGAAAGCTCTCCCAGATATCTCCATCTCAAAGCTAAGACCCAGCTTCACTCAATGACCAGCAAGCTACAGTGCTAGACACCTTGTGCCAAACAAATAGCAAGACAGAAACACAACCCCACGCATTACCAGAGAGGATGCCTAAAATCATAATAAGGTCACAGACACCCCAAAACACACTACCGGACGTGGTCCTGCCCACCAGAAAGATATGATCCAGCCTCATCCACCAGATCACAGGCACCAGTCCCCTCCACCAAGAAGCCTACACAACCAACTGAACCATAATTAGCCATTGGGGGCAGACACCAAAACCAATGGGAACTACGAACCTGCAGCCTGTAAAAAGAAGACTCCAACTCACTACGTTAAGCAAAATAAGAAGACAGAGAAACACACACAGCAGATGAAGGAGCAAGATAAAAACCCACCAGACCAAACAAATAAAGAGGAAATAGGCAGACTACCTGAAAAACAATTCAGAGTAAAGAGAGTAAAGATGACGCAAAATATTGGAAATAGAATGGAGAAAATACAAGAAACGTTTAACAAGGACCTAGAAGAATTAAAGACGAAACAATGATAAACAGCACAATAAATGAAATTTAAAATTCTCTAGAAGGATCGATAGCAGAATAACTGAGGCAGAAGAACGGATAAGTGACCTGGAAGATAAAATAGTGAAAAAACTACCTCAGAGCTGAATAAAAGAAAACAATGAAGAAAATTGAGGACTGTCTCAGAGACCACTGGGACAACATTAAATGCACCAATATTCGAATTATAGGGGTCCAAAAAGAAGAGAAAAAAAAAAGAACTGAAAAAATATTTGAAGAGATTATAGTTGAAAATTTCCCTAATATGGGAAAGGAAATAGTCAATCAAGTCCAGGAAGCACAGAGAGACCCATACAAGAAAAATACAAGGAGAAACAAGCCAAGACACATATTAATTAAACTACCAAAATTAAATGCAAAGAAAAAATATTAAAAGCAGCAAGGGAAAAACAACAAACAATATACAAGGAAAACACCATAAGGTTAACAGCTGATCTTTCAGCAGAAATTCTGCAGGCCAGAAGGTAGTGGCAAGACATATTTAGAGTGATGAAAGGGAAAAACCTACAACCAAGATTACTGTACCTAGCAAGGATCTCATTTGGATTTGACAGAGAAATTAAAACCTTAATAGACAAGCAAAAGCTAAGAGAATTCAGCACCACCAAACGAGCTTTACAACAAAGGTTAAAGGAACTTCTCTAGGCAGGAAACACAAGAGAAGGAAAGGAGGTACAATAACAAACCTAAAACAATTTTAAAAAATGTTAAGGAACATACATATCCGAAACCACCTTAAATATAAATGGATTAAATGCTCTAACCAAAAGACACACACTGGCTGAATGGATACAAAGATAAGACCCGTATATATGCTGTCTACAAGAGACCCAATTCAGATCTAGGGACACATACAGACTGAAAGTGAGGGAATGGAAAAAGATATTCCATGCAAATGGAAATCAAAAGAAAGCTGGACTAGCAATTCTCATATCAAACAAAATAGGCTTTAAAATAAAGGTTATTACAAGAGACAAAGAAGAACACTACATAATGATCACGAGATCAATCCAAGAAAGAGATATAACAATTGTAAATATTTATGCACACAACATAGCACCACGATACAACAAGCAAATGCTAACAGCCATAAAAGGGGGAATCGACAGTAACACATACATAGTAGGGGCTTTAACACCCCACTTTCACCAATGGAAAGATCATCCAAAATGAAAATAAATAAGGAAACACAAGCTTTAAATAATACATTAAACAAGATAGACCTAATTGATACTTGTGGGACATTCCATCCAAAAACAACAGAATACACTTTCCTCTCAAGTGCTCATGGAACATTCTCCAGGATAGACCATATATTGGGTCACAAATCAAGCTTTGGTAAATTTAAGAAAATTGAAATCGTATCAAGTATCTTTTCTGATCACAACGGTATGAGACTAGATATAAATTAGAGGAAAAAGTCTGTAAAAAATACAAACACATGGAGGCTAAACAACACACTACTAAATAACCAAGAGATCACTGAAGATCAAAGAGTAAATCAAAAAATACCTAGAAACAAATGACAGTGAAAACACGATGACCCAAAACCTATGGGATGCAGCAAGAGCAGTTTAAGAGGGAAGTTTATAGCAAGATAATCCTACCTCAAGAAACAAGAAACATCTCAAATAAACAACATAACCTTACACCTAAAGCAATTAGAGAAAGAACAAAAAAACCCCCACAAAATTAGCAGAAGGAAAGAAATCATAATGATCAGATCATAAATAAATGAAAAAGAAATGAAGGAAATGATAGCAACAATCAATAAAACTAAAAGCTGGTTCTTTGAGAAGACAAACAAATTGATCAACCATTAGCCAGACTCATCAAGAAAAAAAGAGAGGACTCAAATCAATAGAAATAGAAATGAAAAAGAAGAAGTAACAACTGACACTGCAGAAATACAAAGGATCATAGAGACTACTACAAGCAACTCTATGCCAATAAAATGGACAACCTGGAAGAAATAGATAAAGTATGAGAAAAGCACAACCTTCTGAGACTAAATCAGGAAGAAATAGAAAATATAAACAGACCAATCACAGGCAATGAAATTGAGACTGTGAATAAAAATCTTCCAACAGACAAAAGCCCAGGACCAGATGGCTTCACAGGTGAATTCTATCAAACATTTAGAGAAGGGCTAACACCTATCCTTCTCAAACTCTTCCAAAATATAGCAGAGGGAGGAACACTCCGAAACTCATTCTACGAGGCCACCATAACCCGGATACCAAAACCAGACAATGATGTCACAAAGAAAGAAAACTACAGGCCAATATCACTGATGAACATAGATGCAAAAATCCTCAACAAAATACTAGCAAACAGAATCCAACAGCACATTAAAAGGATCATACACCATGATCAAGTGGGGTTTATTCCAGGAATGCAAGGGTCTTCAATATACGCAAATCAATTAATGTGATACACCATATTAACAAATTGAAGGAGAAAACCCATATGATAATCTCAATAGATGCAGAGAAGGCTTTCGACAAAATTCAACACCCATTTATGATAAAAACCCTGCAGAAAGTAGGCATAGAGGGAACTTTCCTCGACATAATAAAGGCCATATATGACAAACCCACAGCCAACATCATCCTCAATGGTGAAAAACGGAAAGCATTTCCACTAAGATCAGGAAAAAGACAAGGTTCCCCACTCTCACCACTCTTATTCAACATAGTCTTGGAAGTTTTAGCCACAGCAATCAGAGAAGAAAAGGAAATAAAAGGAATCCAAATCAGAAAAGAAGTAAAGCTGTCACTGCAGATGACATGATACTATACATAGAGAATCCTAAAGATGCTAACAGAAAACTACTAGAGCTAATCAATGAATTTGGTAAAGTAGCAAGATACAAAATTAATGCACAGAAATCTCTGGCATTCCTATACACTAATGATGAAAAATCTGAAAGTGATATCAAGAAAACACTCCCATTTACCACTGTAACAAAAAGAATAAAATATCTAGGAATAAACCTACCTAAGGAGACAAAAGACCTGTATGCAGAAAATTATAAGACACTGATGAAAGAAATTAAGGATAATACAAATAGATGGAGAGATATACCATGTTCTTGGATTGGAAGAATCAACATTGTGAAAATGACGATACTACCCAAAGCAATCTACAGATTCAATGCAACCCCTATCAAACTACCACTGGCATTTTTCACAGAACTAGAACAAAAAATTTCACAATTTGTATGGAAACACAAAAGACCCCGAGTAGCCAAAGCAATCTTGAGAATGAAAAATGGAGCTGGAGGAATCAGGCTCCCTGACTTCAGACTATACTACAAAGCTACAGTAATCAAGACAGTATGGTACTGGCACAAAAACAGAAAGATAGATCAATGGAACAGGATAGAAAGCCCAGAGATAAACCCATGCACATATGGTCATCTTACCTTTCATAAAGGAGGCAGGAATGTACAGTGGATAACGGGCAGCCTCTTCAATAAGTGGTGCTGGGAAAACTGGACAGCTACATGTAAAAGTATGTGATTAGATCACTCCCTAACACCATACACAAAAATAAGCTCAAAATGCATTAAAGACCTAAATATAAGGCCTGAAACTATCAAACTCTTAGAGGAAAACATAGGCAGAAGACTCTATGACATAAATCACAGCAAGATCCTTTTTGACCCACCCCCTATAGAAATGGAAATAAAAACAAAAATAAACAAATGGGGCCTAATGAAACTTCAGAGCTTTTGCACAGCAAAGGAAACCATAAACAAGACAAAAGGACAACCCTCAGAATGGGAGAAAATATTTGCAAATGAAGCAACTGACAAAGGATTAATCTCCAAAATTTACAACCAGCTAATGCAGCTCAATAACAGAAAAACAAACAACCCAATCCAAAAATGGGCAGAAGACCTAAATAGACATTTCTCCAAAGAAGATATACAGATTGCCAACAAACACATGAAAGAATGCTCAACATCATTAATCATTAGAGAAATGCAAATCAAAACTACATTGAGATATCATCTCACACCAGTCAGAATGGTCATCATCAAAAAATCTAGAAACAATAAATGCTGGAGAGGCTGTGGAGAAAAGGGAACACTCTTGCACTGCTGGTGGGAATGTGAATTGGTACAGCCACTATGGAGAACAGTATGGATGTTCCTTAAAAAACTACAAATAGAACTACCATATGACCCAGCAATCCCACTACTGGGCATATGCCCTGAGAAAACCATAATTCAAAAAGAGTCATGTACCAAAATGTTCATTGCAGCTCTATTTACAATAGCCCAGAGATGGAAACAACCTAAGTGTCCATCATCAGATGAATGGATAAAGAAGATGTGGCACATATATACAATGGAATATTACTCAGCCATAAAAAGAAACGAAGTTGAGCTATTTGTAATGAGGTGGATGGACCTAGCGTCTGTCGTACAGAGTGAAGTAAGTCAGAAAGAGAAAGACAAATACTGTACGCTAGCACATATATATGGAATTTAAGAAAAAAAATGTCATGAAGAACCTAGGGGTAAGACAGGAATAAAGACACAGACCTACTAGAGAATGGACTTGAGGATATGGGAGGGGGAAGGGTAAGCTGTGAGAAAGCAAGAGAGTGGCATGGACATATATACACTACCAAACGTAAAATAGATAGCTAGTGGGAAGCAGCCACATAGCACAAGATCAGCTAGGTGCTTTGTGACCACCTAGAGGGGTGGGATAGGGACGGTGGGAGGGAGGGAGACGCAAGAGGGAAGAGATATGGGACCATATGTATATGTATAACTGATTCACTTTGTTATAAAGACAAAACTAACACACCATTGTAAAGCAATTATACTCCAATAAAGATGTAAAAAATAAAATAAAATAAAATAAAAATAAAGCAGAAAGTAGCACACTATTGTAAAGCAATTATAGGCCAATAAAGATGTTAAAAATTTAAAAAAAAAACGCTTAGCATGTTCACTCAGTAAAATAGATAAGAAACAAGGATATACTATACAACACAGGGAAATGTAGCCATTACTTTGTTATAATTTTAAAAGGAGCATTATCTATAAAAATGTTGAATCACCATTGTGTACACCTGAAACTAATAAAACTTTGTAAATCAAGTATAATTCGGTAAAGAAAAAAACACCTAAATAAATAAATACAGCCGACTCTGTATTTTTACAAATATAGTCTCTATACAATCTGTAAGAATAAAATACAATTCAAAAATGTTATGATTAACAAAAAAAGATACTGTTGAATAAAGAGTAGAGGACAAAATGGTGGGGAAGAGACTCTGAATCATCAAAGAGTTCTCAATAGCATAAATAACTCAAGAATGCTTAATTTATGGGCTTCCCTGGTGGCGCAGAGTTTACCAATCCACCTGTCAATGCGGGGGTCACGGGATCGAGCCCTGGTCCAGGAAGATCCCACATGCCGCGAGCAACTAAGCCCATGCATCACAACTACTGAGCCTGTGCTCTAGAGCCCATGAGCCACAACTACTGAGCCTGCATGCCACAACTACTAAAGCCCACACGCCTAGAGGCTGTGCTCCACAACAAGAAAAGCCACCACAATGAGAAGCCCGTGTACCGCAACGATGAGTAGCCCCTGCTCACCACAAATAGAGAAAGCCCGCACACAGCAATGAAGTCCCAACGCAGCCAAAAATAAATGAATAAAATAAATTTATTTTTTAAAAAATGAATGCTTAATTTCTGAAAGAAATGAAAAGTAGAGTATAGAGTAAACTTCTGGATGTGTGATAAGGGAGTGAAAAAGAGTAACTAATCAAATATAAGTATTAAACTCTTGTGAAGAATGTTCCCTGTAACTGGAGGAATATATGTATATATTTCTACCCATGAGGATCCATGTAGAAATTACCTTTTATTCAGTTTACAGGGTCTCTCTCAACCTATGGATTAATATCTTGTTTAACATTAATGAAACATTTTCCAGTATTGATTTAAGAAGTAGTAGAAACATTTAGACACATGTATTTTATAAACATGACCTGAGAGTTCATTTCTTAAGTGTTTATTTCCAAGGGCTCCACACTTGTCAATTCTCATTAATGTTAAAATACTTCACAGAAAATTAAGGTTGATTTTACTCACTTCAGTAATGTTAAAACATGCTGTTAATAACTGGTAACATCTCACATACCACATTATTTTCATACTTTGCTTTAATAATGTGTTGCTACTGTTTCATTAAAGGCATGCAGAATTTTAACTCATTGTACCCATCTCCTCATTACTTTTTATTTTAAATAATGAAAATAAGAAAATTAAACATTAACACTTGGATTCAATGTTAATATTCATCATATGCATCCATATTTATTCTGGAGGCCTCCTATTTTTTTTCATTTTTCCATGTAAGCTCAAGTATTTTACAAATATAAAAAGGTCAGCTGTTTAACTTGTAATTGCATTATGCTGTATTACATAGGGCAATAGATGTGAAAGCATCAGCTCAGAGATTAACATTTCATAGGAGTTCAATACATACTAGCTGAACTGAAATCTAAGCATATGTCAGACCTAACTTTGAGTGTCACTTAGTATATTATAGTTTAATAAAATAAATGAACCCATATATTTTTACTAGCATCTTATTTTGAAATTAGGTATTGAAAATCTTGCATCTACTTTAAAATATAGACTATACCATTTCATGGTAATACAAGTTCAATCCATCTATTTTATACACTGTATTAATTAACTCATATGAAACATATTTAAAGTAGTCCAATAAATCATTCTTTCTCCTTTCCGGTGTTTTTTTAAATAAAAAAGAAGTGAGTCTGCTTCTAAAGTGTCTAATTGGGGAGGTGGCAATTAGGTTTCATTTGCTTATGCAAAGTAAATGTGTTATTTCATCTTTACACATACAAGAAAAAATAGAACTGAGAATAAGAATTGGAGAGTAAAACCCTCTGTCATAGGAATAAGGATACGAAGGCATAAACTAAATCACCATGTAAAAATTTTAAGATTTTTCTCATATCATTTACTTGGAAAACTCCACCCATACAAACATTAAAGACCTGTTGGGGGGCTACACATTTATGTCAGGTGTGTTAATCTGTTGAAATGAAGTACTCCAAAGTCAGGTTGAAATACTGAAATGTTGAAATGCTGAAAAGCTCAGTGGTGGTGAAAATTTTACAATGCTAAGCTATTTCTGGCTCAGGATTAATTTCATCACAACATATAGTACTGTACTTATTACTGCCACTGTGATCCAAAGAATATTGTCTCTCCTGTCAGGCCTTCTAGGGGGCCTAACATCTGATGGTTTAAGGATAAAAAGTGTTTGAGAAGTTAAGAACAATTTCAATTAGCCAAAAATATTTTAATGGGCAGTGATACCTTCATAACTGAGTTCCTACCTTGTTTGCCCACCTGATCCTCCAGATTTGTTTGTTTTGAATTCTGGACTTGACTCCTGCCTTGTCGTTGAGTCCTCTTACAGCCTCATTTCTGCAGATAAACCCAATTCTGTACCCAGAAAAATGATGTTAACTGCTGCTAAATTTCCTACTGCTGCTTCATGCTGTCTCTACTCTGTTCATATTGCTTGCATGTAAAATGCCCTATGAGGCTCCATCTGTCTTTGTAGGCCTTCCTTATTTGTCCTGCTGTGTCCTTCCCTAAGCATCTGCCACATCCCCATGATCTTGTTTGGAGCTCAAGTACAAGTTTTGGTGTATAACCTGTCCCTCTGCTGCTGATGCTCCCTTTAGGAAGTCAACATAAAGGCAGTATTGGATAAACACTGAGGGTTCGCATGTGGGGCCACATACCTCCTGGATTTAAGTCCTGTTTCAATTAATTCCTAGCTGTGTGACTTCACCATTTTATGTAATCTCTCTGCATCTCAAGTGATTTATTAACATATGTAAAGTTCTTGAGTTTGCCAAGCATGTATTAAGTTCTCAATAAATGTTAATTATAACATTGTTATTTATATTATTATTTGTACTATCAGAGCCACAAAAATCAATAAGACCTAGCTCCTTCCCTCAAAGAGTTTATAGGCTTCATGTTAGGTACAATGCACAATGGTATCATGAAAGAAATTCATACAGGTGAAACTCAATCATAAAGATTATTATTTTTCTCCAAGAAAGTCAGTAAAAACTCCATTAAAAGAGACACTTCAGTTGATTTTTAAAAGACCAATGTATCTTTGCAAGGCAGACAAGGGGACAAAGTGGTAATTTGGGCATAAATATCAAGAAAAAAAACCTATTTATCTGAATAACGGAAAAAGACATTAGTAGGACCAGAGCAGGACTACTAATTTGGTTCTCATTACAATGCAAATGCCTAGAAAGAAAACATCTCCTAAAACCTGGGACAGGATAAAAAATCCTAATGTGCAAAAACTAGAATTTCTAGAAAGTGGAGAAATAATAATTATTTAGATAATATTCTTAAAATTTAAAACTCCATGAACAGGTAAAACAGTGGGCTGGAGAGACAAGAATTAAGGAACTGGGGAAAATATCTGAAAAATTATACAGAATATATCACAGAATAACAATGTGAAAAATATGAAATAGATAATTTTTAAATGAAGGATAATATGATAAAGTCTAACATGTATGTAATTGGAGTTCTAGAAGATGAGAATAGAGAAAATGAGGGAGAAGTACTGCTTGAAAATAATAGGTGAAAAATTTTCCAGAATTGATAGAAGACATGAATCCTCAGATTCAGTAATCACAAACAGTATAATTAAAAGACAATTCAGGGGCTTCCCTGGTGACGCAGTGGTTGAGAGTCCGCCTGCCAATGCAGGGGACACGGGTTCGTGCCCTGGTCTGGAAAGATCCCACATGCCGTGGAGCGGCTGGGCCCATGAGCCATGGCCGCTGAGGCTGCGCATCCAGAACCTGTGTTCCACAGTGGGAGAGGCCACAACAGTGAGAGGCCTGTGTACCACACACAAAAAAAGACAATTCACACATAGACATATCATGTGAAACTGCAGAATGACATATTTTTAAAGCAGCAAGGAAAAAGAAAGAGATTACACCTACAAAGGAATGACAAAAATAGAAGTCAGAAGACAGTAAAATAATATCTTCAGGATACTAAGAAAAAATAATTGTTAATCTAGAGGTAAGCTAAGCTATCATTCAAGAAAGGCACTTCAGACAAACAGAAACTGAGATAATTTATCACTAAGGCATCATTTCTAAAGGAATTTCTAAGTATATATTTCAGAAAGAAATAGAGTGATCCCAGAAACAATGTATGAGATGCAAGAAGGAATCCTGAGCTAAGAAACTGAAGGACATTAAAAAATAAAATAAACATAAGATGAATTTAAACATAACTTCATGATATCTAAGATCCTTTCCAGTTGTACAATACTTGAATTTTTTTATATTCAACTGTTTTCTACTTCAGTGTAAGGGTCATTTTTGTCTGTATTAAGTACCTATCTGTACTTCAGCTTACATTATAAAAATGAATTATAATAACATTTATAATCCTTCCATATATTAATACACTTTCCCATTCCTGATATTTTTACTGAGATACTATGGACTTGTAGGAGACATAAGTATCAATTATAGGAAGGGGATAAAAGTATACAGATACATTTTTAAGTAAAATTGTCAATTTCTAACCTTTCCATTGTGCATAAATTCTTGTTCTTTTCAACTTTGTAAGAATCTACAAAATTAGAGTACTGCACAAGTATTTAACCTTCCCATCACAAATTAGGACAGTTCTGAGTTGGCCTACATACACAATAGTCAATTATATGAGTTATTTAAACTGAAATAAGTCCAAAGTGTCTGTAGTTTAATGATTTATAGGTGAATTGGACTTGAATATTCAATAATTTGCAAACTTAAGAAAGAAAGGAGTTTTCTAATATAAGTAAATCAAACAAATCAAGTCAGAGAGTAGGAATAATAAAATGATATTTGTAAAGCATTATGGATTAAATAAACAAGGGAATTTCAAGATATTTTTACAGAACTAAAATTGTTCTGAGGAGTAAGTAATAAAACATCAGAAGATGAACTTCAATGATAACAAGCAGTGAAAATAGATACTTCAGGTATATGCTTAAGCTACAAAAAGTATAGTGTTTAAATAATGTAAAAAGTAAAGTAAGCAAGTCTAAGCAGTTCTATAATTTTTTTCTTTAGCCTCAGTGATTGTTTATTAGTGATATATTTTATCATATCATTAGTAAATTGATAGAAATCTGAGTAGTCATGCAATTTACTAAAAAAATTAACTTCTATTACATTTAATAGTAACTGTAAGCAAAGCAATTTTCCTAATTATACACATGTCAAAAATGTGGAGAGGGAAAGGAGAAGGGCCACTTTACTTACTTTCTCCTTTAAATCTAAAAAAGGACAAAACCAAACCAAAAAATAATCTGTGCTCTTAAATTTCTAATTATGTCAAAATTCAAGGGACATAGAGAAAGAAAATTAAAAATCTTAAACATGGAAAAGATGGAATTAGATTTGAAACGGGAAATGAGGAAAAAAGAAAAGTAAAAATATATATATAACTTTCGATGGATAACTTCTGAAATTTCCTCAATTATTTATTTCCTTCACAAAACCAAAAGCTATCTATTATCTGAATTAAATTTGTGTATAATTGAGATGTGAGAATTTTTTCCACTCCTTAGAAGAACCAAATGCCAATTATTAGAAATATATGTGATTCTGCATTTGATTTATTACTGGTTTTATGTTTTTGTTAGTTTAGTGTTTGTTTTCATTTTGGGGTTTGTTTATTGGTATGGTTGCTCTCTTCTTTGATTTCTCTCTCTCTCTTTTTTTTCTTTTCTTTTTTTGAGTGTGTGTGTGTATATCTTTCTTTGTGTGATTTTGTCTGTTTATTTTTGCTTTTACCATTTGTCTTGGGGTTTTGTCTGTTCGTTTATTTGGGATTTTTGGTTTTTGTTTTGTTTTTTCTGCTTCCTTTTCCTCCGTGCCATGTGGCTTGCAGGGTACTGGAGCTCTGCCCAGGGGTTGGGCCTGAGCCTCCAAGGTGGGAGAGCTGAGTCCAGGACATCAGGCCACCAAAGAACTCCTGGCCCTGTGGAAAATTAATTGGTGAGTGCTCTCCCAGAGGTCTTCGTCTCAACACTAAGATGGCTCCACCCAGCAGCCAGCAAGCTCCAGTGCTGGACGTCTCATACCAAACAATTAGCAAGACAGGAACACAATGCCACCCATTAGCAGACAGACTGCCTAAAGTCATACTAAGCTCACAGACACCCCAAAATACACCACCAGATGCATTCCTGCTCATCAGAGGGACAAGATCCAAATCCACCTGCCAGCACACAGGCATCTGTCACCTCCACCAGGAAGCCTACACAAGCCACTGCACCAACCTCACCCACTGGGGACAGACAACAGAAGTAGAGGAACTATGACCCTGCAGCCTGCAGAAAGGAGACCCCAAACACAGTAATTAAACAAAGTGAGAAAACAGAGAAATAAGCAGCAGATGAAGGAGCAAGGTAAAAACCCACTAGACCAAACAAATGAAGAGAATATAGGCAGTCTACCTGAAAAAGAATTCAGAGTAATGATAGTAAAGATGATCCAAAATCTCAGAAATAGAATGGAGAAAATACAAGAAGCAATTAACAAGGGCCTAGAAGAACTAAAGAACAAACAAATAGTGATGAACAACACAATAACTGAAATTAAAAATACTCTAGAAGGAAACAATAGCAGAATAACTGAGGCAGAAGAATGAACAAATGACCTGGGAGATAGAATGGTGGAAATAACTGCCAATGAGCAGAATAAAGAAAAAAGACAGAAAAGAATTGAAGACAGTCTCAGAGACCTCTGGGACAACATTAAACACACCAACATTTGAATTACAGGGGTCCCAGAAGATGAAGAGAAAGAGAAAGTGTCTGAGAAAATATTTGACGAGATTATAGTTGAAAACTTCAATAACATGGGAAAGGAAATAGTCAATCAAGTCCAGGAAGCGCAGAGTCCCATACAGGATAAACCCAAGGAGAAACACACTGAAACACATATTAATCAAACTATCAAAAATTAAATACAAAGAAAAAGTATTAAAAGCAGCAACGGAAAAACAACAGATAATATACAAGGGAATGCCCATAAATTTATCAGCTGATTTTTCAGCAGAAACTCTGCAGGCCAGAAGGGAGTGGAAGGATATATTTAAAATGATGAAAGGGAAAAACTTACAACAAAGATTACTCTACCCAGCAAGGATCTCATTCAGATTCGACAGAAAAATCAACAGCTTTACAGACAGGCAAAAGTTAAGAGAATTCAGCACCACAAAACCAGCTCTACAACAAATGCTAAAGGAACTTCTCTAGGCAGGAAACACAAGACAAACAAATGACCTATAAAAACAAACCCAAGGCAGTTAAAAAAATGGTAACAGGAACATACATATTGATAATTACCTTGAATGTGAATGGATTAAATGCTCCAAACAAAAGACACAAACTGGCTGAATGGATACAAAAACAAGACCCCTATATATGCTATCTACAAGAGACCCACTTCAGACCTAGGGACACATACAGACTGAAAGTGAGGGGATGGAAAAAGATGTTCCATGCAAACGGAAATCAAAAGAAAGCTGGAGTAGCAATACTCATATCAGACAAAATAGACTTTAAATTAAAGACTCTTATAAGAGACAAGGAAGGACACTACATAATGATCAAAGGATCAATCCAAGAAGAATATATAACACTTGTAAATATTTATGCACCCAACACATGAGCACCACTATACCTAAGGCAAATGCTAACAGGAATAAAAGGGGAAATTGACAGTAACACAATAATATTACGAGACTTTAACACCCCACTTACACCAATGGACAGAACATCCAAACAGAAAATAAGTAAGGAAGCACAAGCTTTAAATGACACAGTAGGCCAGATGGACTTAATTGATATTTATATGACGTTCCATCCAAAAACAACAGAATACACTTTCTTCTCAAGTGCACATTCTTGAGGAACATTCTCCAGGATAGATCACATCTTGGGTCACAAACTATGCCTAGGTAAACTGAAATTGTATCAAGCATCTTTTCTGACCACAGTGCTATGACACTAGATATCAATTACAGAAAAAAAGCAAAACTGTAAAAACTACAAACACATGAAGGCTAAACAACACACTACTAAATAACCAAGAGATCACTGAAAAAATCAAAGAGGAAATCAAAAAATACCTAGAAACAAATGACAATGAAAACACGTAGACCCAAACCTAAGGGATGAAGCAAAAGCAGTTCAAAGAGGGAAGTTTATAGCAATACAATCCTACCTCAGGAAACAAGAAAAATCTCAAATAAACAGCATAACCTTACACCTAAAGCAATTAGAGAAAGAAGAACAAAAAACACCCCAAAGTTAGCAGAAAGAAAGAAATCCTAAAGGTCAGATGAGAAATAAATGAAAATGAAATGAAGGAAAAAATAGCACATATCAAAAAAACTAAAAGTTGGTTCTTTTAGAAGATAAACAAAATTGATAAACTATTGGCCAGACACATCAGGAAAAAAGGGAGAAGACTCAAATCAACAGAATTAGAAAAGAAAAAGGAGAAGCAACAACTGATACCAAAGAAATACAAAGGATCATGAGAGACTACTACAAGAAACTATATGACAATAAAGTGGATAACCTGGAAGCAATGGACAAATTCTTAGAAAAGTACAACCTTCCAAGATGAACCATGAAGAAATAGAAAATATGAACAGACCAATCAGAAGCACTGAAATTGAAGCTCTGATTTAAAATCTTCCAACAAACAAAAGTGCAGGGCCAATTTTAACAGGAATTTAGAGAAGAACTAACACCTATCCTTCTCAAACTCTTCCAAAATATAGCAGAGGGAGGAACACTCCCAAACTCATTCTATGTGGCCACCATCACCCTGATACCAAAACCAGACAAAGATGTCACAAAAAAGAAAATTACAGGCCAATATCACTGATGAACATAGATGCAAAAGTCCTGAACAAAATACTAGCAAATGAATCCAACAGCATATTAAAAGGACCATACACCATGATCAAGTGGGGTTTACCCCAGGAATGCAAGGATTCTTCAATATATGCAAATCCATCAATGTGATACACCATATTAACAAATTGAAGGATAAAAACCATATGATAATCTCAATAGACGGAGAAAAAGCTTTTGACAAAACTTAACACGCATTTATAAAAAAAACTCTCCAGAAAGTGGGCATGGAGGGAACCTACCTCAACATAATAAAGGCCATATATGACAAATCCACAGCCAACATCATCCTCAATGGTGAAAAACTGAAAGCATTTCCACTAAGATCAGGAACAAGACAAGGTTCCCCACTCTCACCACTCTTATTCAACATAGTCTTGGAAGTTTTAGCCACGGCAATCAGCAAAGAAAAAAGAAATAAAAGGAATCCACATCGGAAAAGAAGTAAAACTATCACTGTTTGCAGATAACATGGTACTTACTATATGTAGAAAATCCTAAAGATGTCACCAGAAAACTACTAGAGCTAATCAATGAATTTGGTAAAGTAGCAGGATATAAAAAGAATGCACAGAAATCTCTTGCTTTCCTATACACTAACAACAAAAGATCAGAAAGAGAAATTAAGGAAACATTCCCATTTACCATTGCAACAAAAAGAAAAAATACCCAGGAATAAACCTGCCTAAGGAGGCAAAAGACCTGTATGCAGAAAACTATAAGACACTGATGAAAGAAATTAAAGATGATACAAACAGATGGAGAGATATACCATGCTCTTTGATTGGAAGAATCAACATTGTGAAAATGATGATGCTCCCCAAAGCAATCTACAGATTCAATGCAATCCCTATCAAATTACCAATGGCATTTTTCAAAGAACTAGAACAAAAAATTTTACAATCTGTATGGAAACACAAAAGACCCCAAATATCCAAAGCAATCTTGAGAAAGAAAAATGGAGCTGGAGGTATCAGGCTCCCTGACTTCGGACTATACTACAAAGCTACAATAATCAAGAGAGTATGGTAATGGCACAAAAATAGAAATATAGATCAATGGAACAGGATAGAAAGCCCAGAAATAAACCCATGCACATATGATCACCTTATCTTTGATAAAGGAGGCAACAATATACAGTGGAGAAAAGACAGCTTCTTCAATAAGTGGTGCTGAGAAAACTGGACAGCTACATGTAAAAGAATGAAGTTAGAACACTTCCTAACACCATACAAACAAAAATAAACTCAGTATGGATTAAAGAACACTTCCTAACACCATGCAAAACAAAAATAAACTCAATATGGGTTAAAGACCTAAATGTAAGGTCAGACACTATAAAACTCTTAGAGGAAAACATTGGCAGAACACTCTATGACATAAACCACAGCAAGATCCTTTTTAACCCACCTGCTAAAGTAATGGAAATAAAAACAAAACCAAATAAATGGGACCTAATGAAACTTAAAGGCTTTTGCCCAGCAAAGGAAACCATAAACAAGACGAAAAGACAACACTCAGAATGGGAGAAAATATTTGCAAATGAAGCAACTGACAAAGGATTAATCTCCAAAATATACAAGCAGCTCATGCAGCTCAATATCAAAAAATCAAACAACCCAATCCAAAAACGTGTGGAAGATCTAAATAGACATTTCTCCAAATAAGGCATACAGATGGCCAACAAACACATGAAAAGATGCTCAACAATGTTAATCATCAGAGAAATACAAATCAAAACCACATTGAGGTATCACCTCACACTGGTCAGAATGGCCATCATCAAAAAATCTAGAAACAGGGCTTCCCTGGTGGTGCAGTGGTTGAGAGTCCGCCTGCCGATGCAGGGGACACGGGTTCGTGCTCCGGTCTGGGAAGATCCCACATGCTGTGGAGCGGCTAGGCCCGTGAGCCATGGCCGTTGAGCCTGTGTGTCCGGAGCCTGTGCTCCGCAACGGGAGAGACCACAACAGTGAGAGGTCCGCATACCACAAAAAAAAAAAAAAAAAAAATCTAGAAACAATAAATGCTGGAGAGGGTGTGAAGGAAAGGGAACCCTCTTGCACTGTTGATGAGAATGTAAATTGATACAGCCACTATGGAGAACAGTATGGAGTTTCCTTAAAAAACTAAAAATAGAACTACCATATGACCTAGCAATACCACTACTCAGGCATATACCCTGAGAAAACCATAATTCAAAAAGATACATTTACCACAATATTCACTGCAGCACTATTTTCAATAGTCAGAACATGGAAACAAACTAAATGTCCATCGACAGATGAATGGATAAAGAAGATGTGGCACATGTATACAATGGAATATTACTCAGCCATAAAGGGAACGAAATTATTTGTAGTGAGGTGGATGAACCTAGAGTCTGTCATACAGAGTGAAGTAATTCAGAAAGAGGAAAACAAATACCGTATGCTAACGCATATATATGGAATCTAGAAGAATGGTACTGATGAACCTAGTGGTAGGGCAGGAATAAAGGTGACAATGTTGAGAACAGACTTGAGGACACAGGGCAGGAAGTGGAGGCTGGGATGTAGTGAGAGAGTAGCATTGACATACATACACTACCAAATACAAAATAGATAGTGGGAAGTTGCTACATAGCACAGGGAGATCAGCCTGGTGTTTGTGACACCCTAGAGGGGTGGGATAGGGAGGGGAGGGTGGGAGGGAGGCTCAAGAGGGAGGGGATGTGGGGATATATGTATGCATATAGCTGATTCACTTTGTTGTACAGCAGAAATGAACACAGCATTGTAAAGCAATTATACTCCAATAAAGATGCATAAAAATATAGCCAGTATGCACGTTATCTCCATGTATGTTTTTACACTGTTACCACATATGTAAATATCCACGAAAACATGGTGTATTATTTTGCAAGTTTGAAAATAGTATGTAAAAGTTGTATCACAATTTAAAAAAAAGAAATATATTTGATTAATCTCCTCCTCTACTTAGTATCTAAAAGAAACAGCCAAAACTAATTTATAGCTAGTCTTATACTATAAACAGCTCTCATTTATTTAATTCATGCTATCAATAGGCACTAAGATAAGAGGAAGCAGAGTGGTGCCTAAGAAAATCTCTAAAACCAGACCTCCAGGGTTCATATCCAGTTATGGCACTTACTACTTACTTAGCCATGTGACTTTGTGCAAGTTCTTTGTGCCTCATATGCAAAATAGGGATTGTAAATAAAAATAATTATATATGTAAATTAATTCATTATTGAATCATATGGTATTTGTCTTTCTGTCTGACTTATTTCACTTAGCATAATGCCCTCAAGTTCCACCCATGTTGTTGCAAATGGCAAGAGTTCATTTCATTCTTTTTTTATGGTTGAATAATATTCCACTGCCTATACAATACATACACCACATTTTCTTTATCTGTTCATCTGTCAATGAACACTTAGGTTGTTTCCATATCTTGGCTATTGTAGATAACACTGCAATGAACATTAGGATGGAGATATATAGACAGATAGATAGATAGATCTATATATATTTATCTATATAGATATATATCTTTTTGAGTTAGTGCTTTTGTTTTCTTTGGATAAATACCCAGAAGTGTAATTGCTGGATCATTTGGTAGTTCTCTTTTTGAGGAGTCTCAATAGTGGCTGCCCCAATTTACATTCCCACCAACAGCGCATAGGGGTTCCCTTTTCTCCACACCCTCTCAAACACTTGTCATTTCTTGGCTTTTTGATAACAGCCATTCTAACAGGTGTGAGGTGATGTCTCATTGTGGTTTTCATTTGCATTTCCCTGATAATTAATGAGCATCTTTTTATATACCTGTTGGCTGTCCACATATTTTCTTTGGAAAAAATGTCTATTCAGGTGCTCTCCCCATTTTTTAATAGGATTGTCTTTTTGCTATTGAGTTGTATGAGTTCTTTACATATTTTAGATATTAACCCCTTATCAGATATATGATACGCAAATATTTTCTCCCATTCAGTAGGTTGCCTCTTCATTTTGTTGATGGTTTCCTTTGCTATGAAGCAGCCTTTTAATTTGATGTGTTCCACTTGTTTATTTTTGCTTTTGTTACCTTTGTTTTTGATATCAAATCCAAAAAAACATTGGCCTCTTTTTTTCTTTTCTCGGTACGCGGGCCTCTCACTGTTGTGGCCTCTCCCGTTGCGGAGCACAGGCTCTGGACGTTTCCCCTCTCCAGTCTACTGCTGGAGTAGAGGTGGGATATTTGTCTAGTTGACTGAAGTAAAGGAGAAAGATGATCCGGAAATGTGACTGAATTTTAATTCAATACTTTTTACTTTAGTAGCTTGATTCTCTCTTTGAGAGGTATCTGGTGCCTTTCAGGATGCTTCAGTATAAATTGTGTTGGTTCTCAGCTTTTGCCAATGCTAGTTTACAATTCTGTTTTCTCAGTTAGCCAAGGCACTTGACATTTTCCTTCTGCTTTTTTGCTCACAAAATTTTGTCACTGTTTTTTTTCCTCTCCCATTTTCCCCACCTAATTTAGTTTTGGTATAGAGAAAAGGTTAGAAATACCATTAATTGTCTCTTTAATAGGATTTTGGGAGAAAGGAAATGTAGCTGGGTGTATTCTACCTGGTAGTTATACCTAAAGTCTCCTGATTTTCCTTCATCTTTGCTATATTTTCAGAAAATATCTACCAGGGTAATATTTTCTTCTTGCTATTATTCTACTGTTAATATTTATTCTGCTATTATTATAGTTCATTGTAACTATTACCACATTTTCTAATCTCCAGTTCACAGCAAACAACCTTTGAATGAGCTTCAGAAATGTTTTTGCTGCTTTAAAACATAATTCAGTATTCTTAAATTTATATAACATAATCCATTCTTTGAGTTAATATTTACTAATAATTTAACATGTGCCAGAATCTGTACTAGCAGTGGGAATACTGAATTATAAGACACACTTGCCTTCTAGAATTTTACGTTCTATGGGAGAAGACGTACAAGTAGGTGTTTTTTCAAATGTTATACATGGTAAATGCTATACCAGAAGTAGGCTTAGCATTCTAAGGGATATATAAATGACCACCTAATCCCAGTAACTGATGCTTAAACTGGGTCTTAAAGGAAAAACAGGATTATCAAGGTGAATAAGAAGAGCATTCCAGGCAAATGATGGCATAGCTTGTACAAAAGCATGATGATATCAATGACTTCAAAGAATATAGATTCCCACTCTTTATAATTTAACAGTTTATTTTCTTTAGACATCTCAAATGATTACAACATCCTGGTGAGGAAAGCATTAACACTATTACTTTTGCATTAACATACATTAAAAGCATTAACATACTTTTTTGTATCAGGAAACTGAGATACATTCAAGCTTTACAGTAAGCCAATAGCAGAGATAGAACTAGAACTAAAATTCTAGTTTTCTGATTGCCGGCTAAATGGTCAATCATTGGATAATTTTAACTCTACATTCTGAAACTGTTAGTCCCTTCGCTGTCTGATTTTTCTCAATGTTGCATACAATTGCAATAATAATAATAAGTAATATTGTAAGGCTTACAACCTGCCAGGTACAGTGCAAGAACTTTACATACTGTTACTCATTAAAAATCTTCAAAACGGTTGAATATTCTGAGACTTAAAGAAGCTAAGAAACTTTCCCAGGAACCCTTAGCTACTAAGAGGCAGAGGCGGGGTTTGAAGGCAGGTCAATACTCTTTTTTATTTTTAATATTTATTTATTTATATTTGGCTGCACTGGGTCTTCATTGCTGCGCGGGGGCTTTCTCTAGTTGGGGCGAGCGGGAGCTACTCTTCTTTGTGGTGCGCGGGCTTCTCATTGTCGTGGCTTCTCTTGTTGCTGAGCACGGGCTCTAGGTGCACGGGCTTCAGTAGTTGTGGCACACAAGCTCAGTAGTTGTGGCTTGCGGGATCTAGAGCACAGGCTCTGTAGTTGTGGCTCACGGGCTTCGTTGCTCCGCGGCATGTGGGATCTTCCCGGACCAGGGATCGAACCCGTGTTCCCTGCACTGGCAAGAGATTCTTAACCACTATGTCACCAGGGAAGTCCCGGCAGGTCAATACTCTTAATCAATATGCTATACAGCAACGATATTATATTAGTTAAGTATAAAATCTAAAATTCCTTAATTTAACTTTTAAACACTTCAAAGTCTGGTCCAATCCTGCTTATACACCTCAGCTACTATGAATTCCTAATGGTGTCCAAAGTGACCTAGGCCATATGTTTCCATGAACATTTCATACTCATTACCCATTTTGATATTCAACAAAAATTTATTAAGTAGTTACAGTGTGCCAGGAACAATATTAGTGCTGGCTTGAAAAAAGTAAAAGACACTAACTTTGCCTTTAAGCAGTTCACAGTCAAGACAGGAAAATCAATGACTTCAGTACAGCATGTATTGTGCTTCATTTCAGGTAAATACTAGGATCCAGAAGAAGATATAGAAAAAACACCTAATTCACTCTGAAGAGATGAGGGGATGTTTCAAAAGGAGGTAATGCTTAATCTAAATAAATCTTGAGATATAAGAGAGAGTCAGCCAGGCAAAAACAAGAGAAATGGGGGACCAAGGGCATTATAGGCAAAGAGAACAGCATTTTAAAAGATTTGAGAGAGGCTGTCTCTCTCTAACTAGTAGAATTTAGACTAAGTTTAACTAAAAATGGCTAAGTTTAAATGTCACTTCCTCATTCCTCAAAAAATTAAAAATAGAGCTACCATATGATCTAGCAGTACTGCTTCTGGGTAAGTATTTGAAGGAAATAAAATAACTATCTCAAAGAGATGTCTGCACTCCCATGTTCGTTGCCATATTATTGACGATATCCAAAATATGGAAACAACCTAAGTGTACTTCAATAGATGAATGAATAAAATAAATGTAGTGGAATATTATTTAGCCATGAGAAAGAAGGAAATCCTGCCATTTGCAACAACATGGATGGACCTTGAGGACATTATGCTAAGTGAAATAAGTCACACAGGGAAAGATAAATATTGTATGTTCTCAATTATCTGAACTCTGAAAATTATCATGAAGGTAATGGGGAGCCTTAGAATGAGTTTAAGTAGGCAAATGCCTGTTCTTGGTTTCCATTTTAGAAAGAATACTCTGGTAGCTGAGGAGTGAATAGGTTGCTTTGGAGATGAGCAATGGGAAGAAAAAAGAAATACCAATTAAGAAATGACTACAGTAGTCCAGATGAGAAATGAACGTGAACTTACATTGAGATCAAGACAATGGGGAATGGAAAGAAAAGGTAAATTTTGGACTACTTGGAAGAAAGAATCTACATAACTTAGTGAGTAATTGGACCTATGGTTGGATTAAAAAGTTGAAAATTATTACTAGGTCATCATGCTAGGAAAGACAAAGAGGTTTTGAAAATAAAATAATGTTTTGCTTGGGGCATACCAAGTTTGAGATATTGATGAGATAAATGAGCAGAGATGCAGTCTTGAACACTAGATAGAGGTTAAGATGTAGATTTAAGCTATAGATTTACAATTCACCACCATGTAAAGCAGCATTTCTCAATTTTGGCAGCCCATCAGATTCACTTGGAAAGCTTTTTGTAAATATAGAAGCCTGGGCTAAAAATCCATAGACTTTTTTTAGTACTTCTGAAATAAGCCTGGGGCATCAATGTTTTTAAAAATTTGATTTTGATGCATAATTACAATTAAGAATCACTGATGGGTAATTTAAGTCATGAGCATAGATTAGATTTATGGTTTTCAAACAGCACATTGCACCAACTAGGGGAGATTTAGAAGCAATTATCAGAAAGATTGTGATAATAATAACAACAACTATAATTTATTACCTATGGTAGAAACTGTGCTAAAGACTTTATACATGTTATTTGTAGTGGAAGAGAAATCAAAAAGAATGTGTCAGATGAAAGTCAACACGCCTCTTACATGAAGTCTTCCACAGCACTTTCAGTTTATCTTGATGTCTCTCATCTCAATTTGGTATTTAGAATATATGAACTTATACAAGGCTATCTAGTATCTAATTTGAATGTATATAACCTTAAGCAGTATAACACAGTGGTTAAGAGCAAGAGCTCTACAGCTAGACCTCCTGGTTTAAACCCCATATCATCCTATCCTTTGCTGGCAATTTTGATCTTAGGCAAGTTGTTTAGTTTCTTTTTAGTATACTGTATATGATTAAAGTATAGTGTGTGTGTATGTATACATACATATGTACTACATATGTATGTGTTTGTGTGTGTATGTATTTTATATTTATATACATATACAGGTGATACTTTACATATACTATAATGTAAATTCCTTGAAGGGGTGGATTTGTTTTATATCTTGTTTATCTTTTGTAGCTTTCTCCTCAACTTTACCTAGTCCAGTGGGGAGTAATTATAATAACTAATATTTGTTAAGATAGTCACTGTTTGAAGCAATTTACTTACATTAATTCATTGATTCAATTGATTTTCATTACAAGCCTAGAGATTAGCATATTAGTACCCTCATTTTACAGATGACTATATTGAGAAAGAGAGGTGAGGTAATATTACTAAAATAAATACTGTCTGCAAGTGGAGGATATGGGGTCTAATGAAGCAAATCCAGCTCTATTAACTTGAGCTCTTAACTACTGTGCTCTACTGCCTCCCTCCATACTACACAATAGACTCAATAAATTATTATGAGTTTGAATAAAATTTGAAAGAAAGGAATGGCTAGAAATAGATGGTATCCATTTATATGCAGCACATTTTGCAATGTACTTCACTGAAACTAGGTTCTGTTGCCTTTTATAAAGAGAAGTTTGATAAAAGAATATTCAATTACCTTTTTAACTTACTTATATTCCTGTATTATCATTTTTAAAAAAGGACTGGGATAAGGAAAGGATCATTTCAGTAAATGTCTTTTATCTGTTTTCTAAGGTAAAAAGTGTTTAAAAGTTTTAAAGCAACCCAAAGCCCAATGTTCTCCAAAGTTTCTCCCAGAAATGGATCTATGATTCTAAAGTAAGTGTTGAAAACTTATTGGGCCCCTACCATATGTATGGTTATTTCCCAGGCAATGTGAAGTCACAGGATTAATAAAAACAACTTCACAAGAACTTCTAGAAAAATGGGTTTTTCAAATAATGCAGACTTCTACAGAAAGAAACAGTACTCTCAATTATATGGATCTGCTATTGCTCTAAATAAAGGGCCAGAAGAGCAATTCTGTCTGGTTTCATTTTTACTCACACTTGTGGAATTCCATTAGTTTATTTCTGACATACTTTATATGGATGATGTGCTAAATGAGAGGATTCAATTCCAATTTTTTCACAATTCCCATGCACAAATATCATCCTCCTGATAACAAAAGTCACATCCCAGATGTCACACCTAAAGGAAATCTGCTCTTTGATGTTACCGAGCTTTTTTACTAACCTCACACAATACTGACTAAATTCTGGTGTGTGCAGTAGAAGATTTAAAGGTGATATTAAAGGTATTAGCAATGACAGTTTACTTTATCATTGCCATATTAACAAAGAGCAAAGCTTAAATATCCCTTTAACTTCCATGGTTATAAATAGCAATTTCTCCTTCCAATTTTTCCTAAGACAAAGTCCTTATTATCCAAATATTCACCATAGTGACATGCATATTCATTGTATTAAAATGATCCCTCTGGATTGTCCTTGGTCTAGGAAATGTCAAAAATAAAGCCAAAGCTAAATCTGATTACCTACCAATAAAATAGAGTTTACATCAGGGACAAGCAGGAGGTCTCTTAGGATCTGAAATGTAGGACTTTTGAGTGGTTGTGGATAGACTGAGAAATGCTCTCACGTGCAACTTTGATAGAGAATTTTATTAAAATCCTTCATTTTGCTTCTACCCCCTACCTTGTCTACTAACTACTAAATCTACTCAGGAATTTAATTTTCATTTTCAAAGTCTCAAGAGAGTTAGAGCTCTGAAAATGACTGCAAAATATAGGTACTGTTCTTTTGTTTTTATTTTATTTTCTCCCAAGAATAAGTAGTTCAGCACAGAAATGTTCTCAGTTTAGTAATCATAATCTAACACTCAAGATTCTGCATTATCTGGTCCCAACAAATCTTTCCTGTGATAGTTTGAATTACCCCAACAGGTTATAAGCCAAAATGAACTATTCTCTACTACTCAAACATATTATTTGCTTTCTGTCTCCCAACTTTTACTCATGTTGTTTCCTCTGCCCAAAATGACCTTTTCCCTATCTTGGCCACTCTTCAAGGTCTAACTCAGATGCTACCTTACCATACTTCCCCAACTCCCCAACTAGCTTCTCTTCTTCTCTCCCCGCTCAGCTTGAAATATTCTGCCCACTGAACTCAGAGCAGAATAATTTATGCTTCATTCACATCTCTTTTGAATCTCTGTGGCACTCACTGCTTTCCACATTCTGTTATAGTTACTTGTATTTAGTGCTTACAATTCTCTACCTATGAATTCCTGAAGGCAGGCACCCATTGGTCTTTATATCCTTGCCCAGTACTGTGCTTACTGGAACACTGTAGGGTTTTGTATGTTTGGGTTTTTGTTTGTTTTAACAAATTGCATTGTGCTAAGATTTGATTGACTGTGTGCCAATTTGGGGAAATAGCTGCACATTGAGAAAATTGCTCAAGAGAAGAGAACTAAAATGCAAAAATGTCACAAAATATAACACTTAAGATTATTTAAGATTTAGATTTCATCCAAATATCAAATTACACACGTACTTAGGAGCTTGGCAATTTTTAAGCAAATTGATGTGTTTACATTAAATAACACCAGCAATTCAAAATAGTATACTCTATCAAATAGGAACTTGAATTGTCTTATTCATATATAGCATTGTATTTATAGCATATTTCATTTTAGTCTTTCATCTAGAATAAAAATTTTCATTAACAAATAAAATTACTAGGGACTTTCCTGGTGGCACAGTGGTTAAGAATCCGCCTGCCAATGCAGGGGACACGGATTTGAACCCTGGTCCGGGAAGATCCCACATGCCACGGAGAAACTAAGCCCATGCACCACAACTACTGAGCCTGCGCTCTAGAGCCCGCGCTCCGCAACAAGAGAAGCCACCGCAATGAGAAGCCCGTGCAGTGCAACGCAGAGTGGCCCCTGCTCACGGCAACTAGAAAAAGCCCACGTGCAGCAATGAAGACCCAACACAGCCATAAATAAATAATAAATAAATAATTTTTTAAATTACTAAAACAAGCTGAGTATAATTTTCAGTGAAGTTTCTGTCAAAGACATTTTTTATGATTTAAAAAATAACTCAGATCATTAAACCTAAGCTATATAACTTGTTTATTATTTTATTTAAACCTTGATTTTACTCCTTAATTTTAATCTCCAACTGTTACTAAAGAAGACCTGACATTGCTGTTAAGTTTTCCCAAAGACCCAGTAATTTTCCTCTAATGAAGTAGTTGGTAAAATATAGGGAAGCAAAGGATCTATACACATAGGATCTTAATAGAAGTTTAAATCAGGCTAGTAAGCAGGTGCAAAAAAATTTTAAACAAAATTTTTCATCAAGTCACAATTCTTATAGTCAGTCAATGTTAGAATTTAGTCAGATGTAGCATGTTTTTCTTGTTTGCATTTTTATAACCATCTTTATTTCAGTGTACCACGTGTTTTTGACTGAATTTCTTACTTGATAAGAAGAGTGAAGGAGAGAGATCAAAATTAGATTCATGATGACCATTACCAATAGCCCATCCTAGCTCTAAGAGTGTACATAATAATGTCTGCCAATAAATAATGTTGGCAGTAATGTGCTTAGTATATACCAGTACTCTTAGAGGTACTTTATATACATTAACTGGCTTGATCTTCACAACTCTTTGAGGTAGGCACCATTACTACCCCTATATCACATCTGAGGAAACTGACACCCAGAAAGGTTCAATAACTTGCCCATGATCATACAGCTGGTAAGCGGTGTAGCTAAGATTTGAACCTAGTGAACACAGAAGTCTGGATGCTTAACTACCATACTATACAAACCAGAAGAATTTGTAAATCAATTTTCTATTGCTCTAATCCAAGAAAACAGGCACTACTGAGCAGCATGCGCCAGTCTAGGATTCTAGGGAAACAAGGTTTCTGCATCTGCTCTACCCACCTCCCTGCTACTTTCAGCCAGCACACTGATACGAAAGAGAAGAGAGTAGCACTTGGATGTCTAACAGCCAGCTGGTTAAGGTCTACTTCCCTACTAGCTCCTCCCAGTCTTCTTCCTCAGAGCCTAAGGTGAATCCTATCCTCCCCAGTTTATTCAAAGTACTCCATAAATGACCTACCTAGCATTAAACACTCCAAGCTTGTTACTCCTTATTTCCAAAGTTTACTCCCTACTAAATCAAAACCCCCTTCCATAATACATAATGACCTATGCCTAGCCTGGAATTATACTGGATTGGTCACATCCCTGTTTTGAGCTGATTCTTGGGGTCCCTGCTTCTGCCTCCTGCCAATGGGTTAGATCTCCCTTCACTCTCAAATTGAAAACTATGGCTTATAAAACTTACAATGTTATTTTATTTATTCACAGTTTATAATGCCCTAATAAAAAGAATTTAATGTGTTATAAAAGAAGTTAATGCAGTTATCAAAATTATAAAATGCTTGATTATACAGTTCGACCCAATCTTTTATTTCTCTAATATCAAGAGATTTACATGAGGAAAAAAGAATTATATGTAACTCATCCTAAGATTCACCAATTTATAAATTAAATTAAAACTGACTGTAGCATACCACTTTTGAAAAGTCAATTCAAAATGTGAACATAGCTCATTATGTACATTTTCTCATAATCTTGAAAGCAGGAAACAACTCTTTCTTTTCTGTATTCTCCTCACACCAAATACAGTATTGTGCAAATGATCATATTTCACAATTACTCAAATTACTCAAATAGTTGTTTACAATTGCACAATTACTCAAATAGTTGTTTACAGACAGCTTACCTTCAGAAACCTTTACAATATATAATGAAACGCATGTATAAAATGGTACAGATAGAGGCAACTATTGCAAAAAAAGATGCCCAATTGTTACTGAGCAGATGTACAATCAAGTTCACCATTCAAAAGGTCAAGATCATCTTGCTGTACAGGAGAAAGGTTGACATTACATTAAATGTCTGTGACATTTTAATCAATCTTAACTTTTTAATGTTATATATTTTGACATAGCAACAGGGAGAAATTTTTCTCCACTTTGTAAAAGAAATAACTCTAAGACAGTAATTTTTTTCACCTTACAGAGTTATTGAGATATCCTCATTTAAGTGCCAATGAAGAAGGTAACTAAGAATTTTTATGGTTTGGTTCTCTTGAAAGGTCACAAATACAGTGAAAAATCTAGCAGAATGTTGTGAAACCAATACCTAGAGGAATCCCAAAGCAACGCCAAGAAACAGAATGTACTCATAGTGACTAATACATGCAAATACTGGAAATAAATTCTAACAGATTAAACAGGTTTTGTAGCAACTAAAAGGTATATTCAAATCATTCCAAAACTAATCAAGCTTAAGAATATGGCAGTCTTCCCTGCTAATAAGAATCTAAGCTGACTAAGTAGCCTGAATAACATATAAATTATAGCCAATATCAGTAGGTATAATTTTTAGTGTGCTTTTAATTAAAAAGGAGAAACTGACCCCTTAACTGAATCAAATCACTGTTTCAGACTTCCACTTCAGTCTTTTGATAAATATATTCATATTTAATACATCATTTTACCCTGATGAGCCATTAACTTCTAATCAAGCTATGGAATCACGAAGACAAAACTATCTTTCTGCTGAGAAATGCTGCAACATTTTCTCTCTTTTTGCTCGTTTAATATGGAATGCCTTGTCAAGAATCTGCCAAGTCCCCTAATACTGAGGCAGAAATATTATAACATAAAAAAATACAATAAATTTCCTTCAAAATCTGAATGTCAAACAGAGGCACAGTTTCTTACCCAAGCCTGTAATTCTGAGGACATGCTATAACAAACAAAACTAAACGTGATAGGGAAAAATGGTTTAAAATAAATAGCAGAGTTTCAGCATAAAATAGATATATAAATCCAAATTCTTTGCTGTGATGATTTTCTACTCTTTGTAGTTAACATGTTTAATGTAGTCAAGTCTTTTCATTGTGAAAATGAAAGTAAACAAATGTAGAATATCTCTGGGTCAAAAACATTAAACAGGCTTATATGTCACCAGATTTCTGTGTAAAAAACCAAACCAAAACAAAAAACAGATTTATCATCTACTTTAATCTGTAAGTAATACCTTAGAAGATCTCTACATTAAGAGGACAGAGAGCATAGTTATTTCAATAGATCTGAGAAATGATTTAAAGTAATGCCTTCTAAAACAGTTTAGATACTGAAATACAAATTTCAGGAAAATAGCTCAGATGCTGATAAACATGATTCTACTCATCACACTTGGGTTGCTGTGTGGTTGCACAGTACAATGGTAGCAACATCTATTTCTATGCTTAAGTAATCCCAGATAAAAAATTTTAATATGTCACTATATACAAGCAGCTAGCTATGGTGTATCCTTATAAGTTTGAACAATTTATGCTATTTTCATCATTTGAAATAAAAGATGCAATTTGTATTCAGGTTTAATCTGGAAAAATCTGTAGAGCCCAAAACCTTGCCCTTAATCACATACAAAGAATCTATTTCCTTACCTCCCACTTCCCCATAAAAAGCTACAGTAAACACAAACTTAAACACACACACATTTCTAAAATTCATATTGTTTAATTGGTGTCTAGTACTATAAATATTACTTGTTCAAATATCCTAAGGAAAATCTAATAATAAACAATTACATTGATTAATATGTTGTAAATGACTAAGAGCTAGAAAAAGCAATAACTCTACAATCTAATGGTATAATCATAATTCATGACGTCATACCTGATGACTTAGAGATTGAAAAGGCTCACAGGTTCCAGACTGCATAACCTTTCTATTTCCAGAGACCCCTAAAGATTGCATTTCCTGTCTTACAAAAGATAATCACAGCCATCTCTATGTCTCAGCATCTTCAAGGCTAGTGAAGAAAACATCAAACAGCAGATCTGTCCATCAGTATCTGTTTAAGTCATCATGAAGATATCAGATCTCATATGCTATTTATCATCTCCCTTTTGCAGTTACAAACACTGCGTATTAAGGGAGGATGACACAGTTGTATTTGCTGAAGCTGCTAATGCTGTCTGAAAACAGTAAGCTTACTGCTTAGAGCAATTCTGCATCATCCAAACAGAGAATGAACCACGTCTTTCAGATTTCCCACTTCTGATAATATAAAGATTTCACATGCCAAGGAAAGTTTGATTTTTTTGTCATTCCTTTAAAAATAAGCAACATTCTATTTAATTAAGTGTCTAATGTATCTGTTGCAAATGCCATGTTAAAATGTTAGTTCATAATTATTAGGCAGTTTTCTCCATATATAACTAAGCTTTAATGATTTAACAAGCAAAATTATACTCTAAAAAAGGACTCTTCCCTCCAAACCATGTGTATCGTCACTCATCCAACCCATCAAAATTGGAAGGCCCTAAAAATGATGAGTTTTTATTCTGGCAATCTTTGATAATTGTGTATAACAGTAGATAGATAAATAGGTAAATGCATATTCACTTTTTTAACTCTCATGAACTTCATTTATATTTCATATTCTTCAGAACAACATGCTTCAAATCTAAATAGCTTTTACACTATTATAAAAGGTATATCTCCTACAGAGTTTAATATGTAAAAGACAACATGCTATTATCAAATTCCAAAACTGCATGGTTAAATCTAAATCTAGGAATTAAACCTACGTTATTGGCATTTTTATTGTGATTTTTCATTGCATCTTATTTGTGTTCGTCAGGGTCCTTGTAATGCTTTCTTTTCCACAAAAGAGTAGAATCAAGGAATTTAAATATTAATAAAGTAATCTGATAATAGAAAACCAATATCCTCTAAAATTATAAATGTAAATACTTTCTCTTTACCATGTGATAAAAGATTATGTTTTAGAAATAAAACAAAAACTAAAATTATAATATATTTAATTGAATGCAAAATTGGGACACCAAGTACAATATATTACCCTAAAACACTCTTCACATTATGTATAGCCTGAATTAATGGATAGTTTCTTTATATACCTATGAATGCTTTATTTATATACCTGTGATATAAACTAAATGAAATTTAATGATAGCTAAAGTGCTATACAGAAAATGTTTCAGGTAAGTGTAGACTAATTACAAACCAGTATAAATTTCCACTCACAACATTTGATGAGCATATGAGCATAATTTGTATTATCATGGAGACTAGTCAAAATGGGTCTTAAAAATTGGGCTTCTTTAAGAGGCTTAGGGGTAGGGGCATAAGGGAGATGTTGGTCAAAAGTACAAACTTCCAGTTATAAGATGAGTAATTTCTAGAGATCTAACCAGGATAGTGATTATAGTTAATAATATTGTATTATATACTTAAAAGTTACACGATGGTGGTAATTATTTTGCAATATATAAGTGTATCAAATTAACATGTTGTTAATCCAACAGCATATTAAAAGGATCATACATCATGATCAAGTGGGGTTTATTCCAGGAATGCAAGGATTCTGCAATATATGGAAATTAATCAACGTGATACACCATATTAACAAATTGAAGGAGAAAAAGCATATGATCATCTCAATAGATGCAGAGAAAGCTTTCGACAAAATTCAACACCCATTTATGATAAAACCCTGCAGAAAGTAGGCATAAAGGGAACTTTCCTCAACATAATAAAGGCCATATATGAGAAACCCACAGCCAACATCATCCTCAATGGTGAAAAACGGAAAGCATTTCCACTAAGATCAGGAAAAAGACAAGGTTCCCCACTCTCACCACTCTTATTCAACATAGTTTTTGAAGTTTTAGCCACAGCAATCAGAGAAGAAAAGGAAATAAAAGGAATCCAAATCAGAAAAGAAGTAAAGCTGTCACTGCAGATGACATGATACTATACATAGAGAATCCTAAAGATGCTAACATAAAACTACTAGAGCTAATCAATGAATTTGGTAAAGTAGCAAGATACAAAATTAATGCACAGAAATCTCTGGCATTCCTATACACTAATGATGAAAAATCTGAAAGTGATATCAAGAAAACACTCCCATTTACCATTGCAACAAAAAGAATATAATACCTAGGAATAAACCTACCTAAGGTGACAAAAGACCTGTATGCAGAAAATTATAAGACACTGATGAAAGAAATTAAAGGTGATACAAATAGATGGAGAGATATACCATGTTCTTGGATTGGAAGAATCAACATTGTGAAAATGACTGTACTACCCAAAGCAATCTACAGATTCAATGTAATCCCTCTCAAACTACCACTGGCATTTTTCACAGAGCTAGAACAAAAAATTTCACAATTTGTATGGAAACACAAAAGACCCTGAATAGCCAAAGCACTCTTGAGAATGAAAAACGGAGCTGGAGGAATCAGGCTCGCTGACTTCAGACTATACTATAAAGCTACAGTAATCAAGACAGTATGGTACTGGCACAAAAACAGAAAGATAGATCAATGGAACAGGATAGAAAGCCCAGAGATAAACCCACGCACATATGGTCATCTTATCTTTGATAAAGGAGGCAGGAATGTACAGTGGAGAAAGGACAGCCTATTCAATAAGTGGTGCTGAGAAAACTGGACAGCTACATGTAAAAGTATGAGATTAGAACACTCCCTAACACCATACACAAAAATAAGCTCAAAATGGATTAAAGACCTAAATGTAAGGCCAGAAACTACCAAACTCTTAGAGGAAAACATAGGCAGAACACTCTATGACATAAATCACAGCAAGATCCTTTTTGCCCCACCTCCTAGAGAAATGGAAATAAAAACAAAACTAAACACATGAGACCTAATGAAACTTCAAAGCTTTTGCACAGCAAAGGAAACCATAAACAAGACCAAAAGACAACCCTCAGAATGGGAGAAAATATTTGCAAATGAAGCAACTGACAAAGGATTAATCTGCAAAATTTATAAGCAGCACATGCAGCTCAATAACAAAAAAACAAACAACCCAATCCAAAAATGGGCAGAAGACCTAAATAGACATTTCTCCAAAGAAGTTATACAGACTCCCAACAAACACATGAAAGAATGCTCAACATCATTAATCATTAGAGAAATGCAAATCAAAACTGCAATGAGATATCACCTCACACCAGTCAGAATGGCCATCATCAAAAAACCTAGAAACAATAAATGCTGGAGAGGCTGTGGAGAAAAGGGAATACTCTTGCACTGCTGGTGGGAATGTGAATTGGTACAGCCACTATGGAGAACAGTAAGGAGGTTCCTTAAAAAACTACAAATAGAACTCCATATGACCCAGCAATCCCACTACTGGGCATATACCCTGAGAAAACCATAATTCAAAAAGAGTCATGTACCAAAATGTTCATTGCAGCTCTATTTACAATAGCCAGGAGATGGAAACAACCTAAGTGTCCATCACCGGATGAATGGATAAAGAAGATGTGGCATATATATACAATGGAATATTACTCAGCCATAAAAAGAAACGAAATTGAGCTATTTGTAATGAGGACGATGGACCTAGAGACTGTCATACAGAGTGAAGTAAGTTAGAAAGAGAAAGACAAATACTGTGTGCTAACACATATATATGGAATTTAAGAAAAAAAATGTCATGAAGAACCTAGGGGTAAGACAGGATAAAGACACAGACCTACTAGAGAATGGACCTGAGGATATGGGGAGGGGCAATCGTAAGCTGTGCCAAAGCGAGAGAGTGGCATGGACATATATACACTACCAAACGTAAGGTAGATAGCTAGTGGGAAGCAGCCACATAGCACAGGGATATCAGCTCGGTGCTTTGTGACCGCCTGGAGAGGTGGGATAGGGAGGGTGGGAGGGACGGAGATGCAAGAGGGAAGAGATATGGGAACATATGTATATGTATAACTGATTCACTTTTCTAAACTGATTCACTGTTATAAAGCAGAAACTAACACACCATTGTAAACCAAGTATATTCCAATAAAGATGTAAAAATAAAATAAATAAAAAATATATAATGCTGCTATGAACGTTGGGGTACATGTATCTTTTCCAATTAGTGTTTTTTTGTTTTTGTTTTGGATATCTACCCAGGAGTAGAATTGCTGGGTCATATGTTAGTTCTAATTTTAGTTTTTTGAGAAACCTCCATATTGTTTTCCACAGTGGCTGCACCAATTTACATTCCCACCAACAATTTAGGAGAGTTCCCTTTCTCCACAACCTCACCAACATTTGTTATCTGTGTTCTTTTTGATGATAGCCATTCTAACAGGCATGAGGTGAAATCTCATTGTGGTTTTGATTTGCATTTCCCTAATGATTAGCAATGTTGAGCATATTTTCATGTGACTTTTGGCCATCTGCATTTCCTCTTTGGAAAAATATCTATTCAGTTCTTCTGCCCATTATCTAATTGGGTTGTTTGTTTCTCTGATGTTGAGCTGTATGAGCTGTTTATATATGTTGGATATTAAACCCATTATCAGTCATATCATTCATAAATATATTCTCCCATTCAGTAGGTTGTCTTTTCATTTTGTCTATGGTTTCCTCTGTTGTGAAAAGCATTTAAGTTTAATTAGGTCCCATTTGTTTATTTTTGCTTTTATTTCCTTTACTTTAGAAGACGGATCCAAAAAAATATTGCTGTGATTTATGTTGTGTTCTGCCTGTGTTTTCCTCCACGAGTTTTATAATATCTGGTCTTAGATTTTGGTATTTAATCCATTTTAAGTTGATTTTTGTATATGGTGTTAGAGAATGTTCTAATTTCCTTCTTTACATGTATCTGTCCAGTTTTCCTAACAACAATTATTGAAGAGACTGTCTTTTCTCCATTCTATATTCCTGCCTCCTTTGTTGTAGATTAATTGACCATAAGTGTGTGGGTTTATTTCTGGGCTCTCTATCCTGTTTCATTGATCTGTGTCTGGTTTGTGCCAGTACCATACTGTTTTGATTACTATAGCTCTGTAGTATAGTCTGAAGTCAGGGATCATGATTCCTCCAGCTCTGTTCTTCTTTCTCAAGATTGTTTCAGCTATTCAGGTTCTTTTGTGTTTCCATATAAATTTTAACAAAAAAGAAGCTGACTCACAGATATGGAGAACAAACTAGTTATGACCAGTGGGAGGGACAATAGAGTAGTGGAGTGGAGGTATAAACTATTGGGTGTAAGATAGGCTTAAGGATGTATTGTACAACACGGAGAATACAGCCAATATTTGGTAATAACTGTAAGTGGAACGTAACCTTTAAAAATTATATAAAAATAAAAATTTAAATAAATAAATAAATAATTTTTAAAGGGACACATACACTCACACAAAGATCAGAGGGTAAATAAATGAAATGGAGACAAAAGAATAGAAAAGATCAAAGGGAAAAGAATCTGAAGCTGTATATCTGAAACTAACACCATATTGTAAATCAACTATAGTTAAACTTTTTAAAAAAAATCAGTGAAACTAAGAGCTGTTTCTTTGAAAAGATAAACAAAATTAACAAATCTTTAGCTAGCTAACTGAGAAAAAAGTAGAGGACTCTCATAAATAAAGTCAGAAATGAAAGAAGAGAACTTATAACTGATATTACAGAAATACAAAGGATCATAAGAAACTTTTATGAACAATTATACACCAATAAGTTGGATACCCTAGAAGAAATTAATAAATTCCTAGAAACATACAATCTTCCAAGACTGAATCATGAAGAAACAAATATATTAATAGACAAATTACTAATAAGGAAACTTAAATGGTAATCAAAAATCTCCCCAACAACACAAGTCCAGGACCAGAGGGCTTCACTGGAGAATTCCACAAAACATTCAAAGATTTAATACTTCTACTTCCCAAGCTCTTCCAAAAAACTGAAGAAGAAGGAAAGTTTACAAACACATTTTGTGAAACCAGAATTACCCTGATACCAAAACCAGATAATAACACAACAAAAAAGGAAAACTACAGTCCAATATCTTTGATGAACACAGATGCAAAAAACCTTAACAAAATACTAGTAAACCAAATCAAACCATAAAAAGAAATGAAATTGAGTTATTTGTAGTGAGGTAGATGGACCTAGAGTCTGTCATAAGAGTGAAGTAATTCAGAAGGAGAAAAACAAATACCATATGCTAACACATATATATGGAATCTAAAAAGAAAAAAAAGATAGTCATGAAGAACATAGGGGCAGGGCGAGAATAAAGATGCAGACCTACTAGAGAATGGACTTGAGGACATGGGGAGGGGGAAGGGTAAGCTGGGACAAAGTGAGAGAGTGGCATGGACATATATACACTACCAAATGTAAAACTGATAGCTAGTGGGAAGCAGCCGCATAGCACAGGGAGATCAGCTCGGTGCTTTGTGACCACCTAGAGAGGTGGGATAGGGAGGGTGAAAGGGAGGTAGATGCAAGAGGGAAGAGATATGGGGATATATGTATATGTTTAGCTGATTCACTTTGTTATAAAGCAGAAACTAACACAATTGTAAAGCAATTATACTCCAATAAAGATGTTAAAAAAACCCAAAAAAACAGTATGGGTAATGGCACAGAAATAGACACACAGATCAACGGAACAGAATAGAAATCTCACACATATATGTACAATTAATTTATGATAAAAAGCAAAGGACATACAATGTAGAAACTATAGCCTCCTCAATAAATGGTGCTGGTAAAACTGGCCAGCCACAAGCAAAAGAATGAAGTTAGACCACTATCTGACACCATACACAAAAATTAACTCAAAATGAATTAAAGACTTGAATGTAAGAACTGAAACCATAAAATTCCTAGAGGAAAACATAGGCTGTAATCTTATGGACATAAGTCTTAGCAATGTTTTTGTGGATTTGACTCCAAAGGCAAGGGAAACAAAAGCAAACATAAACAAATGGGACTATATCAAACTAAAAATCTTCTACACAGTGAAGGAAACCATCAACAAAATGAAAAGCAACCTACTGAATGAGAGAAGATATTTGCAAATCATATATCTGATAAGAGTTAATATCGGAAATATATAAAGAACTCCTCATACAACTCATCAACAACGAAAGAAAACAAGCAACCTGATTTGAAAATGGGCTGAGTAGCTGAATAGACATTTTTCCAAAGAAGACATACAGATGACCAACAAGCACTGAAAAGATTTTCAGTATCACATCATTATTAGGGAAATGCAAACCAAACCACAATGAAATATCACCTCACACCTGTTAGAATGGCTATTACCAAAAAGACAAGAAGTGAAAAATGTTGGAGAGGATGTGGAGAAATGGAAATCCTCTTACACTATTGGTGGAACTGTAAATTGCTGCAGCCACTACGTAAAACGGTATGGAGATTTCTCAAAAAAATCAAGACTAGAACTATCACTTGACCCAGCTATTCCACTTCTGGGTATTTAAGTGAAAAACATGAAAATACTAATTTGAAAAGATATATGCACCCCTCTGCTCATTGCAACATTATTTACAATAGCCAAGATATGGAAGCAACCTAAGTGTCCATCAGTGGATGAATGAATAAAGAATATGTGGTATATATACACAATGGAATACTACTCAGCCATGAAAAAATGATGAAATCCTATCATTTGCAACAACATGGATGAACCTAGAGGGTATTATGCTAAGTGAAATAAGACACAGAAAGACAAATATTGTATGATTTCACTCATATGTGAAAGACAAACAAACAAAATAAAAAATCAAACTCATAGATCTATAGAACAGATTAGTGGTTACCAGGGTGAAAAGGGTTGGTGGAGTGGGCAAAAGAGATGAAGGGGGTGTATGGTGATGGATGGTAACCAGACTTGTGGTGGTGATCACTCTGTAGTGTATACAGATGCCAAATTATAATGCTATACCAATGAAACTTATATAATTAAAAAACTTATTTCAGACAGAGCCAGGCTACAGGCTTGGAGGGCCATGGTGGGCAAGGACCACCAGTGGCAGGGCAGCATCCTCTACATCATGCTCATTAGCACGAAGCAAACGCACGCGACTCTGCAGGCGTCCAAGGCACGGATAGGCAGCATGCTGTGGCTGCTCCTGTGGCTCGGATCTCACCCCCTTCCCCAAAGAACAACTTATTTCAGAGAATACCTCTGAAAACCTAAGTAATCTACTCTGTTTTATATAATACTGCTTTAAAAAGTGTAAAGCAGTTCACCTTTGAAAGTAATTTGGCAAAATGTATTAAGATTCTTAAAAATATTCAAGCCTTTCTAGTATTTCCAGTTTGGAGAATCTGTACAAAGGAAATAAGGCAGATTGAGGTTTATGCACAAAGATGTTTGGTGCTACATTATTAGAAGGGAAAAAATGGAAATAATAAGAGAAAGGTTAATTAAATTATGAGACAACAAAAATGGAATGCATTTGTAAACATTGAATGAAAGATGTTAATGACAAAGAAAAATGTGTATTGTAATAGAATATTAAATGAAAAACAAAAATACCAATATATTTATGTAGTACAACCTCAGCTATGTAAAATATACATGGAAAAAAGCAGACAAAATATGAATTTTAAAAGATGGCCCCCAATATAACTTATCTTACAAATGTATACCTGCAGAGTTCATGGTTTTCTATAAAATAGGAAATAGTTTCTGAGTACTGTTTTAATAATTGAACACATACTCCTGTTCCCATGTGCTTCTTTCCACTAAAAATTACATCTCAAATTTTAGTCTTTCTAATGTTTTACCCATATTTCTACTCCAATTTAATGAAAATATTCAAATCTACTTCTATTAGGCTATCTATACTTTAAAAAATAATTTTGTGTCATTAACTATTTAGGCATGTGTTGTTTTAACACTACTTATATTGGGCTCACACTGGTATAGACTATTTCTGGCAAATTAGCTCTCACACCAGTTTCAATGTTAATGAAAAAAATGAAAGAATTTATGTGGAATGACTTTGTGTTACTATTTGTCTTAACTCGTCATTGTGGTATAATCTAAATTGATTTTTACGAACAACAGGACAATGGGAAGCACTGAGAATTAGTGCAGATATTATTGATATTTTGCTTCCAGTTCTTGGTTAATAAACAATTAAAAACTATCTTAAACTATCCATCTCTACCTAATATTATATTATGAACATTTCCCTGAGCCATTAACTTTTTCTATAATAATGTTTAATGGTACTCTATCAAATAGAGGTACCACACTTTATTTATCCAATCCCCTACTCTTAGAGATTTCAGTTTTTTCCATTTTTCAATACTATAAATAATAGTGTAATATTTGTGCATGTAGCCTTACATACACTGTCTATTTCCTTAGGATAAACTCCAATAAATAGACTTACTGGATCAAAAAGTATGCACATTTTTGAGCTTTTACATAAGAGTTGCCAAATTACCCTACAGAAAAGCTATATCCATTTACATTCTCCAAAAGAAAAGCCCTCTTTTCTCACTGTCTTGCCAGAACCAAGTATTATCACACAGACTTTATGTATGATAGTAGTCTCAATAAGTTAATATGAAAATAAAGGAAAACTAAGAATACATTAAGACAAAGGCTTAAATTAAACTAATTAAACTAAATAGTTATCTTTATAAGTTTTCTAACAACAACAACAAAAACCTAGAAAAAATAAACTTTCCTCTTTCTATGCTTATTGATAAGGATAAAACACTGTTCCTTAGGGAATATACCTAGGACTGTAAAACAAAACAACAACCTTTTGAATAGAAGTTACTAAACGGTGGCAAAGACTTTAAAACAAAACTTTTTTAAAACAAACGTAATTATAAATGTGAACTTAGTCTTTTTTTTTCTCTGAGACATGTGTGGAATAAATCAATCTACAGAGGGGAAATCCATCACTCAGCACGATGCTATTTTACTCATACAAAATATGAAACACACAAACATACAAACAGAAAGACAGAGTTTTTAGCCTTAGGAAATCTTTCAAATAGCAGATATAACTTCAACCAAGGAACCACTCAGGAGGGCCACTAAGCCTCCCAAAATACCGCGTGTAAAAAAAATTGTGTGTGTGTAAGATTATTTTCTCCAAGCACCATTCATTCCAGTGCCAAGTAAATGGTGGAAAAACAATTAAAAACGTACAGTGTGTTTGATCTTTAAAAGCTTTTGCCATTAAAAATATCAATAAAATAATGATCTTTTGCGTGGAATTTTCTGATAGATTTAGCTATAATTAAAATGCAATTTTGAGAGTACTAAAACTGTATTTAAAGGAATGATTATGAAAAATTGAAAACATGTTTGTCCTTTTTGATTCTAATGTAGACTGGGTCAAAGATTAAAAATAAATACGATACATTTATTTACAGCAAAATAAAAAGACTGAAAAAAATACCTCAAAACAGACTCTATTTGCCAAAAGGACCTACAGGTTTATAGCTAAAAGCACAGGCTATGGAGGCAAGCTGTGGAGTTCAGATCCTAGTTCTATAACCTTGGGATCTCTGTGTACTCTGCCTCAGCCTCCTCATATGTAAAATGATAATCCTACTAGGGTTGTTGTAAGCATTAAATATAATTAATACATATGAAGCAAGTTAAAGCAGTGCCTGGCACAGAGGAATCACTGAATAAATATTTGCTATTGTCATTCCAGGAAAGATATAGTTATAGTTATAGGCTTGTTATAGTACCAAAAAATGAAAAAGAAAAAACAACTGTGTAAAATAAGATTATGAAACAACCAGCAGTATATAAATGATTGAGTAGAGTTTTCAAGATCTGAGGATGGCAATGTAGACCCTTCAGATCTAGTTAAGCAAAATATGTTAAAAAAAAATTCAGGCGTATAACACAACCTTTATACTATAGTGGTTTTAGAGTCGGACAAACATTAATTAAATCTTAGATTCACCAGTTAGTGACCATATGCAAGTTGCTTAAGGTCCTAACCTCAGTTTCTTCATCTGTAAAATACACTTAATAAATGTTATCTATCTCATAAAATTTTTCTGAAGGTTAAATAAGAGAATATACACAGGGCAATCAGCACAGTCTACTAATATATAAGCTCAATAAATAATAATTATTATTATTGTTTATTGGTTCAGTGAAGAGAAGAATCAACAGATCATTTTAAAAGTTGATAAGCTAGGGCTTCCCTGGTGGCGCAGTGGTTGAGAGTCCGCCTGCCGATGCAGGGGACACGGGTTCGTGCCCCGGTCCGGGAAGATCCCACATGTCGCGGAGCGGCTGGGCCCGTGAGCCATGGCTGCTGAGCCTGCGTGTCCGGAGCCTGTGCTCCGCAACGGGAGAGGCCACAACAGTGAGAGGCCCGAGTACCGCAAAAAAAAAAAAAAAAAAAAAAAGCTGAAGACAGGGGGAAAGTACATAAGGGAAGATGACCAGTTCTTTCTCCTTGCCATATGCAATGGCCGTCTCTGCCCTCATTATTCTCAACTTTGGCATCATTTGCCTCACAATCCTGGCATAATGTAACCACTGAATAAATGTGGTTGATATATTAACGATCAGCTAGACACCAAATCCAGCAACCATTTTTTCTTTATTATTTTCAACTTATCGGAAACTACTGTGTCACTACCTAGTCAGAAACTCTCTACAAATATTCTAGTCTAGCACTTGATGACCTCCATGGACTGACTTGACATACCTTTCCAATGTTATTAACAGTACCCTCCTTGAGTTGTCTGATACTGCACCTAAACTCAATAACTCACCATTCCCAATAATTATCCTGTACTTTAGCCCTCTAGTTTTGCTCACCCTAATACATGTTGATCGTGGTTCAGATCTTGGTGCTGCCATTTATTACTGCAGACCATTTTACAAGTTATAAAATATCTATGGGCCTCAGTTTCCCTATTAGTAAAGTAGAGATAGTAACAGTACCTATCTACGTAGTGTTCCTGGAGGATTAGATGGTTTAAAAATATAAAGTGCTTAATTCACACAGTGCCTACCAGAACGTAGTAAATGCTTAACACCTGTTGTTGTTAGAATGCATGCCTTTCTCCCTCATCTCCACAGGTCTAGATCCTATCTATTCATCGAAGGTTAACATAACACATTTCCATGAATCCTTCCCTGACCACAAGACTTTAATCTTACCTTGCTCTCTCACAGCTCTTTAATTAATCCTCAGTTATCCTTTCTGGCTTCTCTGAAATAGCTGTGCTTTCTTTTAGAGTTATAATATGGTCTTATGTTATCTCTCATTCTCAATTATTAAGTTCCTTAAGACAAAAGTCTATGTATGATCATTTTCATATTGCACTTAATATAGTTCCCTGAACTTAATAAATACTTGAAAATATTTATGGGATTAGTGAAAAAATGAAATCCAATTGTCACTTTTCAGGCTACTTAAAATATACCTTTCTGTTCTGGGACAGTTGTTTCAAAACCAATACTCTTATGGCAAATAGAAGAGCAGTTTCAAAGATGACTCAAATAAGGCAAGTATGATTAATGTCAGGTGGCAAATATATTTGCTGTCACAATGTTTGTTCTGTTGAATTCTTATTCTCTTTAGTGTTATAGCTGTAGAATGCAGGAATTCGTCTATTAAGAAGATCTATAGCTCATCAATGAATTCCGTAAGGTTGCAGGATACAAAATGAATATACAGAAGTCTGTTGCTGTTCAATACACTAAGAATGAACTATCAGAAAGAGAAATTAAGAAAAAAATCGCATTTACCAGCACATGAAAAAGAATAAGATACCTAGGAATAAACTTACCTAAGGAGGTAAAAGACCTGTACTTGGAAAACTATAAGACACTGATGAAAGAAATGGAAGAAGACACAAACAGATGGAAAGATATACCATGTTCTTGGATTGGAAGAATTAATATTGTTAAAATGGCCAGACTACCCAAGGCAATCTACAGATTCAATGCAATCCCTATCAAAACATCAATGCCAGTTTTCACAGAATTAGAACAAATAATCTTAAAATTTGTATGGAAACACAAAAGACCACAAATAGCCAAAACAATCTTGAGAAAGATGAACAGAGCTGGAGGAATCACAGTCTCTGGCTTCAGACCATACTACAAAGCTACAGTAATCAAAACAGCATGGTACTGACACAAAAACAGACACATAGATCAATGGAACAGAATAGAGAGACTTGAAATAAACCCACACACTTATGGTCAATTAAGCTATGACAAAGGAGGCAAGACTATACACTGGAGAAAAGACAGTCTCTTCAATAAGTGGTGCTGGGAAAACTGGACAGTTACTTGTAGAAGAATGAAACTAGACCATTCTCTAACACCATATACAAAAATAAACTCAAAATGGGTTAAATGTAAGATCAGAAACCATAAAACTCCTAGAAGAAAACACAGGCAGAACACTCTTTTACACAAATTGTAGCAATATTTTTTTGGATCTGTCTCCCAAAGCAAAGGAAATAAAAGCAAAAATAAACAAATGGGACCTAATTAAACTTAAAAGATTTTGCACAGCAAAGGAAACCATCAACAAAACAAAAAGACAACCTACTGAATGGGAAAAAATATTTGCAAATGATATGACTGATGAGTTAATATCCAAAATATCAATATTTATAATAGCAAAATATTGGAAAAGCTCTAAATGTAAACAAATGTTTTGTGAAATACAGTTATAAATGTGTAGGTAAAAGTCTTCAAGGAAGCACATTAAATTGCTAACAGTTATCATTACTGGGATTTTAAATTGAGGGGATGGCCAAGGAAGACTTGTCTCCAAAATCACACCTCCTAAAGGATGAAAATGAAACTAGATACAAGACATCAAGAAAATGAAATCTAAGAATCACCAACACTATTCTTATCTCTTTTCCTCCAAGAACAACCACTATTGGGTATATAAGAGCAAACAAAGATGTATAAATGAAACATCAGCAACAAAAGTCACTTTGTAAATAATATTCAAAATGTATGTTGATTATAAGTGTGCTAAAAATCAATTTCAGTCTGTTTTACAGGACAGAAAAAAGTAAGAAAAACAATCACTTCTCAATTGACCCTAGGATTCTTAATTTCTCTGTATTCGAAAGTTATAATATTTATTCAGTCTCCATTTTATTGAACTCAAGCTATCTTACTGTTATTATTTTAAGAACAAAAAGTAATTGCTACATCATATTCATATTCACAAATATTTTTACTTAGTTACAGTTTCACATTCAATCCTTTTTGTGTAAAGATACATGGAGAATTCAATGGATTATTAAAATCTAATCTAAAGGCTGCAATGATTTTGACTACAGGACACAGAGATAGAAACATTTATTCAATGTTGACATACTAAGATTTTTAAAATAATCTATCTCAATATTATCTACCTCCAGCAGTAGTTTTAAACTAAAATAATTACCTGTATTAGAAGCATAAAATACTTGCAGAAGGAAATGTTGATATTCCTTCTGAAGAGAAATTCTGCAAATTTGTTTTATGTTGACTGATGGTTACCTCTCAAGTTTTAAATTGGGTTAAGAACATCTTTAACTCTATTTTAAATTAATTAGGTGAACTAGCAAACTCCTATCAAACATACTTCTCTCACTGAACATAAATCAAACAAAAATCTGAATTATTCTGGCCACAGCCACAAACAAAATAATGTGTTATGCCTCAATATTTTTTCGTTAAAGCATTTGTACTTACCATGGCTTTTTTCTCTTCCTTCTATTATAAATTCCTTTCTATAAAAAAAAGTACACATAAAAATAGAAGGCTCTATTTTTTTAACAACCTGCTGTAGTTTCTGAATTTCATTCATTTTATGGTATGATGCTTTAACACTATGAAGTCTATAAGAGGTAAAATATGGTCTCTGACCTTAGGCAATTTGAGGTATATTTGGGTGGGAAAAAACTGTGCACAGATAAGAATAGTGCAAACATATGAGTTGTACATACAAGTTTTCTGGCAGTCGAGGGGTCTGAACCCTTCAAAGGTTTTTCATGGTAAATCTCTAAACTCAAACTACTTGTTACCCCAATCCCACAATTTTTATTTGTTTATTTACACTAAGATGCCATGATACCAGCTCATATTTAATAAATGACGTGTTTCAAAGTCACACATGTCCTAGATACATGGAGGATGTAAGTAAAATGAGTAATGAAAAAAAAGGGGGGCTGTCACCCAGAAAAGCCAGCAGTCTCTTAATAGTCCTCAAAGATTAGCATTATGTTATCAACTGTGTCAAGTTTTGAGAAATTCTCTTAAACTTGCACTCTAAGAAATACAATATTGTTTGTTTACCAAGATTTATTAGTTTAGAGTATATGACTGCAGAGGTACTCTCTCCAGTACATCACCATGGAAAGCCAAATTGTAATTAAAAGGTATTTTAGTGAGTAGCATCAAATCTGGATGATTTAGATTGATTGTTTGATTGTTTAAACACATCCCATCCATATCTAGATAGGTCTTTCGTGGTGTAAGATAGGTCAAGGACTCAGTTCCCTACCCTGACTTCATGGGTACTATCAGAATTTGCCACAGTGACCTTCTTTTGTCCATGTTTTACTAGCTGCTGACTATTCTTCCTTCTGATTGAATAGTCTTTAGTAATGTTAATACTTAAATTGCTTTTAATAAGCTTTTTTAGGTTTGGGAGTCATTTGGTCCCTTTAAAGCAATGTTTCATATCTTTATGCATGACGTGTTGGCTCTAAGGTTTAATTCTCATAAGGCACTCACTACCTTGTATTCAAATAATTTGGGTGCAACAAGCTGGAACAAAATTCTACCATAATGCAGACAAGGAATATTTTCCCACAATGAAATGGGTCACATATATTCAACATTTAAAATTTCAGCCCACAGGAAAATGTACCACAATATTTCATTATTCTTATATATTTTTATTTGCATAATAATATAATTTTATATTTCTACATACCAACATAAAATTTTTTAAAGCCTTGGAAAAATGCTAACTTATGAAAAGGCAAAGGATTGGATTCCAGTGAATGGAACCACATGTTTGTAAGTCCTTCTTCTGGACTGTTCTCCCCACAGGCTCTACTTAGGATTTTTTGTTTTTTTAAGGAGAATTTAAGTCTTACCTCATAAGTGAAATTTTCTTCAACTACCTGTACCTAGGTGACTACTCTTTCCTCTAAAATTCTGTGTTATGAACCTCACTCATTTAGCATTTAGACTATGTTACTTTACACTGACATCTTCCTTTTCATGCATGTGGCCTCCCAAATCCATAACATTTTATTTGAATGTCTATTATGCCAGTTTACCATTCAAAGACTTGTTTCATAAAATTCATGTGCATGTTTTATCTCCTTAGCCTGTAAACTCCTCAGAGGAAGGATTTTTAATTATATATATAAACATTCAATAAATGTTTGCTGAGCCAAAGAAGAAAAGGCTATCTCCTCAATGAGATTATAAACCTCCTTAGGGCAGGAAACATATTTTATGATTATTTAAAATCACATAATTGTATAATAAGTGCTCGGTAATATTTTTTCTTGATGACAAGATTAATTATATATCTGTACAAACATAGTCTCTAATTGTTTAAATTAAATTCTAAACTTTCTTTTTTTAAGGCAATAAACTATTGGGCTAAATATGCATAAATGTACTTTTTATTTTCTCAATGTACCATGCAAGTTTATATTATTATCTCATTGTATAATATCTGATTGCAGGTAATAAAGTACAATGTAAAAGATATTTTATATAGTCTCCCTCTATACACACATGTATATATAGTGTATATTCACACAGAAATAAAATTAACATCTACATTAATGTGATCATCATCTCTTACAAATTCCAGCGTAAGAAAATACATTCTATGGTGCTGACTCCAGACCTTTTAGTACACAAATAGCACCTGCCATAGTATAAAAGGACACAAAGAAGGAAGGTTCTGTATGAGTTGATTTGGGAACAGACCAAGATGGATTGGGCAGGCTCACACACTGGGATTTAAGACACAGGAAAAATGCCAGCAGTGTCTGAAATTCTCAGCATCAGCTGTCATTCCATATTTTACTGGATTAAGAAATTATGTTACTTAGACCTGAAAAGTTGCTCAACATCATTAGACATCAGGGAAATGCAAATCAAAACCACAATGAGATACCACTTCACACCCACTAGAATGGCTACAGGTAAAAGATAGATAATAACAAATATTGGCAAAGATGTGGAGAAACTGGAACCCTCATACACTGCTGGTGGTAATGTAAAATGGTGCAGTCACTTTGGAAAACAGTCTGGCATTTTCTCAAAAGGTTAGACACAGAGCTACCATATGGCCGAGCAGTTCTACTCCCAAGGGAAATGAAAACATAGATCTATAGAAAAACTCATAAACCAATATTCATAGCATCAGTCATAATAGCCAAAAAATGGAAACAACTCAATTTTTTACCAACTAATTAATGGGTAAATAAAATATGGTGTATATCCATGCAATGGAATATTATTTAGCCATAAAAAGTGAAATACTGACACATGCTACAACATGGATGAACCTTGAAAACACACTGAGAGAAACCAGACATAAAGGGCCATATATTGCATGATTCCATCTATGTGAAATGTCCACAACAGGCAAAAAGAGTAGACAAAAGTAAGTGGGTTTGGGGGAAATGGGAAGTGACGACCAAGGCGAGTTTCTTTTTCAGGTGATAAAGATGTTCTAAATTTGATTGTGGTGATAGTTGTACAACTCTGAGAATATACTAAAAAACAATGACTTGCACACTTTTTAAAAAAAGAAATTATGTTACTGAGATGGAACTTTTAATTCATTTTGAAGATTAGTATATGTCATGAATCCACTACTTTCTTTGGAGAATGAGAAAGTTTTCAGTAGTCTGAGAATATGGGCGTACGCAGGGCAGAGCAAGCCAAAAAGAATCTAGATAAAGAATCTGAATAGAAATGCTCCAAAAGAAGAGGTGAAAGTTCCGAAGACGTGTTTGCTTTACTTCACAATTTTGCCAAGAGCCTGCTGTACTTACTGCATAATTGACTTGCCCACCAAAGTGTTGATTTAACTAGCAGAAAGCTTTGGTGTCCAGAAGCATTAATAAAAAATTTACTATAACATCTGTAAAGATCTTGCTCTTAAAAGACTATGATTTTAAATATTAATTACTAGAAAATCAATAATCTCTGGTAGCACTCTACTTACTTTCATAATTTTCCCTTTATTCCTTCTTGAATAATGAAGCCAACCACTAAATTACATTAACAACATTGTGATTACAAGTTATTATTTAGCTGTGAGTGGAAGACTAAAGAACATAAAAGAGCCAAAAAAGGTGTCAGTTCCTACCCTTTAATAAAAAAAAAAAATTATTCCTTAACATGAAAGAAATAGCTCCAAAGCACAATTTTCAAACTATAGCTTTGATTATAAAAGTTTTTACCTAATAAATTTGTAGAAATAATGAGTGAAATAATGTAACAGTTGTGGTCTTAACTACCCAACCTCAGTGAGTACTAATGCATTTCAGACTTTACACAAGAGATATAGAGACTCTATTTGGTTCAGTAACTTTATAATCATTATTCTAGGATATACTTTTCATTATTCTATATACAAAAAATGAAGAAAATATTCTTTCTTAAAGACTATAAAATTACAAAATTATAAGCAATAGCAAGAGGTCATTAAGTCAAATGATTCTGCCTCAGTAAAGATTACACCTAAGCCTTCTAAAGCAGATGATTCTTCTATCCTATTTTTTTTTTTTTTAATTTTTTTATTTAATTTTTTTTATTTTTTTGGCGGTATGCGGGCCTCTCACTGTTGTGGCCTCTCCCGTTGCGGAGCACAGGCTCCGGACGTGCAGGCTCAGTGGCCATGGCTCACGGGCCCAGCCGCTCTGCGGCATGTGGGATCTTCCCGGACCGGGGCACGAACCCGTGTCCCTTGCATCAGCAGGCGGACTCTTAACCACTGCGCCACCAGGGAAGCCCTCTTCTATCCTATTTTTAGATAAGATAGAGAATGGAGAGCTTTTCCTTGGTAACACTATTTAGTGCTTACTTTAAAAACAAAATTTTTTGAAACTTTGTTTATAAGTGATTTTCTTACTATAATTAGGAACTTTTACTTTGATAACTGAATGAAATATAATTATACTGTTATTTTTATGAGCAATAAAGAACAACTGCTTTGGGAGAAAGATGAACATAGCTTACCTCTTAACATGAAGGCATTGCTTAACGAATGTCTACAAGACATTTTCTTTGGAAAAAGTATAGATTAGAGAGAAAAATCAGTGAAATTAGGAGAGGCTATATTAAACTTTTAAATTATAATTTACTTAATTACATAACTGAACTGACACTAAATTGACTTATATGATCATTCTAATTTACAAATCCAAGATATTGTTTTTAAATTATGTCCATTTATTTTTTCTTAATTACTAAAATATACTTGTTTATTACAGAAAACATGGGGGAAGAAAAGAGCACAAAGAAGAAAAACCTACCTGCAGTTTTGACACATTGAGAGAGCCACTGCAAACATTTTGATGTATGTCCCTCCAATATTTAAATTCACACAAAGAATCAAAATATACATATATATATATATATATATACCTTTTTTAACTTAGGAATTCATTATGCATGTTTTTTGTTATTTTCTTTAAAAGTCTTCTACAATCCGGGGCTTCCCTGGTGGCGCAGTGGTTGGGAGAGTCCGCCTGCCGATGCGGGGGACGCGGGTTCGTGCCCCGGTCCGGGAGGATCCCGCATGCCGCGGAGCGGCTGGACCCACGAGCCATGGCCGCTGAGCCTGCGCGTCTGGAGCCTGTGCTCCGCAACGGGAGAGGCCACAGCAGTGAGAAGCCCGCGTACAGCAAAAAAACAAACAAACAAACAAAAAGTGTTCTACAATCCAATGCTAATGGCAGGATATCAATCTGTCACAAAGACAAACCTAATCAATTAACCAACATGATTTCCAATTATTTTGCTGGTGTAAACGATGCTGCAATATAGCTCCTACAAACAATTTTGCTCAGAATTCTGATTATTTCCTTTAAAGGAATTACTGGAAGTAAAATTTCTCTGACAGAAGAAATTAATGCTCCCAATACATGATGCCCAAGGATCCTCTAAGAAGCATGAAACTATTTAATCTGTGTCTGTAAGAGAATGGTAGTACCCTTTCCCTTATCCTTGCCTCACCAACACTGGCTATTATCAATCTTTTTATTTTTAATAAGTTGATATTTGAAAAAATAGATCTCAATTTTGTCATTCCTATTACTATTTAGGTCATTTGTAATTCTTTTGAGAATTTCTTGTTCTCTTTATTCTTCCACAAGGACACTGACAATGTGCTTTGTTAACTTCCTCTCTCAAAACCCTGTCTGAGGGGTTTGATTTTTAAATTGTTTATAAAAGTGGTTTATATACTAAAAATATCACATATTTTGTATCACATATGCTGTAAATCTTTTTCCAAGTTTGTCACTTGGTTTTTAGTTTTATTTTTTCTTTTTAATAATTTCCCCTTGAACTTTTAGGCAACTCAGCTTCCACTGGATTGTCTCTCCTCTAGCTTTCTTTTCTCCACCTCCTTGTTGAGGGCTAACTTCTCTGCCCCCAGGAGCTTATATCAATACTTCATTATAGTACTTGTTAGTCCATCCCCACCACCAGACTACCACTTCCATGAAGGCAAGACTCCTTTCTTAATATTGCAAACCTAAACCTTTATATTTAAAGCCTTTATGGAAAGTACATAATTTCCAGTAGATGTTTAATAAATATTTATCAGGTGAATGTAATGAAAGACTAGGCCTTTGCTCTGGTACAATTTCCAGAGAAGGAAACTTCTTAATAATAAAAGTATTACTTGAAAAAGACAATATTTAGTGACTTCATAACATCCTCTCCAGGCCTAACTGCAACATCTTTGCCCTTGAATCATTTTGATGTATAGTGCCTCTCTTTGTAGAAATGTAGGAAGTTAAAAATTAACATTAAGTAAAATACTGATTGTTTTCTCATTTTAACCTTCCTAACTATTTCTTTTATAACTTAGTAATTGAGAATCTTCTACATAAATTCTGTGTAAATGTAATTGGTATAAAGTCAAATAACTTTGGCTGATAGTTATCAGGATATAAAAAGAAAGGGGAAAATTCATTTTTGTGCAGTAGTTAAAAGCTCAGTTAAGACAAAATGCTTGAGCTCAAATTCCAACTTCCCCACTTATTAGTATACAATCTTGGACAAATTAATCTCTATACACCTCAAATTCTTCATCTAAATTGGTGATGGTACATACATCACAGAATGCTGTGAGGATTATATGAGATGACACAGGTAATGCACTTAACATAAGGTCTAGAACATAGTAAACACTCAATAAGTGGTAGCTATTATTAGTTTTTAGCTGACCTACCTACTGTTGCTTGGAAGAATCATTAACCATAACTGAATAAATAAATCCCTGCTGGTAACCACCCTGGGTCTAGCAAAATTAAGTATCCCAGGTGATAAGCTACTCAATTGTAGGTCAATAGCTGCAATTAGGCTGTCTGCCCTTATGCTCCTCTATGGGATGGGGCCCATATGCAAACCTCTTGCTTATCTTCTCTTCCCACAGCATCTTAACATGTATACCATGTGACTCCTTAACTGGTCTCTTTTTGGACCTCAGTACCAGCATCTCTGGAAGATGATTACCCATTTCTCACTACAATTTCTCCAGCCCTGAATGATTATGCAACAAATCCACATTTTAAGTTATATCATCCCAGGTACTTGGCTTATGTTTGTGAAACCCACCATCCATGATGCCAGAACAACAAAAATTCCATGCAGAAACTTCATTCAATTTATTAATCTCTTATAAGCCACGTACTTTCATTTAATTCCTGCAACAAACCTGTGAGATGAATATTATTCCCATATTTTACAGCTGAAGAAACCAAGGCTCAGAAAGATCAAATACATTATCCAAGATCACACAGCTACCTAAGTGGCAAAATTATTTTCCTTTCTTTTTATAAAAACCCTATTGCCACACATAGTCATCATCTACTTGTTAAAGCCCTTCTCCAACCATGAGAGAAGTATGGCCCTGTTTTCTATCTACAGCTGGTATATGTCTTTCACTGTTCTCTCCAGGGCACTTTTCCAGAAAATTTCCTGAATGAGCAGAACTAAAAAAGGGAATATGGATAATTCAAATAGACTTCAAGGAAAGAAAAACACAAAATTACTATTCTCATGCAGAAAAAAAAAAAAAGAAAAAAACAGTCACAATAACCAAAAGGTGGAAACAATCCAAATGTCTATTGACAAGCAAATGGATAAACAAACTGTAATATATACATGCAATGGAATACTATTCAGCCTTATAAAGGAATGAAATTCTGATACCTGGTTCAACATAGGTGAACCTTGAAAACATTATGCTAAGTCAAATAAGTCAAATACAAAGGGGAAAATGTTGTATGGTTCCACTTATATGAGGAATCTAGAGTAGTCAAATTTATAGAGAAAGAAAGTAGAATAATGATTACCAGGAATCGTGAGGGGGAGAGGGAAAAATGGGGAGTCCATATTTAATGGCTACAGAATTTCAGAATGAGGTGATAGAAAAGTTCTGGAGATGGATAGTGATAATGGTTGCACAACAATGTGAATGTACTTAGTGCCACTGAATTGTACATTCAAAAGCGTTAAAATGCTAAATTTTGTCTTATATATACTTTACCACAAAAAAAAATTAAATGTGATTTCTACTTCTGATTGTAACTCTAGAGTTTATTGCTTTTTCTAATCTTACGAGTTTTTATGTTTCCTACATATTATTAAGGATTTTAGGGCTTCCCTGGTGACGCAGTGGTTGAGAGTCCGCCTGCCGATGCAGGGGACACGGGTTCGTGCCCTGGTCCGGGAAGATCCCACATGCCGCGGAGCGGCTGGGCCCGTAAGCCATGGCCACTGAGCGTGCGCGTGCGGAGCCTGTGCTCCGCAACGGCAGAGGCCACAACAGTGAGAGGCCCGAGTAAAGCAAAAAAAAAAAAAAAAAAAAGATTTTACAAAATGATAACATTTAAAAGAATGTTTTGGTTACTTATCAAGCATTATTCCTCTTTCAGTCCAATTATCTTAATACAAATTCACTGGGGTCGTTACACTTTAAAGTGCCTAAAAGCATGAAATTTAGTTAAACTAGAGATTTAAAAATTTGAGAAGTCTCTAAAAACATTTCAACCAACCGACAAAGGAAGACAGAATAGGAATGATACTTGCTGCTTCAAGGAATGCTAATAAAAGCTTATAGGCTTTTTTCTCTACCTTAATTCTCCTTGACTTTTACAGTGAATACTATCATCTACCATCCTTTCCCTTGAAACTGTCCCTTTGGTGGATTCTCTGCTTCCTATATATCCCACTCTGTGAATCATTTCTATACTTTCAGTACTTAACCCTCTGCTCTTCTCCTTATACATATGCATTTATTAAACAAAATTTTATTGAATTCCTTATAAGTACTTCACACTGTGCAAACAGCTAGGAATACAATAGTAAACCGAATACAATAGTAAACCAAATACAATCCTTGCCTCAACGTTCTAGTGTGAGAAACACAACTAGATGGGAAATTTTAAAACCTTTTTCTCAAATGGACCTACTTTCTATTCTATTTGCTACATGGCATCTGTGGTAATCTGTTGTGTGGTGGCCCCCAGCCATGCCATTCTGTATCTACAGCCTTCCGTAATCCTCACCTTGAAGCTGAGCTAGGCCTGTGACTTGCTGTAAACAATAAAATGCAGAATAAATTACGTTGTGCCAGTTCTGAGCCAATGCCTTCAGGAAGCCTGGCAGCTTCCACTTTTGCATTGTTGGGAACCATAAACTATCATGTAAAAAGTCTGTCTACCCTATAGAAGACACCATTAGGAGAGGTCCTAAGACTACATGGGGACAGGAGAAAAACCCCAGCCACCCAGACTCTTAGCTGAGCCCAGCTCCTAGCCAACTCTAGATGAGAAGCCTCAAGAACAGCCAAAGAGCCATCAATATGAGCCCAGTCCAGACTGCAGGATCATGAGCAAATAAAATGATTGATTTTAAAATTTGGGGGTGGTTTGTCATATAGAATTAGATAAACAAAACAGCATCTCACTGAACTTAAGTCCTGTAAATTTCCACATATATGTTTATCAGTCTTAAAAACTGAAAACTGAATTCATCTGTCCTCCCATTCAAGTTTCCTCTTACCATTCTTACAAGTATAGAAGTCTAAAAACATCATCTATATTCACTCCTTTTATGGTGCGTTAGTACTGAAGGATATTAATGAATGCTAGAACAAAACTAAATCCAGTGAAAAACACTGGATTAGATGAAATTATGAAACTGTCTTTACTATTAGATTTTTTAGAGACTTTGCTATTGAGTTTGTTGAATTCAAGAAAGAGATATAAAATGGGTATTTTCAAAATATATTTGACATGGAATTCTAAATTCCGCAAAGTATTTGGTGGACTCGCTTTTTAAAAACACACCTTAGGAAAATGGACAAAGTAAGGACAAAGCATCATGTTAAGGCCAAGAAGAAAAGAGGACAAGTCTGATTGCTCCTGAAGGCCTTTATTTTCTCAAAAGTCTAAAGCAAAAGCACATTTTTCTATATGTATACTATACTTTAATAAGAAGTAGAGAAAAATAGAAACATCAGCTCATAGTAGAGATAGGGATAGGTACGACAATATTAAGAAGTAACAGCATGAAATTGTAGTGGTTCATCTCAGCATAATTGCATGAGTCTTTTTCTTTGTTTCCCAAACTAGCTTTGCATTCTAGGAGCAGAAACACGAAAGTTGAGAAGAGAAAGAAATATCCACAGTGATATCAAAAGATTAAAAATGTGAGGAAAGCTTAGTATATTAGTAAGGAGTATATTAAAATAGCTATAAATGTCCTAGGGACCAAACAAGCAGTCATATGTAGTAAGAAGGTGTTTAATGGAGTAAAGTAGTTCCTGAAGACAGGGATCCTGGTAAAGGTGAGGAGCTTGTTCAGTTAGTACATGAATAAAGGAGTAAAGCGATTAAATTTTTGATCTAAGAAAGAGCTAATCATGTTTTGGAACAAAGAATTTAAGGGTTAGAAAATACATTATGATATAATTAAAAGCTTATTGGACTATTTAGAAGTAAGTAGCTGTGTTACACCAGATAAGTCAGGTAATATTTCTGGCCTCAGATTCTCACCTCCAAAATGAATATTAACTGTACAGTCCTTTCTGGTTTCAGAATTCTGTGAGCCTCTGATTCTAGGTGGATTCATGCCATACGATGATTAAGTCTTTAACTTTTAGATTGTGAGTCCATTATGTTCTCTATGAGTGTTATAAATGGATTTGGGTGGATAGTAAACGATAATGAGGATCTGAAGTAAGTGGCATCAACTTCACACAAGATGAAGCAGGGAAAGTGCTGCAATTTGATATTCAAGTAAAACAGGGTAAGCCAATACTCCCGACCTCTTACTAAACTGAAAAGAGTTAAAGAGAAATGAAGTTATGTCCCAGTCTCTTGCTAAGTCATATCAATATCTCCTTTAAAATGTTACTTGTATCTATCTCTTCCTCTGTATCCACAGGGCCATTACTGTTACCTAAATTCTCATCATCTCACCTAACTTACCTTGAAAACCTTATATTTGATCTCACTGGCTCTAATCTCTCCTCTAAAGTTCATTCTGCAGATTTCTATTAAAATAATATTCCTTAAAACTTGTTTTCATCACATTGTTCCCCATTCAAAAACCTATAATGACTTCCTCTTTCTATCCATATCAAGCATAAACCTCTTTATCAGACTCTCAAGGGCCTCCATAATCTGACTTCATCCCACCTTTTCAGTCTCTATTCCTCTATTCCTCAACATAAACTATCCATTCTAGTCCAGTAGAGGCTACTCTTCCATACACCTCTCCACTTATTTCTCCTATTTCCCATACACACAATGTTAATTCCCACCTCCATGCCTTTCCTATATGTTCCACCTCTCAAAAATATTTTATCCCATCCTGTTCATCTATAAAAATCCTATATAGTAAGTGGCTAAAATTCCAGCCAATCTACATATTTACTGACTGCCTATTAAGTATGAATGACAGCAGCCTTGCCCTCAAGAAGGTCACAGTCTAGTAGAGAAACTGAATAAATGAACCAACAATTACAATACTCTGCGAGCAGAACACACAAGAGTTCTGAATACATGGAGCACAGAGAAGGAGCATTTAAACCAGATATAAATGGTCAATCAAAAATGGCTTCCTAGAAGAAGTAAACCTTCATCCAAGTTTTTAAGGAAGAGAAACACAAAGGAAAATACCACATGCAAAAGCATGAAATATCATAGTAGATTCAGAAAAATGGAAGAAATTCAGGGTATATGGAAAATTATATGTATATCTGTAAGAGGTGGCAAGATATGAGGCTAGAAATACTGGCCAGGGCTACAGTATGATAAAGTCTTAGGTAACACAGTAAAGAGTTTTGATTTTGCCCAAAAAACAACAGGAAACAATTGAAGAATGTTAAGTAAGAGTGACTTCAAGTGATGAGACCTAGCTTTTAGGAAGAACATTCTGATGGGTATACGGATAAAAGGGGGTTCAAAATGAAGGCAGAGAGACCACTCACAGGCAATTTTAATATACTACACACAAACAAACAAATCAAAAATGTTGACCTGAAGTTGCAGTAAAAGAAGCAAAGAGATTTCAGATATTTAGAAAACAGAATTAATAGCATTTAGTGATTGATTCAATATGGGCAATTGAGAAAGAAGTGAGCTTATAGAGGTTACCTAAAGAACACCAATGTCAATTCCTTCTTCCCATACTACTTACAGTCTATCACACACAACTTAGCACTTACATGCCATCATTTCATTTTGGATTTCCCATTTTATATGCATTGTTTTTATCTCCCTACACAGACGGTACAGTGATTAAGGGCAAGCACTAGGCTTCTACTTTTACTTTTTGTATCCTTCTCAGCACTAAGCACACTATTAACAAGTATTACTAAATATTTAATGAATAAATTATTATATGCTCCATTAAGCAAAATGTGACTTTAGACTATGTGCTTGGACTAAATACATTTGAGCACTGTGAACACAATAAGCTTGAAATAAATATGTATTTGTTGAACTAAAAAACAAAATAAAAGATACAGAAGTCTTAAATTCCTCCCTGGGCATGAACTATGTCACTGAACAGTCTCCAGAATGGCTAAAACATAAGACTGACAATACCAAGAACTAGCAAGTATGTGGAGCAACTAGAACTGTCATATGTAACCAGTAGAAATGTGAAATCACTTTGTATGCATACCCAACAATTTTACCCATAGTTATATACCCAGGAGAAAGAAGTTCATGTGCCTATAAAAAAGAAATATGTAAGAATGTTTACATCAGTTTTATTCAAAATAGCTAAAAATTGAAGTAATCCAATATCCATCAATAGTAAAACGGGTAAAAAATAAATTGATATATATATATTCATGTAATGGAATGCTACACTAAAAAAAGTGAAATATTACTACATGCAAGTTCATGGATGAAGCTCACAGACATAATGATAATCAAAAGAAGTCAGACACTAAAGAGTTCATACTGTATGATTTCAATGCATGTGAAGCTAAAGAACAGGAAAAATTAATCTATGGTGATAGACATTGGAATAATGGTTACCTCTGAGTAAGAGAGGGAACTGACTGAAAAGGGGCATGAGGGATCATTCTCAGGTGTTGAAAAAGTTGCGCCTCTTCATCAGAGTGGTGGTTACACAGGCGTATGTATATGCAAACATTCACTTGCCTAAGATTTAGGCATTTTATCCTGTGTAAATTATAATTCAATAAAAATTTTAAATATCTGTAGAATCCCTTATTTTGGCATTAATAAATACAAATTGTCACATCTGAGGGGAACTGATGAGCATCTGGCTTCATGTGTATGGTACTTCCTCTCTATAAAAAGCAAAAATGAGCTAGTTTTTAAGTAGGTAAAGCACTTTCTCCACCTCTATGGAGGTATCCAGAGCATGAATGCAGTGCTGTATTCCCACTTCATATTCACTCACTTCCTAACTCCCCCAGATTCATTATCTAAGCTAATCATCCAGACTGCGTCCTCAAAGAAATTCAGTTGGGCCTAAAGGAAGTCAGTTTATAAGGAAAGATGAATCTGTCTAAAGTTAACATTTTAAAATACACAGAGAAAGAGAGAAAAGATAGAAAATGAGATTGGTGAAGATGAGTAAAAAGGCCTCCCTCTCTCAAAATAACACCTTTTTGCTGGTCTACCTGCAAAGCAGTAGAGTAGAGCAGTAGAAGCAGTAAGTAGTTCTTAAATTTGGGGGAATTATGGGCTCTTTTGATAATCTGGCGACAGCTCTCTGCTCACATACACTTATAAGGCACTTCCACAAAGTGTTGTGCCTACAATTTCAAGTGATTCATGGAACCCTTGAAACGAATCCATGTTCTCTGGCCCTCAGGTTCTAGTCTAGAGGTTTAGCATAGAGGGTGTTTTCCCAGCCTGCTTAAATTCAAAAACAGAATTCTAATTTTGAATAAAAACCCAAAAGAAAAGATACATTATTTCATTGAGGGATTCAAATACTTGTGACAGAAGAATTTTAAAAATAGCCATAGAAGAGCAAAGCCAAGATATATGGTGTTTATTTTGAAATAAAATTTTTAAATAAAGAGCTTATGCTTTACACATTTTTCATGATTTTTTGGTAAATGTGAATTGGAGCAAAAAATAACTATTTTATTTTAAATAGACAAAATGTAGAAATGTAAAATATAAGAAAAAAAAGAGTCCATGGAATTATAAAAGTATAGAATTCTTTGGGAGTTAGGAAAGCACTTAGAAAAGATTTAGGCAAGTCATTTTATTTTATAGATGAGGAAAATGGAAAGTCAAAGAGCTTAAGAGCCTTGCCTAAAGTTACATAGCTAACAAGTATGGCATATATTATGGTTTATTTACTTTTACATCTTAACCTTTTAAATCCTATAACTATCTTCCAAAATAAAAAATAAAAAAACTGCAATGAAGCTGAGTTTTTGATTTTTAGAAAAATTATTATTTGAAAAAAGCTACCAGAGCAAGACATGGGTCCTCTGAACCCTTGGGTGCCCTGTTTGTGTTGACATTCAGAGCCCTCTAAGCTGGGCAGACACTGTGTGAGTAGGCCTCAGGTCTATCCTCCCTCTGTCAGAAAGATATTCACCATGATGAAGGTCATCTTTAGCATATGTTAAGGGCAATCAAATACAAAAATAGAATGAGAGGAAACTCATGAGGTTTCAAGAAGGCCACAAGGGCACAATTAAGTCAGTGGCCAAGTGGGAGTTATCCCTCATCACATAATACAGGCTCTGGCCTTACAGGCCACTGTCACACAAAGTTAATTACAGCTACAGTAAGCTGGTTCGATTGCAACTTCACAATTCTAATCTTGAAATGGATTTTATTTTCTTAAGATTATTGAAATGGGATAGGTCTGCTGTGTAAGAACTTTTTATTAAAAGTCCCATTAAGCTGCTATAACTTGGAAGGAAAAACAAGCACTAGATGCTTGCCCACTTTGAGAAATGTTATGCTTGAAGGTGTCTGGTTTCTAATATATTTTTTTTAATGTTTGAGTTAACTTAACAAAAAAACCCAGCTCTTTATGTCTGTCTGTCTCACTAGAATGTAGACTCTTTAATAGCAGGAGGCATTTTTGTCTTGTTCACTGCTATATCCCAAGGACATAATACAGTAGCTTGTGTCAAGTACATGCTCAACAAAACTCTTTACATATTTGTAGAAGAAATATTTATAGTAGTTAACATCTATTAAATATCTGCTATAATGCATCACTCATTTAGTACCTACTAGGTACTAGGCACTTTAAATGTGCTATTCATAATTCTCACGATTTTGTGAAGAATTTTTATCCCATTTTACAGGTAACAATACTAAGGTTCAAAAGCAGGAGGCATAACCTTTCCAGACTTCAGACAGTACTACAAAGCTACAGTAATCAAAACAGCATGGTACTGGCATACAGACAGACTGTAAGGAGCAATGGAACAGAAAAGAGAGCCCAGAAATAAACCCACACACCTATGGTCCATTAATCTTCAACAAAGGAGGCAAGAATATACAATGGGAAAAATTCTCTTCAGTAAGTGGTGTTGGGAAACTTGGACAGCTGCATGTGAATCAATGAAGTTAGAACACACCCTCATACCATACACAAAAATAAACTCAAAATGGCCTAAAGACTTAAATATAAAACATGACACCATTAAACTTCTGGAAGAGAACACAGGCAAAACATTCTCTGACATAAATTGTACCAATGTTTTCTTAAGTCAGTCTCCCAAGGCAAAAGAAATAAAAGCAAAAATAAACAAATGGGACCTAATCAAACTTAAAAGCTTCTGCACAGCAAAAGAAACCATAAACAAAACAAAAAGACAACCTATGGAATGGAAGGAAATATTTGCAAATGATGTGACCAACAAGGGCTTAATTTCCAAAATATACAAACAACTCATACAACTCAACAAAAAAAAACTAACCCAATGGAAAAATGGGCAGAAGACCTAGATAGACATTTCTCCAAAAGAGACATAAGATGGCCAATGGGCACCTGAAAAGATGCTCAATATTGCTAATTATTAGAGAAATGCAAATCAAAACTACAATGAGATACCACATCACACCAGTCAGAATGGCCATCATGAAAAAGTCCACAAATAATAAATGTTGGAAGGGTGTGGAGAAAAGGGAACTCTCCTACACTGTTGGTAGGAATGTAAGTTGGTGTAGCCACTATGGAGAACAGTATGGAGGTTCCTCAAAAAACTAAAAACAGAGTTGCCATATGATCCAGCAATCCCACTCCTGCGCATATATCCAGAGAGAACCATAATTTGAAAAGATACATGCACCCCAATGTTCACTGCAGCACTGTTTACAATAGCCAAGACATGGAAGCAACCTAAATGCCCATCGACAGATGAATGGATAAAGAAGATGTGGTACATATAAACAAT